>NC_064615.1:957723321-958351205 GCF_023898315.1 Schistocerca nitens
ATTTGAATTTTTTCATTATGATTTGATATGTATAGTTTTGCTTTCATTTCTTGGATCAACTGGCTGCAATCTAAACAAGCCAAGTATTGCTTGCTTGTGCATGGTTGCTCCATTGCACTTGGATCAAATCCCCCAACAGCTGCAATTTTCTTAGTAACTGTACGTTCAACTTAATACATTTTTCTCTTTGGATAACTTTTGGCATCCTTTGCACCGATTCGTTGAATGTTTAATGGTATTATTCTATCAGCTATTAAGCTTGTATTCAAGTTGTGAAAAAGATTAGTCTCATTGTCTTCATCTGAAGTGTAGCTTCCATTCGTGAATATTTCATTGTATCAAATTCTTTTCTATAGGATGGGCTCATTTTTTGGCCTGGTTTAATATCAGACGTGGTTATCCGTTTTAGCTGGTCAAGTGTTTCCATGATAGAGCGCAAACTTTTCCGTGCTATATGGATTTTCCTACCAAAAGGGCTGCAGCATGATCTGTAAAAAAATTAAAACCTTTGTAGGAGTAAAACTTCATGATGGAAGCATAGCTGAGCGTATTTCTAGTGTGTAAATCACACCGTCGAGTAAGCATTTGTTCTTGTTCTAACGGAAGTTTCTTTACTGCTTTCAGTCCTTTTATGGCACTGTACGTCATTAAATAGTATGGGGAATCAGCATTTCTGTAGCTGCGTGCACTGACAATCTCGTTTTTCCATTTCAACAACAATTTGATAAGCTTCAAACACTAACATCAAATTATCGACTCCTAAATAAAGAAAAGATTTAAAATTAATAAGCATGCAATTAGTATTCACTAAGGACTTACGTAGCACATTTAGTACAATTAAATGTAGCAATGCACCTATCACTGCCAGATTTAAATTTTCCTTAACCACCAAATAAAAAGCACAATGAGTATTTAAACAATGAGCACTCAATCAACAAAATTTCATAGTTTAGGCGAAATTGTTGCACCTTGCCCGAGGAGACACCAAAATGGAAGTAGGTATTTCTAATAGAATGAAATGTGCTCTACTGACCGGTGTCAATGAATGTAATGTGGTAGACACATGACTTCGAACACTGGTATAATTTGATACATTGACATTTTTTAGCAAATTTACAGGATGGTAGCACAGTAATTAAACATACAAGCTGGGGCCTAATTTGTGAAGTATCTAACAGCCAGACGTAAGATAGTATGGCTAAAGACCAGGTTATAGTGCCCTTTCCTCACTACCTATGTCCCGTTGAACTATGGGGAAAATTTTTCTCGACATGATTTGTTGCCACCTGAAACTTTGCAAAAGTTCTCACTGTTCCTAACCACTTTACAGTCACATTAATGTGGCCGTCTGTCAAAATCCTGAATAACCAACTTTTCAGGGCAGACAGCTGCGAGAGGCGCAGGAAGAGAGTCAATGAGGTTCTGGATGATACCGACAGGGATGTGGAGCTAAGCTGATTCCAGTGCCGTGGCCAGTACCGCTAGGCTTCTGGGCTGAGCATTCATGGGGGAAACAGCTCGATCAAGGTGATCCCACAGATTCTCTTTTGTGTTTAAATCCGAGGAGCTTGGTGGCCAGGGGAGAACAGTAAACTCGTTCTGGTGCTCTTCGAACCAAGTTCGTACACTACGAGCTGTGTGACACGTTGCATCGTATTGCTCATAGATGCCATCGCGGCGATGAAAAGCAAACGGTATGGAAGGGTGGACATGAACCCCAAGGATAGATGCATACTTATGTTGATGCACTGTACCTTCCAGAACGACGATATCACCAAGGGAATGCCACGAAAATACTCCCCAGGCTATAACGCTCCCTCGTTATTTGCTTTCAGACGTTTCATGCCGTAAACGCAAACGGCCATCTGTCCGATGGAGCATAATTGGTGATTCATCTGAAAAGGCCACCTCTCGGCCCCTCAGTGGACGTCCAGTTGCGGTATTGGCGTGCAAATTCTAGCCTTCGTCGCCGAAGAACAGCAGTCAGGCTCCTGTTACGGAGACTCATACGCAGCAACTTTCGCTGAGCAGTCGTTGAGGAGACACTGTTGGTAGCCTGTTGGGTCATTTAGGCCGTCAGCTGCTCAAACGTTGCACATGTAATCACCCGTACTTATCTCCGTAGTCATCCTTCACAACTGTCATCTACTGCTCGTGGTGCACCACATTTGACTTGGGGCCTGTTTTGGAGAGAGCTGTTCTTCCATGCATGGTATACTTTAACCACGGCGGTACGCGAACAGTTTATAAAGTTAGCCGTTTCCGAAATGCTTCTAACATTACCTCGAAAGCCAATGATCAAACCCTCTTGGTCATCAGATAATTCGCTCCGTTTCCGCATTCATAAGTGGGTGAAAGGGGGGGGGGGGGGGCGGAGGGGAAAGAGAAGGGTAATGGAGAGTGGTGCGCGGAGGGGGGACATGGTTTAGGAAGGGCCCTGTGGCTTAGATAAGGCCCTGTGGCTTAGGTGTTGGATTTGGGAGCATAGTCTGTACTGTTTTCGAGCATTATGAACTAACTCGACGAAAACGATCTATTGACACGTCAGCACTCTATTCGAACATTAAGAATTACCTAGAAGAAAACAAAAGACTACGCCTGTTACCAGGTCCCCCCGGCACACTTCAGATACCCTCCGCTGCTAGTGCTGCCACATCCGTTTGTATGTGGTTATTGGACGTTGAAGTCAAGTAAAGTATACGCATGGTAGACAACTACGTGGACACGTTATGTAATGGCCATCACCATTGCACAATAATAATTTAATGTCCCGCCCATGCTTGACACAGAAAGCTCTCAGAATGGCCTATTATCAAGAAATAAAAATGTGGAGAAGCGGCGTAGCTTAAGAGGAATTTGAGAAATATGATTGGATGAACTGGTACTGCAGTAAAATACCGAGCAGTTATTGCGGGAAATATGTGTGTGTATTGTACTACAATGAGCTTAGAATCTCTCTAATTATTCTAGTTTCAAGAAATGAAATTCATAAGTGGGTGGAGGGGGCGGGGGGCGGAGGGGAAAGGGAAGGGCAATGGAGAGTGGTGCGCGGAGGGGGGACATGGCTTAGGAAGGGCCCTGTGGCTTAGGTAGGGCCCTGTGGCTTAGGTGTAGGATTTGGGAGCATAGTCTGTACTGTTCTCGAACATTATGAACTAACTCGACAAAAACGATCTATTGACACGTCAGCACTCAATCGAACATTAAGAATTACCTCGAAGAAAACAACCTGTTCACACGTAGCACAGCTAACTCTTTACTGTCGTGAAGTAATGGGTTCTATCGACAGGGGATCTCAAATTCACTCTATATTCGTAGATTTCCCGAATGTTTTTGATACTATTCCTTACAAACAACTTCTAATCAAGTTGCCGATGGAGTATTGCCTCAGTTGAGCGACTGGATTTGTGATTTCCTGTCAGAAAGGTCACAGTTCGTAGCAATAGACGGAGAGTCACTAACTCAAGCAGAAATGATATCTGGCATTCCCAAAGGAAGTGTTATAGGCTCTCTTCTGTTCCTAATGTATATAAGTGGTTTAGGACACAGTATGAGCAGCCTTCTTGGACTGTTTGCAAATGATACTGTTATTTATCGTCTCGTAAAGTGATCAGCAAGCTGATTTGGACAAAATATACGCATGGTGCGAAAAGTGGCAATTGAGGTCATCCATATGAAAACTAAAAGCAATCTGTGAAATTTCGGTATCATAATAAATAACACAAGAGTAAAAGCTATCATTTCAATTACAAACCTTGGGAAATAGTTACGAAAGATTTACATTGGAACCATCAGATAGATAACGTTGAGGGGGAGGCGAACCAAAACTACGTTTTATTGTCAGAACACTTAGAACATTCATTAGGTCTGCTAAAGAGACTGCCTACACTACGCCTGTTCATCTTTTGCTGCAGTACTGCTGTGCTGTGTGGAGCCAAGATTGGCAGAAGACATAGAAAAAGTTCAAAAAAGGGCATCTCGTTTTGTATTGTGGCTAAATAGAGAAGAGAGTGTCACGGATGTGATAAGCAAGATGGCATGGCTATCATTAAAACAAAGGCGTTCTTCGCTGCAGCGAGATCACGAAATATCGAAATCCAATTTTTTCCGCAAGAACCGAAAGTACATCTGGACGCTCAGTGACATACAGAGAAATGATCATCGTAAAAAACAAAATAAACCAGAGATCCCACGGAAATATGTAAGTGTTCGTTTTTCCCCCGTTGGAGACTGGAAAAAGTGAAACGGTACAGAAGTACATTGAGATGACGGAATAGCGATATGCACATTCTGCCGTTAGGAACTTGCTTATTCTGTATAAGAAATAGTAGTAAATAATAATAGTGATGCTGTAACTGTTGCTTGGTAATATTTACTGGCAAAATTCGACTTAACGCTAGATTGCGTACTTAAGGCTATCCTTTGTGGCCATTTCTTAGTACGACTTAAAAAGAGAGAGAGATTATTAATTGATCACCGATGCGTCGGTTCTCGATTGTGGTCAGGAGACGTACGGATTGATTACGCGAATAATTGACCTTTTGACCCGGATTGCCTTCACGGAATCAGAATCTTCGATGAAAATACCTAAGGGACTTACTTAAATATAAAAATGGAAATGAAAGCAAATTAGTGGAATTTCGTAAGAGAAAGATTAACAGATCGGAAGTTGAGCACATTAGTGGTCTCTCAAATACAATCGAGGCACAGTGATAAAGAGCGAACCCGTAACAAAGCTCATATACAATTTGAACATCATTTTTGGTTAGTGGAAGAAAAGAATAAGAGGAAAATTACTGCATCGTAAAATATTAATATATTTTGAACAAATTGGCTTTAAACTTCTGGACATTGACAAATATACAATAAATGCATGACTTACATCTGACGACGGTTCAGTCCCGCGTCCGGCCATCCTGATTTAGGTTTTCTGTGACTTCCCTAAATCGCTCCAGGCAAATACTGGGATGGTTCCTTTGAAAGGGCACGGCCGACGTCCTTCCCCATCCTTCCCTAATCCGATGAGACCGATGACCTCGCTGTTTGGTCTCTTCCCCCAACACAACTTACATCTGATATTTCTTTTGTACATGGCGCAGTCGAATAATCGCTGCTCTGTCAGTCCTCTCCTTCTTAAAATTAAATGTTCTTGCGTGGGCGTAAGTACATTGTATCATCACCAGAGTTACCGAAATGTTTGTTCGTCGTTTCACATAGTTTTTACACAAGATAAAAATACAACTTGTAGCAACGCTATGTAGTACGTCTTATCATGTCGGCGACCGAAAGTACAAGGGATAATGAAGTCTGTAGAATATTTCTTAGTAAAAGGTAGATTGTTCTTTCTTCTGTTTCGCAGCTTCTTGCTATCAAGTGCTGCGGAAATGATTTTAAATATCTGCGCCCAGTGGGTCATAGTGTTTATTTAGCGTATTTAAACGCTGGACGCGCGTGTTGGTATAGGCGCACATTAAAAAAAAAATATTTCGTCTCTTTACTCTAGCACTGTGATGCTTAGCATCTATACGAACTATAGCTCGTGGGCTGTCCTTTTCTTTCATGACAAATATCTCATATGCAAAGCATCTGAAATCCAGTAACATTACATTGCTTCCCGCGTGAGGAGCGATGACTCCGCGAGGATCATCGCGACACGCGCTTAGTCGTAATATTATTGCTTTCGTGAATCAAGTTAGTATTGCTTGCTAAAATTCTCTACAATTGATTTCATGTATGGCATTAGACAAAGTGATTGACATAAAGTACAACTGCTAAATATATTCGTACGCCTGAAATAGATGGTAACTTGTTCATAGGGTAACTACATGACAATTGAGCCGTACTCTTTCTAATGTATTACACAAGGGTAACAAATGTTCATTACTCGGTAAGGACGAAATTAGGATAAAGATACACATACATAGATACATTATACATGGCATAACAAATATTAAAAATAATAAAGAAATAAATTATTTGACTTCACAGGAAGTCTTGTTGCATTGTGCACTCCTGGAAAAGCATATTTCAAAGAATTGACATACCTGTTTTACAATGGCATATTACAGGAATATTTTTTTACCGCGGTTTCGACGAAGATTTCTTGTAGTAAACACGCAGCACTTTACCGATTTGTGGCTTTCATTACCTGCAAAAAAAAAAAAAAGTTCACTACACTTGCGCAGGTATGACTAGCACTGGGAATGGTAGAACTTCGGGTGTAAATGGTAGCACTGCACTTCAGTGAGGGAAATTGATTGCACTTTCACAGTGGAGGAAATGTAGGGCATCACTTTCACTGTGGAGGTGGAAGTGGTTGTCTGGATGTGATGGTGCGTTGGAAAAGCGTCGTGGATCAGGACCTGGAAGACTGGTTCTGCGACGTGTTGAGCCGTTTGGTGGCGGTCTCTATTTCACTTGACACATGTTCGAGCTTCCATTAATGTTCTCGTACATGAAAAATACAGAGAAATTCTGTATTAGAATGTGCTTACTTACTAATAACTTAGTCTAAAAGAAAATTGGCTTAAGTAAGGATAACAATTGTTTATGTACATAAGGGCTCATTCTCTTAGGAGTGCTTGGTTCTCGTATTTATTTATTGTTCTGGTTTTATTTGGGTCGACACGTTTCCGTCATTACTTGGCCTGGTCTATAAATTCGGTAGCAATTGTCAAAGTCGAGTTTAAGACTTTTCAGATTAGTGTCTTGGTGATTTTATAAGGTATATAAGTGCTTAATACATGGTTTGTATCAGATTTTATATTGAAAGTATTTCAAACACATTTGGCGCCTGCGCTCGTTGTGCAAAGGAATCTGGATTGTTGAGCGCACAGCGTACTCTGTGTTACGTCCGTTTGTCATAGTCACGTGATAGCAACTTCACGGCTTCACAACGCTAGCAGCAGTGTTCCGCCAGAGGCAGAACGTTTGATATCGAGTAGCCGTGTTGTGAGTGTTCACAGTTTTTCATCGACTTGGAATTACGGAAGCAGACAGACGTGGCGACTCCCGCAGCTGTGTCGAAGAATGTGTCCGCAGAAAGGCGTACAGTACCGGTTGCGGTAAGTACGACACTTATTCACTTGCACAAGTCGGCTTTCTACATCGTGGTTTCGTGGTACAAGTACTTATAACATTACTTCACACGCAGAATTTCACACGTATCCGTGAAGTTATCTCCCTTTCAGTTCACACGTTATGATTATTTCGTGTTCACATGTATTTGGTCGTCGTGTTAAAGTTCACACGCACCACTGTTATATGCGTCTGTTTATTGCTTGTCTATAGTCGGTTCACACGCAGCAGCACAAACGTGTCCATAAATTGATGACCGCATTATTGCTACAAAGTACAGTTAACATTCGGTATACATATTATGCCTAAAAATTATTTATAAAGAAAAACCAGTCTGTGACTACAAGGCCTGACGAAGAAACGTGTCTTATTCATAGTTTGTGCTTCGAAGGCACTTTAGGTTTACATCTTGTTCGAAATCTTGTTATTCTTTTCTGTTTTACAAGAATTACTCTTTTCTCAAGTTCAGCTCTTTTATTTTCTCTCCGTTAATTACGTCGTTAATTTGAAGACATAGTCGATGTGGCTTTGTGATGAACAGTTGATGTTCAAGTTCCATTAGGAAAATTGGGAAGCTTGGTGTTGTCTGTCGTGCAATAGCACATAACAAACCTTAATTGAATTCGCGGTTCGCGGAGAATAAGCATAGCCTGTCTACAACCAATGTGTCACGACCATCCATACGCACAGTCTGTACGTATCAAGCATGCAATCAGTCCGTAAAATTCAGTTCTCTACTGGGTAGGGTAGGTAGGTAAGGATACTGATTAGAGGAAAACGCGCTCGACTTTTATGGAGTGAAGAGATTTGAAGATACAATGTTAGGCCCCTAATGCCGTATGAAATGATGAGCCTAACATATATTGTGCATTATCCCCCTAGTTTTTCATGGCAAGTAATTAGCGTAATTAAATCCATATAGTAGTCTCAGTATCGTCTGATCCAGCTCTCCAACATTTCTCTATACATATCTAAAATTGCTTACACCTTGCATTAGCAGTGAACAGTCTGATAGCTATCTTCTGTTCTGAAAAAAAAAGAAAAGAAACAGTCGTCGTATCTCGAGGACCTGAAATAGATGCTTCCGATACTAAATTAGTTTACTTATAAATGATCTTTGTAGGTATTTCAGCTGCACTGTACCGTAAAATTCTTATGAACACATACGGTTTTCTCCATACTGTAATAATAATAATTGAGTTGCGCATTTCTTTCCTGCTACCTGGATCGTTATTGATTTACGTGATTCTTATATGCTAAGCTGCTGCCTTTGTGTGCTGCTTTTCACCGGTAGTCTAATAAAAATTGTTGTGAAACACTCCTTATACATAACATTTACCTCATAAGAGTAAGTGACCTTAATCGACTTTTATTTACGAGCAATCACTCTGGTCCGAATGATAGTTTTAATTTATTTCATTCAAGAGGAGAGAGCTTTGCTATACTTAAACCTAGTGGTAGCAGGTGGCACTTAGCACGTCCCTACTATATTATTTATTCGTCTGCTCTTTGGCTGTGGCCATTCATGGCTCAATTAACTTAAAACTAACTTACATCTAAGGCAGATCTTGCTCTCCTACGATAAATGTATTTTATTTCAGGTGCTCACATAAATTACTTCTGTTGTGGAGGCAGGTCGACAGGGTGTTAGTCCTGTGCATTATTCTTATGTACGCTTATACTTCACACACACACACACACACACACACACACACACACACACACACACACATTAACTTAGCAGATCTCTTCAATGGTTGACTCGATATTTCTTTAAGTCTGCTTGATGAAACAAACCTTTTATTCGTCCAGATACAGTGTCAGCTAATAGATAGCAACCAATGTGCGGCTTTCTGTTAAAGATATGAGAGCTTGTCTTAACTTGTCGTCTAATGTTACTTCAGGGTGTTGTAATTTTGTTCTGCAGCTTCCCCGTGGAGGCATAAAAAACCTGCTAATGGTTTTCCGACTTGGGTGGAGTTGAAATGTCAGTTATTTTTACTTGATTAGCATTTTGTGTCATAGCAGGCTGAAAACTTGCATTCGTATCCCATACGAAATGTGCATCACTTAATTGCGTGTCATTTGACATCACGTTTGATGCTTGGTTCGCCTGTGTGTAAATAATGGTCGGGTTTCTTTGGTTATTATGACCGACGGTGTTAAGAAAAACATGCGGCGGATTGTCCTAATTATTGTTCCTGAACTGTTGGTTGAGGTGGTGAGAAAATGCAGCATTTTGAGGCTGTAAAGAATTCATTTGATGTGAGGGAGTGAAGTGACTTGTCTGACTGTACTGTTGTGGCCCTTTATAATTGTTCCATTTCTTTCCCTTGTGACGATTCCCATAGTATTTCCTGTTGTTCGGATACTGGTAATTACCGTTGTGATTTATTGGTGAGTTACCGTATTGACGCTGTGTGTTTTGATAAATCGGGTTGTATCTATTCTGGTTTGGATATTTACTATATGGTTTTCCATTGCGGCGGTTGAAATTATTTTGATTGCTGTAAGGCTGAGCGTTTGGTTGTCCCGTGTTATGTTGGTACGACATTCCGTTGACACAATCTGCTATGTGCTGTTGCGACGCGGGCTGTCCATTATTGTAATTATTCCGCGCTTCGCATGCACGTCCTCATACATCATATCCAAATTATCAAGAACAGAAAGAAAGGCTTCCTGGTCCTCTTCACTCACATTAACTAATTTTTTCCTTTTTGACACAGGAAGTTTTGACTTTAAGATCATGATGACATCTTTGGTTGAAATGGGCGTGTCCCAATACTGAATTTTACGTAGATATTTTTCGAAATAACGCCTCAAACCTCCTCCCTTGGGGTTGAAAGGTTCGGCGTTGTAGACCTCTTTTCGGAGTCTTTGTTCTATACCAGAACTCCACAATTTATTCAAAAAATGCCCTTCGAAATCTGCCTTGGTGTGACATTTGTCTTTTATGTCAGTACCCCAAATTGATCCTTCGCCGTGTACATACCCTAATATGAACTGTATTCGCTGTCTGTCGTTCCATGATTCAGGAAAAGCACCTGTCAATGATTTTAGTAATACCATGGGATGTATATTTCGTTTTTCAGGTATAAAAGGCTGGAAAACTGTGTTTCAGAACTCTCTTACCTCGCATTACTTCAACGAGTGTCAGTTGATCGGTATGATTACGTGACGTTGAAGCTTTGTCACGCGTATTATTTACTGTTGGTGAGAATTATACCTGATACTCGGGATATTGACGAGTATCTTGTTCTGGCGGTAGTGAATAATCGCTTTGATTGTCACCATGCAATTATATAACTTGCCTTTTCAGCTGATCTATGCCATTGGTCAGCCGTTGCTTCCATTCCGGAAGATCGTGGCTGTAGGCTCGTCTGATTTCGCCTAATTCACTGGTTAAAGTGTCACCAGAAGTACCGGGAGCGGTTAGGATTTCTACTGTGGCGGTTTTAACTGCACCTTTCAGATAAGAGTGTGCCTTACTCTCACTGTATTGTGCCTTTGATTGTATCCACTTTTCCAGTTCCCTATTATCTGTGGTGCTTATTCCTGCGGGGAAATCTTCGATCCTTTTGTCAATATTGACAACTCATATTCGCTGAGCAAGGTTTTCTACTCGCTCGCCAATGTGGCTGATACCTTCTGTCAATTGACCTACTCTTTTTGAAATATCATTGTAATGTTTCAGCCGGTCGAGGTGACGGAGCGGTTCCAGGCGCTTCAGTCCGGAACCGCGCTGCTGCTACGGTCGCAGGTTCGAATCCTGTCTCGGGCATGGATGTGTGTGATGTCCTTAAGTTAGTTAGGTTTAAGTAGTTCTAAGTCTAGGGGCCTGATGACCTCAGATGTTAAGTCCCATAGTGCTTAGAGCCATTTCAACCATTTTGTAATGTTTCAAAGAGTCACTCGCTGTTGATTTACACACATCGACTTGGGTCTGCAAATCTGTAAACTTTCTACCAATGTTGGTATCGGCGGAATCCACCATGGAAAGAACACTGTCTATTTAACCATGTACGTTTGGGTTTAGCTCGCTTGCGTGAGCAGTGGTAATGTCTTTAATTTTTTCCTCCATGGTGTCATTTGCACTTTTGATTTGTGTTTGGATGTCGGTAATAACAGAATTTATATTGGACATTCGCATTTGAGTGCCCTCTATCCTCAATTCTAAACTGTTGAACCTGCTGTCTACAGCTCTGTAATCTGGCATCAACATCAGCTATTTGTCTTCTAAGATTACCCATGTGAACTTCAATATTGTCACTTTTGGTTGTTAACTTACTGACCTGCATTTCAATATTGTCACTTCTCTTTGTTAAGTGTCCCACGTGTGCTTCAAAACTAGTTTTCGTATCAGCAAACAATTTTAGTACATCAGACAACGAGCATTCACGCGGTTGCGACGCGGACTGTGGCTCCGACACCTCGCGTGTCGCTTCATCGTCTGTTGTTCCTTCTACGAGATTCAAGTTTGTGTACACCTGCACGCGGTGTAAGTTGTCTGGGTTGCTCATCTGCCATCTTAAATTTTAGCGTAGTTACACCATACAAGCCAGAAAAGATAATTTATAATGATGATTTTCACTTGTTAGGCGCGCCAATGATGTCGCGTCCTGATTCTCAGATATCCCTTGCGCGTTATGAACAGTTGAAACTCTAGCACACGAAGATGCCAATATGGCAGCTGGAGAGATAAAATAAATGAAAAACACTTATACAGCACTGAAACTGTTGCAGATAACGGCCATTTTGATCCACTAAAATTTACAACAATGGAAATTTTGATTATTTCTAACTATTTTAAGTGAAATGATGTGATAGAGGCGGATCTAACAGCAAAACGAAGGAGAAGTTTGGAAATTAAATAGCGTGAGGAAAAGGAAATAAGCGTCGAAAGTGAATGTTCACTAGCCGATCGAATGCTCGATACGCAAACCTTCAAACGTAATGAAAAGTCGCACTCACTTTAGTTGTCTTGTGCGATGCTATTTACTGCTGTTGTGGATTCGTAGTGCGGTGTTCTGCATACACGTCATTTTTTACTGGTTCTTTTGTAGTGCTCTTCCAAATTTCCTCCAAATGGTAGCATGAAAAATAAAAAGAACACATTAATTTTTAATCATGTCCCTGTTCGGGCGCCACAACTGGCGTTAGGAACTTGGTTATTCTGTATAAGAATTAGTAGTAAATAATAATAGTGATACCGTAACTGTTGGTTGGTAATATTTACTGGCAAAATTCGACCTAACGCTAGATTGCGTACTTACGGCTATCCTGTGAGGCGGTTTTTTAGTACGACTTAAGAAGAGAGAGAGATTATTAATTGATCACCGATGCGTCGGTTCTCGATTGTGTTCAGGAGACGTACGGATTGATTACGCGAATAATTGACCTTTTGACCCGGATTGCCTTCACGGAATCAGAATCTTCGATGAAAATACCTAAGAGACCTATTTGAAGATAAAAAAGGAAATGCAAGCATATTAGTGGAATTTCGTAAGAGAAAGATTAACAGTTCGGAAGTTGAACACATTAGTGGTTTCCCAAAAACAATCGAGACACCGCAATAAAGAGCGAACCTGTAACAAAGCTCATATAGAATTTGAACATCATTTTTGGTTAGTGAAAGAAAAGATTAAGAAGAAAATTACTGCATCGTAAAATATTAATAAATTTTGAACAAATTGTCTTTAAACTTCTGGACATTGACAAATAAACAATAAATGCATGACTTACATCTGCTATTTCATTTGAACATGGCGCAGTCCAATACTCGCTGCTCTGTCAGTCCGTTCCTTCTTAAAATTAAATGTTCTTGCGTGGGCGTAAGTGCATTGTATCCTCATCCGAGTTACCGAAATGTATGTACATCGTTTCACATAGTTTTTACACAAAATAAAGTACAACTTGTAGCAATGCTACGTACACGTCTTAACATGTCGGCGACCAAAAGTACAAGGGATAAATGAAGTCTCTAGAATATTTCTTAACAAAAGACAAATTGGTCTTTCTCCTGTTTTGCAGCTTCTTGCTATCAAGTTCTGCGGCAATGATTTTAAGTATCTGCGCCCAGCGGGTCATAGTGTTTATTTAGAGTATTTAAACGCGGTACGCGCGTCTTGATATACGCGCACATTAAAAAAAATATTTCGTCTCTTTACTCTCGCGCTGTGATGCTTAGCATCTTTACGTACTATAGCTCGTTGGCTGCCCTTTTCCTTTATGATAAATATCTCTTATGCAGAGTATCTGAAATCCAATAATATTACAACATATACCGATGGTAGTAGTGTTGCGTGCACAAAGTGTAAGAGGGCAGTGCACAGCGGGAGGTAGCATTTGTACTCAGGTGAGTCAAATGAAAAAGTTTCCGACCTGATCGTGGCTGCACGATGGGAATTAACAGACTTGGCACATGGAACATTCCATTTCGTAATTCAATATTCCGACATCCGAAGTATCAAGAGTGTGCCGAGAATACCAAATTTCAGGCAACGTCTCTCACCACGGACACTGCAAAGGCCGACGGCGTTCATTTAACAGCCGAGAGCAGCGCTGTTTGTTTCTACTTGTCATTGCTATCAGCCAAGCAACAGTGCGTGAAGTATCTGGAGAAGACAGTGTAGGACGTACGACGAATATATCCGTTAGGACAGGGCGGTGAAAATCGGCGTTAAAGGGCTATGGCGCCAGACAACCAACGCGAGTACCTTTGCTAACACACGACATCGCCTGCAGCACTTATGCAGGGTTCGTGGCCATATCGGTGGAACCCCAGACAGCTAGAAATCCGTGCCCTGGTCAGACGAGTCCAGATTTCAGTTGTTAAGAGCTGATGGTAGGGTTAAAGTGCGGCACAGACCCCAGGAAACCATGGATCAAAGTTGTCAACAATGCACTCGGCAAGCTCGTGGTCACTCTGGAATGGTGTGAGTTGTGTTTACGTGGAATGGACTGGGTCCTGTGGTCCGTTGGGCTAACTGGAGACCATTTGCAGCTATTCACAGACTTTGTTAGCAAACAGCGATGCCATTTTTATGAGTGAAAATGTTACCCCACCACAATCGTTTGCGATTAATTTGAAGAACATTCTGGCCAATTCGAGCGAATGATGGTGCCACCCAGATCACCCGACATGAATACCATCGAACATATTTCAGACATAATCCAGAGGTCAGTTCGTGCACAAAATCCTGCACTGGCCCCACTTTCGCAATTATGGACGGCTAAAAGCGCAACATGTCTCAGTGTTTCTGCTGGGGATCTGTAACGACTTTTGGAGTCCATGCCACTCGAGTTGCTCCTCTACGCCGAGCAAAAGGAATTCCGACACGATATTAGGAGGTATCCCATTAATGTGTGGTGACAGATTTGTTATTTAGTACGTTTGAAAAAACTCGCCAGTTACATCACTTTACTGTAGGCGTATTGTTTACGGCGTTTTTCGCATGTTTCCTATGCCACTGGTCAAACCCGACGACTCGTCTCAAGTATCCCTCCATATCTGTTTCATTAATTTCTAACCATGTTGTTTTAGATTTACTAAAAAAACTCGTCCCGCTCAAGCCATGAAGGCCCAAAGGTACCGACTGGCCGCCGTGTCATCCTCAGCTCACAGACGTCACTGGATGCGGATATGGAGAGGGGCATGTGGTCAGCACACCACTCTCCCGGCCTATGTCAGTTTCCGAGACCGGCGCTACTTCTCGGCCAAGTAGCTTCACAGTTTTGCCTCACAAGGGCTGATTGCACCCCGCTTGCCAACAGCGCTCGGCAGACCGGATGGTCACCCATCCAAGCGCTAGCCTAGCTTCGGTGATCTGACGGGAACCGGTGTTACCAGTGCGGCAAGGCCGTTGGCGCTTTCGATTTACAATGATTGCTATTAAGAGTAGGCTGACGAAGTACAAACTTGTGGAGAATTGATAAGGAAAAGCAAAACTCGTCCTCTACAACTATTCCCGATTCGCAAAAATATCCATCTCGATAGCTATTAAAGTTGCGATAACACGCTGTTGTCTTTATGAGGCAATAATGTCTATTTGGTAAAGCGAAAAACAAATTAATAACATTTTTTGCGTACAAAATAGCGTCGACAGTGAAATAAATGCATCACCCTCCTTGTGAGGCCGCCAAAGACTGCAGTACCTCGAGACCACGAAACTTACCCTTTGAAATTCGCTCGCTGGCGAAAACCGTTCTGTGACCAGCACTGGGCTGAGCTGCTGCAGTCGTCGTCCGAAGCCAGAAGGCAGCAAACAGCAGAGAGTCGAATGTCAGTATCACACTATCAAGTTCTATGACGAATATCTTGGATCAAATATTCATCAAATGTCTTTGCAAAAATCTTTGACGTGGCGTAAAACGGGTATTACATTGTCATTAAATGCTTCGTCCTAGTTCCTTCAGAGTGGCTGGAGTGTATTAAAGAAGAACCTCATCACATCAACTAAGAAACTGCTATTTTCAATGCTATTAGTGTTATGATTCCCATTCACTAAACGAGCGAATACAAAATGTACACTGAAGAGCCAAAGAAACGGGTACACCTGCCTAATATCGTGTAGGAACCCCGCAAGCACGCAGGAGTGCCACAACACGTCGTAGCACTGACTCGACTAATGTCTGAAGTTGCGCTGGAGAGAATTGACACCATGAATACTTCACGGCCATCCATAAATCAGTAAGCGTACGAGGGGGTGGAGATCTCTGCTGAACAGCACGTCTTGGAAGTTTGGTGGCCAGCGGAAATGTTTAAACTCAGAAGACTACTCCTGGAGCCACTGTGTAGCAATTGTGGACATGTGAGGTGTCGCATTGCCCTGTTAGAATTGCCCAAGTACAACTGAATTGATGCAGGTAATCAGACAGGATGCTCACGTACGTGAGAGTCAGAGTCGTATCTAGACGTATCAGGGGTCCCATATCACTCCAACTGCACACGCCCCACACCATTACAGAGCCTCCACCAGCTTGAACAGTACCCTGATGACATGCAGTGTCCACGGATTAATGAAGTTGTCTCCATACCCGTACATGTCCATCCGCTCGATACAATTTGAAACGAGACTCATCCGACCAGGCAACATATGTCCAGTCATCAACATTCCATTGTCGATGTTGACGGGTACAGGCGAGCAGTAAAGCTTCGTGTCGTGCAGTCACAAAGGGTACATATATAGTGTGTGTAAATAAAAAAAACTTTTTAATTTTAAATTCAGTGCATTAGTATTTGTAAAATGACTCTTTCATATAGTGTTCATTAAAAAATGGCAATCATTCCACTTGGGACCTGTGAAATGGTACATTAGCTTATTTGTTTTAGTTGTAAATATTTGTCATGTATTGTTGTTTTTCTGACATGTTCCACATCCTGGAGGACCTCATCACTACGGATCAGTTGGAATGAAAGTAAATCTAATCTAATCTAATCTAATGAACAAAAGTAGTGCGATGAAATGGGAGATGGCTGGAGATATACATACAAGGGCCACAAGGAAGTGCACACGTGCATTGAATATCTCACTCAAGGCCCCATCAATTTGCTATGTCATAAATGAACTTATTGGATTAAGAGCCAGATGGCTGCCACAGTCTTAGGTCTTAAAACTCCACTGACATTAGCTCTGTGAAACTGAACATTGACCCTGAATCTTACATTGTTCAAAAGACCAAAACAGAAAAGATATCCAAAATAAGGTTTAGTCATTGAAGTTTCAGGAAGAGAGTACGTATAACACGAGCTCTTCAATTATTATAATGTACTTACAAAAGACGTGTTATTATGGGGAGATGTAAAATCAAGTATTGCCACACGTATAACGTAGATTATTGTGTTCACTGTAGTGTAAGCATGGTGTTGGTTTTCTGAACCAGTAACGATAGCAATTCATACAAGGCAAAGTACGTTAAAATTTCACATTTCGCTAAACATGTACTTATTCTAGCTTAACTTTAGCAGCTCCACTTGATCTACATTAGTTCTACCACGCTGATTTTCTGATAGCGACGGGGTTGGCGCGAAACAAGCACCGATCACAAGACGTACAAGGTTAACCGCATCAAAATTTCGAAATCCAGAAACTAAATATACATATTACTACTTAATTTAGCACACGCAATTCATCTAAATTAATTCTACTATGCTGGGTGATTTTCTGATAGCCACGTGGTTGGCGGGAAACCGACAACGACTTCTAGTCGTCCAAAGAAAAATGCATTAAAATTACGAATTTCACACACAATATTACTCGCAAAACTAAGCAGACTAAACTCTGGAGCCTGAACTTAACAAATCCGTAATTTGGAGTGGATATTTTTTCAGAAAATCTAAGGGACGATCAGCCTTCTCGTCGACATCTTAACTGTCCCTCTGCGATAGATTCACATACTGGGCCATGCTGTTCCAGTGTTAATCGGGCCAGCCCTGGAATGGGGAGGCACTGTACCAACCACCCACAATTGTGCAAGCAAAGGTGCCATTCGACTGTGCCAGCCAGTTATGTATCATGGTCCACGCATTGCCTACCCAAGAGTTTGAATTGTCAATGCTACTACAGAGTACCTACTACACGCTCCGACTGAGATGAAACGAGGTTTGAAATGCTCTCTTTTCTCATTCACACATGATAGGTAACGAAAAGGGATTGTGCAATCACAAAAACAATTAAATAAGCGAAGACAGGCAGCTATTCCCCCTCCATAAGCTCAGTGTCTCGCTGAGAGAGTAATAGAAAAGGGAAAATTTAAATAAAGCTTTCGACACCGTTCCTCACAAGCGTCTTCTAACCAAAATGCGTGCCTACAGAGTATCGCCTCAGTTGTGCGACTGGATTCGTGATTTCCTGTCAGAAAGGTCACAGCTCGTAGTAATAGACGGAAAGATATGACTAAAACAGAAGTAATATCCGGCGTTCCCCAAGCAAGTGTTAAAGCCCGTCTATTGTCCCTGATCTATATTAACGACATAGGAGACAATCTGAGTAGCCGTCTTAGACTGTTTGCAGGTGATGCTGTCATTTACCGTCTTGTAAAGTCATCAGATGATCAAAACGACTTGCAAAATGATTTAGATAAGATATATGTATGGTGCAAAAAGTGCCAATTGACCCTGAATAAGGAAATGTGTGAAGTTACTCACATGAGTACTAAAAGAAATCAGCTAAATTTCGATTACGCGATAAGCCACACAAATCTGGAGGCTGTAAATTCAAGCCGGCCGCGGTGGCCGTACGGTTCTAGGCACTTAAGTCCGGCACTGCGTGACTGCTACGGTCGCAGGTTCGAATCCTGCCTCGGGCATGGATGTGTGTGATGTCCTTAGGTTGGTTAGGTTTAAGTAGTTCTAAGTTCTAGGGGATTGATGACCTCAGATGTTGAGTCCCATAGTGCTCAGAGCCATTTGAACCATTTTTTGTAAATTCAAGTAAATAGTTAGGGATTACAATTACAAATAACCTAAATTGGAACGATCACATAGATAATACTGTGGGTAGAGCAAACCAGAGAATGCGATTCATTGGCAGAACACTTAGAAAGTGCAACAGGTCTACTAAAGAGACTGCTTACACCACGCTTCTCGGCACTATTCTGGAGTATTGCTGTGCTGTGTGGGATCCGCATCAGGTGGGACTGACGGATGACATCGAAAAAGTACAAAGTAGGGCAGCTCGTTTTGTATTATCGCGAAATAGGGGAGATAGTGTCACAGACATGATACGTGCATTGGAGTGGCAATCATTAAAACAAAGGTGTTGCTCGTTGCGACAGGATCTTCCTAATATTGACGTCTTGTATAAATCTGTTTCTGTAGACTGTTCTATCTCTCCAGAATGAGATTTTCACTCTGCAGCGGAGTGTGTGCTGATATGAACCTTCCTGGAACATTGAAACTATGTACCTGACCGAGATTCGAACTCGAGACCTTTATACTGTAGTTCTGTTTGAAGAAACAGACTGGTGACTAGAAAAGGAGAAATATTTTATTTCATCCCAAATTATAAAGTGCCTTCCCATACTATAGCGCCACGGTATTCTCCGAAATATCATTGAATCTGCTTCTCCACTCCACATACACAACACACAAAGGTTTCAGTGGGTTTATACACACCAGCCGCTTGCATTAAACAGGTGACGATCCCGCTCTTTGATCAAATGTAAAGGACCCCATACACGCACCAACCGACCAATCGACAACTGAAAATATGTTTGTGTTTTGACCAACAGATCGACGAAATTTCCTTGTCGGGATGTCAGGTGGGTGCAGTAAACAGAAGACGATCTCTCTGTATGATCGTACGTAAAGGATCCTTCACATGCACCAACAGACCGACCGATCGACGACTGAAAGTGTGTAGTCGTTTTGACCGACGGACCGATGAAATATCCTTGTCGGGATTTCAGGCGGATCCGACCCCTTCGCCACTCCATCCAATAAATTGTGCTGTGTTTAGCGTCTCGCGCCAATCACCTGAAAAAAGTTCGTCTTTTGTCACTGCATTCGGATGAAATGATGTTCTAATGTACGCGACAGGGTAGGAGGCGAGCGATACTTTCGCGACAGAGATTCTGAAGAAATTTAAAGACTGCTTGTTTGTGGGAACATCGTGTAAAAATCGTGCAAAGAGTATAGCAATATAGAGGAAAGAAATGAAGTACGTTTTCCATTTTTAATGAATCCATAACGGTTTCGTGTGGCACATGGAGAGAATAAGAAACCGCAGACCTTCTGTCCTTCTATCTTTAAGTTTTACTTCCAATAATTACCGGAAATGGAATCTAAAAACCGAAAAGTCGATATTCAATGGGCGTCAATTCATAACATTTAGTTGCTTCATTGTTACAAGTGTTAAAAAAGTCGGGCCTACATCCAGGCCCTCTCCCATGATGAGCAAAGTTGTGTTTTTTTCAATTCCAGCAGTTGCTAAGTTCTTCATTTATTATGTATCAGTTGTATTTGTCATACGATGCGTGCCAACACTATGTGCAGTCTTCCTTCTTCGAATTTGAAATGAGTTTCCTAAACTTACAGATCATTTTTTGTGCTACATACATAAATAAATTAAAAAGCTTTATACGAAAGTCTTTCGATTTATTTATTTTGTTTTACCAACATGTATACCCTT
This sequence comes from Schistocerca nitens, assembly GCF_023898315.1. Classification (NCBI taxonomy): domain Eukaryota; kingdom Metazoa; phylum Arthropoda; class Insecta; order Orthoptera; family Acrididae; genus Schistocerca; species Schistocerca nitens. The sequence continues at coordinate 957,743,529 of NC_064615.1, forward strand.
CGTCAACTACACTCCTAAATCACGTTGCATGTTTCAGGAATCAACAGCACTGAATTTGAGATCCACTTAACTTCTGTCAGTGGCTAGAAGTCGTAATGCATCCAACAGGTTCTCCTCGCAGCTTACAACTTCTCTCATGACTGTGTTCTGCATCGTTAAGAATGGTTGATGATGTTCAGCAGTTCCGAAATACATGATTCGTCCATTCTTAAACAATTACTAAAGTCATAAGCTCTCAGCTACTTAAGTAACAGGACTTGGGCGAATGTTTTATCCTGCATTAGGCACTTCTTTGTCCACAGCTTTCTCTCGGCTTTTTTTTCCCCAGTTACCTCTAAAACAGGCGAGGCAAACTCCCTTTTCGTTTCTGTGTAAACCCAAGCCGATTCTCGTAGAACATAATCTCGCTGAACTTAAGATAAATCACAACCCGGTGGCGCTTGATCGGTAAGTGCAGTCAGTCGGAACGTGATTTGGCTGCCACGAAATTGGTCGGTTGTTTGGCCGATAAATTGGTACGTGTACAGGGACCTTAAAGGACAGGCGCTAGATTTGATTCAATAAATTCGACGAAAGACAACATTAAGTTCCCTGTTACCCCACGTCAAATACTTTGGACAAAGCAACTTTGAAAAAGAAATTTGATAGTGTGATACCGGCCGAAGTAAAACAGTCCAGCCGCTTTTGCGTAGATGGTGGCGCCATGCGGTAGACTGGACGACCTGCCAGTGCAGCACTGAGCAGCCGCTGCTACACACAGTCCACAAGTTACTATGCGCTAGGGGCAACGCGCGATGGATCCATCACCCCAAGAACAGTCACCGACGCCCTCAACCTCTGTCTCGGATGCGGAGGCAGCATCGCAACAAGGGGACACCTCTGACGAGGAAGATTCCGTTGACCTTTCGCGGTGAGTATAGCAAACGTGTTGGACAAAATCAACACAGCAAGTTACACTGGTCCGTTATCTACAGGATGTCACCTTACGTCCCTATACAGGCGTGCGTGCCTTATACACACTGCCATAATTTTGTCTCATAATCACCGCGTTTCTTTTTGTTAGATCTTCAGCCGCCAGGATGTTGGCAGCAGCTCGCAGTGTTTCTATTTCTTCACTATTTCACTCGAGAGGTGCTGCAGCGGATGGTCGGAGATTTTCTCCGCTCAGGGACTGATTGTTGTGTTGTCCTAATCATCATCATTTCATCCCCATCGACGGGAAAGTCGCCGAAGTGGCGTCAAGTCGAAGGACTTGCACCAGGCGAATGGTCTACCCGACAGGAGGCCCTCGTCACGCGACATTATACCTACTGGCCCTGCAGTGATACTTTTAAAGTTACGATCGTGTCTCAGTAGGTGGCCGTCCCATGCGTCCCTTCTGTTCCGCCTCCAAAGACACGGCTTCCCTTCAACCACTCTGTGAATTACCTCTTGGTTCTATACCTTGTCTACCCAGACGTTGTTTAGCATTCTCCTGTCGCGCCACAGACCGAAGGCTGTTATTTTGAGTTTTTCTGTTCCTTCATGGCCCCAAATACAACTTCTATACAGCAGGTGGCCCTTAACTACATGTAATTTTCTAAATGTTAAAATGTTTGCCTCTGCCCTGCCCCTCCCTCCTCTCCGCCACGTCTCTTCCAGTTGATAAAAAATCTGAAAAATAACGTCTTAATTCAACAAATTCTAGGCGACACTCAAACGCCTTTGAATTGGAATACAGCATCCCCAAATCAATTTCCGTTAAAGCGTCTTGCATTGGTCTTCATCTCCACAGCATACCTATCTTTCGTGAGAGTAATGTATGTGACACATTCAAGCAACTTCGACAATTGTTTCAAATCACTTCGACTCTTAATAATGTGATGAAGAGTTAAAAGAAAACAACGTGAAAAGTTAAAGAAATATCAAGTTTATTTTCGATAATGCACACATTTTCGATCTAAAAAGATTTTGTATTTTCAGTATTCATTCTACAGCTTTCATTTGTGTAGAATCTTAATATAATATGAGTGAATGAACACTGAACATTACACCCTCCTAAGAGAACATTTAATGGCGGCTGAGTACTTTTCACAACCTCCAGCAACAATATCTAAAAGAAACTGTTTCATTTGAGTTTGATATCTAGTTGTGCAACATCATTCACAACGAATATAGCCTCAAGTTTTCGAATCGCTCTTGTGTGACGAGAATCATGTTTCCGCCTTGAAGGGTTGTTGTGGAGAAAATCTGAACCGATAGAAAACCTCGTGAATAACGTTTCCGTAACAGGTGTTACAAAAGATAAGTCAATATCTTCACCTGTTTTCTTATTTCATGATTACTCGAGCTAGATTTGACTTGACCTTTGTTGGAACATTGTCATCAAACAAAACTAAAGCCAAATTCTGAAGCCGAGTACCAGAGATGATGTGAATTTTCTCTTTGCAGCAACCTTAACGATTACTGCATCAATATCTTGACAATCTGTAAATTGACTTATGAATAGGAAATCATTGTAACGAGCCCTAATTGCTTCTCTTGACAGAAATGCGTCTCAAACGTACAAGCATGCAAGAAAAATACACTCTCCTGTTAATGAGATGTTCTCCACATCAGATTAGTGAACTCATCTTGAAGCATGTCTAACTTATCCATATAGAATGAGTTACAATTCCTGGGATGCGAAACGATATCCTGTTCTTCGGAATTCCGCGAAGAAAACTCATCGTTAACTCCAGAAATTCTCGGTAGTCATCTAGCGGTTGCTTCTGCGTAGAAAGTTGGGTTTCAAAAACTCCGAGAATAGCATACCGATCATCATCACCTGCTTCACTGCTATCGGTTATTAAAGCGTTCTTGTCGAGATTCGACAAAGTCACTTTAATTTTCTAGAAAATGTCCTCTTCTGGACCAAACGTTGTCCACACCAGCAAGTTGAGACAGGACCTTAATATCAGATCATAAATGTTATGGCCCCAAGGGACGTATAACAGGTCAAGACTGAACAAGGTTTCTAGATTTATGCAGCAACAAATTACTCGGCATCTAATGCTTCGTGTCTTCCATCCGATGCACTTTCACTCCCTAAGTAGGCAAATGATTCGACGGTCACTATTCCCTGGCAAGCGAGCGTTGAGGAACAGTGTTTCCTCTGCTCACCACTAAGGTCTTTTAGTTTTATTAATTTTCATTTTATAGGAACAGCTGAGGTTGTTTCCATCTGGACCAGCAGTGCTTCTAATTGATCGTCTTCGTTTAACACTGAGATATCGGCCGCAAATCTCAATATACGGTATCTTCCCATGGACTTTACTTTCACAGCACCTAATTTCTCTCTAATTTAATCTTTTGCTCTCTGGTAATAACCACTGCCCAAGACAGGAGAGAATGCGCAGCCCTATCGTACTTCCTTCCGGAGGAAGAAATACGAATTTTAGAAGCATTACTTTCCGCTGTGATGAGAGAAGTAAGGCTAGAGCTGATTTTACTACGCCAATAATACATCGTAGGTTATCAGCTGTTTAGATTTCGTCAGAACAATGAAGTTACTACTTTCGTTACATTTTCAGTGAAGTATGGTTGTGTTGCGGATGTCAATGAACTCTTGAAGAGGTGGAGGTGGGTCACGAATTTGTTTCAAAATCTTTTACATGCCACCTTGTGTGTACGAACATTCCTTGTACACCCACGCAGCTCACGTGCGTACTGGAAAAAGTGAGAAGTGCCACACGGTCTAACATAACAGTCGAGGGGTTTTTGCTAAATTGCACTTACGCTGTACCGCGGCTTTTCCACAACATGTCACTATTTCCGAAGTTGTGATTAGATTTTTACCGAATAGCGCAACTTAAATTTATGCGAGAGGAACAAAATACAGGCAACTCCATTTACGAATAATAGGATATTGAGAACGAATATTGTGACTGATAATCGACATATGTTCGTCGTCTTCACTTTCCGGGATTGATTCGTCACACAACAGAAGAGACTCGGTACACCGACATTCACTTTTCCCATTGTTTTGGAGGCTGGGATATTGGAGACTAGGAATGGCTAGAAAACTCCCTAATGAGTACTCCTCTGAATAGGATTAGCTAATATTTTTTCACCAGCTATTGATGGTGTAAGAGGGCAACCTTTCGCTAAAACTGTTTTTACTTTATACAGAAAAAAGTGTCCAGTTTCTCTGCAGATCGCTTCCCTTTATTTTCAGATAACTAGTTTAGGGCCAGTTGTCCATCTTCGGACCATTAATTACAATTATGGAGTAACCTGTCGACACGGAACTGTGAGCTCACTGTCGTAACTGAAAAGGTGCAGAAAACAGGTTGTGGAAGCTGTAACTAACAACTAGGAACCTCAAGTCATTCCGTTTTAAAGAAGGGTCTTTGGACAGATGCACATAATTATAGGCCTACGTCGTTGACGTCAGTCTATTGCAGAACTATGGAACGTTTTTACACTTAACAACGAAAATTTCCTCTATAAAAGTCAACACGGATTCCGCAAACAGAGCATGGGAGAAACTCCGCTCGCTCTGCCACTCAGTCAATTACACAGCGCTGTAGACTATAGCGCTCAGGTCGATGCCTTGTTCCTTGGCTTCAGCAGGGCACTGACAGTCTCACACTGCCGTTTAGTGAAAAAATGTGAGCCTACCGAACATCGGAACAGATTTTTGACTGGATTCAAGACGACATTGCAAATAGAACTCAACACGTCGCTCGTAACGGAACAGAATCGACTGATGTAGAGGTAACTTCCGGAGAACTCCAGAGAAGTGTGACAGGAGCGTTACTGTATACAATTTATATAAATGATACAGTAGAAAGCGTCGGAAGCTCTTTAAGACTATTTGCAGATGACGTGGTATTCTGTAAGAAAGTAGCAACGCCAGAAGACAATATCTAATTGCAGAATAACTTGGAGAGCATTGATGAATGGTGCAGGCTCTGGCAGTTTTCCCTGAACGGAAATAAATGTATCATATTACGAATATAAAGGAAAAGAAATCCACTTCTGTAGAAGTACGCTATTCGTGATAAATTAGTGGAAACAGTATCTATCGTTAAGTATCTAGGAGTAAATATGAAGAGCGATCTTAAGTGGAATGACCACAAATAAAGCCGGATAGGTACGAGTAGGGTTCGCTCACTGAGGGTTCCGTACAAGCTTAAGTTATGTATTTTGATATTCCATTCATGACGGGAATCCATAATTACGACGATTTTTGCATGTTATCGATATCAGTACTGGAAAGACACCAAAACACACGACCTAAATGGCCGTAGATTTTTTGGCTTGACGTAGAAGCTTAACGGTTCCGCTCTTGCCACCTGAAGGACGCAACCGTAAGACTAGTTGGAAAGGCGACTGCCAGACTGAGATTTATAAGAAGGTAGCTCAGCCACGAAACAAGTGGCTTACAAGGCTCTGGCCGTGCGGTGTAGCCGCGCGCTCTAGGGTGTATTGCCACTGTTCGCACGGCTTCCCCCGTCGGAGATTGTAGTCCTCCCTCGGGCCTCGTAATTTAAGTTAGATTAAGTAGTGTGTAAGCTTAGGGACCGATGACCTTTTGTCCCATTGGAATTTACCACTATTTCCGTCTTACAAGGCGCTGGTTCGACCGGCTCCTGAGCAAAGTTCATCAGTCTGGGACGCATACTAGGTAGGACTGATAGAAGATACCGAAAAGATTGAATGGAGAGAGGCTAGTTCTGCCACGGATTCGTTTAATTGGTGCAAGAGCATTACAGAGATGCTCAACAAACTCAAGTGGCAGACGTTTCAATAGAGGCGTTGTGCATCACAGAGATGTTTATTATTGAAATTTTTAGTGAGCTATTTAGGGGAACAGTCGAACAACATTACATACTCTCACATAAATCTGACGAAATGATTACGACAAGAGATAAGGAAAATTTGGGCTCATTCAGAGGGGTAACGACATCGACACTTGGGAGGGGAATAGGGAAGGGAGGGATCAGTCAACGGTACCATAAGTACCCTCCACGACACTTGCGGATTATAATGCCGAAGAACATGTAACAGATTCTCAAGTCGCTTGAGCTGTTAAAGGTGATTTTGCGATATTTCTCGCACTTTTCAACCCTTGCTATCTTGGGAATAGAGTGGAGGTTTTTCAGGGCGTCTGATGCATCGTCGTGGGTGCCCAAGGGAAGTGCAACAAGACCGCTATTATTATCTGTATACAGAAATGATCTGGCGGACAGGGTGGGCAGCAATCTGCGGTTGTTCGCTGATTATACTGCGGTGTACGGGACGGTGTCAAAGTTGAGTGACTGCAGGAGGGCACAAGATGACTTGACAAATTTTTAGTTAGTGTGGTGAATTTGCAGCTGGCTCTAACTGTAGAAAAAATGTAAATTAATGCGGATGCACAGGAAAAACAGACCCATAATTAAATGAAACAACAAGTTCACTGTTACCAGTCACCGTTTTATTTATTTCCACGACGCGTTTCGAAGGTTTAAACCTCCATCATCGGGTGTATTTACATTAGTAAGTATTACATTTGTGTGTGTGTTGTGTTACGATTTTTGGAGGAACTTGTGGCACTGCCTAGTGGAGAAACAAGACACTATTTCAGAATACGGTTTAGGATTACTTTTGACAAAAAATTAAACGGATATCTAATGGTAAACTTTAAATAAGTAAACTAGAGTACCTTCAGTGGCCACAGGTTCCTTTTGCTGTCGTAACACATCACATGTATACTGCCACATTTGTAAACAAATATGGCGTCTGGAATCAGCTGGGTGCAAGGTTCGTATAGCAGAAGAGAAGACATAATCGCAAAGTGCAAAGAATATACATCGTAACAACATTATTGCAGAAAAATTGTTTTAAGCGGTGTTTGTGTTGAGGTGTCAAATATATGTGTGTGTACTTCAGGTGGTATATAAATCCAATTCTGACAAGTTAAAACAGCTAAACATTCGTACTCGTTTATACAATCAGGTGAAATGTTAAAATGGCTTAAACTTCATACTTGTTGATAACAATTAGGTGAAATGTTACAGACTTTAATTACAATGATCATATTGGCTACAACAGTAAAATCATACATACATTATTTGATTGGGATTAAAAAACAGACGTGAGGTGAGGGGCTGGAGGCAGAAGGAGAGGTTTAGCATGTTCACATACAGCATTACTAGTGTTCCGCTTGACAAAGTCACGTCATTTAAATATCTGGACGTAACATTGGAGAAAGATATGGAATGAAATGGGACAAGTATGTGAGGATTGTGGTATGGAAGGCGAATGGTCGACCTTGATTTATTTAGAGCATTTTAGAAAAGTGTGGTTCGTCTGTAAATGAAACCGCACCTAGGACGCTAGTGCGAGTTATTCTTTAGTACTGATAGTGTTTGGGATCGGTGCCTGGTCGGATTAAAGGAAGGCATCGAAGCAGTTCCGAGGTGGGCTGCTAGATTGTTACCAATAGCTCCGAAGAACTTGAAAGTGTAACATAGATGCTTCGGGAACTGAAATGGGAATCCCTGGAGGGAAGGAGACTTTCTTTTCCTTCGAGGAGCGCTATTGACAAAATTTAGACAACTGGCACTTGAAGCTGATCGCAGAACAATCCTACTGCCACTAACATACATTTCGCGTAAGTACCACGAAGACAAGATGCGAGAAATTAGGGTTCACACGGAGGCGTACAAACTGTCGTGTCTCCCTCTCTGTACCTGCAAGTGGAACATGATAGGAAACGTCTAGTAGTGGTACCACCGTGTGCTATAGTGGCAGACGTTACAAGAGACGCGTTGTTCGTCACATCGTGCAGCGGCTTATGGAGTATATATGTAGATGCAGATGTCTAGAAAAACTATGATTATAGAAACCAATTCGAATAGACGACTGGTAGCCACTTCACCAAAGGAATTCAAAAATTATCTGTGCCGCCTCCTTTATCTGAACATTAGTCTCCCAAAGCTCTCCTAAACGTGGACTCTAATGCTGGCTGTCGTACAACTTCTCTGTAGACTGTCTTCTCTTCTTTCATCAAGTCTCACATAGTTCATGCCCTTATATTGATCTCCACTCTACTCTTTCCACCTACCCACACACTCCGGCTTTTAATCGTGTAATTCCGCTTAACTTTTGATGATGCCTCCTTTGCTTTTAATTTCAGAGAAAGTTGTACTTCTATACTTGGTTCTTCAATCCTCCATGTGGCCTCTTACTTTTAGAATACTTCGCATTTTATCTGCAACCATTTAGCCTCTGGATCTCGGCACATCTTATTTGATTAATTCCTAAGCGACTTACATTCCTTCCTTTCACTGAACATATTTGTACTTACTTCTTTCGTCGATCATTGAAGTGTTCCTTCGGTTACCCAACGTTTCTTCGCAATTACCTTCGATGTAACTAAGTTCTATGTCCATCTTTTCATAGTGCCGTTCCTGGGGATGTCTATTGATCCGTAACTGAACTGCCTATGGTGTTAACCAGTATCGACATTCTGAGATAACCTCAGACATATGTCTTCATTACTTCAGTAAACAATTATTTCCTCATTGATTATTTTAGACCGCTCTCTCAAACTTCAGTCCACCGTTCAATAATACTAAATTTTTACATGAGTCTTTATGTGGTCCTGTGTGCGACTTACAAGCCAGTTTCAGATTTCGGAATGTATGTGTGATCTGTGTGTATCCTAGCTGGTATCTTCCTTGTGTCCAGGTACGTTGCAAGTATGTCTCTTCCTCCTGTAATTTTTTGAGTAGTGTATTCTCTATCACTAACTGAAACGTAGTGCAGAACGTAGTTTTCCTCCTCCCTCATTTCTTCTACGGAATACAGAGGTCCCGTAGCTCTTTAGTCGTTCCCCTATTACAGTTTTGTCATCCGTAATCTATAGATTATCATCTCCCTATACACACTGACCTATGCACTAAATATGGTCGTAATTTTTCAATCTCTTGTCTTCTGCTTGTGACGTTGACATGTATACCTGATGTTGGGGTTTACTTGCTCCCGATTTTCATGGAGATAGTCCTGTCATAGAAGTGTTCACAGTAACTCTCTTTCGTATTATATAGCTTCAGTACCGCGTTCCCACTTCCGATATTCCACGCATGGATTCGTAGGACGTTTCATTTTTGTTGGTTGTTTAATCCTTACCTCATGGTTAACTCCCCACTGACAGTTCCCTTCTGGAGATCCGAATGGGGAAGAAATCCAGAAACTTATGCCATTTGAGAGAACATGATACTTTTTCAATTACAAGTCACATGACCTGTGGTTATACAGAATGTACATGAAGTCCGGGAAAACTTTCAATTATATGTTGCACAAGAATTAACGTTGTACACATGTCATACATATTGCATTTTGAAGATAAATTCTGGAAGGTTTTTTAAAAGAAAAATATTCGATAAGCGAGCCATAATGACCCGGCAGACGTCAATACGGTAATCGAATTCATGCCATACCAGTCCCATCATCTCTCTTGTACGTGCTCCACGTTCAGTTCACTCATACTGGGACGTCCGCTTCCATTTTCCGGGCACAAGAAACCCGTCGTAACGAATTTGTTGGGTCAGTGGTAAAAGGCCACCTTTGTTAGTGGCTTATTACCGTATTTGTTTCTAAACATCTAATGAACAGCTGTAGCACATTTGTTTTTGTCGCACTCCAACACACAGAAAGCTCGCTCGGCTCCTGAACTCCCCATGTTGGCGACTAGCGCTCACTAACAGCAAATTACCAAACTACGCTGTGACGGTATACACGAAGAAGAAAAAAAAAAAACTTTCAGGATTTCTCTTCAAAATGACATGTATGATATCTGCAAATGTTTGGTTCTTGAGCAATACATAATTGAAAGTGTTCCCGGACTTTATGTACACCCTTTATATTGTGTCTCTTTCATGCAGTTGTTTGTGCGGCCCTTGTATTCTCATACCGTTGATCATTACACATACAATCCAACACCCCGGAGGCTTCGATTACCTGGCAACGACGCTACCTCTCTACCATGTACCATGTACTTGAACCAGTTATTCTAATTGCCTTGGAAGTGAGCCCCTCCTGTCTTTCCATAAACAATTTGCCCCCTAGTTCCACGTCTGATCCCCCAAGGGGGCTCACGGTTCTTTCGTGAATTCTTCTCCCTGTCTCCCTATCCCTGCTCCTTCCTCGTTGCCACATCCTTCCCCTCTCTCGGTGTTCTGATTTATGTCGACTTGGCCATTGTCCTGGTTTCCTGTATTAGTTGCAATTTTGTCCCTTTTTGCCTGTTTTTTCACCCTTTTGGCATTTTGGTCCCCACCTGAGGTTTGACCTCCGCTTCACAATTTCCTGTTTTTAGTGTGAGCCATATGGGCAAGAACTCCATCCCTAGCATCTATCCTCTCCCCCCTTCCTTCACATTTCCCTTCCCCACTATAGCCCGTTCTCCCTCTTCTAGGTCACCAGCACATGTAGCAAGGCCATGGGGCTGTTATGTAACCACATGCCTGAGCCTCCTGACAACACAGGGATCACACTACTGATACCTCAGCTGTCCCCTCTCCGTTTATGCCAAGGAGTGGTTGCTTGTCTTCTTGGAGCATCAGAACTCCTGGCAATGGCCGCTCTTCGTGCCTGTGATCGTCTTGACAACGTCCCAGTGTCTATCACTCTTTACCAATCTCTGAATATGCTCCAGTGCATCATTTTTCATAGGGACCTCATCCTGCAAACTGATGACGAACTCCTGGCTAATCTGGAGTGACATGGCATTATTTTGTTCAACGTGTGTAGAAGGGTAGCTAAAACAACCGCACCCATACTGGCGCCTTCATTCTGGCTTCCGAGGGGGATACCCACCCAGAGAAGATCAGGGTTATGTGAAACTGATAGGACGTGAAGCCGTACATCCCTCCACCTGTGTGGTGCTTTTGGTGCTTGCATGTTGGGCATATATCTTGCCGCTGTACATCGGACCCTTAGTGTGGTGGTTGTGGCGACCCAGTCCATGAGGGAAGCCCTTGTGTTCCGCAGCCTGTGTGTGTCAACTGTGCTGACAACCACTCCCCTCTCTCGCTGGACTGTCCGGCTTACAAGAGAGAAAAGAAAATACAAAAATACAGGTCCCTGGATCGTCTCTCTTAAGCTGAGGCTCGCCGAAAGTATGAGGCACTCCATCTGATGTCAATATCTTCAACTTTTGCTTCTGTTTCTTCCTTTCCTCCTCCGCCTCCTCCTCCCTCGTCCTTAACCCAGCCCCATCCCACTCTCCCCTCTGCCTCCCTGCAGTTCCCACGACCGCCCATCAGGGAGTCACTCCACCTCTCTGGCTTAAGAAGTGCCCCCCCCCCCTTCTTCGGCATCTGCCAGTGATAAGGCTCCCTCGCAGGAAACCTCGCCCTAGCGTCTCTCAGGCCAGAAGACTCTCACCACCAATCAAACACAAGGCACACTATTTGTGCGCCCCAAGGTCACCACCTCTCTTTTGGTCCCCGATCTTGCAGATGTCTGTACTCCCCCTGTGTCCTGCCCTCCTCCACCTCAGAAAGGGAAGAAGAAGAAACATAAATCCCATGACATTGCACCCCCAGTGCCCCTGGAGGTGCTAACTCCCCTCTTGCAACCTGAGTCTGACATTATAGATGTCACCCCACCCTTGTCAGTGACAGCTACTGACAAACTGGCCTGACATCCTCCTCAGCTCCTTCATGGCTACCTTGGACTCACACCACACGATCTTCTATTGTAACTGCAATGGATACTACGGTTCCCTACTGGAAATGCACCGTCTTGTCCCTTATACTGCGTTAGATGTTCTCCAAGAAACACATTTCTGTGATAACCACTGTCCAACTTTCTGTGGGTATCGGGTGTTCTGTCAGAACTGTGCTGGCCCTTTTATAGCATCTGGTGGGGTCTGCACTTTGGTTTGGTCTAATGTCCCTAGTGACCACCTTGGAAGTGACAGTGCAAACGGCTCTGGCAATCACCCTTTGGAATGTCTACCTACCTCCACGTCTGCCACTTGTTTATGTTGCACTATCTACCTTAATCCAACAACTCCTGCCCCCATATCTCTTCCTTGGGGATTTCAATGCCCACCAACTGTGGGGGGACTGTCATTTCAATGGGTCGGGGTATCCTAATTGACCAACTTATCATGGACTTTGATTTGTGTCTGCTCAACGATGGTTCCCCTACCCACTCCAGTGCTGCTCATGGCACCTTCTCTGCTATCGATCTCACGATCTCCTCACTTTCCAGTAACAATCGTTCCCCTGCTGCCGCCAGGCAGACATGCCCCAACGTCTCTAGGGCCAATTGGCCTTTATACATGTCTGCTGTCTGCTTTGACACCTCACTCTCACATTGATGTAGTCATACAAGGCATCTCTGCCACTCTGCTTCATGCTGCTGCCACTGCTGTACCCCTATCCACAGGGCCCCCCCTTTGTCATTGGCCGGTACCATGGTGGACCAAGGACGGCGCAATCACTGTCCAGAACTGCCGACGGGCGCTGCAGTGATTTAAGGGACACCCCTCCCATCCGAACCACCTCACTTTTAAGCGTCTCTGAGCTAAGGCTCGTTATCTTTTAAACCAGAGTAAAAAGGAATTCTGGGAGCTCTGTTTCCTCCCTGGGGATGTATGCCTCTTTATCGCAGGTTTGGTCAAAGCTCCATAGTGTTCTGGGCCGCCAGCAACAGTCAACTGTCCAGGGTCTGGACCTCCAAGGAGCTCTGAGCACTGATCCATTGGTCCTAACAGAACACCTTGCGACAAACTTTGTGATGGCATCTTCTTACACTTCCTACCCTCCTACCTTTTTCCAGCAGATATGCAGAGTTGAACAGAACCCCACTCCATTTCACCCCTCAGGAGGCTCAGCATTTAGTTGCTGGGAATGGGCTTGGCGACTCTGGGGTCCCTGAACTGAGGACTGGGAAGCGCCAAACGACCACCATCAGGGGATCTTGGCTTAACTGCCTGGGTCGCGAGGATGGTATAAACCTCTATAAAAAAAACCTAAATCTCAAGGTGTGCTGCGCACCGAGGAGATGTATGGCTGTTGGGGTAGAACAGTTGCTAGTGGGCGACCTCTGGGGAACCTGCCTCCACCCGGTTCTATTAGGCTTACCCAGGCAAGTGGGGCTCTGTCCGGTGGACACTCCTCTCCCTAACTGCTCGTGGGACCACCATGAAAAATATAAATAGTACGCAGGCACAAGTCTCTAAGAAAGGAAAGTTCAATGCTTCAAAGCATGACCCCCAATCGTTTCCTTCCCTGCCAACACCAGGGGAGGAATGGCGGTCTAAATTACCTGGTGCGACGTATTCTCCTCGATTTCTGGTTTGCAGCCAAACGGATGGGGACTCATTTCTGACCACAAAGCCTCAGTTTTTTGTGGGAAATTTAGAGTACAAGTTTGGAGAAGCTGAGGGCATGTCTAAAATGAGGTCTGGAGCAGTCCTTATACAGACAGCATCCCCAGCACAGTCACGGGCATTGCTTGCTTGTGACAAGCTCGGTGTTGTTACAGTCTCCATTACGCCTCATAAGAGCCTCAATATGGTTCAGGAACTTATTTTTCGTGGCCTGTTTTTGCAGTCTGACGACGAGCTTCGTGCAAATCTGGAACGCCACGGTGTCCACTTTGTACGACGTGTCTTCAGGGGACCTAAAGATAGTCGGGTCGCCACCGGCGCCTGCATCTTCACTTTCGAGGATGACACCCTGCCCAAGAAGGTCAAGGTGATGATATATCGATGTGATTTTAAGCCTTACATCCCTCCTCCCATGCGATGTTTTACGTGCTGGAGGTTTGGGCATATGTCATTGAGATGTGACGCCAACCCTACGTGTTGGGATTGTGGATGTGCCTCCCACCCCAACGTCTCATGTTCACCACCCCCTGTTTGTGTCAACTGCGGACAGAAATATTCACCTTGCGCATCAGACTACACGGTTTGTTAAAAAGAATGGAAGATTATGGAGTATAAGACCTTGGACAGGCTCACTTACACAGAGGCTAAATACAAGTATGACTGACTTCACCCTGTGCGCATTTCATCGACGTATGCTGCAGCGGCTTTGATGTCGCCATCCTTGGCGATGAGCCCCCAAGCTCAGCCGCTTTTTGTGGGCTCTCCAGCCCGGCCGTCTATTCCTGCCCCCTTTGTAGTTGGGGGAACACCCTCTTCCATTGCTCCTCTGTTTTTATCATCGGGAGTAACAACCCCTCCTCCTCTGGGGACTTCTGTCCCCACCTGTGAGCCAGAGAAGTGCCCACCTCCTCCAGCTTCTCTCGTGTGGAAGGGATTGCTTGGTGCCCTCCCTTCCACGCTTACTGCCCCTCCAGATGTCATCCAGCAGCTGAAAAAGCCACCACCTGAGGGCCGTAGGGCTTCCAGGTCTTACTCAGTCCATGAGACTGGGTCGGAAAAGCCCACCCAGACTGATAAACCGAAGGACAAACGGGACTCTACCAAAAGGAAAAAAAAGCAAAAGGAGAAGGACATGGAGATAGAAAAGGAGTTCACCACTGCACCTAAAGATGATGTGGACCATCTAGAGTCCACTCAGGAGCTAGATGTTGCTCGACCCGCAGCTCCTACGGAAGTTGATCAGGCTACTTCGCAATCGGTGGCGGTGGGCGCTTCTAAGGCGTGACGTATCGTATCTCCCCCCCCCCCCCCCAGGTTGTTTCATGTCTTCAGTTGGATACCATTCTCCTTCAGTGGAATTGCTGTGGTTTTTTCCACCACTTTGCTGAGTTGAAACAGCTTTCGTGCCGCTTCCCTGCCACTTGTCTGGCCCTACAGGAAACCTGGTTTCCTGTTCAGCGGACCCCCTCCCTCTGTGGCTACCGGGGTTACAATAAGAACTGCGTAAACTACGACAGGGTGTTTGGTGGTGTATGTGTTTATGTTCTTGCCATTGTTCCTAGTACCCCAGTGCCACTTCACAGGGTTCTTGAGGCTGTGGATGTTACAATCTGGGCAGGAATGGAGCTTTCCATCTGTTCCCTCTACCTTCCCCCAGATGACGTTGTCCCTCTTGCTGACCTAGCTGCCTTGTTCGCCTAGCTCCACCCGCCATTCCTCCTTTTGAGGGACTTTAATGCCCACCACCCTTTATGGGGTGGGGCCCAGATATCGGGCCAAGGTAGGAACGTTGAGGCTCTCTTGGCACAGCAGGACATTTGCCTCCTTAACACTGGTGCTCACACATATTTTAGCTTCACTCATGACACATACTCGCCCATTGACCTCTCTCTTAGTAGCCCAGGTCTTCTTCCGTACCTCAGTTGGAGGGTCCACGACGACCTCTGTGGTAGCGACCACTTTCCTATCCTGGTTTCTCTTCTTCAATCCCAAACCCCCTGACCAGCTGCCACGATGGTCTCTTCGTGGAGCTGATGGGGCAGCCTGCACCCCAACTACCATGGTCATTGCTCCACTCCCTGGTGACATTGATTTGGCAGTGGACAAGGTCACTATGGCCATTGTTTCTGCTGCCGAGGCAACTGTCCCCCGTTCTTCAAGTACCCCAAGGCATAAGTCAGTCCCTTGGTGGACGCCAGAGATTGCAGAAGCTATCTGGGACCACCGGCGAGCCCTGCAATGACACCAGAGTCATACTTCCCTAGAGAATCTGGTTGCATTTAAACGGTTGCGGGCCCGGACTCGGCGGTTAATCCGCCGGAGCAAACAGGACTGCTGGGAATGATATGTTGCCACCATAGGTTCTCGCACCTCCCCATCACAGGTGTGGTCGCGGGTTCGGCGCGTTTTTGGCATCCGCCCTCAGGCCACTGTCCTTTGCCTTTCTCTTTGGGGTACATTTTGTACTGACCCAATCGCCATCGCCAAACATCTGGCAGAGTACTTCGCTTGTACTTCTGCGAAAGCAGGCTACAGCTCAGAATTCCATCCAATTAAAGAGCAGGCTGAGTGTACGCAGTTGTTTCGCACACACCATTGGGAACGATACAACGACGCATTTAGTGAATGGGAGTTCCAAAGTGCCCCTACAGCTTGCCCCGATCTCTCTCCAGGTCCAGACCGAATTTACAACCAGTTTCTTCGCCATCTCTCATCGCACTGTCTGGGTGAATTACTCGCCCTGTTTAACTGCATCTGGATGGAGGGCGTTTTCCCAAGTCGTTGGCAGGATAGCGTTACCATCCCGGTTCTGAAACCTGGTGCAGATCCGCTGGTGGTTGATAGCTATCGTCCTATCAGCCTTACAAACGTTATGTGCAAACTCCTGGAACGGTTGGTGAGTCAGCGGCTCATTAGGATCCTCGAAGTTCGGGGCCTCCTGTCCCAGCAAAAAGGGGGGGGGGGGGCTTCCGTCAGGGCCGCTCAGCGATCGACAATTTAGTCTCGCTATTGTCGGCTATTCGTACAGCTTTTACTCCGCGAGAACATCTAGTTGCTGTTTTCTTTGGTCTTTGGAAGGCGTACGATACCACCTGGCGCTATCATATCCTTGCTACGCTGCACGAATGGGGCTTACGGGGTCCACTTCAGAATTTTTTACTAAATTTTCTCTACAATCGCTCCTTTCAGGTTAGAGGTGCCACTTATTTTAGCTCTGCTCATATTCAGGAGAACGGTGTCCTGCAACGCTCGATTCTCAGTGTTCCCCTCTTTTTGGTAGCGATTAATGGTCTTGCGGCTGCAGTGGGCTCGTCGGTCTGTTCATCTCTATATGCTGATGACTTTTGTCTTTATTACAGTTCCACAAACATCAGTGTCGCTGAACGGCGGCTGCAGGGAGCTATCTGTAAGGCACATTTTTTGGCTTCCAACCATGGGTTTCAGTTTCAGCCTCTAAGACCTGAGTGATGCATTTCTGCCATCGTCAAATGGTCCATCTCCATCCAGAGCTCTACCTTGCCAATGAACTCCTTCGTATTGAGGATACGCGACACTGTCTTAGGGTAAGATTCCATTCACAACCATATAATTAGACACTTGGACGTTACCCAAATACAACAGCTCTTTAGGGTCTTCAGTCACATCTGGCTCATGGGTGCTTTTCCATCGCATTGGCGAGACAGTATAGTTATCCCCGTCCTTAAGCCCAGGAAAAACCCAATGTCTCTAGGCAGTACCACCCCATTAGCTTTATGAATGTGTTTTGTAAACTGCTTGAAAGGATGGTCAACTCCAGATTATGTTGGGTACTCGTATATCAGGGTCTTTTCTCATCGTATCACTGTGGCTTCTGGGCAGGAAGATCTCCAACGGACCATTTCTCCGATAGGAATCAGCCATGTGACAGGCTTTTACTCACTGCCAGCACCTTGTGGCAGTATTCTTTGACCTACGTAAGGCGTATGACATGGCTTGGCGCCGTCACATTTAGTACCCTCCATGACCGCGGCTTCCCTGGTCCCCTTGCGATTTTTATCCTCGAGTTTTTATCTTACCAGCTCTTCTGGGTTCTAGTTGGCACTTGACTCAGCACCCCCTCAGATTCAGGAGAATGGTATCCCACAGGGTTCTGTGCAATGTGTCACACTTTTCTTCATTGCCATATGTGGGCTTGTGACCTCCGTTGGGCCTCTGGTTACCCTGGCATTGTACATTGACGATTTTTGCATCTGGTGCAGCTCCCACTCAGTGACATCTGCTGAGCGCCATCCAACGGGCCTCTGTGTGGGCCACCGCCCATGGCTTCCAGTTTCCCCCCTCCAAAACGCGGGTTATGCATTTTTGTCGTGGACCCACAGTACACCCTGATCCAGAACTTTATTTAGGCAACCAGCTCCTTGATGTTGTAGCAGTCCCGTATCTTGGCTTCCCCACATTCGCCACCTAAAGACTATCTGCATGCCTAAGCTTCATGCCTTCCACTTCCTGGCCCAGACGTCTTGGGATGAAGACCGTTCCACTCTTCTCTAATTTTACCATGCTCTGGGCTTGTCCAGACTCAATTTTGGTAGTCAGATTTATGGCTCAACAGCCCCTTCGACTTCGAAACTCCTTGACCCTGTCCATCATAGTGGGGTGCATCTGGCTATTGGTGCCTTTTTACTACTCCTGTTGATAGTCTCTTCACAGAAGCAGGGATTCCCCCCTCTGCACATCTGATGGCGCCAACTCCTTGTTTTTTACGCAGTCGACATTCACAAATTCCCTGCCCATCCTGTGTACCCTTTGATCTTCGCCCATGAGGGATGCCTCCCTCCTAACTCTGGCCCACAGGTGAGATTGCCGGTTGGCATGCGTCTCTCTACCCTCTGCCAGAATCCCCATTTGCACTCACTGGACTGCACCCCATGTCTTTCCTCCCACATCCCCCTTGGACGGTGCCTGGACCACGGATTAGGACCGATCTCTTCTAGGATCTTAAGGTCTCTGTCACTCCTGTTCTTTACTGGCGTCTTGTATGTGCCATATTTGGAGAGTTTCAGGGTGCCACCATCTTTTACGCTGATGGTTCTAAGACTGCTGATAAGGTGGGATACAGTTTCATGTCTCCTACCAGCTTCGAGCCCCATTTGTTGCTAGGATCATGTAGTGCATTTACAGCAGAGCTTCTAGCCATTAACAGGGACCTCCTTTTTGTTTCTCAGGCCTCCCTCCATAGTGTTTTAATTTGTTCCGCTTCCATGAGCAGCCTGCAGGCTATCGATCGATGCTACTCTCGTCACCCCTTGGTCTATGACATCCATGACCTTCTCTCTGCCCTTGAGCATGCCGCCTGTTCAGTCGTCTTTCTCTGGGTCCCAAGTCGTGTGGGAATCCCAGGGAATAAACTGGCTGACCGTTTGGCTAGAGAAGGAGATACTTATCCCCCATTTTCTTCCACAATTCCAGCTCTGGATATGCGGATCTATGTCAGATCTCTCTTTGCCCAACAGTGGAATGCCGTCTGGAGCGCTACTGTCATAGTAATAAAATCCGCACAATCAAGCAGTCTACTGCAGTTTGGGGCACTCCTCTCCGTTCCTCTCGGAAGGAGTCCACTGTTTTATGCCAGTTACGCATTGGCCACTCGTGGCTCACCCATTGTTTCCTCCTACATAATGACTCATTCCCACAGTGTAGTTATGGTGCCTGACTAATGATATCTCACGTATTGGTGGCATGTCCCCTTCTTTCGACCCTTTGTGATAATTATAGTATTCCTGCTTCCTTAAATTTAGTATTAGTAGATGATCCACAGATGGTTGACCTGATCCTCAGTTCGTGAAAGTGGTTTTCATTTCCAGGTACTAGGTTCTCCTTTAGTCTCGGAGCAGGGACGGATTGGTTGTGGTCGGGACTCCTTTTGCAGTCTTCACAGCCTGTGACCCCATGACTGCCTCCCCTTTTTTCCATTTTTTAGGTATGATCTCACCTTTTATGCTGTTACTGTGTTTAATGTTCATTCCTTTATGACTCGTCTGACTGAATCTGTCCACATTTAGAGACGCTTTTTCATATGTAACCCACTTTGGAATCGCGGTACTGATAACCTCGCCGTTTGGTCCCATACTCCCTCAATTAACCAACCAACCAACCAACCAGGTCTGATCACATAATGAATACGCCAGTGTAAAGTTCTCCCTGTACGGTCTAAATCTGATCGCCAATACACAGCTACTTATATCTAATTCTGTTTAAGAGTTGAAACAGTTATTCCTGTGCTCACACCAGAAACCTAGTATAAATAAAGTTCGTTCTGTGTTTCAGGGATGGCACTAGTGCCTCAGCTGTTGCAGGTGCTGCCCCACGCGCTGCACACACAGCACCCATGCCTCCTGCAGCTCGCTCAAGTCCAGAGGCGCCTGAGACTTCGTTTAATTCTTTGTTCGAACAACCTTGTGTAGTGTGTGGTTCGAGCGAACCTCATTCTGTTGTCCCTTTTCATGTGGCTGAGGATGGACAATTGGTGCCTGTGCAAATATCACCCATGGATCTTCCTCCAGCAACAAGCGCTGCATCCCAGGTGGCAGGGATAGCGGGTGGACCGTTAATGCCTGCACAGATGCCGGTACCTTCTGAATGGCAAAGTCAGAAACAGGTACCTCACACAGCAGCTTCTCCCTCTGCGTGTGAACAAGCGAAGCTGGTTTCTGATCCTTACATGGGCCTAAATGTGGATGTCGAGCAGCAACCAGAACATGAGGAGCTGCAGCAGCAGCAGGACTCCCACCACCTAACCAGTCACATTCCTCGACAGCAGCTGATAGCTGGTATGATACTTTACCAACAGCTGCAGCAGAGGGCTGCAATGGCGAGACAACCTCAACTACAGCAACCACGGTTTGGTACCATGGTGAGACATCCACAACCTCAACCACGTCAACAACAGATGCGTGCCGCAGTGAGACAACCACGACGACGTCAACAGCGGGTGGTTGCTGTGGTGAGCCAACCAGGACGGCAGCAACAGCAGATGGCTGCCATGGTGAGCCGACCGCGACAGCGACAACGGACAGCTGCTACAGTGACCCGGCCACAATCACAGCAACAGTGGGTGGCTGCTATGGTGAACAGACCACAACCACAGGGGACAGTTGCAATTGTGAGACAACCACAAATACAACAACGGCAGGTAGCTGCTGTGGCGAGGCAACCACAACCACAGCAACAGCGGGTGACTGTTGTGGTAAACCGACCACAATCACAGCCACAGAGGACAGCTACAATGGTGAGCCGACCACAAATACAACAACGGCAAGTAACTGCTGTGGTGAGACCACCCCAACCACAGCAACAGCGGATGGCTGCTACGGTGAACCGACCACAACCACAGCCAAAAGGGACAGCTGGAATGGTGAGCCAACCACAAATACAACAACAGCAGGTAGCTGCTGTGGTGAACCAGCCACAACCACAGCAAGAGCGAATGGCTGATATGGTGAACCGACCAAAACCACAGCCACAGGGGACATCAGCAATGGTGAGCCAACCACAACCGCACCAGGTACCTGCGGTGGTGAGCCAGCCACAACCACAGCAACAGGAGACAGCTGCAATGGTGAGCCAATCACATACGCAACCACAACAGCAGATAACTACTGTCGTCGTGAGCCAACCACAACCACAGCAACAGCAGATAGCTGCGATGGCGATGCAACCACAACAGCAGGAATGATGGCTACCATGGTGGCCCAGCAACAACAACAACAACAACAACATATGGCTACCCTGGCGTGGCAACAGCAGTCGCCAAACGAGTACCAGGCATCTGCCATTATGGTATCACAGCTGATGCTAGTTTGTGTGTAGACAACAGCAACAGATTGCGTCAGCAGCAGCACCAGCATCAGTGGAAGTAGCAGCAGCATCAATGTCAGCTGCAACTGACAAGAGTTCTAACGATTCTGTAGAAGCAAGCAGCAGAGGCAGGAAGAGGATGGGCCGCCAAACAGTAAGTTATTGTTCGTCCATCTTTGTAGAGGACAGTGATTGGGACTTAGGCCAGTCGGGTTGAAGTAAAAAGCAGTACACATTCAGTCCTAAATTTTGAAACTGGTAGCTTAATAGAGAGTTCAAAAATTTTACAGCTGAATGTGTACTGCCGTTCACTTGACACGCCAAATTAGTATTCCCTGGCAGCAGAGAGCTGCAATGGTGAGACAACCTCAATTGCGTGAACCCAAATTTATTATTCCACCTATTCTTCGCCGTAGGAAAATGACATCTTGTACTATGAAACTACTTTCGTAGCGCCATTAAGAGGGAGTTAAGATCTGTTGAGCGCTGCCAAACGTCAGACGTTTTTAGCCGTCAGTCTCCTGATTGGTTTGACGCGGCCCACCGCGAATTCCTCTCCTGTGCCAACATTTTTATCTCAGAGAAGCTCTTGCAACCTACGTCCCCTATTTGCTGAACGTATTCCGATCTCTGTCATGCTCTAGTTTTTACCCTCTTCAGATCCCTCTAGTACCACGGAAGCCATTCAGCGATGTCATAACAGATGTCCCACTGTCCTGTTCCTTCTTTTTGTCAGTATTTTCCATATATTTCTCTCCCCACCGATTTTCTGCGTACGACCTTCTCGTTCCCTACTTTACCTGTCGGCTTAATTTTAAATATTCTTCTGTAGCACCACATCCCAAATGCTCCGATTCTCTCATGTTTCGCTATTCCTATAGTCCATGTTTCGCTGTCACACAATGTTGTGTTCCAAACGTACATTCTCATAAATTTCTTCCCGAATTTAAGACTTACGTTTGATACTAATTGGCTTCTCCTGTCCAGGAATGCCCTTTTTCCCAGTGCTAGACTACTTCTTAGGTCCTGGCGATTAGAATGGTCTTATGCCTATTTGCTCATGCGAAACAGGATATTGCGTGAAAGAGTGGAGAACAATGCACCACCTGCCTCAGTAAGACAAATGCCAGTGAGGTCTTCAGGCAGCTCAGAAGAAATTCTGCACTGACACATTCTCTTTGAGCGCCCCCCCCCTTCCCCCCACATGATCCCCATTCGTTCCATAACCACCAGCCATCGAGGAACGTCCATGGCGTCTGAGCGTGTTTGTAAACTTACGTATAGAGGTGAAAGTTTAAGTTCAATCTAAAATTGTTCTGATTAAAGATGCACTCTCTATGGAGTGAATAAAGCCCCCAAAGAAGGTATGAGTGTCATTTGAAAAATTCTGCACACTGTAAGATGAGAGTGAAGAAACAATTTATTCTGTAAAATAAGTTTCAGGCATCAAATATAATCTTCATTTTTACCTATGACAGATTCCCAACCTTGTGACAACTACTATACTCAAATAGGGAACCTATCTGATCACTCGGGTCACCTCATAGGAAGCTTCATCAATTGTATCAAAAACGTTTTCCACGCAGTTGTTCGTTGAATTTGGAAAACAAATCAGTCCAGTGGACGAAATCAGTATCGTGGGTGGTGTATTTCCCATCCATATTTGTCGAGCGTTTCTCTCACTGGTAGCGAAACATCTGGTGTTGCACAATATGGACACCGGTTGGAAGAATATCAGGCCTTCATTCACGAATTTTCGGGTGCAAAATAATTTTCAGAAACAGCTTATAGTACATGCCTGCTACAGCCGTCCTCTGGAGCACTCTGTTTGTAGCTACGACTCCATTCATGTCAAACGCAAAGATCATGAACGATTTATCCTTACGTTGTTGGTGGCGGAATTGTTTCGGGTGTGGAGAGTCGCAACTTTCCCAGTTCTGGCACAAAATCTCGTATCCAGATCCCATCAACAGCAACTATCCCTTTCAGAAACTGATGACATTGAAAAATATGCGCTTAAGTTGTGACTTTTATAGTAAATTATAAGTAACGACTGAATTGGATATTTTCAGTCTCACCATGCAGCTCAGCAGCGGATGTTCTGTAAACAAAATCATACACTTTTCAGGAACTGTTCTCGTTCTATTCGGTATCACTGAAGCAATTCCTCTGCAATTCTCTTGTGACCTGCTACCTGCCCTTCTCATATTATGCGGAACCAGTCTGGCAGCAACTTACCTGACATTTGACTTTTCAGTTACGATTCTGTGAATTTAGGTTACGGATATTGTGGTCTCATATGAAATTACCTCACGTGTATTTCGTCGAACCTCTCTCAAAATGTTCTATCAATAAACTAGCAGATCACCGCGATAGTGTGTTTCGATCCACTACACTATTCCTCCCACACATCTCTCTGAGCATTGTAAATTTCCTTTGCTTTCTTTCGATGTAGGGATTAGATTTTGATGTAGGAATGCTGGTCTGTACGTGTAATCCTACCTGACTCGGTTCCAGCTTGCATTTTACCAGCGAGGTGGAGCAGTGGTTAGACACTGGATTCGCATTCGGGAGGACGACGGTTCAATACCGCGTCCGGCCATCCTGATATAGGTTTTCCGTGATTTCCCTAAATCGCTCCAGGCAAATGCCGGGATGGTTCCTTTCAAAGGGCACGGCCGACTTCCTTCCCCATCCTTCCCTAATCCGATGAGACCGATGACCTCGCTGTCTGGTCTCCTTCCCCAAACAACCCAACCCCTAACCAGCTTGCATTTTAAATCTGAATTACGCACGACTCAGCCACGTGAACCAGTACACGCATTTACGGCCGTCACGCCTGTTGTCTCGATCACAAGTGACAGATTTCAACTAGATTACGCCAACGTAACGTCGCGCTTGCGCAGTGTGCATAACTTACGAAATGACGTAATCTGACTATCCTCGGGTACAATTCGTCGCAGACGTGCATAGTTGACACAACGGATATTCTTTGGCGTCTGAAATGACTTACTATTCATCATTAATTAACTCTTTCATAACTAAAGCCAAACTTGGATCCGATAAGTGACCTCAGAATTCGACCTCCAGGTTTCATTTTATATTAATAGCAAATCATGAATCCAACCATGAACTTACAACTCTTTTTTGTTGTGAGATGGGGATGTAACGTTATAGGAATACGTTATCAGAGTGACAAAAAAGCACCTTCTCTGAAGTTCTCAAGACAAACTAAGCTTTTGCGATCTGAAACAATTATTTGCGTAACTGGGAAGAAACCTTACTAGTGCGCACAGTGTGAAAGACTTGGGAAACGGTTACTATCTTGCTTTTTTATGCAAGGCGTTAGTTTAGTGCCTCACGCTTACTCTGTCATCTCGAAATGTTACAGTACATTTAAATACGTTGATGAACGAAACGAATTTTAGGTAAGAGATTCTCCTTAACCTTCTAATTGCTGGATCCCATAAACAAAAGTGTTTTGCTCAGAACAATAAGATGGTTGGATAATTGCATGGGGTCGTTGCACAGTCAGACTTGCTACGTAACTTAGGTTTGAGGAAGCTTTATGGTGAATGAAATACCGGCTTGCTATAACCGTCTGGCCCCACAATAATGGCAAACGCAAACCTCACTCGACTATTCATTCGAAGCCATGCTAGTGGTCTCTGGTTGCCCCAGAGTCAGAATGTGGCCCCTCCAGAACATCAAACACTCTCCTGCTGTGTTACATGAACCACATCTTATCGAAATAAGGGTCACATTGGATAATGGGAATGAAATCATCTTCCAAAACCTTCACGCACCGTTCGGTAGTCTCCTTGCCATTAAGGAATATCGCACCGATTATTTCGTGACTGGTCATTGCACACAACAGTCACCCGTTGAGGGTGGAGAGACTTCTCGATCGCGAAATGCGGATTCTCAGTTCCGCATATGCGTCAATTTTGCCTATTGACGAACCCGTTCTAACGAACGTGGGATTCGTCGCTAACATAACCATGCATGCGCATGCTAATTCCCATCATTTCCTGCGGCCAATCGTGCAGTTTGAACGTCCTGACGCAAATCGTTGAGAAGTTATGACGATTCAATAACTGTCAGCCTATAAATTATTGGTTCGCTCGCTGTCCAGGGATACCATTCGAATTTATTCGAGCAGAACACAAGAAACTGCTAGTGACGTTATCCAATGTCTTTTGAACAAGCCACACGTTATCAATGTATTTACGACTTTGTGTGGGGCCACCAGTAATTGTTTATACTTGAGTATTTCTTAAAGTGATTTGATTAACATTTGTATGTAAAATTGAGATACAATCAACCGCGCCAGCCAATATATCTGGACCACATAACGAACCCTTCTAATCTCATTAGGCGAAGCACAGAGGACAGCCGAAGAGCACCACCTGCTTTCACGATTCATCAGATTTTTCGCCACTCGTATTTCCGCGGATTATTTAACAGCAGAGTCCCAAAAAAGATGTTGCTGTGAGCAGAATCATACTTCTATCACACTCCATTCAATGTCCGCCGTGAATACAGTGTTCCGCAACAGTGGACTTGCTTGGCTGCAAAAGGCGTGTGCAGGGTTCCTTCACAGTGCGTGTGGCCTGTCCTATGTAAGCCATACTACACTGACAAGGTATTAGGTAAATTCCGCCCTTCCGCAATAGTATGTCATCTTTCACTGATCCCAAAGTGTCTGTAGTCTTAGATGGTGGACGGATAATTACGTTCACCCAAAATTTACAGAGGGTTCCTGCTATTTTAGACGAAATGTTTTCTACAAAAGCAAGGTGTCCCGTTTAACCACTTCCTGACACTTGGTTTTTAAATAACAATGGCTGTTAATCCATTTATTCTGGAAACTGCCTTTAACTACGCGAGCCTTCTAGGCAAACATGCTTGATCTGAGACTGTGTGAACTCCGTGTACGAGTGTTTTAATCACGCTCATTGCTTTCGACTGGTGATGACAAGTTGACCCCTCTGATGGCACTGGAGAGAGTTCACAGACATCACCGTACGAGTTTTCTTGTCTGTTCCGATTCTCTTAGTGCACTGCAAGCGCTTCACCAAATGTATCCGGTAGACCCGCTGATTCAGCTCGTCCATGACTGCTTACAGCGGCTCCAACGCCGTGGCAAGGAGGTGATCTTTTGCTGGGTACCAGGCAACTTTGGGATACAGGGTAACGACATTGCTGATAAAGCTGTCAAAGAAGCATGTTGGGATGGTGCCGTCCATCAATGTCCCATCCCGTTGCATGCCATTATCTCATTTTCTGACATGCATCATGCGTCAGTGGGAGACTGAATGGTGGCAGGTGTCGGACAACAAACTGCGCTCGCTCAAACTGACCACAAAAGCTTGGCGGACTCCGTGTCAGCCTCGCCGCTGGAAGGAGGTTTTGTTTACCAGACTGCGCATCGGGCATAACTTTTTCACACACAGCTTTCTCCTCCAGGGGGAGGATCCACCTTTCTGTGAAGTTTGTGGCGTGCCGCTTTCAGTTCCTGCCCACCGTCCTCGCAGATACCGATACCAATATTAACAGAGTGGTGAAATTTTGTGATCTATCAGGCCTCATCCCTAAACTGGTGGGGCAGGGCGGCAGATTTCAGTACATTATAAACTGCTCTGCTTGTGGGCACAGCCTTCGTCCCCACCAATGAGATTTCCTGTTGATTTTTCGTCAGGGCGCTGTTGACCATCATGTCGAGCGCCCCCTCAACCCAAATCATCATCATCATCATCAACTTGTCCCCTGCAAAGTCAAAGCAGTAAGAGTGGTCTTACGATAAACTGAATGCCCAGAGAGCCATCACTCTTTCGTGTAACCAAGACATCAAAGAAAGACAAACATCTTTCTGTTTCCATAATGAACCGAATGTTGTTACAAATGGGGTTTGGTGGTGAAGAAACTCCATCAGTTTATCTTCTCCATGATGTCACACTGTGAAAGTGTAACCCAAATGCCTCCAAAATACAGTTGCTTAAGTGCGGCTGATTCAAGTGGCCCCTCCTCGAAACCCTCCATAAAAAGGATGGCAACTAAGGCAGGGAGAGGGCTGCTCATAACGATGCTGTCAGGCTGTTCAAAATATTCGTGGTTGCATGGGATAGGGTGAAGATAGAGCGTGCCGAAACGAAGCAGTGATGTTCCCTTGAAATGTTTTTCCAGTTAATGCCAAAGAATCTGCGAGGCGGGCTTTTTGTGAAAAGTGATACCACATCAAAGATAACCAAACGGTCATAGCTGCTTAGAGCCCCCAGTCTATTGATGAAACACGTTTGGCAGAAAAGCTAATGGACCGTGGTAGTGGTTACCAGTTGCGTAGGACATGGAACCCCAAGATCTCCACGATTTGTTGTAATCGAAGGTGGAGTGCGCCAACGGCCGCAGCGAGCGGTAATGCTGAGTTTGGCGGTTGCACTAGCTAGGGTGCTGCTGCCGGCCAGTGTGGTCTGTCTGTCAACTTGATTTTGATGGTTGCGCGGAACACTAGCAGCGCGTCATATATTGGGAAACGGAATGAGTCATCAGACGTCGATGGCAAATCTGAAGACGGCTGGCATGTGCCCAGCCGAAATATCGTAGGATGAATTAAACAACGACAGACTGCAAGTCTGAAATTTGTTTGAACAGTTACCATTTTGGCGTGCATCCTGCGAATGTATGGTGGATCCTCATTGATTGGAGCAGAGTGGTCTTCGGCGATGAGGCCCAATACAAACTGAGCCCCGATGATCAGCGAAGACGTGTCTGGAGACGGCCCAGACAGGGTGGGATACCAACATGAGAGTCGTTCGCCATGCGGTCCCAAAACCAGGAGTGATTGATTGTCTAGCGTGCCATTCCTTTTCGTATCTGGACCCCTTTGGTTGCCATCCACGGCAGTCTTACCGCACAGCGGAACGTTGACGCCATTCTACGCCCTCTTTCCTGCCCTTCACGGCAAGCCATTCTGCGCTTACATTTCAGCGGAAAAAAAGCCGGCATAATATGCATGGCCCTCCAACTAGTTCGAGAGTTTGACATTCTAACGCGCCAGTTGAACGGAATTTGGCACGATATCCCTCAAAAGAATCAAACAACTCGGTCAGTGGAAACCAAGCCGAACAGCTTAGCTGCTGGCATGTGGGGCAAAGGTGGGCCAGCGCATTGTTGACTTTCTCAGTCTGTAAAGTTCGTTCCCTTGAATAAGTAATCCAACTTTTCTGAAATTGTAAACATTCGTTTGACTGTACATGTGAATTACATCTATCGATTTCCGTCTCATTCGGATAATTCCTTCGTGGTGAGTTTTTTTTTTTTTCTTAGAATGTAATAATCCCATCCTGTCGGCATTCCATCAGGGCATCAGTACTGAAAGTTATATCAACATAATAATAATAATTTTATTTATTTAAATTGTTTAGATCCATAGAGGATCACACAAAGAGAACGACGATCTGTGGTTTCTAATTAATTATAATTATAATAATTATTATTAATATTAGCCTGGTGAAACTATTATGTAAAATTTTTTTATTATGACAACAGACATACGAAAAAGTGTGAAGCTGCTGCTTGTATTATGAAAAAACATTGTGACATGGCAATATTGAAACATTTTCTGGAACGTAGTACTATCAGACACGTCAGTATTCTGATGGAGAAGAGAAAGAAGGAAAACTGATATTAATTACTCTTCGTCTAAATCATGAAAAATCAGTTATTTTGTACCTGACTGCGATTTTTAAAATACTCTCTATTTGCTAACACTTGCATTGTAATGCTCTTGCACACAACAGACAACTTACCTCGTCACTGCAACTGCATGAATGTTGTGACTCGAGGAACTTGCTAAAATAATTCGATAGGAATACTGCGATCCATGCAAAATGCCATTCATGATCACCACTTCGGACACAACTACACCCTATCTTTTTTTTAAATTAAATGACCAGGGCAGGTTCAGTCAACAAGCCTTCAACGGTGTAAATAGTGAAGGAATCAATAAAAACCTTTAATTTACTATAGTCTGAAAATGGGGGACTCTCACTCTGACAAACCTTACTCAGATCTTCCTTTTCTTTGGACAGTTTGATTAGCAAAAACATTAATTATTACGCGATGTCTTTAATCTAAAAGCACGTGTCTGGTCAGCACAAAGATATGAATATTACTTTCAGTATATGCATACACAAATCTGATAAAATCCTCCAGTGCGAAAGCAAGCAACAGCTACACGCAGCAAAAAGGCAAATTAAAATAAATTTCTCGATGAGTACAAAAATCTCCTGTGGCGCCACTAGCACGGTCAGGCCAGGCTGCAACTCTCCTGACGCGCGGCCTCCCCCCACGCCAGGCTGCGTCCGACTGCTCCCAACAACTGTTCACTGTTTACGTCTCGTGATAAAGATGTACCAGACTCAATGTTTATGTATGCACGCAACAGCAGAATCAATAGCCAACTTTCCAAGTAAACATATGAACACCTTCCAATGCCAATCATACAATTTGAACTATTCTGCTGTCATAAGTTGAGAGCAGCATATTGTTAACCTATTATTTCACTTAATTATGTATGATTTCTGTTACAATTATGCTTGTTATGAAAGACATTATAAAGGAAATGTTTAAGAGAATTATTCAGCTACTGGCGCATTGTCGTGCTTAAAGTTGGTTGTGTTTTTTAAAGCACTTGCATCATTCAGATGTCTTTACAATTTCATCACCACTTACGTAACAGTCCATTGACGTCGTTTGCATAATTCTACACTTCCTCTCATTAACTAGATGTCTCAGTTAACACAGTAAAAATAAAAGCATTATACACATTTCGTATTAACAGTGATACGAAGGATCAAATTTGCTATAAACACACGCAGACAACCCAGGACAGCAACATACACATATGATATCGTTGACTTAGGCGTGGTTTCACGCTGCGTGCCTTCAGATTTGCCGAAACTGGTCCTTGGTTCAGAACAGCCCTCCTGTTTCCGTCAGCATACAGGACCCGCAGCATTTGACGTAACAATACAAAAAGCTGAGATTCTTTTCTTAACAACCGTAAACAAAAATCCGAAATACACCCATATATTACACGTGAATATAAATAAGTACATAGGATTATTATCTTTCGTTTTTTAAGCGTGGCTGTGTGACAGACAATATAGCTCTTTTAGTACCAGGGCATTTCTCGTGACATACTAACAGCATCATTGGGTACTAGCAACCATCTGTCGCTAGTGACCCGCTGTGTCCAAGGCACTGGCTGCTACGCATAGTAATCACATGATTTGATCTTTGACAGTTGATGGTTTCCTTCTGCAGCGGTACTTGTCCGATTTGCTCGTAGTCACAAAGATCAAAGTAAATAATGAGTAATCTCAATGCATCTTCATGTACTTATGTCCCTAATAAGGATAAATTCACAATTACGCCACATTTAGGATTCATTTTTCACAGATTTTTCAGATTATAGTTATTTGTCTTTGACTGTTGACCATAACACTAATTTTCTTTTCCTTAGTCATGAAGCTACGATTCAAAGATACATTGAAAGAACACTGCTATTGCTGTGCTTCTGTTACATTCAAACCAAAACTGAGTTCGAAGCCCTTTGCTTCACTTACAGTATGAGTTTTATTCAGTTTCTACTCTCGTTATTGTTAGCATTGGTATTTGAATTGATATGTATACACATATACCTGTGTACCAACATTTAGCCTTATAATACATTCTAGGGGCGATTATGTCTCCTATAGTTAGACATTTAGACATTACTCTTGTTTTCCTATCATTGAGGTCCAGTGCATAACGTTACTTCATGTGGCCTCATACCCAGATAATACATGTAAACCCCCCCCCCCCCCCCCCCCCCCAGCGGGTCCAGGGGTCAGAATAGGCCAGAGGTATTTCTGCCTCTCGTAAGAGGCAACTAAAAGGAGTCTCACACGTTTTGGCCTTTGTCATGATCCCCTGTAGGGTTTGACCCACATCTTTCAAAATTTTCCCGAAGAGCGAGCCATTTAGGGAATGGTGCCTTACATGATGCAACGTATCCATCGTGCATTGAAAGCTTTAGCCCATTTGCTCGTCGTCGCATTTCAGTCCTGCTCATTCTCCATCACTTGGGCGAGGACACCTTCCTGGGTGCATTTTCCTCCTTAAACTATGCAGTGTCGCTTTCTGCGCCATCAATGACCATGGACTTTCTAGCACCTCATTCCCAGCTCGGTAGCCAGTCCATTGTGGTGGGACTGCCATGTACCCTGTTGGTTGTAGCCCCCCGACAACACAGGTATCGCTCTGCTGATGCCTGCGCCGTTAACTTCCCACGTATGCCATGGAGTAGATGACCATCTCCCTGGGGCATTGGGAACCCTGGAAACGGCCATCCCGCCAGATGGCCCTTGCTGAGGGTGGGTGGCGCCCATGGTCGCAGTGGGTGGCATCAGGATGGATGAGGCACCATGAAGCGTAGTATGTCATCTCTTGCTGGTGGTCTGCCGTCAGTAGTCTCTAAGTGCTCAAAGTCTAACTTCACTGCTAAGAAATATGACCTCAAATCGTTTCTCTCCCTGGCCACACCATGGGAGGAATGCCAGACCTAGGATGTCAGTGAAGTTCATTCACCCTTCTACCTGGTATCTACGAGTGTTGATGGGGAATCTTTCACGTCCATGAAGCCTCAGTTTCTTGTGGAGAATTTGGAGGACAAGATTGGGGAGGTGGAGGGCTGGTCAAAAATGTACTCTAGGTCAGTTTTGATGAAAACAGCATCCTCTGCCCAGTCACTGGCATTACACGATGTTTCTATTACCATCACGCCACATAAGAGCTTAAATATGGTCCAGGGTATTATATGCCACAAGGACCTTCTTTTGAATTCTGACAACGAGCTGAACGCCAATTTAGAGTGGCGAGTTGTTCGTTTCGTGCGGCGCGTCCATCGGAGCCCATGGGATAATTAGGTTGCCACCAATGCTTCATCTTGGCCTTAGAGGGTGGCACATTGTCCGAGAAAGTCAAGATGATGGTCTACCGCTGTGACGTCAAGTCATGTATCCCTTCCCTGATGCGGTGCTTTAAGTACTGGAAGTTCGACCATATGTCTTCCTACTGTACTTCCGCGTCACATGTCGAGATTGTGGACGTCCATCACATCTCAATACTCCATGTGCCCACCTCCAACCTGTGTCAACTGCGGAGAGCGTCATTCACCTTGCTTGCCTGACTGCGGGATTTTACAGAAAGAGAGGAAAATCATGGAATATAAGACCCTGGACAAACTGACCTACACTGATGCTAAATTGGAATTTGAGCACCTACATCCTGTGGCTATGACCTTCTCTTATGCCGCCACTACAAGAACAGTTGTCACCCCATCAGTTCCTCGCAGTCCTGTCTCCTCTCAGAACCTCAAGGCTACACCTGCCCCCTTGATGGTGGGGGGCACTTCTCTCCCCATTGCTACCACACTGCCTACTTTGAGCAACACCCCACAACCATTGGGGATATCAATTCCCACATCTGAGCCAGAGAAGTGTAAGTCTTCTTCGGCTCCACTCGCTAGGAAGGGATCCCTTGGGTCACTGCCTCCCCAAGTTTCTGCTGGTGGGAAAAATGACACCCACCAGTGCCTGAAGCCCAAAAGCAGCTGGTCATAGGAATTCATGCTCATCCTCTGTCCCAGAGAGTGAAGTAGTGAAGTCCTCCCAGCCAGGTAAACCCAACAAGCAGCGAGAGAAATCCAAACAGAAGGTTCCCAAGACCAAGGAATTGCGGTGGCAACCACTCTGTGTCTGCGGATGAGGTGGAGATTCTGGTGTCCACTGAGGACCTAGATCTCTCCAGACCCTCAGACACAATGGATAGAGACTGCTCAGGACAAACTTCGGTGGCATCAGGTGACCCTGAGGCGTAAACTGCCTCATTGAATGTTCAGTGCCTTCCCAGTTTCATGATGATGTCATCCTCCAGTGTAATTGCGGCGGTTTTTTCCACCGCCTGGCCGAGCTATGGCAACTGTTAAGCTTTACAACTGTTTTCTGCATTACCCTCCAGGAAACCTGATTTCTGGCAATGCGGGCCCCTGCCGTCTGTGGCTATAAGAGATACTACAAGAAGTGTAGCGACTATAATCGAGTCGCAGGTGGAGTTTGTATTTATGTCCTAAACTCAGTCTGTAGTGAACCCCGTGCCCCTTCAAACCCCTCTTCAAGCTCTGGCTGCCAGAATAAGGACGACGCAGGAAATAAGTGTCTGCAATGTATATCTTCGTCCAGATGGTGCAGTATCCCTGAATGTATTAACTGCCTGAGTGATCAACTCCCTCAATATTTCTACTTTTGGATGATTTTAACGCCCATAGCCCCTTGTGGGGTGGCACCGTGCTTACTGGCCGACGCAGAGATGTTGAAATTTTACTGTTGCAGTTCGACCTCTGCCTCTTTAAGTACTGGGGCCGCCTCACATTTCAGTGTCACTCATGGTAGTTACTCTGACATCGGTTTACCAATTTTGCAGTCCAGGTTTCACCCATCTAACCACTTAAGCGCACATGAGTACGTGTGTGGTAGCGACCACTTCCCCTTCTTCCTGTCACTGCCCTGGTGTCAGGCCCAAGGACGCCTGGCCAGATGGGCTTTAAACAAGGCGTACTGGGAAACTTTCACCTCCGCTGTCACCGGTGAATCTCCCCCAAACGGTAACATCGATGTGATAGGTGAAAGGTGACTACAACAATAGTTTCTGTGGCAGAAAACACGATCCCTCACTCTTTAGAGTGCCCTCGGCGAAAGGCAGTCCCTTAGTGGTCGCCGGAAATAGCTGAAACAATTAAGGAACGTCGGCGATGTCTACAGTGGCAGCGGCATAAGCGGCACCCCTCCATGGAGCACCTCGTAGCCTTTAAACGGCTCCATGCCCGCTTCGATGGAAGCAGGAGTGTTGGGAGAGATACGTCTCCAACATTGGGTGCCATACGCCAACTTCCCAAGCCTGGACGAAGATCAAATGTGTTTCCGGGTACCACACCCCAACAGGTGCTCCCGGTGTTAACATAAATGGCGTGTTATCTACCGACGCAAACTCGATTGCCGAGCACTGTGCTCGAGCCTCTGCGTGTGAGAAATACCCCCAGGCTTTCGCACTCTCAAACGGCGGCTGGAAGGGAAAGTTCTCTTATTTACTTCACGCTGCAGTGAATCCTATAACGCCCCATTTACAGAGTGGGATCTCCGCTGTGCCCTTGCACATTGCCCTGGCTTAGCTCATGGGCCAGATCGGATCCACAGTCAGACGATTAAACAGCTATCATCTGACTACTAGCGACATCTCCTCGTCATATTCAACCGAATCTGGTGCGATGGCGTTCTTCAGTCGCAATGGCGGGAGAGCACCATAATTATAGTGCTAAAACCCGGTAAAACCCCGCTTGATGTTGATAGCTATCAGCCCATCAGCCTCACCAACGTTCTTTGTAAGCTGCCGAAACATATGGTGTGTCGGCAGTTTGGTTGGGCCCTGCAGTCACATGACCTGCTGACTCATGTCAGGGTGACTTCCGCCACGGTCGCTCGAGTCCGGCATTCGAACAGCCTTTTCCTGACGCCAACACATGGTTGCAGCCTTTTTTGATTTACGAAAAGCATATGACACGATATGGCGACATCATATCCTTGCCACGTTATGTGAGTGAGGGTCTCAGTGGCCCACTCCCGATTTTTATCCAAAATTTTCTGTCCTTGGTACTTTCGTGTCCAAGTTGGTGCCTCCCAAAGTTCTCCCCACATATACAAGAGAATGGGATCTTGCAGGGCTCTGTATTGAGTGCGTCTCTATTTCTAGTGGCCATTAATGGTCTAGCAGCAGCTGAAGAGCACTCCGTTCTAACCTTCTTTGTATGCAGACGACTTCTGGATTTCGTACTGCTCCACCAGTATTGGTGTTACTGAGCGGCGCCTATAGGGTTCCATGCACAAGGCACAGTCATCGGTTCTCGCCCACGGGTTCCAGTTCTCGGGTGCTAAGTCGTGTGCCATGCACTCTGTCGGCGTCGTACCGTTATTCCTAAACCAAAACTTTACCTTAATGATGATCCACTCACTGTAGTGGAGAAATATCGATTCTTAGGACCAGTTTTCGACACCCAATTGAGTTGGCTTCCTCACCTTTTTCAGCTTAAATGGAAGTGCTGGCAGCACATAAATGCCCTCCCCCGCTTGAGCAACACCAACTGGGGTGCAGATAGCTCTACGCTGCTGCATCCCTACAGATCCCTTGTTCAATGCCGCCTTGACTGTGGGAGTCTAGTTTATGGTTCGGCGGCCCCCTCAGAGTTGGGTTTACTCGACCCAGTGCACCACTGTTGCGTTCGCCTAGGGACAGGCCCTTTTAGGATAAGTCCAGTGACCAGCGTCCTTGTGGAGGCCGGAGTCCCCCCGTTGCAAGTTACACGTTGCATGTGCTTCATCTCCCGCATCGACAGCCCAGGTCAGGGCTTCCAATTGTAGATAGTGGACGATTTCTTCTTTCTCAAGTGAAGTCCTTGCCTTTACCACCTGTACTTGAGGTACATTCGCTTACACCTCCATGGTGTACATGTAGGCGATGGCTTCGCCTGGACCTTTCACATGGCCCTAAGGACTCAGTTCAACCCACAGCTCTACACTGCCACTTCATCTTTATACTTGACCTGTACCGAGGCCATCTGATAACCTCGCTGTTGTGCGCCCTAAAACACTAATAATCATCCGAGGCCATAAAGTGGTTACACCAACGGCTCGATGGCTGATGCACACACCAGCTTCGCGTATGTCCATGGAGGACATATTGAACAGCATTCTTTGCCCGATGGCTGCATTGTTTTCATTGCTGAGGTGGTGGCTATATCTTATGCTCTTGAGCACATCCGTTGATGCCCTGAGGAGTAGTTTCTTCTGTGTACTGACTTCTTGAGCAGCCTACAAGCTATCGACCAGTGCTACCCTCGTCATCCTTTGTTAGCGACTATCCAGGAGTCCATCTATGCCCTGGAATGGCCCGGTCGTTCAGTGGCGTTTGTCTGGACCCCAGGACACGTCTTAATCCCAGGCAACGTACCCCAGGAGCAACAGTGTCCCTAATTTGCTGGGAAGTGGCGGTGCGGTCCCCTACGGCACTGCGTAGGATCCTACGGTCTTGGCGTGCATCCGTGCGTCGCTGCGGTCCGGTCCCAGGTCGACGGGCACGTGCACCTTCCGCCGACCACTGGCGACAACATCGATGTACTGTGGAGACCTCACGCCCCACGTGTTGAGCAATTCGGCGGTACGTCCACCCAGCCTCCCGCATGCCCACTATACGCCCTCGCTCAAAGTCCGTCAACTGCACATACGGTTCACGTCCACGCTGTCGCGGCATGCTACCAGTGTTAAAGACTGCGATGGAGCTCCGTATGCCACGGCAAACTGGCTGACACTGACGGCGGCGGTGCACAAATGCTGCGCAGCTAGCGCCATTCGACGGCCAACACCGCGGTTCCTGGTGTGTCCGCTGTGCCGTGCGTGTGATCATTGCTTGTACAGCCCTCTCGCAGTGTCCGGAGCAAGTATGGTGGGTCTGACACACCGGTGTCAATGTGTTCTTTTTTCCATTTCCAGGAGTGTATTTTCGGCATGGCGTAGTATTCTCAAAGAGAAACTAGAATTTATTTTGCACTTAGAACGTCAGTAACACTTAACACGTCGGTCGCTACACAATGTACTGATTTGTTTTCGCTGGGAAAAAGTAAACGATGACCTGTTCTTCCCTGCGGTGCATGGGAGCGGTAGGGGAAGTACCGTACTCGTTGCTGGACATATGGCACCTGACAGATGGCCGCCCCTTCTGAACAAGCGAATGGAATCTACTGGTGCTTCAGATGAAAACATCTCACTACTGGCAAATTATTTTTCGAACCGGAAAATTCACGTATAATACCTTTCACGAAACAGTAATTTGATAGGACTACCTGTAGACAGCAGCGAAAATGCGCGAAGGGCAGTAATTTAGCTATAGAGGGCGTCTACGATTAATATTGTGATTTTCTAATCCGTGCTCAGCTTAATGCCTATGAAACCGTTTCTTTGCGAAAATCCACAGCTGGCCAGAATCCTACGAACGAAATATTTTCAAATATAACATTTAGTACTCCCACGTTCGATTCTAATGCGTAACTCAAATCTTTCACCCGTTCCAATTCTCTCACCTAAGTTAAGCACTGTCGCGCTCGGCGCGTACTTGGATGGATGACCATTCAACGGTGCCGAGTGCTGTTGGTAGTAAGGCAAGCAAAGGAATTGTAAACAGTCTCTAACGACCTTCGCCTTCGACGAGACATCAAGCCCTAAGTTTACTTCCTTTTTCTAATCTTTGAAAACACAAGAACTCTGTGTCAGATTAACGAAATAGGTACTTTTTAGGATTTAGATGCCGAAATAGGCGAAATAAGGCGTCAACGTCGAAATACGCAATTTTAGGTCCTGTAGAACTAACGGTATTCAGTTTAGTTAGTCATGAATCGCATAAGTACCAACTTATATGCAAATTGGAGCTTAGGAAAAAAATAGGTTTTAACCTAAAGATCCGTGATCATTTTTTACATATGAATAATAAAATACCTACAAAGAGTATTTGGTATTAACAGGGATAGCGATATAAAAAAAATAAAGACCGAAGTGTTAGCCAAATACGAAGCATGAGGGCATATCAACTAGCCACTTTGCTGCACGCTGGGCAGAAAATATTTTTTTCCGTCCGTCGTATAGTGTGGAAAAACTTGGAGCCACTGTCTTATATGATGAAATAGGCACTTTTTAGGATATTAAAGCCGAAATAGGCAAAAATAGGCACTAACGTCGAAATAGGCTTTTTTTAGGTCCTATATAATTAACGCTATTAAGTGTAAATAGTCATGAAACGCATAAGTGCAAATTTTATGCAAATAGGAACTCAGGAACAAAATAGGTTTTTACCTATAATGCGCGGTCTACTGATAAGGGAGCTTCTAACTACCAGTAGTCCCACCTCATGTGAATGCCCATACCAAAACAGTTTGTCACGCTAATGGGGAGGCCCTCCAATCGGCTCTGCCCAGTAATTCTTTCGCTGCCTGCCATATCTTGGGACAACTTGTCTTCGACCACAGATAGGGGGCCGACCGGAGTGACCGAGCTGTTCTAGGCGCTACAGTCTGGAGCCGCGCGACCGCTACGGTCGCAGGTTTGAATCCTTCCTCGGGCATGGATGGGTGTGATGTCCTTCGGTTTAAGTAGTTCTAAGTTCTAGGGGACTGATGACCTGAGAAGTCCCATAGTGCTCAGAGCCATTTGAACCAATTTGAACAGATAGGGGAGTCACCCTCGTTGCGGTAGTAACTCGAGCATCCACAGTAGTTAACTGATAACGGGACACATGATACGTGCTGGACGTCTCTCACGTCTCCACGTCCGATCCCCACAGCGATGCCTATTGGCAACAGCCTACAGCTGCATGACCGAAGCCAACACTGCCTCGAGCTGTGAGCAAAGGGTCGACAGTTCAGATCGCATCTCAGCAATCGCAGTTCCTATCCATACTAAAAACGACCTGATAAACACAAAACATGAACGAAATATAAAAGTTTAAACTGAATAGCACAGAGGAAATTTAAAGATAGTCGGTTCTTGTGAGGAGTTGCGTCGACGCGGAATACCCTTTTTGCATTGACGGCCGTTAGGAATGCTAGCAATCGACTTCCGTTAATTCCGACAAACCTGCAGTCTTCCAAAGACGTTCCATGCGCAGACAGCGTACGTACACTGTAGATTCGTTACCCGGAGGCTAATTCTTAAACTGACCTGTTCAACATTTGTATGTAAAGTTGAGATGTAACTGACTGCATCAGACAACACGCCTTAGCCCCATGACTAGTCCTTCCCTAAGATTAGCACTTTACTGAATTTAAATACATTCTAATATAACTCTTTATAAACAGCACGTCTGAACCCAAAGATGTGCCTTTCAATACGAGTAGGCAACGCCGCTACTTCACTAGGGAGCATGATTTAGACAAAGCTTTGAGGAAACCCGAAAAGCTTAATCTTTCCTCTCATTTAACTTTCGTCTTCAGTTTTGCATGAAGACCTAACTTCCGAAATACGTAGGCGATAGCTTGCTAGTTAGACATACATATTCCAGAATGTTAGGTAACTTTAATTATTGTTATTAATATATTAATGAAAGAAAACATTTTGGCGTGCTGCCTTCGAATGTGTCAGTCAGTGACATTGATAGACTAAAATTCTGGCGGTCGTTACACGAGAAAGGTCGCCATCGGCTACTGGTATCTAGCACCACTGATTTCGGCGTATGCTGGCCGAAGTGGCCGTGCGGTTAAAGGCGCTTCAGTCTGGAACCGCGTGACCGCTACGGTCGCAGGTTCGAATCCTGCGTCGGGCATGGATGTGTGTGATGTCCTTAGGTTAGTTAGGTTTAATTAGTTCTAAGTTCTAGGCGACTGATGACCTCAGAAGTTAAGTCGCATAGTGCTCAGAGCCATTTGAACCATTTGAACCATTTCGGCGTATGCATAATGCTCCAGTCTCCACTGTTCTGAGGAAAGAATCTTAGAGCTATATATGGCGGCTGTTCGAGCCAGAAATATCACACGAACGGGCCTTGCAGTGGGGGCCCGTTCCGTATCAATATTCAGGAAACGTTTCATAAGGAAAAGTGGTAACAGCTCCATGATAAACGGGCTCAAAATGACATTGGGAGGACTCTGTGGAACTGTTCGCCTACATGTCGAGATAGATGTACCCCTTAAAAGTGGATCAATCACACCATTTTTATGTGATCCCAAATAAAAATTGAAGTTTGGTGTGTTCCTTTCTCCACAAGTCTCACTTCTACGTATTCGGCAGTTAGGTCGGTTGAGTTTGCCACAGACGTGGAAGGCAGAAACATCACTGAACAGCGCTGTATAAGGTATTAGCTACTTTCGTCTAAAAGATGCAACATTTCAACAGCAAAATCACTTCATCTGGAGTGATCCTCAAACTTAAGGTTATGCAAAATTTGGAGTTTGTAAGCAGGCAACAAGAGACATTTGTGCACTAGGTCATGAAGTATCGAACGGGGATCGGCTAGTTCCCTAGTTGCTTGTCTAACAGATTTACATCAGCTTCTAGCAAATACTTCATGCACACATTCCATGGTCTCCTCATCCACATGTGATTTAGTATGTCTTCCAACATCTGAAATCAAATTTCCCAATTATCTAAGAGTTCGGTCTCACTGGTAAATGATATTACATGTGCGAGGATTCATATTACATTACTAAGCAGAACATGTCAGGAGATTTTATCTCCGCTAACCACAGCACCCATTGCGTCTTCCGTTGTTGCGTCCACGTACTGACTTTCAGGAATATGTCTGCCTGTTGCACAGTAGAAATTTGTGCACTTGCGTCACACAATGCAATGCTGTTCATGAAATGGTAAGGATCACATCTTGGAGAGGGTCGATTGCGGATTTACCCCAAAAAATTTAGAGTTTTTCTTTATAAGCATTTCTTTGTGTACACCTCTAGCCTGGATACCCTGTATTACCCTGTGTTCGAGAGTAGAAGGATCAGTAGAGCTGTATATATCAATAGAGCTGTATATATTGTAACTCCGCTAGTAAAAGCCCATCACTACTTTCGTATATAGCTCTTACCCATTATAAATCAATGCGACCATACTCCTTAGTACATTATATCGCACATAGACAGAAGCACACCTATCCTCAATATCTGTCTCGAACAAAAGGTCGCTTTGTTTCTTCTAACACTCACCAGCCATAAAGCGCGTCTAAATGCCCTCACTGCTGATAGTCGAGGCCACCTTCACCTCCAGGATCTTATACAGAGAAACTAGCGTAGCACGTGCAGCTGTGGATAATTAGAAGTCGATCATTGGGAGCAAATATGACAGCAAAGATCGCTCTCGAGTAGTAGATGCTTAATAAACATAATATGCATTTAATCTGGTAAATGTAACAAACAACTTTCAACCTCATTGCATCGCTAATATTGTGTGTGAATTTTCTGACTTGCATAGCCTCCGCATCACACCACTAGCTTCCTCTCCCTCTCCCAGTTTAATTTGACATTGTTCTATGTGCTGATGGTTTGGTCTGGTTTTAATTTGTACAAATTGTTTGTGCACTAATTTAATTGGAACGTGCTGTGGTTATCATGATCGAAAGACATCTGAGTGGTACTCAAGTATTCGTACTGTCTGTGAGATATGTTGATTAGGATTTCTTCCTTAGAAGGTTTTACTTTCATTACAATAAATCCAATTTCTACAGATGGAGAACGGTATGAGGCCGTGATGACTATTGGATGGGTCTCACGTTACTGAGGATTGCAGGATAGTTCGAAAGGCTATGGCGAATATACGGACGATAACAGCTGAAGTCCGGGCAAATAATATAAGCATTGCGGTAGCATGGAACTGGATTGATAACTCGTTCAAAAATGGTTCAAAATGGCTCTGAGCACCACGGGACTTAACATCTATGGTCATCAGTCCCCTAGAACTTAGACCTACTTAAACCTAACTAACCTAAGGACAGCACACAACACCCAGTCATCACGAGGCAGAGAAAATTCCTGACCCCGCCGGGAAACCGGGCGCGGGATGCGAGAACGGTACCGCACGACCACGAGCTGCGGACTGATAACTCGTACTATCATCTCTCGTACACTACTGACAACATACCATGGGTAAAAAACATTTGCATTGTGTACAACCGAAGTCATCTGACAATTGAGTGGCATTCTAAGGCGGTCAGGATAAATCCCGCTGCTGTTTGTAAATCCGAACGATGGAAACGTATGTGTAAACAAACTGTTGTAAAGTCACACGAGGTAATTACTCTAGAGGTCTATAACTACTCCAACCCTGAAATCTTCGTTCAGGGAAGTATTGGATGCATAAGGAATTTTGAAACACGCTTTGAATACTCGCGATTATTTAAGGATGGTCAATTCTGTTGTCATACCATTGAAGACTAGGGTTTCAAACGGCGTATTAAAGCGGGGTAATGTGAAATCACCCTGCGCAGTTCATATTTTAAACGCCTTGAGGAATGTAAGGATCCTTGAAAACACTGCCTTGTCTCTTGATTTGTATGCCACAGACCGATAGGAAGTCTTACATTTTTGCACAACTCCCTTACCAGAAGTTTAGATGATCTGATACAGTATGTGTTTCAGGCATGACAAGAAATTCTTGAAGATATTCGGGTGCAGTTATGTTCCGTACACCATGAATAAAAGTCTATTTCTGTCCGTGGGAGTCAAATCTCAGAACGATGTTGATGGGCAACTGTAGTCATTCAATTTCCCTTACGTTAAGTCCTCTATAGGTCCTGGCAGGCCCATCAGAACCGACCATCCGCTCTGTCTTTCTCTTCCAACGACGTCTCTTTGGATGCGACATCGAAGTGCGTGGGCTTAGCACAGAGCTGTCCTGGCAGTTATTGCCGGTTTTCGTGACCTGTAGCCACTAATAATGGGACAAGTGATGACTCCGCAGTTGGCACCACGAGACTCAGTACTCCCCGTTCTAGTCCTCCCACCAGGGAAAAGTCTCTGCAGTTTCGGGAATCGAACATGGGTCATCTCCGTGGATGTCGGCCGTGCCGACCACTCAGCTGAGGAGGCGGATATTTAATTCCCGTTACGTGGCAATAATCTCCACGAAGGTTGATAAATTCGACCTGACATTTCACGGTTTCTCTCTCCCATTTTCCGTTACTGTGTCCAGATAGCTTGATGTAAATCTGGCACTGTTAAGGGTTCACTCTTATCAGTCAGCCTACAATATCAGCCATTTTTATGATTTTGTTTTGGAAAAACAAATGAAACTTCAACGTAAA
Source organism: Schistocerca nitens (assembly GCF_023898315.1). Lineage (NCBI taxonomy): Eukaryota > Metazoa > Arthropoda > Insecta > Orthoptera > Acrididae > Schistocerca > Schistocerca nitens. The sequence goes on from NC_064615.1 coordinate 957,786,652, forward strand.
TCTTTCTGCACATTATTTATTGATTGCTGGATAACATTTTCTGATTTGTAAGGAAACTCGATGACAGTAAGACCTAATCAGAGGAGAGGCCTACAATATCAGCCATTTTTATGATTTTGTTTTGGAAAAACAAATGAAACTTCAACGTAAATCTTTCTGCACATTATTTATTGATTGCTGGATAACATTTTCTGATTTGTAAGGAAACTCGATGACAGTAAGACCTAATCAGAGGAGAGGAATTTGCTCTGTCCAAAATGAGGGGTGCCCTTGATGGACGCCCTGCAGTCGGCAGATCTTACCTGAAATAAAAAAAAACATTTATTTTGATCTGTAGGGTACTACGCAGAGAATAACGACATCGTTTTTTGAAATTTGACAATAAAAGTCCAACATTTGAAACAAAGACATAGTTTCGAGGTGTGTTTTCGGCCATGAATAAATGAAAATTAAAATATTAGCTAATTACGTTTTGCGAACATGACCCAAGTGTGTAATTGAGACAAATTGAAGAGAGATGCATTTATGAGTGTCCCTACAGTCCATTCCGTCCGCTTCAGGTACAATGTGCGCAGTAGACTATACATAAAGAAGACAAAAATTATGTGGTCAAAAGCCTCAAGGCATTTTGAGAATGAAAACATGGTCTAAGTAGACTGTATCCTTTTCAGCAGTTTCTGTATTCGATCTTTTCAAGTACGTGTAACACGTTGAAACATGATGGCATTGGTTTATTCATCAACTGTTTACAGGCTATCGCATATACATACACTCTATGAAACTAGCCAATTGCACGGAATACTCGAAACTAAGAAGACTGTTTCCCTTTTGATTTGAAATAAGATCTACAGACTGCAGGGCTTCGGTCACATACATACCTCGTTTTGAACAGAGCAGCTGTAACTCCTCGGATGGAGGGCTTCATGATGACTGTTTCCTAAAAAACAAAAATTAGGAGATCCCGGGTTCGAGTCCCGGTCGGGGCACACACTTTCAGCTGTCCCTATTGATGTATATCAACACCTGTCGGCAGCTAAGGGTTCCGACTCAATTATAATTTTAAAAAATTTAGTCCTACAATCAATAAATTTTGTGCAGTAAGATTTATATTGACTTTCATTTGTTTCTTCAAAAAAATTCTAAAAATCTGTAGTATTATTGGCTGATCGAGGAGAATGGATCCTTAAGCAACTTAGTAGTCTTGTAGAAAGTAGGCAATGAAGTGTTCAAAGCGTTTTGTTTTCACAATTTTTACATTGAAAGTATTCATTTTTGACAGTGAGATACTGCACGGGTCATTTCTCTAGAATTAGAATTAATAGACAATGTGTAAGTGCTTTTAGTTGCTAGATTATACGTCGTAGTTCAAGTGTACGCTTGACTGGAAGTTGTATCTTTCCATCAATTAGCTGACGTTTACAGTTCGTGACAACTACGACAAACCCATAAAACTTCTAAACTTGTTATAAACTAAGTCTTATTGTGGTGACTGAGAGACACTCACGCGACTCGTATGCTTGCAGGTTCCCGCCGCTGCTGAGCCGGGACACCGTCCGGATGCTGACCAGGTGACTGACTGTCACGTGCGAGGAACACGTGGTGGCTACGTGATTCGCTGTCCCACATCGGTTACGAGTGTGGTTGCGCATCGACAGTGACATTATCTTCTATTCTTACTGCTATTCTTTTAAATTTTAAATAGTTGTCATAAGTAAAACGTGCGCCCATTTGGCGCAAAAAATTATAGCTTTTAAATTGAGCATCCATATGTATACCCACCTGGACAACTCCGCCATGTGTATGTAATCCGCTGCAAACACGCTCTGAATTGTAAAATCGGCCTCACTGTGGTAAAATTTAGCGTGAGTCACCAGAATAAATGATGTATATACACGTATCAAAAAAGTTTTGCATCGCCCTTGTTCCCACAACTCCAGAAGATAGACGTTGACTGTGGATATTGTCTCACAGATACAGTCCCTTTGACTGTACAGAGATGTCACTAAACCGGCCCAAAGATGAAAACAACCATGCATGAGCAGTGCCTATTAGACGGAGGGGGTCAGAGAGCCGATAAGTTCCAGTCGTTCCACTAGGGAGAGGAGGTACACGGCTCGTGTTGTCCAACCACGTCTAGACAGTCAATATCGTGGTTCGATGGCGTCAGCATTGTTACTTTGGGCCAGGAAGGGCTCTCAACAAGGGAAGTGTCCAGGCGTCTCAGAGCGAACCAAAGCGATGTTGTTCGGACATGGAGGAAATACAAAGATACAGGAATTGTCGATGACATGCCTCGCTCAGGCCTCCCAAGGGCTACTACTGCAGTGGATGACCGCTGCCTACAGATTATGGCTCGGAGTCACCCTGACAGCAACGTCAGCATGTTGAATAATGCTTTTCGTGCAGCCACAGGCTGTCGTGTTACGACTCAAACTATGCGCAATAGGTCGCATGCTATACAACTTCACTCCCGACGTCCATGGCGAGGTCCATCCTTGTAACCACGACACCATGCTGCGCAGTGCAGATGGGCCCAACAACATACCGAATGGATCGCTCAGGATTGGCATCACGTTCTCTTCACCAATGAGTGTCGCATTTGCCTTCAACCAGTGAATCGTCGGAGACGTGTTTGGAGGCAACCTGGTCAGGCTGAACGCTTTAGACACACTACCCAGCGAGTGCAGCAAGGTGAAGATTTCGTGTTGTTTTGGGTTGGCATTATGAGAGGGTGACGTACACCGCTGGTGGTCATGGAAGGCGCCGTAACGGCTGTACGATACGTGAATCCCGTCCTCCGACCGATAGTGCAACCATATCGGCATCATACTGTCTAGGCATTCGTCTTCATGGACGACGATTCGCACTCCTATAGCGCTCATCTTGTGGATGACTTCCTTTAGGATAACATCGCTCGACTAGAGTGACCAGCATGTTCTCCAGACATGAACCCTATCGGCATGCTGTGACAGATTGAAAAGGGTGGTTTATGGACGATATGACTCACCAAGTACTCCGAGGGATCTACGCCGAATGGCCGTTGAGGAGTGGGACAATCTGGACCAACATGCCTTGATCAACTTGTGGATAGTATGCCACGACTAATACAGGCATGCATCAATGCAAGAGGACGTGCTACTGAGTATTAGAGCTACCGGTATGTACAGCAATCTGGACCACCACACCTGAAGGTGTCGCTGTATGGTGGTACAACATGCAATGTCTGCTTTTCATGAGCAATAAAAGGGGCGGAAATAATGTTGATGTTGATCTCCATTCCAATTTTCTGTACAGGTTCTGGAACTGTAGGAACCAAGGTGATGCAAAACTTTTTTATGTATGTGGTACTGCTGAGTGTGGTGTTCATGAGTGCACTCTCCCGCTACTAGAGATCAGGAACATAGTGTAAGAGTCGAGTGTTTGGGTTGCACACTTCATAAATCAGAGCGCCGCTCTTAGAGCAGTGTTAAGTTTTATTCCCATTGTAGTTCTACGAGCATTACAAGTCTGGGAAGCGTGGCCCAACGTGTTGCGTACGACTTCGTACGTAACATTAAGGAGAAGTGGTGAAGAGAGTGGTGCAGCAACTGTCGTAGGAAAGCTGGACAGGAGCAGAAATGATTAGGGGACAAGTTAACACGATAAATCAAAATTTACGTAATTTGTATTTCTTCAGCTCACAGCGTCAACAAGGATGAGGCTCCTTAATGTAAGAATTAACTATGGTGTCGTAGGAAAGAGGCTCAAAGTGCAAGTGGGCCGTATTGCTGCCGCCGGCCGTCATATATTCCTGCAGTGGAGGGCGCTCGTAGTCCAGAGATGCTGGCCTCGTGTCGCAGTAGGCGTGCACCGTTGGGTCTGCTGGATCCCAGACGGCCGCTATCGACGTCTGATGGAAACTTGCAATTCCGTTTCCGTCTGACGCTCGTAGGGTGGTAGGCATACGTGATACCACACACTACAGTCGCCCCTATACTCACACACTAGTTCTATTTTATGAAACATCTAGGAGTGTGACTCTAGTCGTAACTTATTTTTAGCAAGGAACGTGATTTCAGAATCTAGCTGCTGTAAAATAACACTATGAAGACGAAATGACCGATTGCCGAGAACAGATGACCCCCTAAGAAAGCTGTGTTTTCTGAGAGTATGGAAGGTGTAAGGCGAAAATTATGCAAAGGATACCCTTGCAAATGTGCTCCGTTAGAGGTGGAGTGATATCTGGAATATAGTGCACGCTTCAGACGAAAAACATACAAATTTCGACCAATGCAACCAAAAATGTTTGCATTCTTGTTTATTCCACCTCCACCATGAGAAATCGTATGTGATGTTTCTTACGAAATCTGTGCGCAGCGCAACATCGCTGTTACATCCCTATGACAAAAAAAGGACTCTTTGTGTATTCATTTGGTCATGGCAACTTAATTTTTGGTGGTAACAGCGAGTTGCATAGCTTATCATTCATGTCTGTACCTTACTTTGATAATTAATCTCCACTGGCTGACTGCACTTCACACCCGTGTTATGATTCCTGGTACCGTCGTTACAGACTCTGTAACGCCTCGAAAGTGTATATACACTGCGGAGCCAAAACATTATGATAACCTGCCCAATGGCTTGTTTGTCCGCCTTTGGAACGAAATACGTCACTGATTCAGCATATCAGAGATCAGACAGGTCATGTAATTCGCTTAAATAACGCTGATTTGCGCACGCGGCGATGGCGCTCGACAGCGACGCAGAACGGGTTCCTTAGGATTTACCTCAGGTGAATCTGGTCGCCGAGACATGAACGTGAGTTTACTATAATACCAGTGTAGCATGGTTGTAACTCAGAGACACGGACAATTATATGGTTGAAAGATCGCATCGCCGCCTGGGAAGACCTCAATCATGAAGGGATGGAGGCGGTTCAGAGCTCTCAGCGTGTATTCGATTACTTCAACAGTTCCCACTCAAAAACAGGAGAATGTCTCCCTTAGCACTTTACCGCTACCACCGTGGTGCGCTGTATGTTTAGAGCCGCCGTTCACCTCACTCAAGATGTTTGTGGAGAAGATGACCGACGTAGTACAGCACCCTCATTGGCACTGTAGCGTGAAGGAAGTGCTTCTCTGGGCGCTATCACTAACCTGGTGTGTAGCTGCTTTGTTAAGTCCCTCGAAGCACAGTAGTAGCGCTCAGTCGCCAGGTTCCATGTAGGTGTTCATCCATCTGAAGTGGAGTGTTTAGAAGTGCCAGTTGTTAATTGTCAACAACATTTGTACTCTACTTGTTTTAATACAGAAATTGCTTTGTCACACACGTCACATAATCAGCATTTGCAGTATGGTGGCTCTGGACTACGCCGTTATATTCGACCCTTTACACACATTAACACAGTTTTCTGACTTTACATAATGATACACACTGCCCATGACACGTGACGTTCTGATAACTAATAACTTCACTTTCTAGCCTGTTTCACAGCTGAAATATGTACTCGAGACCGTTCTCTTTCAGAGCCGCCCCGGTTACTCGACCGTGCGTTTTGAGTGGCTCCTCGCGACTAATTCGCCCTGTCTTCCCGAAGGACAAGAGAGACCCCCCCCCCGTTTCTCCCTCAGCCAATAAGGAAACTTCTCTCGTTTCATTATATATATATCTCCAAACCTTCAGCCAGTGGGCGTTCAGATCGCTATGGCTAGGCGGATCTGACGGCACGTTTGCGGACATTGTGACGGAAGTTTCTCGGAACACTGTCTCAGATTGTACGATCCTACTCCAGAATAGTTGGATCTTGTCCCTAATAAAGTTGCACAACATTGCCTCCTATGATTTCATCTCTAATGCTCATTGCTGACGCTTAATTGTTAAATGTACATGTAGCCTGGCTGCTGATGAGCATTTCCGATCGCATAAATATGCGTAATACTCGGCTTAAACACATGAAGGTAATGCATGTATGCATTACAGTGGTGTGGCAAAAATGATTCACACGAACAGCCGATACGTTTCCATTGATCGACAGTCGAAAACCAATGGTCCCGTGCCGACACGGAGTTCCATGTTCAGCAATGTGCGATGAACGGTGTGCTCCGGAACACTTGTGCGTGCATCAGCACTGTGGGCTTTCGGTAGAGATGACACAGGTCACCATGTATCCTACTTTACAGAACAGACAAGCCTCCGAACCCCACGTTCTGCGAAGAATCGTGAACTTACAACCATTTAGAGCTTCGTAGTGGTTTCACTGTCGGCCTACCTCTTTCTGTAGATGCTCGCGGTAGCAGCACGTGAAGATTCGACCATCTACACCGAGATACTCGTTCACAGACTCGGCGTAATAACAACCTGCCCTTCATCGAAGTCGCTTATCTCAATGGATTTCCCCATATGCAGCCCATATATTGGCTTTGGTGATGCCCCGTCTGTCTCTTCTCCGCTTACATATTTTTGTTACCGCGTCACCTACCCACAGTGCCAAGAGGCGGCATCCTACGTCGAGGTGGGCAGCGGTCATAATGTTTTGGCTGATCAGTGAATGTCATCGTCATTTTTAGACTTTCTCTGACTAGATATGAAATATTAAAGGTACAGCAGTAATCGAAAATGTTTTATCTACATAAATGAAGGTATACATAAAACAGTATACACTGTTAATCGATCAATCGTTACAGTGATATACAGGGTCGTCCATTGATAGTGACCGGGCCCAATAACTTACGAAATAAGCATCAAACGAAAAAACCACAAAGAACGAAACTCGTCTAGCTTCATGTGGGAAACCAGATGGCGCTATGGTTGCCCGCTAGATGGCGCTGACATAGGTCAAACGGATATCAACTGCGTTTTATAAAATAGGAACCCCCATTTTTATTACATATTCGTCTAGTACGTAAAGAAATATGAATGTTTCAGTTGGACCACTTTTTTCGCTTTGTGATTGATGCTGCTGTAATAGTCACAAACGTATAAGTACGTTGTATCACGTAATATTCCGTCAGTGCGGGCGGTATTTGCTTCGTGATACATTACCCGTCTTAAAATGGATCTTTTACCAATTGCGGGAAAGGTCGATTTCGTGTTGATGTATGGCTATTGTGATCAAAATGCCCAACGGGCGTGTGCTATGTATGCTGTTAGGTATCCTGGACGACGACATCCAAGTGTCCGGACCGTTCGTCGGATAGTTATGTTATTTAAGGAAACAGGAAGTGTTCAGCCAATGAAACGTCAACCACGACCTGCAACAAATGATGATGCCCAAGTAGGTGTTTTAGCTGCTGTCGCGGCTAATCCTCACATCAGTAGCAGACAAATTGCGCGAGAATCGGGAATCTCAAAAAAAGTCTGTGTTGAGAATGCTAAATAAACATCGATGGCACCCGTACCATATTTCTATGCACCAGGAATTCCATGACAACGACTTTGAACGTCGTGCAGTTCTGCCACTGGGCACAATAGAAATTACGGGACGATCGGAGATTTTTTGCACGAGTTCTATTTAGCGACGAAGCGTCATTCACCAACAGCTGTAACGTAAACCAACATATTATGCGCTATTGGGCAACGGAAAATCCACGATGGCTGCGACAAGTGGAACAGCGACCTTGCCGGGTTAATGTATGGTGCGGCATTATGGTAGGAAGGAAAATTGGCCCCCATTTTATCGTTGTTAATCTAAATGGTGCAAAGTATGCTGATTTCCTACGTAATGTTCTACCGATGTTAGTACAAGATCTTTCACTGCATGACAGAATGGCGATGTGTTTCCAACATGATGGATGTCCGGCACATAGGTCGCGTGCGGTTGAAGCAGTATTGAATAGCATATTTCATGACAGGTGGATTGGTCGTCGAAGCACCATACTATGGCCCGCACGTTCACTGGATCTGACGTCCCCGCATTTCTTTCTGTTGGGAAAGTTGAAGGATATTTGCTATCGTGATCAACCGACAACCCCTGACAACATGCGTCAGCGCATTGTCAATGCATGTGCGAACATTACGGAAGGAAAACTATTCGCTGTTGAAAGGAATGTCGTTACACGTATTGCCAAATGCATGAGGTTGACGGACATCATTTTGAGCATTTATTGCATCCATGTGGTATTTACAGGTAATCACGCTGTAACAGCATGCGTTCTCAGAAATCAGTTCACATTGGAACAACCGAATTAAAATGTCAAACGTACCTAAGTTCTACATTTTAATTAAAAAAACCTACCTGTTACCAACTGTTAGTCGAAAATTGAGGCATATGTTTGTGGCTATTACAGCGCCATCTATCAAAAAGCGAAAAAAGTGGTCCAACTAAAACATTCATATTTCTTTACGTACTACAAGAATAGGTAATAAAAAATGGGGGTTCCTATTAAAAAAAAACGCAGTTGATATCCGTTTGACCTATGGCAGCGCCATCTAGCGGGCCAACCATAGCGCCATTTGGTTTCCCCCCTTCAAGCTAGACAACTTTCGTTCTTTGTAGTTTCTTCGTTTCAAGCTTATTTCGTGAGATATTTGGCCCGGTCACTATCAACGGACCACCCTGTATAAGTTGCTTCTGTCATTTAGGAGGGTCAGACATTTTATGGCCTTCACCTTGCACTTGAGGATGGCTATAAAGCCGTAATTGTGTGAAATAAATGAATAATACTTTACAGTTTAATGGCGGAAATTACTGTCAAAATGGTTGCTCACGTATTGGGAATGCTGCGAGTCCGGCGGTTACACGTACGAGCTCGTGTACTCACTCTCCTTTCTCAGCCGGTAGAGTCCACTCGTGCCGTACAACGCGCACAGGTGACGAGTTGGCTGAGGAGACTCACGGGTCTGCGGGCGTACGGAGACGGCGAGTTCGATGAGATCACAGGACTAGCTGCCGAATTTACAGCGAGTCTATGGAGCTCCTTTCTGATCTCTACCTCCCATCACTCAATACCTTCTTTAGAAGCAGAACTCCACGATATGGGGGGCAATCACATACACTCTTGCACAACCGCTGTTCAATGCGGTGCCGTTACAGTACGGAGTTTTTTTTAACAGCTGTCCGCCAGGCAGACCAGCTGCTGGATTTGGAACACTCGTGAAGTTTCCATCGGAACAGTTATTAGCACTGGTCCGTGAACTTCTCTTGTGAACTCTCAGGTGCGCAGACTTGTCTGAGACGTTTCGTTGTCACGCAGAAAGTGAAGTTCGTTTGCATTTTTGAGGCTTCCATTTCCAGAGGTTCTGTGCTGCCAGTCGGCACGCGGGTTATCGGACAGGTTCCCTCGACGTTGTTGACACACACCGCGCCCAACTACTCACCGCGCATTTGTTCACAGCCAAGTCTCTGTATATATTGTACAAGCTCCTATGAATATCTATGATGCTCTAGTTTTCCGTCAAATGAAACAGCTTTCTGCTTGGAACGCACCTCCGTTACTGACGCCGTTCTGAAGGCTACTTAAAGCGCCCATTTCATGAAAATATAGGGGATGAAGCGTGAATACGTCACGAAGATCCACGACAAATTCCAAATTTTGCCAACCGTAAGTGGCAGAGGAAAATAATGTATTGCACTACTTAACACCCTTCGCGGTATCAGTACAAAATGCTGTATTTGAAGACTGTTTTAGAGTTACGGAAGTATGTTTTTAAGCACAGATACCCCACAGGCTGCAACGATGCTATGAAGCTTTGTTAAATGGTCATTTAGGCCAATCTCACAACGTTCGATTGAACACCATAATCTTAATCTCTGGTCATAGTTTCAGAATTTGCTCACCCTTCATAAAATGAAATCCCAAAAAGCCGTTGTGCTGCAGAGAAGAAAAAACAGACACAGAGGAAAACTGACAATAGACGAGTAGAAATGAGAAGTGAATAAATGTAGGAATGTTCCAGAAAGCGTGGAAGTAATTTGGTTAGGTCAATGCGGTCCTCAGAACACACATTTGTAGTTATTGATGCAGAACATACGTCGTAAAGTTGAGCGACTATTTCTCTTGTAAGACGCAGAGTTTGAAGACCTGACTCCCATAAATTGATCCACATTTTCCCATAGTGTGATTGCCAGCTTAATCATTCGCATAGAGCATGCTAGCTAGCGTAACTACCAAATACTATGGTTTTAAGCGTATGCCTTTGCACATGAGTGTAGTCTCTCTCGTTAGAAAGTGTTAATTAGAAACTGCAACTGTTAGTGGGAAGTACCCCACAGTAACCATACGATCATTTAATATCACTGATTGAGGTTGATTAATTCAATAGAACACGGCAGAAATTGGCATTGCAATATCACCTAGATGAATCCACTCATCCAAGGACCATGTCACTTTCATTTCACAACACTGCGAATTTTCGAATACAAGCACGGATTAAAACTAGAGATCTGACATAATTAGGACACTTACACACATACTTTCTCCGTTATTTTAAACTTTGTTTCATTAAACAGCATTATTTTCACATCAGATGGTAGTTGTGACGATGCCTTTCACTTACATGAAGGAGGAAAGGAAATCAGCTACATACATATCCATAATCACATTTTACTGTTATCACTGTCACTAATACTTAATGTGAGTGCTGCATCGAGGATGAGAGCGGCGCTGCTGCAAAACGTTTTGACATTTTTCCCCTTCGAGAGTTCTCACGTGATTAGGACAGTAGCTACCATTCTCAGCCTGTGTTAATAGCCATCACTTACTACAGTGCATGCAACTTAAAAAAATGAGTAGTTATATATCTTCTTTGCCTTTGATACAAAAGAACAAAGTACAATTGGCTACACAGCAAGTTCATCACCGTTGCTTGTGCCATCACATACTGTTGTACGCGTTGAGATTATGATACTTGACACTAAATCTAATAATTGCAGAGCTATAGATACTAGTTTTTAATTTAAGTGAAAGCATTGATGCATGCTGCAAGATCTGAGTACTGAAGTATTTGCCTGTACTTTGAACACATCCCTTAATTCACTGTGAAAGAGCAATGACAAATGCACAGTGTTGGTGTATTCAAGAAATCTATGTCCAGCCTTCTAAATATTTAGGAATTAATTGACCTTGAATATGTCATGATAGAGTAAATGGTGGGTCGCGGACCTGAAGAGAAGCCGGAGGAAAGTGTTTACACTTATTGAGTGGCTTAAATCGAAAAATTTGTGTGAGGTTATTTTTAAAATTTATAAGAAATTTACGTTAAGGCATCGTAGTTTGAACACAACAGAATGTTGCTTGTTTTCTAGACAACTGATACATTTGTCATGTGATACTCCAGAGCTTTCACTGGGTGTCTCAAATGTTTCAGAGTGACGTGCTTATTTCTAAGTACGAACCTTGTTATAAAATTGTGAATTACATTCACAGTGTCAGACTGACGGGACCCACAGCTTAGCAAGTTGTTGAGGGTGGTAGCAGGGCTACGCTATTTTTGTGTAACCAGTTTCAGAAACGTGTACCTTATTTACAGACTACAGTGGCTGCACATCTTTATAAAACCTTAAATCACATTAAATGACGTGTTGGCATTTGGAAAATAAAAACAGGTACGTAAGAAAATATTACTATATATTTTCATACAATTTTGTTCGCTGTTGTCTGTTTTCTCCCCTTTCGACAGCACTTACACTTATCCGAAGGATAAATAGAAGCAGCAAAGAAACTTAAGTATTGCGTCTGTAACTTCCGTGTTCATGGATTTAATACTGAGTCGGTGGGGGTGGTGGGGTGGTCGTTAGGAGCTTACTTTGTTACTGCGTAAGGACACCAGTTTACGACTGTTTGAAGTCAGTCACAAGAACACTGTGGTCACCCATATTGTTTACAAAGTCACTGAATACAGCCCTGACATAACTGTTGTTTGCGACACAGCGCATCTGTCGCAATCCATAATGCATTTTACAGATCACGGCACTTACCTAGCATTCGAATAATTTAAATAAACGGAGAATCCTCCAGTTACTGTCTCAGGTGTTGCGTCTCCATACAACTGAATAATGGATGCAATAATGTCAGAGACAGATACTGATAGAAGTATGAAACATGTCATATTCGCTCATCATCAGGGCACTGATGTATTCCACCTTATGACCTAGCTTATCCTAGTCTCCGTCTTTACACATTTGGATCCACTAGCAGTGAAATTGCTTGTAGTGGCGAGCCTTTTGACACAAGTTAAACACCTGCCAAAATGGTGCGGATGGGGTGGTGGCGCGAGGGAGGAGGGGAGGAATGACCATTGATCTTGATGCTAAGGACGACATTGACTCTAGAACAGAGAGGAAAAACAGGCCAATTGTTCCCATATGCCCACTGATTCCCTATTGACACTGAGCACAAAAATTAATAATTGGATTTAAACCGAAAAAATTAACTAATTTACCGGATCATCTCCTTTTGAACAGTGTTACCAAATAATGTTGTTATTCTAATTCGGATTAATGTACTAAATTACTTAGAAGAAACCTGAATTTTCGGACTTACAAAGAATTTGTTTTGCAATGTGAAAATATTATTAAAATTGTCAAATTATCGTCCATGGCATAACACATGTTATTGTCCCAGGTAACAATGAATTGGTGGAATCATTACTGCCTACATTTACATTTTATGCACAAATTATATTCGTATTACGTAAACAGTGGCAAATATTTCATACAGCTGAACGTCTGCTGCGGTCTGGTCTTAAGTTTTTACTGCAGCAGACGCGAAGTGGTACCCCAGAGGCAATAACGTTCCACCTCCCCACAGTACGAGTTCGTATGGTAGAGTTCCTGGTAGTTGCAGTGGCAAAATGGTTGTTACTACTGGGCAGTGGGTCTTCCTGTCATGACTATCGGAGACGAATAATTTGCGGCCTATATACTGTTACCCTGGTTATCCCGCAATACAATCACTGATACAAGAATTTCCTGCTCTCGACTCCAAGGCCCCAGAGCTACAGAGCCTAGCGTCCGTTCTCTCCCGCAATTCCGCCACTATTCCTCACGGCTGCTACTTGCTCGTACTTCTAAATATTTTTTTAATACACCTTAAAGGACTACCTTATTCCACCACTCACCCTGTTGCATGATTTGTACAGTACTGAATCTCTCAGACTGTCAATGTATCGACTATATTGTTTTATAAAACAGTTTTCATTTTTATTAAAATATTGCAGCTGTAACAAATGGATATTTCATAATTACTTTACAATGTATACGCAGAAATGTATTTGATCGGGTATAATGAGAAAGAAAAGCATAGTTACAATGTGGAAAGGAAACAAATTATATCAATTACTGTTGATTTGCCAGTCTTAAATTGTACTCTTACGCCATATGTGTTTCTCTTTTATAAGGGGCAGTCAATTGAAAACAGATTATGCACTACATCGGGTCAATGGAATGGTGCATTCAGAAATAATTAACATACACATTAAGTCATTTGTCTCATTGCGAGAGGAGTCGATCAGTTCATGTGTCGCAGAACGCGGTCGGGCGCTGATGGTTCCACAACCACCCTGTTTCTTGCACTTCCTCGTCCGACTGAAACAGAGGTCCACTCTTGTCATTCTTCTGGTCTTCATGACGGTGAATTATCTGTGCAGTACAAGAGGGACGTTACAGTGTTTCCCAGCTGAAAGTCACACTTCGTCCGATAGATAGCATGGGAGGGCGAGGATCTCAACGAGAACTTATGTGGACAGCTGTGAATTTCTTTACCGATGGAGATTTGGGATGGTTTCACTGTTGACTTTCCGTCTTCCCTCGGGCTCTAAATAGTGCGATCACCTAAGGTCATGAAGACTTTCTCCTTCGGATGCAGGTGCTCTCTGTCACTCGAGTTCCTTGAGTGTGGAAACACAATCAGTGCGCAGTGCTATGAAGAGACGGTGAAGAAACAGCGAAGCGCCATCAAGTCATAACATCCAGGAATGCTGTTTCCACGATAACGCCAACTCTGCCAATGGGACGAATGCTACACTTCGGCGATTTGGCTGGGAAACACTGCAACATCCTCCGTGCAGCCCCGATAATTAATCATGTCATTTTCACATCTTTGGCCACCTGAAGGAAGACACGTGTGAAGGTCGGTTTCAACCAAAAGAGGAAATGCAAGAATGGATGCGATTGTGGATCCATCAGCGGCCGACCACGTTCTACGAAACCTGAATTGATGGTACCGTCTCCTTGTGGGATGAATGTCATAAGTGTCGTGGTAACTACTTTTGAATGGAACCATTTCATAGACCCGTTGTGGCAGATGTTCGGTTTTTCATTTGATTGTCCTCGTATTTACGAAACACCTTTTGTAGTCATTCTGGAAATTTGGATACATAATAGGCTGTACATTTTGGACTTCATAAATTAAAAAAAAGTTGTTTCCTTGTAAAGGTAGTACATAGCATACCTACTGCAATTTTGCCTCTTCTTTACAACACTCTCCAAAATACTGCCCTTCCCTTCGTTGCTAGCAGAGGCTGATGTCGAAAGAAACGTAGCTTTGTACAGTTTTTCGCCTTTCGTGAAACCACTTTATCTTTCACTGCTTTGACATTCTTCTACTTGACCTCACTTTGTAAAACATCAACGGAATTAGAAGTGGTTTCATGTGTTCAGCACTCACAGCAATGATGGTTAATTTGCATTTCTGTGTAGGGTATGAGAGATGTGGAGTTGTGACCATAACAAAGTTTTTTCGTGTGTGTGTACGGGGGGGGGGGGGGGGGTGTTAAGCTGGTGCGATCTTTTATGACTTGTTTGGCTTCCGTAATGGTTTTCTGAATGCCGCTACTGCAAGCACGAGGAACGTCAGAATACGGAACGGTATTGTGGAGGATGCAACATATCTGCCACTGCAGTACTACTTCGTGACTGCTGCAGTTACGGCAAAACCGTTGCACATTCTTAGTTGTGTAAAGGGGTTGCAAATTTCTTACTTACTGCGAACATTAAATTATGTGTGAAACATAAATGTAGGCTATAGTAATGATTTTCCCACGTCATTATTATCTGGAACAGCTCCACTTCATGTTTTTGTGAATTCAGACTATGCCGTGAATGATAATTTGACAGTTGATTAATTTTAATAATACGGTTAGAATGTAAAACTAAAATGTTTCTGAGTTTGGGAGTTCGAGTTGTGTCTAAGTAACTAAGCTCAATAATATATATTACAATAACATCAACTCAAGTTTGTTTGGTAGAAACAATAAAAAGAACATTATGGTTAGCTATGCTCTTAAGTTACAAAAAAGTACAAATGGACATATGTGACCAACATAAGGGCATCCTCCAACTGACAGACATACAAGTCACAAGAACAGGAACAGCACATAATTAGAAAAAATAGGAAAGATGGTTAACAAAAACATGAAACATCAAATGAACACTCATATTAATATTTTAAGAAAATGTGGTATTAAAATAGCTTACCAAGTTAACAATTCAGTTCAGAAGTACTTTCAAAAAAATTTAAAAATTAGGTCAATATCAAAATCAGAAAACACTGGTCAAAGTAGGAGAACATTTGACACTGATTCAGTGAGCATGTAATAGCATGGAAGTACAGAACAAATAATTCAACTTTTGCCAAAAACTTACACCATGAGCAATGCAGAATTACTACCAAAGACACAAACATGGAAAACGTGAGAGGGAAACAACAAGGAAAAGATACCTTGTGATGCAAGAAGAAAATCACCACATTCAGAAATGGATAAAAGAAACAACTCTTAATGTGTGTGTATGTAAATTCGTGTTTAGGTCATACTGTAGGAAAATAAAATTCATGTACAAATTACTATTGTATTATTTATTTAAAATGCAATTTATTCTTGCTAATCAATGTCATTTTCCCAGCTATTAGAATTTTGAAAGAATGCATAGAATGTTTTTGTGAAAAATCCCTGTAAATTTACATCTGTAGACTCAGTAAATAAAATTCCAAACCTTTAAAGATGTACACACGAACATGTAATATTGCATTGTTAGAATAAGACCGTTTGGCAAAATAAATGCGGCCTGAACTAAACATTAATGCACTGGATCGGATGATAATTTTGAAATGCAAAACGTGACTGAGAACGACTCTGACAGTGACGTTACACTGGCCCTAACAAATAATCGTGACTTACCTTGTGGCAACTGAAGCTTGGTACTGCTCGAAAGTGGTTAGTACTATAATACAGCGGCGCAGAAAATCAGCTAAAGAGAAACCTTGCCAAGTGCACGGCAAGGAAAAGTAGATATGCTGAGCTCACATCACGCCAATTAAGCTATTATGAACAGAGAAGACGTGTCTGGAGACGAGGTAGGATACGAACCTGACTGTCACTCCCCCTACTGTCTGACAACCAGGATTAATGGTCTGAGGTGCAAATTCGTTTCAGAGCAGGACCACCTAGATTGTCATTCAAGAAGCCCTTACAGGACAGCAGTTCGTCGACGATATTCTACGGCCCCGTTTTGTTGCCCTTTCTACAGGTCATTCTGGGCTTACAGTTCAGCATGACAATGCCTACCCACACAAGGCGAGAGTTTCTACTGCTTGTTATGCTTTCCAAACTGTACTTGGCCAGCAAAACCTCCTGATCTCTTCCTAGCTGAGACCTTTTTGAGGGTTATGGGTGGTGCCCTCCAACGATCATTGGATTCTAACAATACAACGCGCCAATTTGACAGAATTCGGTGCAATAGTTCTCAGAAAGACTTCCAACAATTCCATCAATCAGTCTCAAGCCAAATAACTTCGTGAATAAAGTGAACCAACGCATTATTGACTTGCTCAACTTACGGATCTCTCTGTATAATAATCTTACAGTCTTTCTAAAATTGAATTCACCTGATAAATTAAACTCGAGCAAGCAATGCATTGGCAACATTATGTGAATATCTTTGCACCTCTTAAATCAATCCTCAGGAAATCATCTTTCCTAAAAGTAACATATTTTCCATTTGCATTTCTGCGTTTTGCTAGTTAATTCCACACTGCCCAGCAGTGTGAACAAGACCCAAATTTATCACTTACTACACTCTGAATGCTACAGTGTCAATGACAGCATTACTGTCAACCAAATATCAAATGACCTGTTTTCAGAATCTCTTTGGCATAACATACCAACCTCTGTTTGAACCACATCTAGTGTACCAGTGCAAGTAAGACTTCGAATAAAAAGAGCTCACATCAATTTCGTTGAATGCCAAAAATAAACCAGAAACTTTACACTTGCCACTATCCATGATATCTGTAACGCAATACTGCTTTAAGAAAACTCCACAGATATTGTCGGATGTTGTTGAGAATTCAAAATGTGGTGCCTGGCAACTTGCTTTATATGTTCAGGAATATAGCATTCTGTGCTTGAGAAAACAAAGAAATGATAATTGTCCTAAGACTACAAAAACTAGTGACTCACAACTCAGAGTTGGAATTTGTCAACCCATAAATATTTCTGGGTGCAACAATTTTCATGGATATTACATAGAACAATGACGCAGATGCAATAAGGAATTTTGCAGGCTTAATTACTTTTGAAGGATACAAGAGAAATGCGCTTAGATTTTGAAGGAGACAGCTTGTAAATGATTTGAGCGATCCAGTATTAGTTGACAACCTTATGTTTCCCTCTACAGAAGACATTTCTTAGTACATAATAGTAACAAAGTGTAAAACAATATCTGTACGTGTAGTTTCTTGTTAATCTTGTAGTTGATGTAGTGCAATGAATTTCTCATACATGAGTTGTGTTTAATATTTCTTATTCTTCCTGTTTTTCTTCAATAAGATTTCCCCCCTGCGGGTTCGGGGGTTAGAATAGGCCCGCGGTATTCCTGCCTGTCGTAAGAGGCGACTAAAAGGAGTCTCACATGTTTCTGCCTTATGTGATGGTCCCCTCTCGGGTTTGACCTCCATCTTTCTAAATTATTCCGAAGAGCGAGCCAATTGGGGAAGGGCGCCTTACATGGTGCACTGTATCCGTCGTTCGTTTAGACCTTTAGCCGGCTTTTTCGTCGTTGCACTGGTGTCCCGCTAGTTTTCTATCTCTTGGGCGAGGATACGTCCCTGGGTGCGATTCCCACGCTGCAATCTGCAGTGTTTCTTTTACCTGCGACGACGACCTTGGACAGTTTTGCACCTAAGATCCAGCACGGTAGCCAGCCCGTTGTGGTGGGGCCGCCATGTACCCTCTTGGTTGTAGCCACCTGACAACACAGGGATCGCTCTACTGTTGCCTGCGCCGTTAACTCCCCACGTATGCCAAGGAGTAGATGCCCATCTCCTTGGGGCATCAGGATTCCTGGCAATGGCCGTCCTGCCAGGTGGCTATTGCTGCGGCTGGGTGGCGCCCGTGGGGAGGGCCCTTGGTCGGAGTAGGTGGCATCAGGGCGGATGACCCGCAGTGAAGCGTGGTACATCATCTCTCGCTGGTGGGCCTCCACCAGCAGTCTCTAAGCGATCGAGGTCTAACCTCAACGGTAGGAAATACGAACCACGATAGTTTCCCTCCCTGGCCACTCCATGGGAGGAACGTATGGCAAAAGAAGGCAGTGGAGACTATTCACCCCGGTTCCTCGTGTGTACGCGAGTTGATGGGGAATCGTTTATGTCAACCAAGCCCCAGTTTTTTGTGGAGCATTTAGAGGACAAGTTCGGGGAGGTGGAGGGCTTGTCCAAGATGCGCTCTGGTTCTGTGCTCATCCAAACGGCATCCTCTGCCCAGTCACGGAGGTTGCTCAATTGTGAGAAGTTGGGGGATATTTCAGTTAGCATCACGCCGCATAAGAGTCTCAACATGGTCCAGGGTATTATATTCCACAGGGATCTTTTTCTGCAGTCCGACGATGAATTACGCGCCAACCTCGAACGACCAGGTGTTCACTTCGTCCGGCGCGTCCATCGGGGTCCGAGGGATAATCAGGTAGCCACCGGTGCCTTCATCTTGGCCTTTGAGGGTGATGTATTACCCGAAAAGGTTAAGGTGGTGGTTTACCGTTGTGATGTGAAGCCATATATCCCTCCTCCGATGCGGTGTTTTAAATGCTGGAAGTTCGGGCACATGTCATCTCGCTGTACTTCCAGCATCACGTGTCGGGATTGTGGACGTCCTTCGCATCCTGATACTCCATGTGCCCCGCCTCCTATCTGTGTTAACTGCGGAGTTCCCCCTGCTCGCTGGACTGTAGGATATTGCAGAAAGAAAGGAAGATAATGGAATATAAGACCCTGGACTGCCTGACCTACACCGAGGCAAGGCGGAAGTTTGAGCGGCTACATCCTGTGCCCATGCCGTCCACCTATGCTGCTGCTGCAACACCTGTTCGAACCTCTTCAGTGTCGTCCCCAACAGTTCGGACTTAGCTCTGTCAGAATTCACCGGCCCCCTTGGTTGTGGGGGGCACTTCACTCCCTGTTGCTCCTGCTCCATCTACTTTAGGAGCAAGACCACCCCAACCACCGGGGACATCTGTTCCCCCTTCACAGCCGGAGAAGCGTGGGCCTTCTTCGGCTCCTCTCGCCCGGAAGGGGTCCCTTGGGGCCCTCCAATCCCAGGCTTTGCCCAGTGCCAAAGCGGACACCCGCAAGTTTGCCAAAAAACCACCGGTCGCTGGTCGTAGGGCGTCGCGGTCGTCTTCAGTCCCTGAGACTGACCCAGTGAGGCCCTCCCAGCCAGAACCACCAAAGGCACAGCGCGCAAAGTCGAAGAAAAAGGCTCCCAAGAATCCTGACATTGCGGTGGCACCTGTCCCACCGCAACCTTCTCCCTCTGTGTCCGAAGATGAGGTGGAGATTCTGGCATCCGCTGAGGACCTGGATCTCGCCAGTCCCTCGGACGCAATGGATGGCTGTAGTACAGGTGGTGATTCAGTAGCAGCAGGGGCCCTGGAGGCGTAATCTGCCTCCCCAGTCCCTTCACGCCTTTCCCATCCGTGACCAATACCATCCTCCAGTGGAACTGCAGCGGTTTCTTCCACCATCTAGCTGAGCTCCGCCGACTTATCAGCCTTCACCCTTTCTTCAGCATTGATCTCCAGGAAACTTGGTTTCCAGCAATGCGAACCCCCGCCCTCCGTGGCTATCGGGGTTATTATAAGAACCGAGCAGCTTATGAAAGGGTGTCTGGTGGCGTCTGCATATATGTCCTTCACACTCTGCACAGCGAGTCTGTCCCTCTCCAGACGCCTTTAGAGGTTGTCGCTGTTCGCGTGTGGACGCCACAGGCTGTTACCGTCTGCAGTCTTTACATTCCACCGGATGGTGATGTCTCGCAGCATGTCCTGGCTGCACTGGTCGCCCAATTGCCGCCACCTTTCTTGCTATTGGGCGACTTCAACGTCCATAACCCTCTATGGGGTGGGTCAGTGGCAACAGGTCGAGGCGCCATCGTTGAGCATTTATTGTCGCAGCTCGATCTCTCGCTGTTAAATGATGGTGCCTTCACACACTTCAGTGTGGCGCATGGCACCTACTCCGCCATTGACCTTTCAATCTGTAGCCATAGCCTCTTACCGTCTGTCCAATGGAGTGTGCATGACGACCTGTGTGGTAGTGACCACTTTCCGCTCTTTTTGTCACTACCACAGCGTCACTCTTCTGGGCGCCCTAGCAGATGGGCTATGAATAAGGCTGACTGGGACTTGTTCTCCTCCACTGCCGCTTTTGAGCCTCTCTCTACTGATTACATTGATGCGGTGGTTCAATCGGTCACCACCAGCATCGTTACTGCCGCCGAATCTGCCATTCCCCGTTCTTCTGGGTCCCCTCGGCGGAAGGCTGTGCCTTGGTGGTCGCCTGAGATCGCTGAAGCGATTAAAGATCGCCGGCGGGCGCTCCAGCGTCACAAGCGACATCCCTCCATAGACCACCTTATCGCCTTCAAACGGCTGCGTGCGCGGGCCCGCCTCCTTATCCGCCAAGGCAAGAAGGAGTGCTGGGAGCGGTATGTGTCCACCATTGGCCTCCATGTCACTTCATCGCAGGTCTGGGCCAAGATTCGACGCGTCTACGGCTATCGGACCCCTGCCAGCGTCCCTGCTCTCTCACTGAATGGAGCAGTTTGTACTGACTCCGACGTCATTGCAAGTCACTTAGCAGAGCATTTTGCTATGAGTTCCGCTTCTGCGAATTCCCCCCAGGCCTTCCGCTCCAGTAAAGAGCGGATGGAACGTCGGAGCCTTTCGTTTCGCACCAACCACCCAGAATGTTACAATGCTCCATTTAGTGAGTGGGAATTTCGCAGTGCCCTGGCTGCTTGCCCTGATACCGCTCCTGGGCCAGATGGCATCAACTTTCAGATGCTGAAACACCTTTCAGTGGACTGCCAGCGGCGCCTTCTCGCTCTTTACAACCGTCTTTGGGTCGAGGGGGAGTTTCCGTCGCAATGGCGGGAAGGCATTGTCATCCCCGTTTTGAAACCTGGAAAGACCCCTCTGGAGGTGGACAGCTACCGTCCCATTAGCCTCACCAACGTTCTTTGCAAGTTGCTTGAACGGATGGTGAGCCGGCGCTTGCATTGGGTACTGGAGTCTCGGGGCCTTCTGGCTCCGTCTCAGGGTGGGTTCCGTAAAGGCCGCTTCGCCACCGACAATCTGGTGAGCCTGGAGTCGGCCATCCGTACTGCCTTGGCCCGCCGTCAGCACCTGGTCGCTGTCTTTTTCGACATGCGCAAGGCGTACGATACGACTATCCGCACTTTTCTGTCGTGTCGTACCTTCCGCGTGCAAGTCGCGGCCTCGTATAGTTCCTCCCACGTCCAGGAGAACGGTGTGCCACAGGGTTCTGTTTTAAGTGTCTGTCTGTTTTTAATTGCCATTAACGGGCTTGCTGCGGCCGTGGGAAATTCTGTCTCCGCTTCCCTGTAGGCTGACGACTTCTGCCTTTACTACAGCTCTACTGGCATTGCAGCTGTTGAACATCAGCTACAGGGCGCTATCCGTAAGGCGCAGTCTTGGGCTGTAGCGCATGGGTTTCAGTTTTCGGCAGCCAAGACCCGCGTTATGCATTTCTGCCGGCGCCGAACAGTCCATCCTGAGCCGCGGCTTTATCTTGCCGACGAACTCCTTGCTGTGTTGGAGACCCACAGGTTTTTGGGGGTGGTTTTCGATGCCCGGTTGACTTGGCTGCCTCATATCCGGCAGCTTAAACAGACGTGTTGGCGGCATCTAAACGCTCTGAGATGCTTGAGCCACACCCGCTGGGGCGCCGACCGCTCTACCCTGTTGCGGCTCTAACAGGCGTTAATCCAGTCCCGTCTGGATTATGGGAGCCTGGCTTATGGCTCAGCATCCCCATCTGCGTTACGGGTGCTGGACCCAATTCTCCACAGCGGGATACGCCTTGCCACTGGTGCTTTCCGCACCAGCCCTGTGGACAGCATACTAGTGGAGGCAGGTGTCCCTCCACTGCTGTTACGACGCCAACAATTACTGGCTGCTTATGCTGCCCATGTTTTTAGCTTGCCCGGGCATCCAAATTACCGTGTCCTGTTCCCGCAGTCAGTCGTCCATCTACCAGAACGTCGGCCTCGGTCGGGTTGTCCGATCGCCGTGCGCGTCAAGGAGCTTCTCTCCGGGCTTGGAATTTTCCCTGTTCCACCTCCTTTCCGGGCCACTTTGCGTACACCCCCATGGTGTGTTCCTCGCCCTTACCTTCGGCTCGACTTGGCACAGGGCCCGAAGGACTCAGTCCCTCCAGAGGCCTTCCGCCGCCGCTTTTCTTCCATCCTGGCCGCGTATCATGGCTCTGGAATTGTTTACACTGACGGTTCGATGGTTGCTGGTCGTGTCGGTTATGCGCTCACTCTAGGGGACCATTCCGAACAACGTTCCTTGGCGGCTGGCTGCAGCGTTTACACTGCTGAGCTGGTCGCCATCTTTCGAGCCCTAGAGTATCTCCGCTCCTGCTCAGGTGAGTCCTTCGTTATCTGTAGCGACTCCCTGAGCAGTTTCTGAGCTCTCAACCAGTGTTTCCCTCGTTCCCGTCTGGTGATGGCTATCCAGGAGTCCCTGTGGTCTTTGTTTGGACCCCAGGCCATGTTGGGATCCCCGGGAATGAGAATGTTGACCGCCTGGCGAAAGAGGCCACCAGTCAACCACCTCTGGAGATTGGCCTCCCGGCGACTGATTTGCGAGCACTATTACGCCGCCAAATTTTCGATTTATGGGACGCTGAATGGCGCAACCTGCCCGTACCAAACAAACTCCGTCGTATCAAGGCGTCGACGACTGTGTGGCGGTCGTCCATTCGGGTCTCCCGCCAGGAGTCTGTTGTCCTCTGCCGGCTGCGCATTGGGCACACTCGGCTGACACACGGCCACTTATTGCGACGCGAGGACCCACCTCTGTGTCGCTGCGGCTCCGTTTTCTCTGTGGTGCACATTTTATTGGAGTGTCCGCTTTTAGCTGTGCTCAGGCAGACGTTCGCACTGCCTGACACGCTCCCTGCCCTTTTATCTGATGACCCTGCCATGGCTGGATTAGTTTTACGTTTTATTCGGGCAGGGGGTTTTTATCATTTAATCTGAGTGTTTGAGTTTTATTTTATTGTTTTGTGTTGATTCTGGCTTTTGGCCTACGGTTTTAAACTCGGTTTTTAATGTGTTCTCGGTGGTTGGCTTTTCCTTTTTTTGTTCCTATGGTCGGCCAACCACCGTCACACTGTGTGATTTAATTCGTTTTGCCTGGTCTTTATCTCCGTTTCTCTTGTTCTGTGTCGTCTGTGTTCTGTTCTGTTAATCGTTTTTATTCTCTGTGGAGGTTTTTAGGATTTGGAAAAAGGGACCGATGACCGTAGCAGTCTGGTCCCTTTAATCCCACAAACCAACCAATCTTTAATAAGATTTCTATTTGAAATTGAACAGCTGGTTACAGATAATATTATTACATCGCTTATAAATTGCAATAATATGAAGTAAAAAAAACTATAAACGTATTATGTAAGGAAAAGTCTTTATTAATGTGCAGGTTGCAAGTGGGAGAACTGGATAAAGCAAAGCCTTCGATTCCATCTCTGGCACATGACATCCAATTAAGTCCAAAAATAGGAAGCAAATTTGATATCATAGTATCTGAAATAAACATCAAAGACAATTTAGTAAGTTCCTGACAATATATATTGAAACTAAGAGGATAACAGTAAGAAGCTGAGGGCTTTTCGTGGTAGCAAACTAAAATAAATAATTAAAATTTTTCAATTTAAAATTAGTAATGATCGTACCATGTATGCTACAAGAATGTAGCTGACAGGTTTCGGTCATATCGCATGACCATCATCAGACCTGAAATTTAGTCTAGAAAATAGAAACATTACTAGATTGACAATAAAATATGACAAAATGCTTATAAGGATAAAATTCGATAAGACTTGTTATACCCATTGCATCCTTCGAAGACGGTAGGTGGAGCACTCTTCTCCGTAGCTGTGATGTCAACTGGTGCCAGCAAGTGACAGGTGGGCATATGCTTAAATACTAAGATGCGCCGCGTACCTAGTCTCCCTCTTTCTCACGCCAACCAAAGTGTAAAACAGGTTCACATAATCGTAAACGTAAAAAATAGAAAGTACAATAATAACATAAAAATAGTTATGTATAAAATATTTCTTAACAATGGAACTACTTAAATATTGTAAAAAATATCAATTAAAAGTTTTAAAATAACTGTATAGACGATGTATACTCAGTGAGCCCTCCATGGGCTAAGGTGGTACTGCTTCAATGGTTTCAAAGTCAACGATGTTATGAAGGTCTTTAGCATTGCTGCAGCATATCGATATGCGAGTTGTGACTTGACTGCAGGTATACACCTATGCTAAATTTAGTATGTGTCTTATATTAACTTTATTTGCAACTGGTGATATATGTAATAATGGAATGATCAGCTGCAGAGTGCTATGATTTTACATACACTTTTTAAAATGTCGTTAAACTGATTTATTAGAAATGGAGTCCTATTTCGTAATGTTTCTAGTTGGAAGTTTAAGACTGTGATATAAATATCTAAGCACTGTTCTAAGGTACATTTCTGCCGTGGATACAACTGGGTCCTATGATTTTCTGAACGAAAGAGTATATACATGTTCATAGAATTTCGTAAAAGAGATCATAAAAATGTTTTTCACGAAAAATCCAACCGTTCATTGAGAAGCACTGACGGTTTATCTCTATAATGGGCATATATCTCGATCTCCTCCAAAACATTTAATAATAAGCCTTTATTAGCGTAATGAAGTACTTGCAAATTCTGTTGTACCATCCCTTCGGCATGCTTATTAAATGTTATGTGACGGCTGAAGACTGATTTTGTTTGTGCGGTGCCTGACGTATGTTCTTTGTATCGTATAGTAAAGCTCTGGCCTGGTTGGCCAATGTATAGTTTTCTACAATCACCACATTGGATCTTGTAAACCCCTGATCTGAGAAATCTATCTTTATCATTACCTACAGTATGTCTTAATTTATTTTGCAAAGTATTGTTAGTTTCAAATGCTATTGTTATTAAGGAATTCTTAGATAGATTACTGATCCTCTCTGATATGTTCCCCATGTACGTAATTTTTGTGTATATATAAGCTCTTATTAGTGGTGTACTTCGTGATTGTTGCATTTTATCAAACATAATGTCAACTTGATGCATATCAAAAGAATTGTTCCTCGGAATCTATTTTAGAATAGTTGTTTCTTTTTTGATCTCATTTTCTTCAAGGGGCAGTTTTAGTATCCGGTGGATCATTGACTTACGAAATGCTTTTTTACATTTATCAGGATGACATTACCTAGCATTAATAATATCAGTAGTTGTAGGTTTTCTGTATATGGCGAAGCAATGTTTTTCATTGTTATTGGATATAACGAGATCCAGGTAGTTAATACGTTTTTGATTTTCATGTTCAAGTGTAAATTGTGGTTTTGGATGTACAGAGTTCAATTTTGTAGTAAACCTATCGATTTCATCTTTTGGACCATTATAAAGTATTAAAGTATCCTCTATGTACCGTTCACAATACAAAATTTTGTTTGCTATGTCTGGATTATTTAAAAAAATTTAATTTCAATGTGGTTTACAAAAATATCTGTGACTGTACCAGCTAAAGAATTACCCATCGCTAAGGCATCTTTTTGATAGTAGATTTTAGTATTAAAGGAGAAATAATTGTAATTAAGGGTACATTCAAGTAATTCTATAAATTAAATTATTTCATCGCTATTCATAACCATATGTTTTAATAAATTGTCTTTAATTATATGGATCATCTCATTAATACGTATATTTGTGTATAGATTTTTAATGTCCAACGAGGCAAAATAAGCACCAGCTGTAATCTCTATATTATGGGTTTGTTGAGCTAGTTCACAACTATTCTTTATGCTAAAGTTATATTCATATACATAAAATGCTTTCAAGATTTAAGTTTCATATTTAATTTATACGATGGGCAACTCTTATAATTAACTATGGGCCATATCGACGTCTCTTCTTTGTGCAACTTGATCTGGGACCTTAATTATGGTAGTTGGGGATTCATTATTTTTATAGAATTTTTTCCCCAGGGGTCAGTAGATGGTTATTGTTACCTATTAATTTTTTAATCTTCATCTGAAACTTAGGGGTGGGATCTTTAGTTATTTCGAGATTTCGTTTTCGCTAAAGAACGAATATAGTCTTCTTTAATAACAAGTGTATTCCCTTTATCAGCTTTCACCACAATAGCATTTCTGACTAGTAATTTATTGTTAATATTTCTAAGTATCTTATTTTCGGTTTTTCCCCGTAATTTATTCTTCTCTTTGATAATCAGATCTTTAGTTTTTAGGGCTACCTTGCATACGTCAGATTTATCTTTGATATTTTAGTCGTAGCTATGATATCAGCAGTTAAATGCTTAACATTAGTATTATTTAATGGTGGTATTAAATTATATTTCAGGCCTTTGTGTAATAGAGACTTTAGCTGTCAAACTGTATGTCTGTAAGATTCATTGTCCTTTGAATCAACTGATTTTTGTACAGGCTGATTTTGTTGTTGGCTCATAAGAGAGTCAATTTTTCTCTGGTGTCCCTTAATAATTTTATTATGTAAAAAATCGGTATTATCGTCTGTGCTGCCCAATAACGTGGAGAAATTTAAAGGTGAAGGTTTATTTCTTAACAACAAATGTAAATTGTACATTTCGACCTTGAAAAGATCGTTCTCCTTAAAAGCTTCTCTAATTTCGGATTTAATCCATAAGATGCTACTCTTTTGTTGTACATATTTTGCAACATTAGATTTAGATTAGATATTAACGTTAGCATACTTTGGTATGACGTGTTCGATGAGACATAATTTATTAAATTTAATTTTCTTACTGAGCTTCATGATTTTGGTTCTAGTACTTCTGAACTTTTTATAATTTCCAATTGCCTGACTATACAAACATTGAACAATTTTAATAAACATTTTTGGAACCGATCACCTATGTTCTTCTAGCATATGTGGTGTGACCAAGACTGAATTTTTAAGAAGAAAATTAAAAAAAAATTGTTTGATCGCTGTTCCAAAAATGTTTATTATAACTGTTTAAGATAAATTACAACCGCAAAGTTGCAGTAATATGAAAGTATAAAAAATGAAACAAAAACAGGAAAATGTATATTGCTTATCTTCAAAGAGGGACGAAACAGAAATTAGCGCGACCCAACTTAACCATACTTGTTAAACACAACTTCGCCTAAATATCTCATCAAAAATGGATTCTAATGTAAAAAGCGAAAATCCGATAGCAATACGAAATACCAAGAAGCGATACCAGCTGAAAGAGAGGTGGAAAATGATACTATTCTACAAACTTTCAATTTTGTACAGAATCGAAAGTAGCCATGCTTTGCAGATTTGCTTGCATGAATATCAAAGTTAAAAATTGTTCCGTAGCTCGTTGTTACAAGCAAATGAGGTGTTTACGTTTGTCACAGTTATAGGACATTATAAAAGCTACATAAAAAGGCATTGTGGTAAGATTTCTTCTGCTGTGAGTGAGTATGGTGGGCGCTTCCAGTTCTGCTTCACAACACTGCTTTAGAACATGACTCATGTGCGCACCATCCAGTCACGTGAGGATTGTTGAATGCAGAAACCGGACGCAATTATAGCTTGTTACTGCTACATGGTAATGTGCTGCGTTAGTTCACTTGTTACTGGAATGTCTGTTGTGGCATTTCACAGTGAATGTAAGTGAGGTGAAGTGTTGTTAATGAGGATTGTGTCATTGTGATGGTGTAAGCTTTAACAAACGAACCTCCCACCTGCAGTAACCAACCTGGCAACTGGTTATTTTGATGTAGATGTTACCTGTGGTTCAAAAACGCGACTGTTAACTAAAACAGCGAAACCAGCATATGACTTCTATTTTGTATGTCAACTTGGAGGCCAAGATAAATCGTGGGTTTCCCATGTACGTTGCACCTCGCTTTCCTCTACACTTAAAAAAAAAACATCAAGATGTCTCCACGAAGTTTGGCGTGCTTGCTTCTTCGCGTGAAACCACATCATACATAAGACTGCTATTTTTGGATGGTGCCTCCCGTGAGGCAAAGAGTCAGTAACAAGAGAGAGGGAAATACTCAATACCGAAACATCCAATGTGTCACTCGCAGTGTGGCTCATGGCGAAGGACTGCCACTTCTTCTTCCCCAACATCAAGCGATATTGCTGAACTGACACATACAGCCAGTGACACAGACCCTACAGTTATATGAACATTGTCATTTGGAGAACCACACAATAACACACAGTGCGAAACCAGTGACCTGATTAGCGATTTAGATCTTCCAAAGTGCAAAACCGAACTCTTGGCCTCATGATTTAAGCAATGCAATCGCTAGCTAACATGTGCATGTGTTTTGGGAACGTCAGAAGAAACATGAGTGTCATTTCAGGTCTGAACACGTTAAAGGTTTGTTTGAACACCTGAACATTACATACAAACGAGGCGAGTGGAAACACTATAAATTTCTCAAAAATAAGCCTGAAGGTAGTGCTGTTACACAGTGGAATGAAAGATCATTCATCCCCGTCGCATCAGTTGCCTTATGTAATGGCTAATACGTGCAGATTTCAAAGTCATTTGTATGCTGTTGGGTTTGCAGGTGATTGATACTAACTATTGCTGATACCAGTGAGACTGGGACTGTTGTGGAAGGGAAAAACACAACACAGAGAGGGAATGGCTTTCAAAAACAGCTCTTGTGCCTGAGTCACAAAATATTGCCGAAGAACCTGTAATTAATCCTAACAAAATTGTTTTTCCGCCACTGCACATTAAGCTATTACTCATGACAACATTTGCGAAGGCTATGCAAAGAAATGAAGCAGCATTTCAGTGTTTTATGTATGAAATTTCCACTTGTCAGTACAGAGATCACAGAGACATTGGTTCACAGATGTGCTAGCTGTTGCGAGACACTGATTTTGAATCCATTCTAACCCTGCATCAACTGCATGCATCGCACTGCTTTCGTAACGTCACAGTATTGTTATTTGGAAACAAGATAGCCGAGAACACGGAGTCCTTACAGACGAACTCATTCATGCCTGTAAGGTCAATGGCTACAGCATGACCCCGAAGATGCATTTTCTTCCCTTCCACCTCGATCTGTTACCAGTTAGTGACGTGCATGGCGATCGGTTGCGTGTGGAAATTTCTCTGATGGAACACAGACTGGTGGACTACTGCTGTATTGGGCAATTTCTGCTGGAGGCTAGCTCTAGACACCACCCACAAGAGGAAGAGGGCAAAGAAACAGTGCGAATAAATCAGGTAACTTCAATTAGTGTATCTTATTGATTACAGTAGCAATATAAGTGAAACATATGGTACCAACTTATTTGTAACCCTGCACTAGGAAATAATTTCAATAATGATATTTGTGTATCGGAATCTATAAAAAGTAGAAATCAATAAAGGCCGTCTACCTCCGTTTCTCCTAAACGTCTACTATGGACCAGTGAATGAGCAAACTTTTGTAAATTAGAAAAGCAGTTCTTACAGCCAAAAGACAAAAATTTGATCAAGAAAGAGGAAAATACAGTAGCTGGGAAATATAAGAAAGTGCAAAGTAAAAACGTCCTACAATTTAAGAGAAAATATAAGTTTTACACTATATAAATCTAAGAGAATGTAATGGAAAGCCTATTAAGTCACAATAGAAACGTAAATTGAGTGCAATATTCAGGGATAAAGCTTAGCTTATAAAAGATTGAAAATGTTCTGGAAGTCACTAAGACGATAATATTTACAATTACACAAAATACAGTATAAATTCTGTGAACAATTAGTTATCACGACCACTGGTATAAAGTCACACAGAATTAAAAAATAAAGCTTGAATACAGTGTGTGATCTGGTTATAGAGAAGTTCCAAAATCCGTTGAAGTTTTAAAACACACGAAGATAAAAGGCTGAAATTTAAGAATTAGCAGACTTTAAGAATACATTAATTAGATATTACACTACCGTTTGTTGGAATTATGTATGTTCTTTAGATAAAAACAAGGAGTGCCATAAGTAGCACGCATAAACCTTGCAACATTTCAAATAATGTTAACACAGAGTCAACTGCGGAAGACAATAGAATAGACTGATTATCCTGTATATTTGACTGATAATCTGAAAAGCATGCGAGGAGAACAACTATGAGAGCCCCTTACCAAAATATTTGACTAATAGAAATACGGCCAAATCTATATAAAATTGATTACTCCAAACGAAATAATAACTTCAGAAATGCTTCGCATTGCATTAGATATCATCTTTTACTTTTTCAAAAATGTCGACGAAATTTACCGAACTTGAGCATAGCTCAAACCTGTGGAACCGTCGGAGGAAAAAAAAAAGGCCAGAACAACAAACTGTCATAGATCGTCTGTTTTACCAGTAGATTTGGGACATTAAATACGAAAAAATTTGTTTTAGAACTAATTATGAGCAGCTTCCATTTTGACACACTTTTGAAAAATGTTACAATAATTTAAAAATTTCTGACGAAGCATTACTTACAAAAACTATTACACATGATAAAATATGTTGCCCATATGTAAAAAAGAAAATAACAGTAAAATTTAATGCAGCACTTTGTTAAAGAGAACTTTTTCGATGTCCAAAAATCATTAAAAAGTCGTATTGGGCTATTTGAAACCTTATGCAGTAAGTCAATAAATGTATTGCTACCCATAGTTATTGTGATGATTAATAAGGAGCTTAATGGAAACCATCGTACTGATGGTTAATGCCTTTTTAAATAGTTAGCACAAAAGTGGGATCAAATTTGAAAAGCACAGTTTCTTTAAAGTGAAAAAATGTAAACATTTTAAATCATAGACTGATCATTATTGTCGTCATGTATGTAACTAAATAGCAGTCGTCAACATAGGAGTGTAACAAGTGCTGGAACGTTCTTTTCGTTTATGGAAGTTTGGGTGACATTGAAAGCATCTGAAAACTGTATTTTCGTTCTTGCAATAATCCTTCAAAAGATCAAAAAATCGAAGCTGGTGAATAAAATACTGTTCCATAAAATTTGCTGACACTGGCCAAATGCTACAAGTAAAAATCTGAAAACAAATATTTCTGCAATAAGATGACAAAATCCATGTACCTTTTTAATACAAACGTCTTGGAAAAATATAATCTGCCTTTTTTGTGATACAACAGAAATGGATTCTGTAGTGTCAGCAGACTTGCCAACACTACGCACACTAATTGAAAGAGGCGGCCAATATGCACGCGCTAACTCACGAAGGATGGAGTGAGGTCTGAAACAGGAGACTTAATGAATGCTATAAAGAAAATACGTAGCTTCTGGACTACTTAACTTTTAATCCGTCCTTGTATACATCGTTCTTGATGAGACATCTGGAGATTGTGGCGATACAAGTGAGACTCTTTAGATACATGCACTGTGACGATTGGCGCCTTGCTAAGTCGTAGCCATTAACTTAGCTAAAGGCTATTCTGTCTCTCGGCAAATGAGAGCAAAGGCTTCGTCCGTATAGTCGCTAGCAACGTCGTCGTACAACTGGGGCGAGTTCTCGTACGTCTCTCGAGACCTGCCGTGTGGTGGCGCTCGGTCTGCGATCACACAGTGGCGACACGCGGGTCCGACATGTACTAATGGACCGCGGCCGATTTAAGCTACCACCTAGCAAGTGTGGTGTCTGGCAGTGACACCACATTCCTCCCCCGCAAATCGGCGAACGGTCGTGTTATAAGGCTTCCGCCCGCCGTGGGGAGGACCCCATGTTGACGTATGCGATGAGGTGGGGAGCCTAACAACAGGCGAGGCTGTGCCACCCGCACCCGGCCATTCGGTCCGAGGGGAGCTAGGAAACGCCTGAAAACCTAGTCCAGGGTGCACGTCAACATGCGGTGTATGCGCCCGTAATAATCAGGAGGGGCCGAAGGGTCGACCTCCATGTGGTCGGGGCACCCGACGCGCGATGACGACATCTGGTCCGTAGTGGGCAAGAGTTCCATGGCGGAGGACATCTGGTCACGGGAAGCGATCGGCGGCGCGTGACCCAGGGAGGCGCTTGGCGGCTGCAGCGAAGCGTCCACTGCGGGCGGCGGCTGCGGCGGCGGCGCGACGCCATCGGGCAAAATGGAAGGCATCGTCGGTAACACCTGGGGATGAGGCGAGCCAGTAGATGGGTCCCCAGGGCGCTGACCGGACGGCACCGTCGCTGAAAGCAGACGTGGAGCGGCAGAACCCAGGCGACGACAGAGGCGCAGCTGATTGAGATGCCGACGCACCTCACCAGAGGCCCCCAAAACCAAATACATCGCGCGGCCAAGGCAGCGAAGAATGAGCCCTGCGAGCCAACGCCATGAACCTCGATAGTTGCGATAGAATACAACGTCGCCAGAAGCAAAAGCAGGAGTCTGCCGCTGCACAGGAACCTGATGCGGCGGATGCAGCCAAGACATCAAGGTTCGATGAGGACGACCGTGGAGCAACTCAGCCGGCGAGCGACCATCGCGGGGCTGAGAGCGATACGAGGACAAAAAGAGCAATAACGCGTCCTCCCGAGAATGCGACTCTTTCAATTTCAACATCTGTGACTTGAAAGTCTGGACCAATCGTTCAGCGGCACCGTTTGACTGAGGCGAAAACGGCGCGGATTTCAGATGTTGAATACCATTGGCCTTGCAGAATGACTGAAATTCTGCGGACATGAATTGTGGGCCATTGTCGGAAACAATAGTCTGTGGAAGACCTTCAATGCAAAAAATAGCGGACAAGGCTTGGATTGTGGCAGAAGACGTCGTGGAAGACATCCGGACAACAAAAGGAAAATTACTGAAAGCATCGACCACAACCAACCATCGAGCATTCCAGAATGGGCCAGAAAAATCGATATGTAAGCGTTGCCAAGGGGAAGTGGCTTTCGGCCATGCAAAGAATTTCCGCGGCGGTGCGGATTGTTCGGCACACGCCATGCAAGAAGAGCTCATATTCGTAATCGCAGCATCGATTCCGAACCAAGTACAGTGCTGACGAGCAAGTTGTTTCGTGCGCACTATACCCCAATGTCCTTGGTGAAGAAGCTTTAAGACAGAGGACTGTAACGAACGTGGGACCACGACTCGGGACTGATCATTATCGGAACGCAACAACAAAACACCACGTCGTACAAAAAGTCTCTCCTTGTGTGTAAAAAATCGGCGAACCAACGGATCCTCGATCCGTGACTGACCAGGGCCATTGCGTAGCAACAAAACGCAAAACAGTAGCAAGGACAGGGTCAGCAGCTGTGGCCGTAGCTACACGACGAAAATCAATCGGAAACGATTCGACCACGTCATCGGATTCCGCATCAATGAACATGCAAACAAGTTCGGAAGAATCGAATGCTTTATCCTCGGCAACAGGCAAACAGGACAACGCATCAGCGTTTCCGTGCTTAGCAGTGGACCGATACAAGATATCGTAGCGGTACTGCGAGAGGAAAAGAGACCAGCGAATGAATTTCTGCGCTGTACGTGGAGGTACAGGCTTGTTCGGATGAAAAAGCGATGTCAAAGGTTTGTGGTCTGTGATGATGGTAAAGTGACGACCATACAAGAAATCATGGAACTTAGAAACACGAAACACGAGAGCTAACGCTTCTTTCTCTATCTGTGAATAATTGCGTTGCGCAGACGAGAGCAATTTGGACGCAAAGGCAATAGGACGATCATGCGATCCATCTTTGTGCGCAAGCACAGCACCGATCCCGAAATCCGATGCATCTACCATCAACAAAAGAGGTTTCTGGGGATCGAATGGCGTAAGGCAAGTATTTGAAAGCAACGCCGATTTCAACTGGCGAAAGGCGCGTTCGCATTCCGGCGTCCAGACGAACGGAACACCTTTACGGCGTAAGCGATGAAGCGGAGCTGAAATGGAAGAGGCATAGGGAACATATTTATGGTAGTAATTAATTTTCCCCAACACACTCTGTAGCTGCTTCACATTCTGTGGCGAAGGTAACTCCTGTATGGCACAGAGGTGCTCTGGACTCGGATGTATGCCTTGTGCATTTATGACATGGCCGAGATATGGTAAGTCACGAGCAAAAAACACACATTTGTCCTTCCTCAAACGAAGACCATTTTGTCGCAAGACCTGAAATAACGTTCGTAGGTTGGCTAAATGTTCGGCTGCTGTCTTTCCGGAGATCACAATATCGTCCAGATAGTTTGCAGCAGTAGGGACCGACGCACAAACAGTTTGTAAATATTGCTGAAACATTGCAGGGGCGGATGCACACCCGAATGGCAGTCTTTTGAATCGGTACAATCCAAGATGCGTGTTAACCACCAAGACGCGCTGGGATTCTTCGTCCACCGGTAGTTGCAAGTACGCATCTGCTAGGTCCAATTTCGAAAAGTATTTACCCGGGCACAGTTTATCAAAAAGATCTTCCGAGCAGGGCAAAGGAAAAGTAGCAGTCACTAGTTGTAGATTCACAGTTGCCTTGAAGTCCACACAAAGTTTCAGTTTTCCGGAAGGTTTTGGCAAAATTACTAAGGGTGAGGCCCAGAGAGAAGCCTGCACACGTTCAATTACACCTTGAGATTCTAAATCGTGTAATGTTCTTGCGACCTCATCACGCAATGCGTGGGGAACATTGCACGCTCTGAAAAATTTCGGTTGCGCGTCCACTTTGAGTTCCAAATGTGCTTCATAGTTCTTAGCGCAACCAAGGCCCGGTGCAAAAATGTCTGCAAATTCGTCACATAGACTAGAAACACTGGCTGAAGGCACAGTCTGATTCACTGAGAGGACCTGATTTACGATAGACAAGTTAAACAACTGAAATAAATCTAAACCAAACAAGTTCACTGCAGAAGAAGAACGAAGAACGTAAAATGACACAAGTTTTGTTTGTCCCTTGTATGTTGCAAGAAGGCTGCACTGTCCTAACACAGGTATTTCCTCTCCTAAGTAACTATGTAACTTAGCATTTGCGGCACACAACGGAGGTGCGCCCAGTGTTTGTACGTGGCGTGATTGAGAAATGAAACTGCAGCTCCGGTATCGAGCTGGAAAGGTAGCACTTTGCCTTCAAAGTCCAAGTCTACAAAAAGTTTATTGTCCTGCTGACGACAAGAGCGACGTTCACGTG
The DNA here is from genome assembly GCF_023898315.1 of Schistocerca nitens. NCBI lineage: Eukaryota > Metazoa > Arthropoda > Insecta > Orthoptera > Acrididae > Schistocerca > Schistocerca nitens. The sequence continues at coordinate 957,822,248 of NC_064615.1, forward strand.
CAATTTGAACTGATACAGGTACAGAAGCACTTGCGACTTTACAGGATTTCCGGCGACTTCGACGCACACTTTTTGTGGGACGAACACAGTCACTGTTAGATAAAGTGGCACTGGACGGGGTGGAATGAACTACATGAATGTCCATGGGCGAAGGTCCACGAGCCTGAGTGTCCTCGGTTCGATTCCGGCGCGAAGCAAAGGGCCTGGAATGGTTTTGATTGTCTGATCTTAGCTTTTTCTGGCAAACACTTTGAACATGTCCTTTCTTATGACAGTGAAAGCAAATAGCTTGGCGTGACGGGCAATTTTCACGCGAATGTGTAGTGGCACACCGCGGGCATGATTTCACTGCATTTGCTTGCTTACGCGGCGCACGTGTTTGCGAACTATGCGGCCGCTGCGCGGACGGGCGCGAGGGCCGTTTAGCGTCCCATGCAGCGGGCCCGGCGGGCCGGTTAATGTGACACACTGCTGGCGAAGTTTCAAATGATTCCTGAGCAAAGTCTAGTGTGTCTTGCCTATCCAATATGTCCATCACTTGTTGAAGGGAGGGATTAACGAGTTTCAAAATCTGTTCCCTTATGCGAACATCAGAAACATTCTGTACTATTGCATCACGCACCATAGTATCCGAATACGGAAGGCCACAGTCACATTCAAATGCACACTCCCTAGTAAGTCCTTGCAATGTTGCAACCCATTCCCTATTAGTCTGACCGGCCGTACGTTTTGTACGAAAGAACGTATACCTTTTTGCAACTACATTAACTGTTTCTTTGAAATAGGCATCTAAAGCAGACAAAATTTCTTCGTAGGACAGAGTTGCTACGTCGCGTCGGGGAAACAATTTCACTATCACACGGTAGGTGGACATACCTACACAAGAAAGCAAAAACAGCTGCCGCTCATTACCTTGAATTCTGTAGGCGGCTAGATGGAATCCAAATTGTCGAGACCATTCAGTCCACGATTCTTGGGTTGAATCAAAACTACGGAAGGACAGTGCAACTGCTTGTTGTGGCTACGGTAGTGATGAAGCGGCGGCGGCCGCATCGGGGTGCAGCGCACGTTGACCCTGGACGAGCTGTCCAAGGGCATCCAATAACGCCTGCGTCTGCTGGTTCTGCAAGCGATATAATTCGGACAGTACATCTGGCAAAGCCATAACACAAGTAAGTTAAGCAAAGCAAGAAGAAAGAAGACCGTTTTTACGCTCGGCGCCAAAAATTGTAGTGTCGGCAGACTTGCCAACACTACGCACACTAATTGAAAGAGGCGGCCAATATGCACGCGCTAACTCACGAAGGATGGAGTGAGGTCTGAAACAGGAGACTTAATGAATGCTATAAAGAAAATACGTAGCTTCTGGACTACTTAACTTTTAATCCGTCCTTGTATACATCGTTCTTGATGAGACATCTGGAGATTGTGGCGATACAAGTGAGACTCTTTAGATACATGCACTGTGACGATTGGCGCCTTGCTAAGTCGTAGCCATTAACTTAGCTGAAGGCTATTCTGTCTCTCGGCAAATGAGAGCAAAGGCTTCGTCCGTATAGTCGCTAGCAACGTCGTCGTACAACTGGGGCGAGTTCTCGTATGTCTCTCGAGACCTGCCGTGTGGTGGCGCTCGGTCTGCGATCACACAGTGGCGACACGCGGGTCCGACATGTACTAATGGACCGCGGCCGATTTAAGCTACCATCTAGCAAGTGTGGTGTCTGGCAGTTACACCACAGATTCCACAAAACTGTAGCGATTTTGACTTATTGCCCATCTAGATGGATTCAGGATCGTCTGATCCAGCGATTTGATATCGTTTTGGCCGTAAAACAATGAGGCAGGGTTCTGGTCATGGGCCCTCGTACTAAAAGTACAGTCAGCCTACAGTTAAATGGCAGTCTGACACATACTGTTATTAAGTGGTCACCAACACGAATAGTTGGTCACCTTCCCTTTCTACCTCACATCAGTCATGCAACAGGTAAATAGAAACCTATATTTGCTGTACTAACAGACACACTACTGTAACCTGTCTCTTACACCCAGATAATGTAATAATTTCTGCAGAAAAGATATTGCAGGAACAGGTTTTACTTGCAGGTCATAACACATGGGGATTATAGCTTCATGGATCAGTAGGAAAAACTATACCACTGACATTAAAGCAAGGAATAAAACAAGAAATCATATTACTGTTAATAATGAAATATTTCAACTGATTAAATATTCATATAATCTCAGACTTCACATTATGTATACGATTATGATAAGAGTAAGTGAATGAAACTACCTGAAACGCCTTGCTAAATCCGCATGACAGGACAGATAGTGGAAACGAGCCTAAATGAGCGGCTGTCGGTTGCACTCTAACACATAAGTATTTATTTGACCAAACACTACAGTACAAATTCTTGAACTTAGTTGTTGGCAGAATACGCCACACTATCTCATGCCTTAAGAGCACAACCACTTTAATTTTAAAAAACGGCTGAAAGCCATTAATTCAAAATTCAGATGCCAAAAATAATATTTAGTAGGCGAAAGACCCAAGATTTTATCTATAAACAATATATTAATCAGGCTGAAGGCCCAAACAATCTAACAATCGAAAAGCAAGGAACTTTCATTTTAAAGTGGCCGAAGGCCCATGACTTACATCATCACTAAAAATAATTCAACTTTAATTCAAGACATTCGGCTATGAGCCATACAAATACACACAACAGAAAATAAGAAAAGGCAGTGCAGCCAACGGCGCTCAGAAGTTTTTGGGGGTCGGCCAGCACTTAAAACACTAACGTTCACTTAGGTGAGACACACCCCCTAGTTTCCTCCTTCCACTCCACCCCACGCCTGTTGCCACGCCTCTATCGCTGTATCCCTCCCTCTCTCCCCCTTTTCCCTCTCCCTTCCTTCTCCCAGAGCGGATTTTCCTCTTTCCCCCTCCCCTCCCGAGACCCTGCACCCCATCCTTGCCTCTTTCCCTCCCACATCTCTCACTACCTGGCCCTCTTCGGCTCGACGCCCCCCGCCCCTCTATCCCCCCCTCTCTCCCCTCTCTCCGTTCTTCTGTTCTCCCTCATCTCCTTGTGCCTGGCAGATCCTCCGTTTTGATCATCATCAGTGTGCCACGTCAGTATTGTGTTTAGTGCTGTTTCTCCTGTGCGTTGAGAGGTGTGATTTTAATTGTGTGCTGGCCTTGTACTTAGTGCTACTGTCAGTGTTTGTTATGTGCTACGCCATCTATCGATACTTTTCTGCTCTGGTCATACTGTGCCTTGTCATCTTTTAACTGTCCCAGTGTGTGGTTTTTCTATGTGCGCTACTTTTTTACGGTTTTCATCTCCATTTTACAGTCGCCCCATTTTTGTATACTGTCTTCCATTATGTTCCCCTTTTTTATATCTATGTTCACCATGTTTTCTCCGTTGTTCTTTTAAAATGTCTTCTATTGTTTGTTCCATGTCTTTTGGCTGAAGAGCAGCGCATATGCTGCTGCCAGCCCGCCCCGATGGGGAATTGAAACACAATAAAGGAGCAAAAAATTAGGTGAGACAGGCAGTCGGCTCAAGCATTCTTGATCCAATGACAACCCAACCAACAGACAGTCAAAGGACCCACCGACGAGGTACTTGCGCTCCACTCGGCCAGCACACAACCGGGAGTTCAATGCAAACGTAAAATGCATGGACGCCTACAACCGAGCATACAGTAAGCTGTCACACTACACACCATGCTGAACAGCGACAACATGGTGAGGAAAGGACACTGCCTAAATTTACGTCAACGACCAGGGCAGGTAACGGGAACGTTAACGGCCACAAGGCACAAAATTCCGCTGGTGCACTTCAATTGCAAATAACCAAATACCGTTAGATTCCACCGGACGGTGGCTAAACTTTTGGTAACTTGAACACACATGTTGTTGCTAGTGGGAATGTCCCAACACCCAACAACGAGAACCCTATGGCACAATGTGAATAGTCTTACTTGCTGGCAAATTAAATCCAAACTCAACTTTCTGGTCCAGGGTCGGTGGGCCACGAACCTCATAGCAATGGGAACAGCCCCACACACTCCAACACTTCATAGAGCAGGGCCGGCCAAAGGCTGCACAGTGTGCAGACGTGCGTAAGTGCTGCACATTTGCCCACGTGTGCGACAGCGACATCTGTTATTAGACACGTGTCCTAAATGAACGGCGACGGCTCCACTTCCCTGTTTATGAGGTACACGCAAGAGCTTGTTTGTGAAAGATTTTTCTCGGTGATGAAAATGAATAAAACAAGGTTTCGATCAAGCATAAGTGATGAAAATCTTCGCAACTGCTTGCGTTTGTCAATGAGCCGTGCTTTTGCGCCCGATTTTAACTATATCATTCCTCATGACTAGTGATAAACGTGTTTGGATTTATTCCTTTCATAATTAAAAATTGTTTACTAATTGTGCATTATTGCCTCACTCTGTTCCATGTTACATTATTATCAGGAAAATTGGTCATTACACCGATTATTCCAATGTGTACTTACATTTAGGGGTTTTTATTAATGTGAGAAGGGCTACGCTCAGCTGAAGTCGATAAAACATAATATTCATCTAATTGTCGTTTATTATGGAGATTTCAGACGGAACTGATGAAAGGTATAGCAATAATGGTATTGAAATAACAGGTGATCATCGAGAGGTCTGCGGTTATCATTCTGTTCAGAGGTCTGTGAGACAGAAATTACGTGGGTGTAACTGAGGGCACCGAGAATTTGTTACAGGAAACCTTGCATTAGTTTAATGTTATTTGGAATCATGAATAAGGTTCGTTGGAAATCGCTAAGTGCTCTCTTTCTTAAATACTAGATCAAAAACATTACGCGTATTTACGTGCCGTCAGTCAAGCTGCCTTAATAAAAACCCACGGTTGTTAACTGTATTGCTTGTCTTACTGGATTAAACTGTTAACGTAAAAGTAGATGTCTCAATGAGCAGACTGTGAAAGTAAAATTCTATGTACCGACTTGACAGAAAATCGTAGGAAGTTCTGGTCTTACGTTAAATCAGTAAGTAGCTCGAAACAGCATATCCAGACACTCCGGGATGATGAAGGCATTGAAACAGAGGATGACACGCGTAAAGCTGAAATACTAAACACCTTTTTCCAAAGCTGTTTCACAGAGGAAGACCGCACTGCAGTTCCTTCTCTAAATCCTCGCACAAACGAAAAAATGGCTGACATCGAAATAAGTGTCCAAGGAATAGAAAAGCAACTGGAATCACTCAACAGAGGAAACTCCACTGGACCTGACGGGATACCAATTCGATTCTACACAGAGTACGCGAAAGAGCTTGCCCCCCTTCTAACAGCCGTGTACCGCAAGTCTCTAGAGGAACGGAAGGTTCCAAATGATTGGAAAAGAGCACAGGTAGTCCCAGTCTTCAAGAAGGGTCGTCGAGCAGATGCACAAAACTATAGACCTATATATCTGACGTCGATCTGTTGTAGAATTTTAGAACATGTTTTTTGCTCGCGTATCATGTCGTTTTTGGAAACCCAGAATCTACTCTTTAGGAATCCACATGGATTCCGGAAACAGCGATCGTGTGAGACCCAACTCGCTTTATTTGTTAATGAGACCCAGAAAATATTAGATACAGGCTCCCAGGTAGATGCTATTTTCCTTGACTTCCGGAAGGCGTTCGATACAGTTCCGCACTGTCGCCTGATAAACAAAGTAAGAGCCTACGGAATATCAGACCAGCTGTGTGGCTGGATCGAACAGTTTTTAGCAAACAGAACACAGCATGTTGTTATCAATGGAGAGACGTCTACAGACGTTAAGGTAACCTCTGGCGTGCCCCAGGTGAGTGTAATGGGACCATTGCTTTTCACAATATATATAGATGACCTAGTAGATAGTGTCGGAAGTTCCGTGCGGCTTTTCGCGGATGATGCTGTAGTATACAGAGAAGTTGCAGCATTAGAAAATTGTAGCGAAATGCAGGAAGATCTGCAGCGGATAGGCACTTGGTGCAGGGAGTGGCAACTGACCCTTAACATAGACAAATGTAATGTATTGCGAATACATAGAAAGAAGGATCCTTTACTGTATGATTATATGATAGCGGAACAAACACTGGTAGCAGTTACTTCTGTAAAATATCTGGGAGTATGCGTGCGGAACGATTTGAAGTGGAATGATCATATAAAATTGTTGGTAAGGCGGGTACGAGGTTGAGATTCATTGGGAGAGTCCTTAGAAAATGTAGTCCATCAACAAAGGAGGTGGCTTACAAAACACTCGTTCAATCTATACTTGAGTATTGCTCATCAGTGTGGGATCCGTACCAGATCGGGTTGACGGAGGATACAGAAGATCCAAAGAAGAGCGGCGCGTTTCGTCACAGGGTTATTTGGTAACCGTGATAGCCTTACGGAGATGTTTAGCAAACTCAAGTGGCAGACTCTGCAAGAGAGCCGCTCTGCATCGGGGTGTAGCTTGCTCGCTAGGTTTAGAGAGGTTGCGTTTCTGGATGAGGTATCTAATATATTGCTTCCCCCTACTTATACCTCCCGAGGAGATCACGAATGTAAGATTAGAGAGATTCGAGCGCGCACGGAGGCTTTCAGACAGTCGTTCTTCCCGCGAACCATACGCGACTAGAACAGAAAAGGGAGCTAATGACAGTGTCACGTAAAGTGCCCTCCGCCACACACCGTTGGGTGGCTTGCGAAGTATAAATGTAGATGTAGATGTAATGTTTAATACGCGAAATACCTTCCCATGGTTGGCTTGCAAGCTGTGGAATGAGCACTAGAATTCGCCGGTACAGAGTATCCCAGCAAGTGGATAAAGCGACATCTATGCGTAGAAACGTGCACTACATGAACGCTGACGGCTGCGGCGTGCACGCTGTGACCCGGAAGTTGCACATGTGCAGGAGCACCGGACGCGTGCAGAATTTCTGGCTGCCCGTGATAGACTGCCAGCGCGCCCTGTCAAACTACAACGGCCCGCGAAGATATGCTCCCTTCTCCACCCCAACCGACCGACTCCCAGACATCAGCATGGAGACAGTACTAAAATAACCGAGCAGTCGACATCACAAGCTACACACAATTTCACGAACACTTGCACGAAGGACTGGACAATACAAACGGCAGTGACTGCAATAACAAGGACGAATCACGAGTCGGCACACGCAGGCAACCCATATGCGATTGCCAGCCAAAATACACGTCGTCTGATAAGACGACTGACCGACGAGCAACCAAGGTGGTCCACACTCAAGTGATATGTATCGGCAACCGTCGGGAGAGTCATCGCTGTCCGGACCTCAATGCAGCTGCGCCCCGACTGAACTTCTGCCGTGTTCTAAGTCAAACACTGACAGGTCAGAACTGCACTGCTAGCGCGTCCCAACTCACTGGCTGATCCCAACTAACTCTGAACACACGACAACCGGGAAGTAACAGCAGACAGCAAAGATAATACACCAGGGCTTATATCGATAAGGTCCGCTGCTGCCGCTCACGGGCAGCCAAGGTGGCAACTCAGTGACACCAGTAACTGAAATTAGCATAACGAGGTGGTAGTACAGCAAAAACAGGATTTCAATTGAGATATGGCACGAACAGGAGCCATGCACTGCTCGCTACCCAATACTGATATATAAGAAAAATAAGTGCAAGTCTAGAAACAAAATATGCAAAGAGGCATGAGTGAAGTTTTATGATAAATTGTCTGTTCCTGCACTATTGTCTAGACCTGAGTCATGAGATCGACACAAAGAAAGAGTGCAACATTCCTGGAGGAGACACGAAAATTCTCCAAGGGGTGAAAAATTGAAATAGGCTAGGAAGACTTGGAAATGTAATGTGGCACCGGAAAAGCCTTCACAAGTCTTGCGTTCAGGTTATGGATCCTCATCGTCAGCCCTCATTCTAATACAGAAAACTGCAACGTAATGAGAGAGTCATAGAACAGTGAGATTATGACTTTCCAGCATTCATAAAGCCCGTGAGAGTTCTGTGCAATAGTGACGACGACAGCTACCATAACTGCCAAGTAGACAGCAATCAGAAAACCACTGTCTATCTCGGCATTTTCGCATTTCTTTGGTTGTAGATGAATATCTCCCTACTTTATTTCTTCAGTACTGTGACTAATCTCTTGCCGGCCACTGGCAATGTACGTATATCTCCGTCGTCAGCAGCACATTCAGTGCTGAGAGCATATCTATGACTAAGTATGTGAGTGTTAGGAGCTCTGAAATGTCACATTTGAGTACACATGCGTCATTATACTCTTCGACTTAGTCTTCCGATGCTTCCAACAGACTCTCTTCTCATGCCCTGATCAAAATGACACAAGCAGTCCTTGAAGTAGACTGGAGCCATTTCGAAACTGCATTCGGATCTTCTTGCAAGGGCCAACATCGTATTTAACTCTTTGTCTCCACTGAAAACTACTTCACGTTGCTGACAAACTGGTGAATGTACCAGACGTCTTTATAATTCCCAAACAGTGCACGCCTGAGATCCAAAGACATTAGCATGTAGTTAAAATTGATTGACTTTTGATTTGTACACCTGGCCCTTTCCTAAGGAATAGTTTCCCGTTCATAACAGGCATGACAGCTTGGCACTCTCTAATTTGCGGATGGCCTACAGACATCTAAAGCCAACTAAAAATTAGCCTTTCCGATATTAGTCGTATTATGTTGAAATGTTTTGTAACTAGGTATCAACAACAGTTGAGCTACAAACAGTAACACTAAATTTAGTCATAATTTTGCTGAAATTTTTCTAACACTCTCTTTTCTTGGGGTGTCACTAGCAAAATGTCATTATCATTGTAATAGCTTACTGATAGTAAGTTCTTACTTACAGTGGCGACATATCTGCAGAAATACTGTTAATCAATCCTTTCGTCTTTTGTTTCAGAATCAGAAGCTCAATGTAAAACATTAGTATCATTATCTAACTCCTTGCGGTCACTGGTGATTCTCTTCCATCCCAACGAAAAACTGTTTTATTCAGATACCTAACCCACCGCCACAGAAACTATAGGAAATATAGTTCTAATGATGCAGTTCATAGGGAACGTCAATCGTTTTTACTTCGCAGTTTTTCTCGAACTACTATCACGTAGTATAACAGCCTGGCCATATAAACACGTCAGAGCAGTACTAGTCTCTATTCCGTTGATTTATTTTAACATGGCCTAGCAATAGACACTTTCGTTACAGACACTACTGTTATAGGTATCAGGAAATCGAACTCTTGAACTAGATCGTAAAATTGTCTCTTAGTTAGAGTTCCTTAATCACAGCAACAGTCATGAACATTTTAATTTGTTCGAGGTACATTACTGTTGAAAGTATATTTTTTTTCTTAAACGAACTGCTGCTCATTTCAAGGAACTGAGAATCAAAGGCATTATTGACGTCTGGTGGGATACCTGTAGGTGGTGGTTTAAAACAGTCGTCGAAGAGTCTGTCCTGAAAACATTTTTATACTTTGGTCCTATATGCAGTGCATTCAGTCCATGTAATTATGATTTTTGTCATTACAGTTCAGTATCCACGGTTTCAATTCGAACATTAAAAATCGCTAAATGCAGCTTTATTTTGATTACCGGTTTCGGCAATACAAGTTACCATCATTGTATCTTCTGCACGTACACCTTAATGCACCTTTCTTACCTATGACGGTAACTTACGTTGTCGCCACAGGTAATCACAATAAAGTTATGTTTAGTGGCTTTGACTGCTTGTAGGTTTTAGTTGTATACTTCATATTATTCTACATCGCCCCCTACATGAATCATGTCAAGCGTGTACAGGGTCTGAATTCGTATGAAGATGTATTTAACGGCATGCCTCACTGAATGTACTTAATGAGATCATTTTTAGTAGAACACCGACTTGGGAATTAAGTTTCCCATTGGTAATCGACCACAGACACTCCAGTTAAAGAGTACGGTGATTTACCCATTTCAGATAGATCAGCACACTTCACCAATGAACTACGACTTAGAACGGACTCCTCTCATTCGATCCAGAGGTAATAGTTATCCTGACAGGCCAGCAGCACATCTGTGACTAAATAACGAGGGTTGGTTTTAAGAGTGAAACGGAGATTGCAGTCTGAAGTGCTACTGACACTGAAGTTCTATTAGTCACGAAATTGTTGTACTGATGGCACAGCATATAATTGTGTAGTTTATCTATGGCCTGTTAAGATAATGTGGTGGGCCGGGACTGGAAATTCGACGCTTGCTTTACTGAGATGTCTTCTGTGAGCTGCCGGCCGGGGTGGCCGAGCGGTTCTAGGCGCTTCAGTCAGGAACCGCGCCACCGCTACGGCCGCAGGTTCGAATCCTGCCACGGGCATGGATGTATGTGATGTCCTTAGGTTAGTTACGTTTAAGTAGTTCTAAGTTCTAGGGGACTGAAGACCTTAGAAGTTAAGTCCCATAGTGCTCAGAGCCACTTGAACTACTCTTCTGTGAGCTGGAGTTTGCGTAACTGTTTCACAGACAGACACAGAACGTTGAATAGCCACATGCTCTTCCACGTTCCTTTCAAATCCGACAGACAATAAGCTTCAGGAATGGATGTAATTGAGAATCTCGCTAGAAGACATCTAAGTCTATACATTCCGGCATGTTTAATACCTAGAACCCTATCTCAGTGCATTGCCTAAAACAGTTTTCACTGATACCTACCACTGCTTGTCTTACTGCATTCAGTAATGGAATTAGGGGAAATTTACCATTTGGATCTCACTGATGTTAATTACAATAATTCCATTTGGCTCAGCAGCCTGGTGCAAGACATTCAATTGGACCCCATCTCAGTGACTTGCGTTTATCTAGCCTATCCCAGAAGTCGTACCAGGGGGAGAACCTACAGTTTAAAGTGGAATCTGAAACACCTACAGTTCCTGACGAATTTTCACATCACTGAGCGGTGAAGGATACATTAGATTCAGACTGGAATATTCCTTGGTCCAATATCGATTTCATTTGCGAGCTTTCAGTTTCCAGGCAGGCACTTTCACACTAGCCCATAACTCCGCAAGTGTTAATCTGTAACTTATTCTCGCAATCCTTACATGTCTCTCATATCACTGGCTTCTTTAATTTATTTGACTTCATATGATGCTCTCAAAACCTTAGTTAGTTTGTAATTGTATCTATATTACGATGCACCATGGCACCCACAGTACGAAGTAAGCTAAATTCTACCTTGCCACAATAATCTTGTTGCAGCTATGTTATTGCTTTCCGGGGATTAAACCGCTACCGTCAAGCAATTTTACGTGGACACATTTTTAGGCTAACATTAATTAAACAGAAATTCGCCCATGAAATAGGAGAAACTGTCCAGGGGAAATGATTTTAGGTTACATTTAAAAATAGCTGTTCTCTTTGTTGTGCAGATTATATTATTAGACAAGTGACCGAAATTTTTGTTGTTGCTCATATCGAACTCCTTCCTGAGACAACGATACCTTTAATAATGGGTAATGAAGGTCATTTTTTCCTCTGGTGTCGTGGGTATGTACGTCACTGGTCTTGTCAAATTGTAATGGACTACTGATGATGAATTTCATTAGCGAATATATGTTTTGTGACGATGCATTAAAATGCCTAGCTTCTTGAAGAGGTACCTACAGGACGACCTTGGGTGAACACCACGTATTATTGTTACTGCTCACATTTGTGCAATGTGGTCTTATTCGATAAGATATACTTAGTGGAGATATGCAACATAGGCCTATGCCGGGAGGTTGATTCATTTGCTTTCATGACTAGCAATTACATTTACAGCAAAAATAGGTGACCGTGACTTTTTAGAAGTTCAATAATAGACTTCTTCCAGTTGAAGTTTTCATCGGCATACACACACTTATATTTGGAGCGTACTGCCGTATTTACTGACTCCCATTCATGTACTACATCATTCGCTGGTATGACTGTTGTAATGAACTGGCTATACTGTATTTACTCAAAATTTAGGCACAGCCCTTTTTCAGAGAACTACTTAATAATTATGTGACAAACATCGTTAACCATCTCTTTTGGGTATGGCTTTCTTTCTTTCACCTACAGAAAGTACCAAATAATTCTATGAAAGACATAGTTAATAATCACTTCTATATGTGGCTGTCTTTCTGATGGAATTTATTATAACACCAGTATCACCTACAAAATGTACCAGTGAAAGGTCATTCATATATAGGAGGAATAGACATGGCTCTAAAAATTAACCCTGTGAGCTTCCTTCGTGATCTCTCCTCAGTCACTAAAATTGTGTACACTTCCAACATTGTATAATTTAGCACAAGGTTTTTCATTCTGTTTCTTAAATACGATTCAAAAAAATGGTTCAAATGGCTCTGAGCACTATGGGACTCAACTGCTGTGGTCATAAGTCCCCTAGAACTTAGAACTACTTAAACCTAACTAACCTAAGGACAGCACACAACACCCAGCCATCACGAGGCAGAGAAAATCTCTGACCCCGCCGGGAATCGAACCCGGGAACCCGGGCGTGGGAAGCGAGAACGCTACCGCACGACCACGAGATGCGGGCAAATACGATTCAAATCAGTTATGTGTAAAGCCACCTATTCCATAAAATATGAGTTTTCTTAAGAGTGTAGCTTGATCTCAGCAACATACAACCTTTAAATAATTCACAAAAACTTCCATTTCGCGGTATTTTGTTGAGTAAATATACGTATAGCATTCCCAGTGGAGCAACCCTTCTGGAATCCAAACCGTAAATGCTAAGTAAATTGTTTCCACATCAGTACGATCGAACAATACGGCATTGTTCATAATATAGAGTTGCATCAGTCTATGTCCATGGCAGTATTAAGAAAATACATCCATTCTCTGAGTGCACATGACTTATTCGAGATTTCATTGGGCAGATGTCAACACCCTTCTCTTCCTTCCAGTGGCACTGCATCTTCAGTTCGCAAAGTTTTGCTCATGTTAACAGCCAACATCAAAAAATGCTAAGAATGTACTGAAAATTACGTGCCTGATAACACAACAATAAGATACAGGGAAGTGTCAGATACCTATCATAAAATGATAACATTAGTATTTCTTGTTGATTAACAAACAGTTTTTAATAGTTTTTAGTTTAATTTTGTAAGGAATTGTACTCAATTTTCTCATCACTATCTGGCCTGAAAAACAAATTATGATAAGAAAGGCCAAATGGAAAGTTGACAAGGTGTTTGACGCATTATTGCAGGCACGAGATGGTAATTTTGAAACCAAAACCTGTACATTAAGTTAACAGTGAAACACAAGCACACCGTACAAAAAGTAATTCACTTCAGGATACTTCAGTAATACCGTGAAACACCATGTCATATGTGCATTTTGTAGACACCCTTTGATGATTAGGTAACGTGAAGCTAACAAACTATGTTGCTGATTGCGGAGTTTAACATCCTGCTCCAAACAGTCGCAGACATTTTCAGTGGGACTGAGATGGTTGATTTAGTAGGGCAGTTAAGGTGCTATATGTTGGACACCAGAAACATATGTCTGCATTCCTGTGAACTACGCTGTTGTTAGTTTGGAAGATGGAAATGTTCTTAGCATACACGTTATGAAAATGTGAAAGAAATGTCAACGCTAGGTCGCTGATAATGCTGAAACACAGATTCACGTCTCATATTCACAGTAACATGAAAGAATGGGCTCAAGTCACAGAAAACACTTCCAGAAATAAACAGAACCACCTCTGGCTTGTACAATCCATACACTGTGCTTTACAAGACCTATTGGTTTGCGGATTCACTCGATGCCTTTTGTGGTCATAAAACAAGATATATCCCATCTCATTCGGCCACAGTGTATTCCTGCAGTCACCTGTTGTCTGATTTCGGTGTTTTTAACAAATGGCTCTGAGCACTATGGGACTTAACATCTATGGTCATCACTCCCCTAGAACTTAGAACTACTTAAACCTAACTAACCTAAGGACAGCACACAACACCCAGCCATCACGAGGCAGAGAAAATCCCTGACCCCGCCGGGAATCGAACCCGGGAACCCGGGCGTGGGAAGCGAGAACGCTACCGCACGACCACGAGATGCGGGCTTGTTTTTAACAGATTGAAGATGTGTAGCTTCATGTACCATTGTCAGCATCGAACTTTGGGATGGTGCCTTACACTAATTGTCCATTGCCTCACTTTACAGTGTTCATTCGGAAACAGTTTAAGACTGAGCTGCATTATTGGAGAGTAGCAGCTCCGTTTGGTTTTCAAACTGGTTGTGAAAGAGAATGTGTAGCACATGTCTGCAGTCCCTTTTAGTTAGGACTGTTTGACGACCACTGTTCTTATTGAATGTCATATGGCTGCAGGTGGTACAGCATTCCTCGTAGATACTTCCAACAATCCAATTAGAGATCCCAACAATTCAGCCAGCGTCATTCGCAGTGTGGTCATGGGCAGTGCCTTTCCGCCTTTCCGTTATTTTCCCATGTTGACCTGTTACACAGCACTGGGTCCATACAACCGACTCAAAAATACACATGACTTTACTGCCATAACATCCGTCTCTGTTAGATGGTCACATTACTGCCTGGAGCAAGTTCTTTACCATGTTTCAAAGCTACTAGTGTGCTCTTTTAAGGGAATGAGCAAGATGTCACGTGAACTTTTGTCGTGTATGATAACAAACATTCTCACCTGTTTACTGTGTAGGAGTGAGCTGTCTCAAGATGACAAGGTAAGTGATAACTATGGCTACTGCAGAGACCAGCAAACGGCGGTCGACTATGAAGAACCCGGCGGCTGAGAAACGCAGTCGCGGACCATGTGAAATGACTGGCAAACAGACCTCCAGGTCAGGACAGCGACACTTAAACACCACGGAGGCCCACAGAAGGATTTCGCCAGTAGTCGCTGCTGCCTGCTCCACCGCCGCAATAGACAGCACCACTGTGATTAGTCGTAGTCAATGCTTCCAACAGCTGGCGGAGTTTACCCAGAAATGGAGGCGGTGAAACGTCTTCCAGAGACACTGAAGTCACCCGCACTGGAATCACCTCTAGAAGTCGGGTGTTCAGAGAGATAAACCTCGCACACAGTTCAATTTCCAGAACAATAAACTGTAACGTCATCATACAGTCTAAAACACCCTGAATATGACTTCCAGGTACTCACTGAGTTCGTTTGAGTTTTGAACAATAGTGGCGAGCACAGCAACAACTACTACTAAGTGGACACCCAAGTCCCCAACTCCTAAAATCTTGACGTTTTCTGACTTCTTCCATACCAGAAGGGCATCTGCCTTTTTCAGCTCTTCACCACATTGTCGTAATTCCTGGAGCACAGTCATGATGCATGTCCCCATCGTCAACAGCATTTTCAGTGACGTCATAGTACCTATGACGATGTGTGTGAGCGTTATCAGCTCTGAAGTGTTACTATATAATATTACATGTGAGTATAAATTTAAAAATGTTATTCCCAGTATCAATAAGAACCAGAATACGGAAGCAGTCACCGATTTCTTCCACAATTTCATCTTCCGATTCACGCAGCACGTCTCATGTCTGTTTCTTTTAGGAAATGGCGCTAGACCAAACGCCCACCATGATTCACATAAAGTTCCGACGTTAATATGGAATTCTATCCATATCTTCTGGTGAAGCAGTGGAATAGTCTTGAATTCTATATCTTAGCTGAAATCATATTTGTTGTGATGACACATTTTATCAGTAGCCTTGGGATATCTATAGGACGTTATTACTATTCGGAAACTGTACCATGGCTGTGAATCAATAGCAGGTAGAGTTTGCAACTGTACCGCTACACTAAGTGTGCATTGTTTTTCTCAGCCGGCCGGAGTGGCCGTGCGGTTCTAGGCGCTACAGTCTGGAGCCGAGCGACCGCTACGGTCGCAGGTTCGAATCCTACCTCGGGCATGGATGTGTGTGATGTCCTTAGGTTTAATTAGTTCTAAGTTCTAGGCGACTGATGACCTCAGAAGTTAAGTCGCATAGTGCTCAGAGCCATTTGAACCATTTTTTGTTTTACTCAGAAACTGACGTGATAGCCTGGAAGCTCTTTAGCTGAGGAGCTGCTACCTTCTAAAGCGAATTATATATTAAGCTTTTCGATTTCTACACCACTTTGCTGAAACTGTTTTCAAACCATGTCATATTAGTCCTACCGATTAATAGTATCCATTAAGTTCACAGCATCGTTAGTACCATTTAAAAAATTTCTGTGTCAGATCTCTGTTGTCACTAGCAAAGTCCAGCGAAGGTTTCAGTCTGTTAAAGAGAATTCCGTATATATTGACATCTGATAACTGTTGTAAATCGTAATAATGACAGAAGTACAGTCAATTTCATTTCCCTTCTTTATGTGAGGGGGAGTCACAAACTTTGTGCAAGTCACATTTATTGGTTTATTACAAGACCCTGAAAAATATTGCTAACAGCTACACGAAATTGAATATGCCATGGCTTCACAAAAGTGGTGGTTAGTGTTAAATTCTTCCTCTCCAGAAGTCAAAAAGAAATCTCATTCATCCTTCATTCATAGGTGATGTATCAGCTCCACCGGTTGAATTTTACTTACAGCAGTCAGCAGTGGTAGCGTGGTGCACTGCTACTGGTGACACTTGCGTTCGTGTTAATCTTTTCATATGAATACAAATATTTTGTTATGAAATGTTCACTTTACGAGGGCGAGAACGGGTACAAGCGTACATACTTCATGGTCAACATAAAACACTATTCTGAACATCATCATACTACGCCGCCGCTGCTGAAAGTAAAATATTACCGCTCTACAAAGCTCACAAGTCACAAATCGCTTGCAGAACCTCAACAAATTTAATCACTTATATTTGCATCTCTTTACTGCACTTTTCTTACTATCTATTAGTCCTGCAAACGTTTAATTCCTTTTTTATTCACACTCGACCTCTAGAAAACCTCTCGCCAACCATCTTCTTCTTGACCTCTTTCTAGATATCTTCAACTGTCCGCTTGTTGTTTTTACATGTTGTTTTACCAAGTAGTGATTTTCCTTTTTTAAAGTCTGTAGATATGGCATCGATACAACACAAAATGTACGAGTACATCACTAATATACATATATTAATTGAATAAAAAGAGAGGAACAAAATTATAAATAAGAATGTCCAGGAATGAACGTCGCAATGAATCGCTATTTAAATTAGTTAATACATGGAGCTTGTAGAGAGAAGTTGTTGATAAGATCTCATGGAATGAAGTCTGTTTGTAGACCTCGTCGAGGGCTGTTATTGCAACATTATGTGAATGCAAATTGGTAAACCCTTTCAGCACAAGGCATTGTATAGATTTTTATATGAAAAGTGAAGTAAACGAAGTATTAACGAATCCTAAAATCTGATTTAGAATCACTATAATAAGAACATGAATTCTAGAAATTTGCACATTATGCAATCGCTACCATGAAATGAGAAGAAGAAACGTCAATCATAACAACAAGTGTGGAGCTAACGTAACCAAATAAGTGCTCAATTATAACTAAGTTGCACTAATTCACACATGTAAATGTTTGGAATAGATTTAGTAACACGTTAGCAATAATAAATGAAATGGTCTCTGGCTGCAAAATCGATTTTATACCTTTACTTTTACAAGATCGATTCAGGGACCACAGGTTCAAACCTCAGAAAAAAACATGTGAACTCAACAAAATTTTCTAAAAGTAATAATACTTGATCGCCCTGAGGAAGATTGATTATTCTGGTACAAGGTAACCCGAATTTCCCCCAGTACTCACATTATTAATTAGGAGGAAGACAGCGATCTACGCTATAAGGTTTCTTAAAATAGTAATGTTCATTACTTAGCGTGGAAGAAGACAAAACAGGTGAATTATCAGCTGAAGTTGTAATTGCCAAGAACGTTATTTTTCTCAATAGTGACCCATCTGCGCTTAATCAAAGAGAAAGCGCCGCAGATGCACGTTTCGTATCGGCTGCCCTGCCACTAGATTTAACGCGAGAGGTAAGATGTGAAGTAAAACTAAAATTATACATCTCATCGATGACGAGATGACTTGATACGATGCACAGACTCGAGTTGCAGAAGGATGGTGAAGGAAATCGACCATGTTAAAGAAACTATCCCGCACATTTACCTTATAGACGGTTGTTGTTGAAGTAGTAGTAGTAGTAGTAGTAGTAGTATTAGTAGTAGTTGTTGTTGTTGTCGTCTTCATTCCTGAGACTGGTTTGATGCAGATCTCCATGCTACTCTATCCTGTGCAAGCTTCTTCATTTCCCACTACCTACTGCAGCCTACATCCTTCTGAATCTGCTTAGTGTACTCATCTCTTGGTCTCCCGCTACAATTCTTACCCTCCACGCTGCCCTCCAGTACTAAATTGGTGATCGCTTGATGCCTCAGAACATGTCCTACCAACCGATCCCTTCTTCTAGTCAAGTTGTGCAACAAACTCCTCTTCTCCTCAATTCTATTCAATACCTCCTCATTTGTTATCTGATCTACCCATCTAATCTTCAGCATTCTTCTGTAGCACCCCATTTCGAAAGCTTCTATTCTCTTCTTGTCTACACTATTTATAGTTCACGTTTCACTTCCATACATGGCTACACTCCATACAAAAACTTTCAGAATCGATTTCCTAACACTTAAATCAATACTCGATGTAAACAAATTTCTCTTCTTCAGAAACGCTTTCCTTGCCATTGCCAGTCCACATTTTATATCCTCTTTACTTCGACCATCATTAGTTATTTTTCTCCACAAATAGCAAAACTCCTTTACTATTTTAAGTGTCTCATTTCCTAATCTAATTCCCTCAGTATCACCCGATTTAATTCGACTACATTCCATTATCCTTGTTTTGCATTTGTTGATGTTCATCTTATACCATCCTAACAAGACACTACCCATTCCGTTCAACTGCTCTTCCAAGTCCTTTGCTGTCTCTGACAGAATTACAATGTCATCGGCGAACCACAAAGTTTTTATTTCTTCTACAAGGATTTTAATACCTACTCCGAAATTTTCTTTTGTGAACTTTACTGCTTGCTCAATATACAGACTGAATAGCATCTGGGAGAGGCTACAACCCTGTCTCACTCCCTTCCCAGTCACTTCTTCCCTTTCATGTCCCTCGGCTTTTGTAACTGCCATCTGGTTTTTGTACAAATTGTAAATAGCCTTTCGCTCCCTGTATTTTACCCCTGCCACCTTCAGAATTTGAAAGAGAGTATTCCAGTCAACATTGTCAAAAGCTTTCTCTAAGTCTCAAATGCTACAAACGTAGGTTTGCCTTTCCTTAATCTTTCTTCTAAGATAAGTCGTAGGGCCACTATTGCTTCACGTGTTCCAACATTTCTACGGAATCCAAACTGATCTTCGCCGAGGTCGGCTTCTACCAGTTTTTCCATTCGTCTGTAAAGAATTCGCGTTAGTATTTTGCAGCTGTGACTTATTAAACAGATAGTTCGGTAATTTTCACATCTGTCAACACCTGCTTTCTTTGGGATTGGAATTATTATATTCTTCTTGAAGTCTGAGGGAATTTCGCCTGTCTCATACATCTTGCTCACCAGATGGTAGAGTTTTTTCAGGACTCGTTCTCCCAAGGCTGTCAGTAGTCCTAATGGAATGTTGTCTACTCCCGGGGTCGTGTTTCGACTCAGGTCTTTTCAGTGTTCCGTCAAACTCTTCCTGCAGTATCATATCTCCCATTTCATCTTCATCTACATCCTCTTCCATTTCCATGATATTGTCCTCAAGAACATCGCCCTTGTATAGACCCTCTTTATACTCCTTCCACCTTTCTGCTTTCCCTTCTTTGCTTAGAACCAGGTTTCCATCTGAGCTCTTGATATTCATTCAAGTGGTTCTCTTTTCTCCAAAGGTCTCTTTAATTTTCCTGTAGGCAGTATGTATCTTACCCCTCGTGAGATAAGCCTCTACATCCTTACATTTGTCCTCTAGCCATTCCTGCTTAGCCATTTTGCACTTCCTGTCGATCTCATTTTTGAGACCTTTGTATTCCTTTTTGCCTCCTTCACTTACTGCATTTTTGTATTTTCTCCTTTCATCAATTAAATTCAGAATCTCTTCTGTTACCCAAGGATTTCTACTAGTCCTTGTCTTTTTACCTACTTGATCCTCTGCTGCCTTCACTATTTCATTCCTCAAAGCTACCCATTCTTCTTCCACTGTATTTCTTTCCCCCATTCCTGTAAATTGTTCCCTTATGCTCTCCCTGAAACCCTGTACAACGTCTGGTTCTTTCAGTTTATCCATGTCCCATCTCCTTAAATTCCCACATTTTTACAGTTTCTTCTGTTTTAATCTACAGTTCATAACCAATAGATTGTGGTCAGAGTCCACATCTGCCCCTGGAAATGTCTTACAATTTAAAACCTGGTTCCTAAATCTCTGTCTTACCATTATGTAATCTATCTGAAACCTTCCAGTATCTCCAGGATTCTTCCATGTATACAACGTTCTTTCATGATTCTTGAACCAAGTGTTAGCTATGATTAAGTTGTGCTCTGTGCAAAATTCTACTAGGTTGCTTCCCCTTTCATTTCTTAGCCCCAATCCATATTCACCTAGAACGTTTCCTTCTCTTTCTTTCCCTACTGTCAAATTCCAGTCATCCATGGCTATTACATTTTCGTCTCTCTTTACTACCTGAATAATTTCTTTTATCTCATCACACATTTCATCAATTTCTTCATCTGCAGAGCTAGTTGGCATATAAACTTGTACTACTGTAGTAGGCGTGGGCTTTGTGTCTATCTTGGCCACAATAATGCGTTCATTATGCTGTTTGTAGTAGCTTACCCGCACTCCCATTTTTTATTCATTATTAAACCTACTCCTGCATTACACCTATTTGATTTTGTATTTATAACCCTCTATTCACCTGACCAAAAGTCTTGTTCCTCCTGCCACCGAACTTCACTAATTCCCACTGTATCTAACTTTAACCTATCCATTTCACTTTTTAAATTTTCTAACCTACCTGCCCTATTAAGGGATCTGACATTCCACGCTGCGATCCGTAGAACGCCAGTTTTCTTTCTCCTGATAACGACGTCCTCTTGAGTAGTCCCCACCAGGAGATCCGAATGGGGGCCTATTTTACCTCCGGAATATTTTACCGAAGAGGATGCCATCATCATTTAATCATACAGTAAAGCTCCATGCCCTCGGGAAAAATTACGGCTGTAGTTTCCTTTTGGTTTCAGCCGTCCGCAGTACCAGCACAGCAAGGCCGTTATGGTTATTGTTACAAGGCCAGATCGGTCAATCATCCAGACTGTTGCCCGTGCAACTACTGGAAAGGCTGCTGCCCCTCTTCAGGAACCACACGTTTGTCTGGCCTTTCAACAGATACCCGTCCGTGTCCGTTGTGGTTGCACCTACGGTATGGCTATCTGTGACGTTGAGGCACCCAGGCCTCCCCACCAACGGCAAGGTCCATGGTTCATGGGGGGGGGGGGGGGGGTAGATAAATCTAAATCTGGATGACTGGCTTGAGCTGGAATTTGAATCGACGTCGTCCCGAATGGGATCCATTGTGCCACCACTGCTCAATGCTGCTTGTTGTTTAGTGGGTGAGCTGGAAGAGTGACAGTTACATCACTGTCATTCAGCATGTTTGTCGATAAAAGTTCACAAGAGCATACTGGTATCAATACAGACACGTAACATAAATATTAGAAGAAAATTTTGATTTTGAAGGGGCCTATACAGCCTTTGTCGTCTGTATTTAAGAAATTTTAATAAGCATAATTCTGCAGACCATATCATGTAACTGGCCACCAGTACACTTATCAGCTGTGTATGAGCTAAACATTGGTTACTAATATCTTGACTGTCTATGGTAGTGGTTAGTGGGAACGTAGCCATATAAAATTGTAAGTTATAAATAAAATGGCCTCTAGATCGAGGTTGCTTCATAGATTTTCATTACATGATCGATATTGGGACCACTGGTCCCATCCTAAGGTGCACTTGTGCACGCAGCAAAATTTCCTGAAAGTTGGGATACATAAATACTTACACAACAAAACAACTTTTCTCTGAAATTGTGTGGTACACTTTGGAATGCATACCTTTCGTAAAATCAAGTTAAACTTCATTTGCTTGTGTCCGTTTCCATATGGACTAACAGTACCTCATAGCCAAGAACAGATGTTAGCTCAGTAGCGTTTTCTAATTTAGAAAGAAATGTTAATACCACTACAAATTGTTGCAACCAGTTTCCAGATGATTCAAAACCAGGTATATTGGGATTGTGTAACCACGGAGTACAAACAATATACATGTATGGCTTCGGCAAGAAACCTGCGTTCAGAAAGCGAGTGAATGTTAGTTTGTAAGGACCCTGAGATATAACAGACTCTTTTCTGCTCCATCAACCACATAGAACATAAAATACCCCAAGGGACACATAAGAGTATTTCATTGTGTCTCTGTGTACCTCCAAAATAATGCTCAATTAGTTTTACTGCCGTCATTATCAATTATATAATTAGTTTATATTTTTAGAGTTGCTACTCTCACCATATATGTTTCGTAACCTTAGACGAAAAGTTTGTTGCATAATGCTGCATTTGACTTTATTCGCAAAGCTTCCCGTTCTCAGAGATATAGTAAATTGCAAGGAAATCCATGCTCTAACTATTTTTGGTCTTTCATTTGAAGAAGAAATGCTGGTACCTCACCATCGTCTTCTAGTCTTTTGTTTCGTATTGCTCGTCCTGAAAAGATGGATTAAAAGGCTGTGTCGTGTGTTAATGTAATATGTGAGTTAAATTGTAATGTAGTGAATATTTACTTTAATCACTTCTTACTATATACTTTCTAACTTTCCCTAATCTGATTTTTTAATGTCTTTCAGCAAATTACCTGGCACTAATATTCTACGAACCTCATCTTAATACGATAATGCAATTGATCGGCCGCTATTGTCGCAGCCGTAAGTTCTCAATGTATAATTAAAAAAAAGCAAGTTTCAAAATCATTAATATGAAGTCTGATGTTCTTTTTCTGAGCATGATTTTATTAGAGGGCCAGTTCTGACGCAATGCTAAAACTATGAATGAATAACTACACCGTGGGTCACACAACACAATTTTAGTGATTTTAACTAGTTTTATTTGTCGTGTGACGCTCTTACAGGTGAACATTCACCTAATCTAACCGCCTGACTACGTAGCCCTTTGGAGATAAAATAATTACTCTGTCTCAGTGTTCTTCCAGAGTAATATTCACTTATGTTCTGAATAGAGGTTTGTTGACAACACCATAAACGTGTGTTCCTTGCAGTAAGTGGTTATACACGATCCCACTATAACTGGTTTCTAATCCAATTGTTACCATGCTTATCAATTATGTGCAATGACATTTACATTCCAAAAGTGAAAAACATTATTCACTACGTATTACATCGTGGCTACGGGTGACTACAATTTCTCTGCCTTAAGCAAAAAAACTTAAACATGGTATTATGACCGGTGGGATTGACGTAACACGTACCTTATGGGAATAAATGTTTTGTTGTGGATACAATGGTCCGTTATAATTCTTTGAATATTCTACTGTGTGCGCACATGCATATCTGGGTGGGACATTTTGTCCTGAAATCAATGACGTTATAAAAAAGTTATGAAACCAAATATGTAGCCAGATGCCATTTCATTTATAAGTGCTGCGGTCCTACAATCCACAACAGATAGTTAAGATCTTAGTAACACATGTTACAGGTCATATGCAGTTTCAGAAGTGATGTGGTGGCTAATTACATGATCTGGATTGCAGACTTAAGCTTATTACAACTTCTTGAATACTTCATCTCTCATTGCCCTCTCTAATTAAGTGGTTTCTTCAAAGAGGCTGTGCTCCGCAATTGCCGATTTCTCCAGTTCCCTATTTTTAATATGGCCTTGTTGTTCTGCACAGCGGTCGGAAACGGTACGAATCGTCTGACCTACATAATTACTTCCACACTCACAGGGTATATTATAAACTCCAGGGACCCTGAGGCCGAGATTGTCCTTAACAGGGCGCATCATTTCCTCAATTTTCTTAGGAGGACGAAAAATCGGTCTTATACCACGTCTACGCAGGACTCTTCCTATTTTGCTGGAAATCGCGCCACAAAAAGGAAGAACCGCAATCGGTGTTTCATCCTGTGAGGTTGCAGCATTTTCAAGTTTCCTTCTTTTGGAGAACGCTCCATTTATATCGCGTGCACCATAGCCATTCTTTTGGAACACCTTCTTCAGGTGGTTAATCTCGGACCTCAAGTGGTCCTCGTCAGAAACAGTTTTGGCTCTATATACCAACGTGTTCAAAAGGTCTCTCTTCTGAGCAGGATGATGGAAACTCTCTGCATTCAGGTATAAATCGGTATGCGTCGGCTTACGGTATACAGAGTGGCCAGGACGCCCGTCCGCCTGTCGTTGTACTAACACGTCTAAGAAAGGCAGTCTCCCTTCCTTCTCCATCTAGACAGTGAACTGGATGTTCGAATTGATGCCGTTCATGTGTTCCATGAATTTTTCGAGAGCTTCTGCGCCGTGTGGCTAGAACACAAATGTACCGTCAACGTAACGATAAAATAAGGATGGACGGAGGGGAGCCGAATTTAATGCACGTTCTTCAAAATTCTCCATAAAAAAGTTAGCCAGTGATGGAGACAACGGAGAGCCCATCGCCATACCGTCTGTCATTTCATAAAATTTTATTACCAAACAAGAAGTAGGTGGTCGTCATGACGTGTCGGAACAACTTTATAGTTTCAGGAGGAAAAAGATCCGCCGCGGCAAGAATACCGAGAATGTTTTATACATAAGTGCCGCCGCGAAAAACTTCGTTCTCTGTATCTTTGGATGCCAGGAGATCTCAGATGAAGAGAAAGTATGGTGAAACATTCTATGCGAACATAAATACTGTTCGAAAACGCTTTCTATTGATTACATAACGAATCCAATACCCACGTTCTGGCGTAGTTTATATCCCTGAGGAAGATGAATTATGTTCATGCAAGGTAGCCTGAAATTTCGACACTACACATAGTCTTAAATGAGAGCAAGACTACGCTCAACACTGTAAGATCTCTTAAAGCAGTAAGAAGTATTTTCAATTTTCGTTACTTGGCATGAAATATGAAGGTGGAAAAAGACAGAACCGGTGAATTTTCAGACGAAGTTGTAGTTGAAGAGAATCTAATTTTTCTCAACGTTGGGTCAGTTGTGCCTAATCTACGAGAAAGCGTTATGGATTTGTGTTTAGTTTCGACTGCCCCGCCGGTAGGTTTAACGCAGTAAATAAAAACGAAGATCATTCGACACGAAGCACAACCTTGGGCTGCAGATAGACGAGGAAGGAAATCAGTTC
This sequence comes from Schistocerca nitens, assembly GCF_023898315.1. Taxonomy (NCBI): domain Eukaryota; kingdom Metazoa; phylum Arthropoda; class Insecta; order Orthoptera; family Acrididae; genus Schistocerca; species Schistocerca nitens. Next base: position 957,847,694 of record NC_064615.1, read on the forward strand.
TGTTTATTTCAGAGTAACTATCACGATATTTGCCTCAGGCGGTTAGAGATATTTAAATGTGGATCACCGGTCCAGAATGTGAGTCGAAGATACGTCGATTGGGAGTGCAGTGTCTTCCGACTGTTCCACCTCGCTCGTTGTTCACTGGGAAAGCAGCAACTCAAGGACGCAAAGGGAGATCAACTGTCATCCAACATGCTTGCAGATCAAACTTTCAATCAGTAATATGGCATCAAAACAAACACAGAGAAACCTTACAGACCAACCTACGAACAAACATAAAATATTGTTCGATGAAACTAAAATTCTGTCCCATGCCTCCACGTACTGGGATTCTGTTATTAAGGAGGCTGTTGAAATAAGAATGAGCCGAAAGAACTTTAACCGCGATAGCCGATACCATCTGAGCTGTGCATGGAAACGAGCGCTTGATGCAGAGAAGCAGCAGAGACGTTCCTTCCAAGGTTTACGTTCAAACGGAAGCGGTGGCGCCACCGGCGCACACAGTGACAACGTCTGAGACAGCAGCGCGTAATCGCCGACCAATCAGAAGCCGTCTTCGGGGTATAAAGAGGCTACCATAGCAGAAGTGGAGACAGTCAGCTCCTGACGATGACGATGGAGGCAATCCTCGAAAGCTCGAGACTTTATCTAGATCTGACGCGGCAAGAATACCGAGAATGTTTTATACATGCAAAGATGCAGTTTCCACACTGCCGATATCGTTAGTCCTCTGAAGGCAAACAATACAGGGACTAAGCCTCTTTACAAATTGCGCAGCTACCCTTCCAAATCCTACTATACGTGATCTAAGGGGTATAAGTGTTCTTATATGTGGTACCTTAGTATGTACACACATCAGTGTGTTGATTGGTTTTTTCTCTCTGTCGAGCAGTATTTCCACAAGCACGTGACGTAATATACTACCCGAAGTTTTCTGCATGGTTGCAATTGCACCACTAAGTGGAGTACGTCTGTCGCTAAAGACTAACCGTTTCGCGCCCACGGGTCACACTTAAACATATCACCTTGAGCCCAGGGGAAATTAATTATTAACGACCCGCTCTTGCCACATGTACTTGGGGGTACTAACGAACCTAAGGACGTGCTACTATTAACAGCTATTATTGTTAGTCTGCAAATGGCGTAAATACTGATGTAATGTTGTTCAGTACACCGTCCTCAGTCACCAATAGAAAAATCTGCACTTACACCTTGTAGTTGGTGAGAATGTGTTCCCAACCACGTCATTTTTACGGCCATATTCTCTCCGGAGGAAACAAGTGGGGAAACTAACAGAGTGCACATCAGCTCTTTGGAACATATGCTATCAGAATCTGCACAGCAAACATTACAGGATGCCAGTGTTTCTCTAACGGCGTCAGCACATTTCTATAATGATTTCTTTCTAATGTAATGAGTCTTATATGTATTTCTACGTCACTTCCATTAACAGAAAGTATCTCTCTTACAATTATGTAATATTAAAAAAAAAACTGAATTAATACACTGCCAAATGCCTCTCACAATACTTCAACTAAAATGAAAATCACAATCTAAAACAAACAACAAGGGGTGCTCAGAAGTGTTCCAAGGGTCGGCTTGGGAAAGTAGCTCAAATGTAAGGTACGGTGAAACAGACAGCCAAGAGTTAAAGATAGGTAATCTTATGGAAACCCAAACTAGGGACGGCCCAGGAACGGACCAACAATTTAACGAATTCCCTTCCATCTGGCCGACGGCACAGCACAACGATGGAGAATATCGGCCGAGGACGAAAATACGAACAGCACTAAGCCTCCAGAAATTGGCGTGTAAAAACAGCCAGGGGGAACAATAACCACTCTAAGCAAATATGAACTAAAAAACTTAAAAGGCCGTCGAACTACACGCCTTGCTGGACAGCAACAACATGACGAGGAAAAGGCACACTGCCTACAAACTGCGCTAACGACAAGGGCAAGTAGCTGGAGCATTAACGGACACAGGGTAGAAAAAACCGCTGGTGGACTTCACTGATAAGTAACAGTCAAATTAATAATTAATCAAAACGTAGGAAGACGGCTACAAGATTTCGCTGACTCCAACACATCATACGGCGCTGCTAGCCCGAACGACCAAGGCGGCAACATCACGCAAATGAACGAAGAGGTGTCACTGTAGTTGAGGTTTCATAACAGATTAACCGATAACTCGACTTCAGCGACTAGGTTCGGTGGGCAACGGACTTGTCGCTCTTACAGCTAGTGCCTCACAATCCGACAGTGTGTGCACACTGCCAGCGGTCCCGGCCTGGCCTCACGCTGTGGAGACTTGCTGCTCTGTCCCAACTGACTCACTAGCACACACACCACCAGACAGCGTTAAATAACTGGTCAGTCAAATCCACAGGCTACACACGGTTTCATGGAAACATTTCCACAAACATCTCGAATGATACTAAAACCAGTCACTGGGGAACAACGAGGATGAATCATTTGGTCCACACACACAGAGAAACCATAAGTGATTGGTGATCAAGCACACGTCGTCCGATGTGATGACCGACCGAACGACCAACCGTGGTTGTCCCCACTCAAGTCATGTGTATCGGCAACAGTCGGGCGTGTCATAGCTGTCTGGGTCTCACTGCTGCTCCGTCCCAACAGCCTTCGGATGCACGACGACCTAGAGACACTGGCTCAGATCCAACCATACAGAGGGAACACTTGCCCATTGGCCATCCGACATCCGTGCACAAGGAAGAAACAGACCGAAGTCCCGGATGATGATCAATTGAAGGGGCTCAGAAGTGATCGCAAGACTAAATACACGTCGCCCGATGAGACGACCAACCTGACGACCAACCAATGGTTGTCGCCGCTCAAGTCTCCTTCCATCGCACAGTCCATGTGTGTGTCCCCAGCTGTCGGGCGAGTACTGGCTGTCCAGACCACACTGGAGCTCCATACCGACTCCCTTGATGTCCGTTTGCCACTCGGACACACGACGACCAGGAGCCACTGGCTCAGAGCCAACCATGCAGAGTGAACACCGGCCCATTGCCGACCCGACATAATTATCTGCATACGGAAAGAACCGACCCATGTCCCGCAAGATGGCCAACTCAAGGGGCCCAGAAACGGTCGGAGGAGTACTGGCTGTCCGACCCTCACTGGAGCTCCATCCCGACTGAACTCTACGCACAGGACGACTCAGAGATACTAGCGGTGCTCGAAAGATAGGACGACAGTGCTCTTATCGATAGCGCCGCTGCTGCCACTAACGAGCAGTCAGGCCAGCAACTTAGTGACGTCAGTAAATCGAATAAGAAACGGGACGGCAGTACCGCAAAGACAAGATGTCAAGTAATAAACGGCACGAACACGAGTCGAGCACGGCTCAGTTTCCTTCTAAATGACGAGGAGATTATTATCGAAATACCCTGCATGGTATCGTAAAGAGACCGTGTTGCCACGCCAAAGACGGCAGCGCGAATCGATACCAGAGACATTACCGAGGTCTCACTGTGGTCAGTAACGATGTGTCGGAGGAGCCCCCAGTGCCGACATCTCCCCTATCAAATGTGAAGCGCCCTCACACTGAGGTCAATATAGTGTGGAGGCACAAGAGCTCAGGCCATTTCGTGACCTCATATGAAGGATTGTAACATTGTACTGCAGAGAAACAGTTGTTAGTGCATCAAGTGATGCTTTGCTAGTCCATGACAGTTGTAAATTTTCCAGTACTGTTGTGGCAAAGAAGTCTGTCGGAGTTAAATACATATTCTATTCATTTATATAACAAAGTGGACTAACTCTTTATACACTGCTGTGGCTGAAATGCAATTAAGTTATCACCTGCTCCTGGTCGTACAATCGCATTATTAAATAGACACAGAATAGGTATGACAAGCATGTTTCATCTCTCTAAAGATGCAATGTACGGCGAGAACAATTTCTTTGTACACAACACCTTTCACTTAATTGTCAAATTTGGGAGCAGGAGATGTTTCATGGTCACTGACCTAATAAATGTATGCAATACGTTATTACAGTTACCGTTACTTATGTTCTCTTCAGCCACTGCCATCAACTAAATAAGGTGAAGTACTAAAGATCTATTATTGTGCTACATCAGTTAGTTAAGAGGATGCCTATACAGGGTGTTACAAAAAGGTACGGCCAAACTTTCACGAAACATTCCTCACACACAAATAAAGAAAAGATGTTTTGTGGACATGTGTTCGGAAACGCTTAATTTCCATGTTAGAGCACATTTTAGTTTCGTCAGTATGTTCTTCCACCTACGCTCAATGGAGCACGTTATCATGATTTCATACGGGATACTCTACCTGTGCTGCTAGAACATGTGCCTTTACAAGTATGACACAACATGTGGTTCATGCACGATGGAGCTCCTGCACATTTCAGTCGAAGTGTTCGTACACTTCTCAACAACAGATTCGGTGACCGATGGATTGCCGGCCGAAGTGGCCGTGCGGTTAAAGGCGCTGCAGTCTGGAACCGCAAGACTGCTACGGTCGCAGGTTCGAATCCTGCCTCGGGCATGGATGTTTGTGATGTACTTAGGTTAGTTAGGTTTAACTAGTTCTAAGTTCTAGGGGACTAATGACCTCAGCAGTTGAGTCCCATAGTGCTCAGAGCCATTTGAACCGATGGATTGGTAGAGGCGGACCAATTCTATGGCCTCCACGCTCTCCTGACCTCAACCCTCTTGACTTTCATTTATGGGGGCATTTGAAAGCTCTTGTCTACAAAACCCCGGTATCAAATGTAGAGACTCTTCATGCTCGTATTGTGGACGGCTGTGATACAATACGCCATTCTCCAGGGCTGCATCAGCACATCAGGGATTCCATGCGACGGAGGGTGGATGCATGTATCCTCGCTAACGGAGGACATTTTGAACATTTCCTGTAACAAAGTGTTTCAAGTCACGCTGGTACGTTTTGTTGCTGTGTGTTTCCATTCCATGATTAATGTGATTTGAAGAGAAGTAATAAAATGAGTTCTAACATGGAAAGTAAGTGTTTCCGGACACATGTCCACATAACATATTTTCTTTCTTTGTGTGTGAGGAATGTTCCCTGAAATTTTGGCCGTACCTTTTTGTAACACCCTGTATATTGCCTAAGGTTTAAAGTGCGCAACAGCAATAAAAAATACAAAATTTATCTGTTGCAGGTGTCATGGAAACATTACAATATTATGAGTTTTTTGTCAGTTATTTACCAATCCCATTCGTCCACAATATTTCACCAATAGGAGGAAGTAAAGAGAGAGTTGACCGGTCCGATTTTTAAATTCCATTTTCCAATCTCGTACGAATCATGCTTTAACTCAAAATGAGTAGATAAATTGGTCTCCACTACCTCAAACGAATTACGTTCTTTTTATTATTTTTTGTTAATCGGAGTGAACGGCCTGATCTCCTTAAAATTACTGAAAGATTCTACAGATTTACTCTTCCTTCCATGATGCATCTTGCTTTCTGGGAACATGGAGCTACTTGGCAGACTGAAACTGTTGCCGGACCGACATTCGAACAGCGACGGTGGTTACCAGCGTGTGTGCTCTCACTGGCTGAGTCCAGTCGATTGGCTCAGTTAGCGCTGACAGCGCAAGGCGATTTCTTCTTACGTATCTTGTGTTCCATCAGCATTTAACTGTTACTCTCTCAATTAGTGGCAGTACGTAATTATCTAAAAGCGCTGCACACATTCCCTAGCCAGAATTCGAGCTGAACACTGTCACACGCCGGTAGAACAACGGTACGTAATCAAGCAACACTTTTCTGTATCATCCCAAGTGATGCAAACGACTATCAAACTTTAAACAAGGCACATTAATCAATGCACCGAAAACGTCATGTGGCAGTGGCTGTTATCGAGTAAGTACATAGCTGCCTTATTAATTGCTTGCCAGCGAACCTTCCTTTTGCTGTTAATCATTTACCCACAATATGGCGTCGCTTTTAGCACACGACAGGAGAAGCTACAGTACAGCGCCAGTAGCTGCGACAGCGCAATTCGTTCTTTCCGTGGTGCGCAGTGATGGCTCCTGTCCTTCATAATGGAGGCTGTGCGGACCTGGAAAATCTTTTGTGTCCTCTGTCGCTGCTGTCCACACTAGTAGGCGTGCCGCTGTCTAGACCCAACCGGCCGCTGTTGATCGCTTGTGATCGCGCCTACAGGTCTGCGGTCGTAATCGCTATGATATACCTCGGTTGCATTTCCACGAAGCAAGTGCTTGAAGAGCTGAGTATGCACATGTCGACACAATGGACATTGTCTGGGGTGCTGACGTGCTCGCTGTCCACTATCTGCACTGCCACTTGTGTACTGTTCTGTCCTCAACCACGAAGCAAAAGCTTCATGGAACTCATTTCAGAGATTCAACTAGTAGAGTTTCAGCCTAGAAAAGAAACACAGCGAAGCCACGTGAGAATAAAATGTCTCTTAGCTGTGAGCCTGTCTGTAATAAGCGTGCATTTTTTTTGCATGTCTTACTATTGTGTTTTCCATACAAACTTTTTCTTTGTTCTTATGGTAGTGCACGACTTCATAATGTCCCTGATATTACTACAGTTTGTAACAGCTTGTCTCCTTCTCGGACAAAGGTTCAGATGGATTAATGGGGAGTTACTGAAGGAATTGAATTTCGTTTTTCCCGAACATACCTCCAGAGGAGTAACGTCCGTCCGTTGTGGACAAACCATCATTTCCATATCAGCCTGTAGACAGTCGTATCCTGCAAGGCGAATGAGAAGAAAGCGAGTGATAGAGTTTAAAGTTCTCCATATGACTCTATCCAAACTCGCAGTCTCTCTTAACGACACGTACAGTTTAAGCCTTTTAATGTCTGTAGTGCAGACATTCCTGCTGACTACTCAGTGTGTGTTTTTCATCGTCACCCTCTTCATGGATTCATTTTACAGATCACCGATAACAATAGCAGTTTCCATAAACTTCGTGATTTTTTTATTTATTCAGATGACAGTTTTATCTGTAACCAGTCAGTCAACTTCATCAGAGTCAAAGAAAACAGTTGCACTGGCAGAAGAACTAGCTCTCTGGAACGACACAGGTTTGTGACCATGTAATATACGAGCTTATGTGTTTGTGCGTAAATTCAATATAACGATACAAAAGCATTGCAGCTTTAAAAAGTTCAGTATTTTCAAGCTTACAAATCATATATCTTTCACCAACGAAAGTATAACTTTCTAGGAGACGGGGCGTAGAATGTCAAAAGCATGAACGTGATAGGAAAGCTAGAAAGTCTGTAAAGGGAAATGCAAAGGCTCAGTCTAGATATAATAGGTGTTAGTGAAGTGAAATGGAAAGAAGACAAGGAATTCTGGTCAGATGAGTACAGGGTAATATCAACGGTAGTAGAGATTGGTGTTATGGGAGTACAATTCGTTATGAACAGGAAGTTGAGGAAGAAAGTGTGTTACTGTGAACAGTTCAGTGATGGAGTTGTTGCTCTCAGAATCGGCAGCAAACCAACACCGGCAACCATAGTTCAGATATATATGTCGACGTCGTAAACTGAAGATGAAGAGGTAGAGAAAGACGTCTATGAGGATACTGAAAGGGTAATACAGTACGTAAAGTGAGATGAGGAACTAATAGTCGTGGGGGACAGGAATGCAGTTGTGGGGGAAGGAGTAGAGGAAGAGGTTGCAGTAAAATATGGGCTTGAGAGAGGAGTATGAGAATGAGAGAGGAGAAAGACTGATTGAGTTATATAATAAATTTCAGCAAGTAATAGCGATTAATCTGTTCAACAGTCACAAGAGGAGGAGGTATACTTAGAAAAGACTGGATGACACGGGAAGGTTTCAGTTAGATTACATCATGGTCAGACAGAGATTCCGAAATCAGATGCTGGAGTGTAAGGCGTACTCAGGAGCAGATAAAGACTCAGATCACAATGTAGTAATGACGAAGAGTAGGCAGAAGTTTACGAGACTAGTCAGGAAGAATAAGTGTGCGAAGTAGTAGGATACGGAAGTACTAATGACGGAAGTACTAATGACGAGATGATCTTTAAGTTCTCTAGGGTTGTTGATACAGCAATTAAGAACAACCCAGGGGGCACAACATTTGAAGAGGAATGGACATCAATAAAAATGGCAATCACAGAACTTGTCAAGAAGAGCGTAGGTACAATGGAGGTAAGTGTGAAGAAACCAATGGTAACAGAATAAATACTTCAGATAATCATTGAAAGAATAAACTACAAAATATTCAGGGAAGTTTAGGAATACAAAAACAGAAATTGCTGAAGAATGAAATAAATAATAAGTGCAGGGAAAGTAAGACGAAATGGCTGTATGAAAAATGCGAAGAAACAGAAAAAGAAATGATTGTCGGGAGGACTGACTCAGTGCATAGGAAAGTCAAAACACCCTTCCCTGAAATTAAAAGCAAGGGCGCTAACATTAATAATTGAACAGGAATTCCACTGTCAAATGCAGAGGAGAGGAAAGGTGGAAAGAGTGCATTGAACGCCTCTATGAGGTGGAACATTTATGTCTTGTGACAGAAGAAGAAACTGCAGTCGATTTAGAGGAGAAGGGAATCCAGTGTTAGAATCATAATTTAAGAAAGCTTTGGAGGACTTAAGACCAAATAAGGGAGAACGGATAGATAACATTCCATCACAGTTTCTAAAATAATTGGGGGGAATGGTAACAAAATGACTTTTCACGTTGGTGTGTAGAATGTATCAGTCTGGCGACATACCATCTGACTTTCGGAATATATATACCCACACAATTCCGAAGACCGCAAGAGCTGACAAGTGCGAGAATTATCGCACAATCAGCTTAACAGCTCATTCATCCAAGTTGCTTACAAGAATAATATGCAAAAGAATGGAAAAGAAGATTTAGGATGTGTTAGATGACGATCAGGTTGGCTTTAGGAAATGTAAAAGCAACAGAGGGGCAATTCAGACGTTGCGGTTGATAATGGAAGCGAGACTAAATAAAAATCAAGATACTTTCATATGATTTGTCGACCTGAAAAAAGCGTTAGACAATGTAAAATGGTACAAGACGTTAGAAATTCTGAGAAATAAGGGTAAGCTTTAGGGAGAGACAAGTAACATACAATTTTTACAAGAGCCAAGAGGGAAAAATAAGAGTGGACGAGTGCTCGGATTAAAAAGAGTGTAAGACAGGGATGCATACCTTCACCCCTACTGTTCAAACTGTACATCGAAGAAACAGTGATGGAAATAAAAGAAAAGTTGAGGAGTGGAATTAAACTTCATGGTGAAAGGATGCCAGTGATATGATTCGCTGATGACATTGCTATCCTGAGTGACAGTGAAGAAAAATTACATGATCTGCTGAATGGAATGAACAGTCTAACTAGTAGAAAATATGGATTGGGAGTAAATCGAAGAAAGTCGAAAGTAAGGATAAGTAGTGAAGTAGATGAAGTTAACGAATTCTACTACCTAGGGAACAAGACAACCAGTGACGGATGGAGCAAGGGAGACATGAAAAGTATAGTAGCACTGGCAGAAATGGCATTCGTGGCTAAGGGAAGTCTACTAGTATCAGACACAAGCTTTAATTTGAGGAAGAAATTTTTTTGAATGTACGTTTGGCGTACAACATTGTATGGTAGTGAAACACAGGTCATGGGGAAACCGAAACAGAAGAGAATCCAATCATTTGAGATGTGGTGCTACAGACGAATGTCGAAATTTAGGTGGGCTGATAAGATGAGGGACGAGGAGATTCCGCACAGAATCGAAGAGGAAAGGAATGTGTGAAAACACTGACAAGGATAAGGGACAGGATGATAGGACATCTGTTAAGTCGTCAGGGAATGACGTTCATGACACTAGAGCGAGTTGCAGAAGGCAAAAACTGTAGAGGACGACAGAGACTGGAATGTATCCAGCAAATAATTGGCGACGTAGGTTGCAAGTCCTATTCTGGGATGAAGAAGTTGGCACTGGAGAGGAATTCGTGGCAGGCGGCATGAAACCAGTCAGAAGATCCATGACTCAAATAAAAAAAATAAATAAATAAATAAATAAAACAAAATAAATAAATCCTATTTCCACATTGGAAGGAAAGTACGAAGGCAGAGGAAAGATTAGTTTTACGTTCTGGAGGCAAATATGTAATTAGAGACGGTGCAAAAATTACGATTGAGGGTGACTGGGGAAGGTTCTGCCGCCTTGAAGCAAATCATACCGGCTCTTGCTTGCAAGATACCTGTAAACATGAAATTTTCCATTGGTGCGCTTGCCATGACAGTAATCGACCACTGAGCAATAATCACTTCAAGAATGTAGATTCTTTTATTGATGAAAACTAAGAATAATTTCCGTGAACATTAGTAAATATCTACATGGCACTAGCACAAAAGGTGTTCTCGTGAACGACGCAGAGATGGCTCACTTTCAACAAATAATGATTTTATTTCACGGCTGATTAAAAAACAAGGTAGAATTTAGAGACCTTGCGAACTTATGACAACACATTCTATTCTTGCCAATCATTTGAAGCTCATAACTTCTAATGTTCATGTTATACACCATCTGAAAAGTTTTGTAACTCTTACATAGGTGTCCCATAAGAGACATATATTTTACATTCAACGATCAACCAAAAGCCAGTCAAAATTATCTCGGTTAACTTGGAAACCCTCAAGTAATTAACAGCTAACTTTATACCCATTGAAGAACTAGTTCCTGTACCATATATCCACAAAACTAGATTCTAATATTTGTTGACTGCTGGGTTACACTACAAAGATTCATAGCGTCAGAAGAAGATACTTTTCTATCCATTATTAGCTTATTTTCGTGTGTTAAGGAGAAGTGTTAGTGAGGGATATTCACACTTCTTTTGGCTCTCTTTCTCGAAATAAAATTAATCTTCCACCATGTGGAGTTATTCTGTTGCCACAGTTATGGAATGTGGTGGAATGATAATACTTCAGGGTGTGTAACATAAAAGTAAAATGTATCTCTTTTATCCCAATTCGTTCCTTCGTCACTCACATTCTCCACGAATTGAAGCTTGACAAAATTATATTCTCTAAGCTTGTGTCAAATGGTTGAGAGGTGGTCTTGTACACTAATTTCTCTGAAACGAGAGATATTCCTGGTTGTGAAGTGATCTGTGGTTCTCGCAGACAGCAGAAGTTTGCATTGGGGGTAGTGTGGTGTGCGAGTTATTCCCAGGTGTCTTACAAATTTGTATCTTTCACCATGTAAGGTGATTCATTTCATTCTTTTTATACCATCCAGTACACATATTGCCAACTAGTAATCACTCACTTGAATTTTATGAAATGTATTCAGTTAATCAATCATTCTTTATATGTTGGGAATTGACAAGGGCTAAATAGAGAAGGAAAGTCAGAAATCCATGTGCATCAATGTGTCCTGGGTCTTAGGACAAATGTCAACCTATCTCTGATCAATCGTGTTTAACAGTCTCACATCACTTTAACAGAGAAGGTAACTATATTGTTTGTACTTCATTCTTAAGATAGGAAGAGTATGTGACGTGGACTTCCGGTTTTGGAACAGACGCAGCTCATTTGCTATTTTGTAAGATTTATAATCGACACCAGGGTAGTTTCAACACCACTGTGGAGATCTATACATTATGCGATTATCCTGATCTTGTCTTGATGCAACCACGAGGGGCACACTGTAAACAGGAAGATTAAATAGTAATTACGCTTCTACAATATTTTCTAGGTCTCTGACTACACATTGCCTACGTATTGGCAACCACGTCGAAATTCGAATCTGACCCACCAGGGTTAAGACTAGAAAAACCCATGAACCCACAATAGCACCTAATAAGATGCCTAAAAAATACAAAGTGCAGCGAACATGGGTGTTGCAAAAGCACTCGCATTGGATGCACACCATATTAGTACTGGACACTAACCGAGGACATTAGACAGAGTGTTTGATAATGCAATAAAGAAACTATACTGAGCATGCAGTCACTGTTGAGCTGAAACTGAGATCTTTTGTTTCATGCACAAAGTATAAGAGATTTGTCATGCATAGAGGCATTAAGAATCACCATTGACTGACTTCTGCACATGGGATGTGAAGGGAAGGAAGATAGAATTAAGTGTCTCTTTGGTGACAACATTTCAAAAGATGTAGCACAACCAGTCGGCTCTTGAAGGAATGGCCTCTTCGTAAGAACCATTCATGACCTGCCTTAAAGCAATTTAAAGAAGCCCTCAAAAATTGAAAGCGGAGTCAGAGGTACAAGAAGCCCACTATCCCTCAATGTAAGTCCAGTGTCTCTCAATCTGGGCCACGAGCTAAGTCGCCTCTCGCCACTTCTTTGCGTACACCATACACCACACAGCCTTCCGGTAATAGGGTAGCCAAACAGTCACTGCAGGGATTGATGGAATATAGTTGGGTTTCAACATGATAACAAATCACTTACGTAATTTATAACTACAAGCGTTCACTACAGGAACAACGAGAAATGCAGCTGAAATCAATAACATCATCTATCCCAGTCTCTTGATGTTGTCACAAAATCAGAGATATGTTGTTCCAGTAAGGCAGTGATAGTAGACTACACTAGGTATACATAAACTCGATTGGCCACCATAATCACCAAACCTGCCTCCAATAAACTGTGAGTATGACGCATTGAGACAAACCACAATACCATTAACATTATGTAACACTTTTTTCCAAGATGTTCTGCCTTATGACGCTCAAAATAAATGTCAGGATGGCTTCATAAGTAGGACGCACGCAGTTTCCTTCCATGACCCGAGTTCTAGCTTTGTCTCTAATTATCTCGTCGGCGACTTGACGCTAAGCCCTAATCTTTCTTTATTACACCGGCCTAGTGAGTGTTGATGACTGGAACGAAATTAACGTTCACTGTTGCTTTCCACAGGGTATGGCCAGGAGGAGCTGTCCCAGCAGCTGCGCCAGCTGTCGCAGCAGGTGCGTCACCACCCTGTCTCTTTCAGCGCCTGCTCCCTCCTCAATGTGGACAGCGGGCTGCTGACGAGGTTTGTGGCCACAGTCGTGACACATGCCATCATATTGTTGCAGTTCGGTGCATCGCCTTCTGCTGACAGTGCATTCTGACAGACGCTAGTGCCTGTATTATGGAAGTTTCTTTTAAATAAAAAACTAATACAATAGTTGTATCACTTGTTTCCATTTCCTCTCTTAATAATGTAGGTGCTTAAAATGATACTTAAAATGAGGTACATTCACCTGACACCTGAAACTCACACCTGTGACACAAAAAAACATAATAATAACAGCTTGGCCCATTACCATTCCTAAGTTGCTCTACTTTCCTGAAAGTATCTAAATGCGCTCATCTTCATGTCATTACTCAAAAAGCAGCTCCATTAGTCCTCAGCCGATAAGGTGAAGTGTTTTCTGTATTTTATTACGTTAGTACCATAGCATTTCGTGTATCAGATAAAGAAAAAAATAAAGGTTATCTTTCCTTTGCACGAATGTGGAATCCAGTGGACATACACTAAAAGACTTTGATTTACACTAGGTTCCTCGAACTTAGTCCAGTCCAACTTGCAGTGCCATGTGAGCTAGTATAAGGCTTTAGTGTAAACAGGTACGTAGATACCCTAAATTCAATACTAAACCACATGGTACCATAGCTGAGATAGATACAGCCTGCCACTGTGAAGTCTGGCACTCTTCTCTGAGGTTCTGTTGTTCCATTGTGTCTCTGTTGATCCATCTCTGGGGTCTTAAGGGTTGAAGTAATTTCCACCTTTTTGAAGTGCAGTTCGACTGGTGTGGATGGTACATATTGTCAGTCAGAGCAGTAGGGAATCTGTTGTATCTGGGATCATGCTATGACTGCAGTTCACATTGTTCTGTTAAAGACTTAAAAGTGAATGTAACACAATTCGCCACTACAGGAGAGACGAAATAATATGATTTATGTAGAAAATGTAGTACACTGATAATTAAAAATATCTGGAAGTGTTATAGCTGGTACTAGATTTAATTGTTGCCTATGAAGAGTAGAATGGTGACTTCATCTGTGCTCACGTAAGAAAGAGAAATCTTAATGATTGATACGACAAGAAATTCCAGTAGTGTCGTGAATTTTGTCCTGATATTCAATACTTTCTCAGAACTAATATAAATTATTAATGGTGACTCTCATTGTCGTTGTGTTGGTTTGGGTAGGCGAGCAGTGTTGTAAGAGTGCAATACAATAAAAAATGAGCTTTTCTGTTAGCTGAACACTCGAACCGCCGGAAAGTAGTTACATTGTGATAATAATTTCCCAGCACATGAGGCAGAGGTATAAAAATCCTCATCACGAGACGCGACACTGAGTCCCTGGATTTAAATCCAAATGCTCCACAGTGTCTCATGAAATTCTGGTATGCTGAAATGTTGGTGCAAACCCGTCCTTCAGATGCAGACGAGGCGCTCTTTTGGCGGTATTGTTCCTACTTGAGTGGGCTGCGTGCCAGAACCAGTTTTCAAGGTCTCTCGTTTGTTATCTTTACACAGCACAAGCATGACACCTCACTATAAACAAATTCCAGTCAAACTTTCCGGCAGATTAAAACTGTGTGCCGGACCGAGACTCGAACTCGCGACCTTTGTCTATCGCGGGCAAGTGCTCTACCAACTGAGGTAACCATGCACTACTCACTCCCGGTCCGCACATCTTTAATTCCTCCAGTACCTCGTCCCCTACCTTCCAAACTTCACAGAAGCTCTCCTGTCAGCTCTCCTGTCCAGTCAGCACTACTCTTACAGACGTATCTCAGGCACAGCTCTTGTTCGGATAGGTATTTCCGTCATTTGGCTGTATGTAATGTGTTTATTGTTCTCTATGCACAAAGGATGCATTTTCTGCAAAGATAGAGAAATCTTCTCCATTAACATGATGACCAATAGCTTTGTGTCACCTAGTCAACAACAGCAGGTTAGTCTTTCTTTCTATATTTCAGGAGAATCTAGATTTATACGAGTGTTTCTCAACCACGGAAATTTGTGTGTCAGTTTAGTGAGCTTTTCAAACACATTTTATAAATACAGAAACGTTCACAAAATTCTATGTTGATAGCAGGAGGGTCATCATGCACTTGAAAATATTTTCAGCACCTAATTCAGAAAGTACTGGAAATATTTCGAAGTATATGGTAACCCTCTTGCTAAGAAGAGGGAATTTATAGCACTTAATTCAGCCCTCTCCACGAACCATGGACCTCGCCATCAATGGGATGGCCTGCGTGCCTCAGAGATTCAGATACCATACCATATGTGCAACTGCATTGGAGTGTTATCTGTTAAGAAGCCAGACAAATGTGTGGCTCCTGAAGAGGGTCAGTAGCCTTTTGAGTAGTTTCAGCGGCAACAGTCTGGACGATTGGCTGATCTGATCATGTACATCAACCGAAACAGTTTACCGTTCTGGTACTGTGAATGGCTAAAAGCAAGGGGCGACAACAGCCACAATTCTTTCTGAGGACGTGCAGTTCTGTTGTATGGTTAAATGATGACGAGCGCCTCCCAGATCTCCAGGCAGGGACTACTCAGGAGGATGCTGTCATCAGGAGAAACAAAACTGGCATTCTGCAGATCAAAGTGTGGACTATTAGATCCCTCAGTCGGGCAGGTAGGTTGGAAAACTGAAAAAGGACAATGGATCGGTTGAAGTTAGACCTACTTGGAATTAATGACGTTCGGTGGTAGAAGGAAGAGGATTTCTGGTCAGGTGAATACAGATCTGAAAATACAAAATCAACGTAACGGTAATGAACAAGAAAATAGGATTGTGGATAAGTTACTATGAACAGTATAATGAACGCATTATTGAGAAACAAGATAGATACGAAGTTCACACCCACCACAGTAGTAAAAGTTTCTATGCCAACTAACACTGCAGATGATCAAGAGATTGAAGAAATGTATGACGAGGTAAGAGAAATTATTCGGATAGGTTAAGGGAGACGAAAATGTAATAGTGATGGGGGACTCAAACACGTTGGTAGGAAAAGGAAGGGATGGACAAATTGTAGATGAATGATGATTGAGGGAAAGGAATGGAAGAGGCTGCCACCTGGTAGAAATTTGCACAGAGCTTCACAAAACAACGTACTCCTGAAACTACCCTTACAAGAAAATCACATACAGCACTACAATTCACTACACATCACAAGTCGTCTCACTTGTTCCCTTCACTGTAGCACTCCATAAAGACTGAAACCTTCTCGAAATACTTTATTATTCTGTATTCCTGCTAACCCAAAACAATTTGCTGCTGCCTGATGTCTTTGTGGCTGGCGAGGTAGTCCTTAATATGTTTTATACGATTTAACTGGCTTACTTTCTTCGCTAAACGCACTTAGTGACAGCTCTACACTTCAAAGGTTTTCTGTCGCTAGGGGCTAACTTCGGAATGTTGTTCAGCCAGACCGTTTACTTTCAGGCTCGTGTTACACCCTTCACCCACATCAGACTTCCGCTGTGCTGCAAACAGCTCGCTGTGTACGTCAGTTGCTAGCCCTGCAAGGCTGCGACCCAGAACTTGCACTCGCGCCACATTCGGAGCCTTGGCGTACACTCTTCAACAGATTCTGCCCTGTTGACGTGATTATCCACTCTTCGTGCTCGCCTCTTCTTCCTTTCTTTCTTTCGTTTCCCTGATTCTGAGCCTGTATCTTTTCTGCCACAACGTCTGCAACATATCTACCAACAACGACTTGTGCGTTTCACATAGTATGTAAAAGAACAACATCATCTGCAAATCCATTCTGTATGACACAAAAATCACCGACACAAGCATTTGCTTGTACATCGGGCCCTGGCACTCCGGCCTCAGCACAACAGCCATCATCACCCAACGGGCAGATATTACTGCATGCAAATCACCCATGTTGCTATTCCCAATCTGAATCAATTCAGTACACATCACTCTCATTCCCTCTTGTCCTGCCGTTACCCCAAAATCCATAATTCCACTGGATAACAGAGTTACCAGTTGTCCTAAACTTGAACAGCGTCAGTACTCTATGTCTCACATAAATTCTCAGGAAACCATCTACAACTAATTTAATCTTTCTAATAAAAAGAATCTAACCAAACGGGACTTTCCGGGACTTCCCTGTACTGGCAGGGTTATCTGCATTAACGGTAGTCGACTGACATGCAGGAGCTGGTAAATTATCCACATGCCTGTTTCTCTCCCTCTCAGCTTCCTGTTTCTCCTTCCTCTCCGGTTTCCATCTATTCTTTCTGTCCTCTCAAAAATCAACATATTCCTCATATCCCGATACCCGCTTTCCATTGTCCAGTCTTTGAGCTCCCTCCACATCTTCTACCTGTAGTCCACAGTTTGGTGACAAGCTTCTTTCTTCAGCTCAGTATTACTTACTTCTAATCTGTTATGCTGCTCCACCTTTTCTGCTTTCAACTCATCTACCTCGCCTCTTAAAATAATCAATACATCCTCTATGGTATCCCCTTAAGGTGTCGAAAACTCTGCTGACTGTGGTTCTGACCGTCACATGATTACCTCTTATCAGTTACACAATCTTAAACGAAGGAACCTGATCAAACGTACCTCTAACCTAACACTCCTCACTAGCCGAAATGCTTCAATATCGAGACATACACACTGCTGTGTACAAACCAAAATCAAATTACTGTGTCACATAACTTTAACACTATTACATTACTTCCAACTACAGCTTAATTACTATCGCCTGAGTAGTTGCTCTTACTTACTACTATACACCAAAACAATAACTAAATTTATTTACACTTCCTGAAGCACAAATCAGGGTTAATACACCACTGGCCATTAAAGTTGCTACACCAAGAAGAAATGCAGATGATAACCGGGTATTCATTGGGCAAATATACTAGATCTGACTTGTGATTACATTTTCACGTAATTTGGGTGCATAGATCCCGAGAAATAAGTACCCAGAACAACCACCTCTGGCCGTAATAACGGCCTGGATACGCCTGGGCATTGAGTCAAACAGAGCTTGGATGGCGTATACAGGTACACCTGCCCATGCAGCTTCAACACGATACCACATTTCATCAAGAGTAGTGACTGGCTTATTGTGACGAGCCAGTTGCTCGGCCACCATTGACCAGACGTTTGTAATTGGTGAGAGATCTGGAAAATGTGCTGGCCAGGGCAGCAGTCGAACATTTTCTGTATCCAGAAAGGCCCATACAGGACCTGCAACATACTGTCGTGCATTATCCTGCTGAAATGTAAAGATTCGCAGGGATCGAATGAAGGGTAGAGCCACGGGTCATAAAACATCTGAAATGTAACGTCCACTGTTCAGAGTGTCGTCAATGCGAACAAGAGGTGACCGAGACGTGTAACCAATGGCACTCCATACCATCACGCCGTTTGATACGCCAGTATGGCGATGACGAATACACGCTTCAATTGTGCATTCACCGCGATGTCGCCAAACACGGTTGCGACCATCATGATGCTGTAAACAGAACCAGGGTTCCTCCGAAAAAATGACGTTTTGCCATTCGTGCACCCAGGTTCGTCGTTGAGTATACCATAGCAGGCGCTCCTGTCTGTGATGCAGCGTCTACATCTACATCTACATTTATGCTCCGCAAGCCACCCAACGGTGTGTGGCGGAGGGCACTTTACGTGCCACTGTCATTACCTCCCTTTTCTCTTCCAGTCGCCTATGGTTCGCGGGAAGAACGTCTGTCTGAAGGCCTCCGTGCGCGGTCGAATCTCTCTAATCTTACATTCGTGATCTCCTCGGGAGGTATAAGTAGGGGGAAGCAATATACTCGATACCTCATCCAGAAACGCACCCTCTCGAAACCTGGCGAGCAAGCTACAACGCGATGCAGAGCGCCTCTCTTGCAGAGTCTGCCACTTCAGTTTGCTAAACATCTCCGTAACGCTATCACGGTTACCAAATAACCCTGTGACGAAACGCGCCGCTCTTCTTTGGATCTTCTCTATCTCCTCCGTCAACCCGATCTGGTACGGATCCCACACTGATGAGCAATACTCAAGTATAGGTCGAACGAGTGTTTTGTAAGCCACCTCCTTTGTTGATGGGCTGCATTTTCTAAGGACTCTCCCAGGTCTCTCTCTAAGGTTACCTTAACGTCTGTAGACGTCTCTCCATTGATAACAACATGCTGTGTTCTGCTTGCTAAACACTCTTCAATCCAGCCACACAGCTGGTCTGATATTCCGTAGGCTCTTACATTCTTTATCAGACGACAGTGCGGAACTGTATCGAACGGCTCCGGGAAGTCAAGGACAATAGCATCTACCTGGGAGCCTGTAACTAATATTTTCTGGGTCTCATGAACAAATAAAGCGAGTTGGGTCTCACACGATCGCTGTTTCCGGAATTCATGTTGATTCCTACAGAGTAGACTCTGGGTTTCCAAAAATGACATGATACGCGAGCAAAAAACATGTTCTAAAATCCTACAACAGATCGACGTCAGAGATATAGGTCTATAGTTTTGCGCATCTGCTCGACGACCCTACTTGAAGACTGGGACTACCTGTGCTCTTTTCCAATCATTTGGAATCTTCCGTTCCTCTAGAGGCTTGCGGCACACGGCTGTTAGAAGGGGGGCAAGTTCTTTCGCGTACTCTGTGTAGAATCGAATTGGTATCCCGTCCGGTCCAGTGGACTTTCCTCTGTTGAGTGATTCCAGTTGCTTTTCTATTCCTTGGACACTTAGTTCGATGTCAGCCATTTTTTCGTTTGTGCGAGGATTTAGAGAAGGAACTGCAGTGCGGTCTTCCTCTGTGAAACAGCTTCGGAGAAAGGTGTTTAGTATTTCAGCTTTACGCGTTTCATCCTCTGTTTCAATGCCATCATCATCCCGAAGTGTCTGGATATGCTGTTTCGAGCCACTTACTGATTTAACGTAAGACCAGAACTTCCTAGGATTTTCTGTCAAGTCGGTACATAGAATTCACTGAACGCTTCACGCATAGCCCTCCTTACACTAACTTTGACATCGTTTAGCTTCAGTTTGTCTGAGAGGTTTTGGCTGCGTTTAAACTTGGAGTGAAGCTCTCTTTGCTTTCGCAGTAGTTGCCTAACTTTGATGTTGAACTACGGTGGGTTTTTCCCGTCCCTTACAGTTTTACTCTACACGTACCTGTCTAAAACGCATTTTACGATTGCCTTGAACTTTTTCCATAAACGCTCAACATTGCCAGTGTCGGAACAGAAATTTTCGTTTTGATCTGTTAGGTAGTCTGAAATCTGCCTTCTATTACTCTTGCTAAACAGATAAACCTTCAGCCCGCATCTCGTGGTCGTGCGGTAGCGTTCTCGCTTCCCACGCCCGGGTTCCCGGGTTCGATTCTCGGCGGGGTCAGGGATTTTCTCTGCCTCGTGATGGCTGGGTGTTGTGTGCTGTCCTTAGGTTAGTTA
This sequence comes from Schistocerca nitens, assembly GCF_023898315.1. Lineage (NCBI taxonomy): Eukaryota > Metazoa > Arthropoda > Insecta > Orthoptera > Acrididae > Schistocerca > Schistocerca nitens. The sequence goes on from NC_064615.1 coordinate 957,868,152, forward strand.
GGTTTAAGTAGTTCTAAGTTCTAGGGGACTTATGACCACAGCAGTTGAGTCCCATAGTGCTCAGAGCCATTTGAACCATTTTTAGATAAACCTTCCTCCCTTTTTTTATATTCCTATTAACTTCCATATTCAGGAATGCTGAAACGGCCTTATGATCACTGATTCCCTGTCCTGCAGTCGAAAAGTTCAGGTCTGTTTGTTATCAGTAGGTCCAAGATGTTATCTCCACGAGTCGGTTCTCTGTTTAATTGCTCGAGGTAATTTTCGGATAGCGCACTCAGTATAATGTCACTCGATGCTCTGTCCCTACCACCCGTCCTAAACATCTGAGTGTCCCAGTCTATATCTGCTAAATTGAAATTTATGTGAAATGTATACCAAATTTTCTCTCAGTTGTTCTGCCACTAATGCTGCTGAGTCGGGAGGTCGGTAAAAGGAGCCAATTATTAACCTAACTCGGTTGTTGAGTGTAACCTCCACCCATAATAATTCACATGAACTATCCACTTCTACTTCTCTACAGGATAAACTACTATTAACAGCGACAAACACGCCACCACCGGTTGCATGCAATCTATCCTTTCTAAACACCGTCTGTGCCTTTGTAAAAATTTCGGCAGAATTTATCTCTGGCTTCTGCCAGCTTTCTGTACCTATAACGATTTCAGCTTCGATGCTTTCTATCAGCGCTTGAAGTTCCGGTACTTTAGCAATGCAGCTTCGACAGTTTACAATTACAATACCGATTGCAGCATGGTCCCCGCATGTTCTGACTTTGCCCCGCACGCTTTGAGGCTGTTGCCCTTTCTGTACTTGCCCGAGGCCATCTAACCTAAAAAACCGCCCAGTCCACGCCACACAACCCCTGCTACCCATGTAGCCGCTTGCTGCATGTAGTGGACTCCTGACCTATCCAGCGGAACCCGAAACCCCACCACCCTATGGCGCAAGTCGAGGAATCTGCAGCCCACACGGTCGCAGAACCGTCTCAGCCTCTGATTCAGACCCTCCACTCAGCTCTGTACCAAAGGTCCGCAGTCAGTCCTGTCGACGATGCTGCAGATGGTGAGCTCTGCTTTCATCCCGCTAGCGAGACTGGCAGTCTTCACCAAATCAGATAGCCGCCGGAAGCCAGAGAGGATTTCCTCTGATCCATAGCGACACACATCATTGATGCCGACATGAGCGGCCACCTGCAGATCGGTGCACCCTGTAACCTTCATGGCATCCGGAAGGACCCTTTCCACATCTGGAATGACTCCCCCTGGTATGCACACGGAGTGCACATTGGTTTTCTTCCCCTCTCTTGCTGCCACATCCCTAAGGGGCCCCATTACGCGCCTGACGTTGGAGCCAGTAAGCCCACCCTCTGCGACCGCCCGGATCTTGCAGACTGAGGGGCAGCCTCTGGAACAGGACAAGCAGCCATGTCCGGCCGAAGATCAGTATCAGCCTGAGACAGAGCCTGAAACCGGTTCGTCCGACAAACTGGAGAGGCCTTCCGTTCAGCCCTCCGGAATGTCTTTCGCCCCCTGCCACACCTCGAGACAACCTCCCACTCTACCACAGGTGAGGGGTCAGCCTCAATGTGGGCAGTATCCCGGGCAGCCACAGTCGTAGTCCGATCGGGGGATGCGTGGGGCGAGCTGGCCGTCCCCGACAAATCCCATCCGGACCCCCACAGTGATGCCCATGGCAACAGCCTCAAGCTGTGTGACCGAAGCCAACACTGCCTGAAGCTGGGAGCGAAGGGATGCCAACTCAGCCTGCATCTGAACACAGCAGTTGCTGGCCCTAACCATGCTAAAAGCTGTTGTGCAAAGAACGTCTGAACTAATCAACAGAGAGCTCAAACAATTCGACACAAAATTTAAACGGTTATTAAAATACAAGATTGCCTAATAGATGCAGTAATGCTGCTACTTGCGCACTGCTGACACACTGCTCGGCGGCGGAAGGAGACTACGCGATTTTACACTATTCAGGTACTAAAACGCGATGCTACACTCTCAAATACTATAATACGCCCGAAATTTATGAATTAAACAATGCAAGTACCAAAAACACGCAAAGAAATTAAGAATTAAACTATTTAACAAGTAAGTAGCTAAGAGTATACGACTTGCTGCAGGCAGCTGCTTATCCAACGGCGGCAGGGAGCACAGCGTCAAGGGTAACCACAGCCATAGTCTCCGAGCTGACAGTCCATGCCGCTGTAAACGTCGTCGAACTGTTCGTGTAGATGGTTGTTGCCTTGAAAACGTCCCCATCTGTTGACGCAGGGATCGAGACATGGCTGCACGATCCATTACAGCCATGCGGATAAGATGCCTGTCATCTCGACTGCTAGTGATACGAGGCCGTTGGGATCCAGCACAGCGTACCGTATTACCCTCCTGAACCCACCGATTCCATATTCTGCTAACAGTCACTGGATCTCGACGAACTCGAGCAGCAATGTCGCGATACGATAAACCGCAATCGCGATAGGCTACAATCCGACCTTTATCAAAGGCGGAAACGTGATGGTACGCATTTCTCCTCCTTACACGAGGCATCACAACAACGTTTCACCAGGCAACGCCGGTAAACTACTGTTTGTGTATGAGAAATCGGTTGGAAACTTTCCTCATGTGAGCACGTTGGAGGTGTCGCCACCGGTGCCAACCTTGTGTGAATGCTCTGAAAAGCTAATCATTTGCATATCACAGTATCTTCTTCCTGTCGGTTAAATTTCGCGTCTGTAGCACTTAATCTTCGTGGTGTAGCAACTTTAATGGCCAGTAGTGTAGCTGATATACTACTCCAGAGTTATATGCTTTGCTCATGACACCTTTATTATACATATCAACAAAGTGAAAACTAATACATACTTACGTGTCCCCAAATATACTGTTTGTTTTCCACTCTCACACACTGAACGTACAAGTACAGCTCAGCCTCTCACGAAACCCGCTGACTTGCCACGACCTCACAGTCAAACACAACAAAGCTGGAACATTTCAGTGACCCACAATGAAGATAGTGTTGGCGTTGTTGCGCCCTGTGGTATGAGCAAACTTCGTGGGGTTGAATTCGAAGAACTCGTGCTGACATCAACCTGCGGAGTGACAGTGAGTGGTGAGGGGTAAGTGGTCCAGTGGAAAAAAATTTGATAGTTAGAAATGACTTTTATTGACTGACGCAGAGTCTGTTTGTTGCCCCCCGGATGGCACTGATGTATGGGCGGCATCTTCTACGCAAGCTGCTGAGAAGATGCACAGCGATGTTGACGGAAGCCCATAGTAGGCCGGCAACCATTAGAGGCCACGGGCCTTGAACTGATCGTCGCATTATTTCACCAGTGTCGAGGAGTCCACACGGCCCTCGCTCTGCTCATGTCACCACCATGGCGGTCATAGACTGCTATGTGTGGGATATGACTCGCTGTCCTACGGCAGGAGTCAGATGGAACTTGATACTCCAGTGCCACTGGAAATTCTGCATCGGTGGCAGCAGCCACAAACGGCAGATCAGCAGGCTTGTGGAACCAAGTCCTGTGAAGGATTTTGCGCTGGTGGCAGGCGCAGCCTGGTCTTGGACCCATCACTGGCCCTGTCAATGCCCACGCGTCTCGCTGGTCTGGGGTAGCTCTGGTGTCGTGGTGCTCCTGCTGGTTTCTGGCGACGAGAAGACATCCCCTGCCTCGCAATTCAGACTTAGTTCTGCGCCGCTAACATGCATTTCTTTCACTAAAGCCTGGTACATAGACATATTGCTCACAACAAAAATCTTGCCCTGCTGTGGTAATATCACTGCACTTACCTACACGGTTACTGCTGTGCAGTACAATTTGCTGCTGCCCTCGGTTATTCTGGATTCGCATTCTCTTTGTGTGTCTGTTGTGGGTGCTCCAAGATGGGTTCCACACTACTTTTCATTACGTTTGCTACATAACAAACTACTGTCGTCAGTAAAAATATCTTTGTGAAGATTCAGGACGAAATCTGATTTAACAATCTAAAACATAGTGTTAGAAGGTATATACAACACCTTATACAAAAACATGTGATCATGACATTGAAGTTCATTTGAGAAATACATCACCACTAAGGTACGTAGTGATTTGGTCCATAAGTGATCACCTATATCGTTTCACAGGTTCATGTCGCAAGGCAACTGAAGGAACCTAAATCTCTTTTGGTGCCTACAGTTCACATGTTAGCGCCCTTTCGTTGATATGTCCACTGTGGAACAATCGACTCAAGTGCAACCAAAGATATTTGCAGACAAATGTAACGCTTTGTAAAATTAGAGTGCGGTGCTTTGTAGTTGAACTTCATTGCATGGATTTTACCTGTCTGACTGCGTATGGTGTTTACTTTTTGAACTTGTCGAGTGTCAGTGGTTTCAAGGCAGACAACTAACTTCTACAGATTTAATCTAATTAATCTTTCTAAAATATTTACGTATTTTCCTCATTTAATATTAGCAGTTAAGCGATTATCTAGTGATTCCTCCAGCATAATGTCAGGTAGTTGCACCTGAACATCAATTTCCCTAAATTTAATTTATCAAAATTTCGTGATAGACTCAGATTTAAATACTGACAGTTTTAAGAAGAGATGTAACCGTCATTACACAGCACACAATATTAATTTTAGGTATAAATGAAGAAGAAAAGCATTGAAAATCCTATAGTGCGTTGTTCGCAAGTGCAGATATCGTTCAGCAATATGAGCACCGCTAAATAACTTTGTGCATTTTTGTATCATGGTCTTCCTAGACCAAGTGTTTGTGTGCTCTTGATGCTGCTCGTATGGTTTCACAACGGAAGTAAGGTACTATCTCCAACAGGCACGAGCAAGCACTACGGCAGCAGCCGGAGCCACTGCAGTATCCACTAAACGTGCTTTAAGAACGACAACACTAACCATTATTGACCTCGATGTGTCAACAGAAATTGTCTCGTGTCCCGTCCCAATGCTTCCATTGTGTGATGAGGCTAAAAAGACACTGCAGTTCGTACACACATCGTATACACACATTATGAAGCACTGCAGTTAACTTTCTCGTTAGACAGTGCTTTTCCTTTACTTGGCGCGTCCTAATACTATTCCTCTGCTACGTAAATTAATTCTTCTTGTGCGTTTAGTATCGTCTGTCTAAGAGATAAAATTGTGACGTTATGTATTCCGGTTTTCATAGAACCACTTAACCACATCTTAGCTAAATTTTCAGAAAAGCAACAAAAGACTCAGCTTACCCCGTCTTACTTATTACCAGATCTTCAGGTATGGAATCATAATAATACTTTTACCTGCAAACGATATGACAGTATAATAACGACAAATTAAAAATGTAGTAATACATAACGGTTTTCAGCTGGAGCATCTTTCACATATACAGGGTGAACGATTACACATATAGAAACGTGGTTGTCGGCAAATGGTAGAGCGTCAAGGGGCACATATTTTTTTGCTTTTTAATGATTCTAGCGCTGGTTGGGTTGGATTGTTTGGGGGAAGAGACCAAATTGCGAGGCCATCGGTCTCATCGGATTATGGGAGGATGGGGAAGGAAGTCGGCCGTCCCCTTTCAAAGGAACCATCCCGCCATTTGCCTGGAGCGATTTAGGGAAATCACGGAAAACCTAAATCAGGATGGCCGGACGCGGGATTGAACCGTCGTCCTCCCGAATGCGAGTCCAGAGTGCTAACCACTGCGCCACCTCGCTCGGTCCCTAGCGCTGGTATCTATTGAAGCAAGTACAATTTTTTAGATGGAACCGCATTCTTTTTATAAGTGCATTCGGTAGCTCTGGAGAAGACGATTACATTGATATCGCGTTTGTTAATGCTGCCGTTGAAACCTGTCGTAAAAAGATTTCAAGCAATGCCCTAGAATGTGAGCGCGCGATAGCTCGAAACGGCATTTTAAGTGCAAACACTGCCAATCAAGCGTCTCGGACCAGAGTGAGTAAATGTATACTGTTTGGTTGGCCTGCAGTACTAGAATTAAGCTCTATTTCCCCTTGAACCAAACTATAATCTAGATGCCGGTTCAGCTACGAATGTTGTAAATTTAAGTACGGCATAGGACAGAATCTAGCGTATGACAAGGGCTTAGGAAAACTATTTCACATTTGTGTACCCTCCAAAATTCACGTGAACTGAAGAAGCAGACAAATTAAGTATTCATTATTAAAAAGTAAAGGGGTCATATACACTGCAGAAACCAACTACAGTATTAAATATCTAAATGTTTTAAGGATAATTTGACTTATCTTTTCCTGCACATGGCTGTGTGCTTCTTAGATGTAAAATACCTGCTGCCGGGACAACTGTCTCTGCCTACACTGCTCTAAGTTATATCATACGGGATACATTCGTTGAACTAAATATTTTATTGGAATAAAATATCTTCTTAATGATACGTTTTTTCTCGCTGAACGTCAGCGCGTAATGATTAGATTAGATCCAGTTTTCGTTCCACAGTCCAAAAAAATACGACGATTGTCGTGGATGTGGAAAAAGTTAGAAAGTATAATCTCACAACGCTGCTCATTTGTCAGGAGATTGTAAAAATAGGTGAACACATTACAGTAACCTGGAACTGCTAATATTTACAGAATTAATACTCTGACACAATTAAATGTAGTTACGCACTTCTAATAATTTTATCATACACAAAATACCTAATCTTTACTGTTGTGTCCAAGTGCTGCCAAAACTGAAATCTAACAGATATTTAAGGTTGTCTAACATTGCGTGTTAAGATATTCACCCATACAGTAGACGGTGTTGCCTGTAAAAATGTGTTTGAAATTCTGTTCAAACTGTGCTTTATCTGAAACCAAGTATTTTACGGTTGATGGCAATTTATTTAAAATGTATCTTCCTGAATATTCGACCCCTTCCTAGACCACGATAAGTGATTTAGGTGTTTATGAAGATTGTTCTAATTCCTAGTATTGATACTAGGTATTAAGCTATGGGTTGGAAATAGAAATATATTTCTTGTTAGAAATTTCATTTACGAATGTAAATACTGAGAAGCAGTGGTTAGAATGGAACCTTCCTTGAACAGTTTTCAACATGATATTCTTGAATTTACATCACAAATGAGTCTTATTACTCGCTTTTGCACGTTAAAGTCTTTTGCTCGATTTCGCGAGTTACCCCAGAATACGATCCTGTACAACATAATAGAATGAAAGTAAGCAAAGTATGCAAGATTTTTGTGTTTATATCTCCAACATCTGACACCATTCTCACTGCAAATGCAGACTTGTTTAGGCAAGTCTGTGTTATGTCCTTCTCAACTGAATTTACTATCGAGTTTTAATGCCAGAAATTTTACACTGACAACCTCTTCGATCTGCATGTCTTCATATGTTGTACACATGCTGGAAGGAAATCTCTTATAGATTCTGAACTGCATATAGTGGGTGCTTTCAAAGTCCATTGACAATGAATTAGCTTTAAACCATCTGTTAATGTCAGTGAAAATTTGGTTATCACCCATTTCTAAATTTATACTTGAGTTGATACTTACAGTAATGTTTATATCATCTGCAAACAAAACAAACTTATCATCTGGCACTATACCAGACGAGAGGTCATTAATGTATGCAGGAAAAAGGCAACGGACCTTGAGGAACACCACATGTAATTAATTCCCAATGAGATGAAAACTGACTGCTTACTGCTCAAGTATTTCGCAGCAACACCCAATGTTTCCTGTTAGTTCAATAAAACTGAAACCCCTTTGCCACGCTACCGGTGACGCCATAATATTCTAATTTACTTAAGAGAATGCTGTGATTCACACACTCAAAGGTTTTCACAGGTTGTGGAACATGACTGTAGCCTCTAATTTGTTATCTAATGAATTAACTACGTTCTTGCTGTACATGCAAACAACTTTCTCTATATCACAACCCTTAAGAAACGCAAACTGTGACTTGAACAATATATTATTTGCAGTCAGATGCTTACGGAGACGTTTCCAGACAGTTTTGAAGAAGCTGGCAAAAATGAAATTGGTGTGATGGTATCTCTGCATCCCCCATGATGTAAAAAGGCTTAACGTCAACATATTTTAGCCAGTCTGGGGATGTTCTACTGATAAGAGATTGACTAAACCAATAGCTCAAGACAGAACTGAACTCACATTAGCACACTTTGATTAAACTTTGTTAATGTATCTCATTCTCTAGAATACTTAGATCTTAAGGATTTTATGATGGAAGCTACTTCTTTGGGAGAGGTGAGTGTCATTTCTATTTTACTGAAGTTATTTGTAAAGACTGGTCACAGGTACTCCACTGCACCGTTTACCGAACCTGAAAACCCCAAGTTGTCAATAACAGAAACAAAGTACTTCTTTGAAAGATTTGCAACACCACATGTACTTCTTACCAACGTCTTATTTATTTTTAGAGCTACATGTTCTTCTTCCCTTTTCGTCCCACCTGTCTCTGTCTTCACTATATCCCATATAGTTTTTATTTCATTGCCTGAGGTAATTATCCTTTCCTCATAGTGAAGCTGCTTAGATTTCTGAATTATTTGCTTTAATATTTTGCAATATTATTTGTAATGGATTGTAGTGCTAACATCAGAGCTGTTCCTAGATATTTGATACAGTCTCCTTTTTGCCCCAAATTATTCCTTGTTTAATCCAGGGTTTAACTTTAGACTTCTGTTTGAGTTGAGTTACCTTTAGCGAAAACAATTTTCAAAAGAGGCAGTAACTTCATTAATGAATGCTTTGTATTTTCCATTTGAGTCAGAAGTACTGTAAGCATCTATCCAGATCATATCTTTGATCAATGTCCCAAACTTTTCAATTTTTGACTGATTTTTTACCATCCTGTACTCAAATTGAACAGACTTTTCTATCCTGACAAGTTTCAACATTCAACACAAGATACTGCATGTCATGATCAGATAGTACCTTTATTATTGGTTTTGTGATATGACTTTTTTCCTAGATTTATCTACAAATATGTTATCAATGGCAGTCTAGGCGCTTATAGCGTACATTAAAATTTGCTTTCTGGTTGCCTGTTTTATCAATGTGAATGTCATTTTTAGTCTGTCTCTAAACATCTTTTATTCTGCCATCCACACCCTAAAAAGCTACTATTCTGTCTCTTGCAACCAATGGTACTTTACCACTTGTTGGTTGGTTGGTTGGTTGTTTGAGGTTTAAGGGACCAAACAGCGAGGTCATCAGTCCCTTGTTTCAAATATACTCCATTCTGCTAACGGGACATCTCAGAAAAGTCAGAACAATAAAACGGAAAAAGGGAAAAAACGTAAAGGGCAGTCACGTTGTCATTGGTAAAAACAAATGAGGGAAGTCGGCAAGAGAACGAACCCAACACTATGCTGAAGCAGCATAGGCAAGACCACCTGTGACTTAAAAGGTACAACTGCTATAATGCAGAAAATACGTATGGGAATAAAAAGACTAACCAAGCCTTAAAAAAGGGTAAAAAGAGTAAAAGGGGAAGAAAAGAGGATTCCGGTCAGGGAGGTGAATCGGGAATCTCTAAACACTACCTACAGTGGGAGACACCCAAACACTCACCGCCCTGCCCCAACACCAGGGAGATTAAAAACCTTAAAACTGAGAATAAAAACCACTCTCCCGGAGGAAACCGAGAACCAGAGAGACCATCCGGGAATCGTCAGCCAACATCAAAGGTAAAGTGTGGGGGAGTCTGTACTTAGTACGCAGAGCCAAAAGAAGGGGGCATTCAACCAAAATGTGGGCCACTGACTGGAAGGCTCCACAACCACATAGCGGGGGTGGCTCATCACGCAAAAGAAAACCATGGGTCAGCCTGGTATGACCAATGCGGAGACGACACAGTGTGGTCGAGTCCTTTCGGGAGAGGCGAAAGGAAGAACGCCATGGGCCTGGTGTCACCTTAATTGCACGAAGTTTATTAGACAGTGGAGTAGCCTCCCAAGAATTGGCCCATGACTGCGCGAAGTGGGATTTGATGTGAAGCCGTAAATCCGCTGCAGGAGGGGTTACAGGAAACGGGGGGTAAGTAACTGCTCCCCCAGCCAAACGATCAGCGAGCTCATTTCCCGGGATACCCACATGGCCAGGGACCCATAGGAAGTCAATGGAACAAGCAGCACGGTGAATATCAGCGAGATGGTCATGGATGGCAGAGACCAAGGGATGGCGCGAAAAACACCGGTCAATAGCAAGAAGGCCACTCATCGAGTCCGTACATAACAAAACGCGGTTGTGTTGGGATTGTTTAATAAAGGTAAGGGCCCGGGAAATTGCCATCAATTCCGCAGTAAACACCCCACATGTAGGTGGCAGCAGATGATTTTCCGTTCCAACAGAGGACGTGAAGGCATACCCAACATGATCAGCAGATTTAGAGCCATCAGTGTAAAAAACAACAGCATCCCGAAACTCCCATAAAATTTTGCGGAAAAAGGAACGAAACACCACCGGGGGGATGGAATCTTTCGGACCGCGGCGGAGATCCATCCGAATTCGAGGCCGAGGAACTAACCAAGGAGGGGTGGAGGGGAGGGAGCGAGGAAGACAGGACAAAGAAGGAAGTTGAAAATCACGGTAAAGAGACGCAAGGCGCAGCCCAACCGGTAAACCCGCCCGAGGGCGGGAGTCGGGTGGGCGACGTCCATGGTCTGGGAACAGGATAGAATAGGAAGGATGAGAGGGAGAAGAACGGATAGTGAGGGCATAAGACACCAGAAGCTGGGACCGCCGAACAGAAAGGGGTGGGATCCCAGCTTCAACCAGGAGACTATCAACAGGGCTAGTAGGGAAGGCACCGGTGGCCAAACGGATACCACGATGGTGGACTGGATCCAGCACGTGCAGTGTGGAAGGAGCAGCTGAACCATTAACTTGACAACCATAGTCCAAACGAGACAGAACTAGAGCACGATAAAGACGGAGGAGGAGAGAACGGTCCGCACCCCAAGAGGAGTGGGCAAGGAAGCGAAGGAGATTGAGTTTACGGAAACATCCTACCTTCAGGAGTCTGATATGGGGCAACCAAGTGAGCTTGTTGTCGAAAAGAAGACCCAGGAAACGAAACTGTGAAACCACAGGCAATCGTTGTGCAGCGAGATAGAGCTCTGGATCAGGGTGGACCGTAGTACGGCGACAGAAGTGGACCACCCACGATTTTAAAGGAGAGAATTGAAACCCGTGTGAGAGGGTCCATGCAGAGGCACGCCGTATAGCCACCTGGAGCTGCCGTTCTGCAGATGCCATCGAGGAGGAACTAACCCAAATGCAGAAATCATCCACATACAGGGCAGGGGCGACCAAGGGACCGACAGAGGCCACAAGTCCATTGATAGCAATGAGGAAAAGAAGGACACTCAAGACAGAACCCTGTGGGATGCCCGTCTCCTGGGTCCGCGGAGAACTAAAAGCAGTACCAACTCTAACTCTGAATGACCGATGGATCAGGAACTGGCGGATAAAATTCGGGAGTGGGCCCCGAAGACCCCACTGATGAAGGGTTAGTAAGATGTGATAGCGCCAGGCCGTGTCATAGGCCTTGCGAAGGTCAAAAAACACTGCAACCAAATGGCGGCGCTGGGAAAAAGCCTGCCGAACTGCGGATTCCAAGCGAAGTAAATGATCGATTGGAGATCGTCCCTCTCGAAAGCCACACTGGTAAGGGGACAATAGATCCCGAGATTCGAGGACCCAAGTGAGCCGACGGGCTACCATCCGTTCAAGTAACTTACAAACAACATTGGTCAAACTAATTGGCCGATAGCTGTCAACAGATAGGGGGTTCTTACCAGGCTTAAGGACAGGAACCACAATGCTATCCCTCCACTGAGAAGGGAAGTCACCCTGGAGCCAGATACGGTTCAACACCCGAAGAAGATGTTGCCGTTGTGGAGCACTGAGATGTTGAAGCAGTTGGTTATGAATAGAATCTGGGCCAGGGGCCGTATCATGAGAAGAAGATAGAGCAGAAAGAAATTCCCATTCAGTAAAAGGTTCGTTATAAGATTCTGACTCACAAGTGGTGAAACATAAGGTGAGAGCTTCAGCCTGCTGTTTGTGATGAAGGAAAGCAGCGGGATAGGAGGCTGACGCCGATGCCACTGCAAAATGGGTCGCAAGATGTTCGGCGATAACTAATGGGTCCGTACAAATGCCATCTGGGAGGTGAAGGCCTGGTAGGGTGGACTGCCGATGGCAACCTTGGAGAGAACGAAGTGTAGCCCATACCCGTGACAGAGGGACAGTGGAACCAAGGGAAGAAACGAATCGTTCCCAACATATCCGCTTGCTCTGTTTGATTAAATAACGGGCTTTAGCGCGAAGGCGTTTAAAAGTAGTAAGGCTGGCTACGGATGGGTGCCTCTTGAAGTGTTGCAAAGCTCGACGGCGATCACGGATGGCAATGGCAATGGCCGGACTCCACCACGGGACGTGCCGGTGACGAAATAGTCCAGATGAGCGCGGGACAGCAACGTTAGCAGCGCGAACAATCGCGTCAGACACGTCACGTAGGACGTCATCAATACAACCCGACAAAGAGGGAGAAAACTCGACCTGTGCAGTGTATAGAGGCCAATCGGCGCGGTGGAAAGACCAACGAGGTAACCTGTCCATCGGGGAGCGCGAAGGGAGCGTGAGAATCAACGGGAAATGGTCACTATCACAAAGGTCGTCGTGTGGCGACCAGTGTAATGAAGGGAGGAGAGAGGGAGAAGAAAGAGAAAGATCAATGGCAGAAAAGGTACCATGACCAGCACTGAAATGAGTAGGGGAGCCATCATTAAGAAGGCACAGGTCGTGGTCTGCAATAAATTGGTCTGTAAGAAGACCTCGTCTAGATGGAAAGGCACTGCCCCACAAAGGATGATGAGCATTAAAATCCCCAAGGAGGAGGAAGGGAGGAGGAAGTTGCTGAAGAAGGGTGGTTAAGGCAGCAGGTGTAAGAGCCCTGTCAGGAGGGAGATAAAGATTGCAAACGGTGACTGCAGAGTCTAAGTGGACCCTAACAGCAACCGCTTCCAATGTAGTTTGGAGAGGAATCCACGTGCAAGCAATGTCGGTACGGACCAACGTACAAACGCCACCAGAAGCCCGCAAGGGTCCGACGCGATTGCGACAGAAAACACGGAACCCACGGAGGGTCGGTGAGTGAGCATCAGTAAAATGTGATTCCTGGAGAACCACACAAGCTGCAGAGTAGGACGAAAGAAGGGATTTCAATTCCGGAAGGTGTCGATAGTAGCCATTACAATTCCATTGGAGAACCACAGAACGATGGTTTAAATGAGGGCTGAACACGCTAAATCCAGTCATACTGCCGGGTCCCCACCCGTCACAGACAAGGAGGGGGCGACATCCATAAACGACAGGTCAGAATCCAGTTGTGAAGTCGGGGAAGGGACCTCCGGTGACACCAGAGGCTCTTTGTCCCGGGACTTATGTTTCTTCTTCTTTTCAGGCTGAGATCGAGGAGGGCTGTGTGGCATAAAGGAGCCAGCTGCAGCAAGATCAGGAACAGAAAGAGACCGGGCGACCTGGGGGCCGACAGACCGCGGCTCTCGCGGTCGCCGCGCGGCAGCAGACCTTTGACCTGGAAGGTGCCGGGAAGGGGCATCCCGGGAGAGGCGCCCTTGACCGGCAGACGCCGAAGGAGTGGGACACTTCTCCGGCTGGGGAGGGGGAGCAGCACCCAGAGGAGAAGGTGTGGGAGCCGCAGGGGAGGGGGGGAGGAGTGGGGTCCGGGATGGGGGTAAGGAAGGGGGGGGAAGGGGGGAAGATGTAACCAAGGCGTAACTTGATGTCATAGACACAGGGTGCAGTCGTGCATATTTCTTACGGGCCTCTGTGTAGCTTAAACGATCGAGGGACTTATACTCTTGGATCTTTTTTTCTTTCTTATAAACTGGGCAATCTGGTGAACGTGGAGAATGACTACCACGACAATTTACACATACAGGAGGGGGAACACAGGGACTCCCCTCATGGAGTGGACGTCCACAGTCACCACAGAGAGGGTCCTGGGAACAGCGAGAAGACATGTGGCCAAAACGCAAGCACTTAAAACACCGCATAGGAGGTGGGATGTACGGCTTCACATCACAGCGATAGACCATAATCTTAACTTTCTCAGGAAGGGTATCCCCTTCAAAGGCCAGGATAACGGCACCAGTATCAATACGGTTATCTTTAGGACCCTTCTGAACACGCCGAACAAAGTGAACACCCCGCCGTGCGAGATTGTCCCGAAGTTCCTCATCAGTTTGAAGGATGAGGTCCCTGTGGAAAATCACACCTTGTACCATATTTAGAGACTGGTAAGGGGTAATAGACACAGGAATTGTGCCAAGATGGGTACAGGCACGAAGGGCCGCAGATTGGGCAGCTGAAGTAGTTTTAATCAGCAACGAACCCGACCGCATCTTGCTCAGGGAGTCCACTTCGCCAAACTTGTCTTCAATGTGTTCCACAAAGAATAAAGGCTTGACACTGGTGAAAGTATCTCCATCAGTCCTGGTGCAAACTAGATAACGGGGGAAAGGTTTTGCCCCTAGACGACGGGCCTGACCCTCTTCCCAGGGGGTAGCCATGGAAGGGAAGGCCGAAGGGGCAAGAGAAGCAGCACTTGAGGAATCAGTACCACGCAGAGAGACGGCCGCAGAACGGCCAGAGTTTTGGACCCTTATGCGTTTCATCTGCATAGCGTCCGCCCTGATACCACCCACTCCGATCAGGGGCTCTCCTCACGGGCGCCACCCAGCCACAGCAAGGGCCGTCTGGCACGGCGGCCATTGCCGGGAGTTCCGATGCTCCAGGATGACGAGCAACCACTCCAAGGCATGCATGAGGAGGTCACAGCTCAGGTATCAGAAGTGTGATCCCTGTGTGTTCAGGGGGCTCAACCAAAAGGGTACATAGCGACCCCACCACACGGGCTGGCTACCGTGCTGGCTATGCACCCTAGCATCAGACCACGACGTGAAAGAAAAGGTGGAATGTACTAGGAGGGCGCACGTCGGAGACACTAGGTAAGGTGCTCTTCCCCAAATGGCTCACACTATGGAAGAGAAATTTTGGAATGGAGGTCAAACCCCAGAGGGGGACCAAGGAATGCCAAAAAGAGGAGATAAGTACGCAACAAAGCCAGAGAGTTAAACCAACAGAACCAGGAGGATAGCGGGGCCAACATAAGCAAGGACACCAATAGTGGGAGAGGAGAGGGCGAGGGGAAAGGAGCATGGAGGGGAAAGGAGGGGAAGGAAAAGGAAATGCAGCCCGGGAGAGAAAGAAGGCTGCAATGGCTCGGGGCCCCGTGCTCGCCACGCACGTATCCACAAAAGAGTTGTGGACCCCCTGGGGGGTTTACCACTTGTGATAGTGCCCCCCATAAGTTATTTGCTATTAGCCCAGACAGTTGAGATGAAGGCCATGCCCGGTATAGTCTCATCTATTGTTAGAATCAACAGGAACCACACTGATATGAGACCCCATACCTGATCCAAGAATCAATTGCACCTCTAAATTAACTCTCATAAAAGAAGAGTTTAAATGAGTCCAGTCATGGCGCCTCAGAAGACACACAAGCACAACACCAGTGTGTGTCTTTGCTGAAGGTATCTTTACCAGCTCATCCTCAACTGAATAATTACGATCACTATCTAAGCTGTTGCCTGCCCCACCTGCTGTTATCACAAAGTCTACCTTTGTGAAGTCTTTGCAAAGTGATCTTTTAACCTGATTGTAGTTCATCCTGCAACAGTTGGCCTACACCTCTACCATGTGAACTGCCTAACAACAAAACATTCTCCTTCGCAGCTTTTTCTAACTTTTTACTTCCAAACACATTTTGAAAGTTTGTTGTGTCCTGTCTGCTCTTACATCTACTTGTGGCTCATCAGTTTCCAACTGTGACAAAAAATCAAACCTGTTGTCCACATTGACAACAACACTATCTGAGAAAGTCCTATTCCTATTTCACCTATAACCTGTTTTCACTTCCCACCTCTCTTTTCCCTGGTCCCCCCTTAACCTTTCCAGATCTTATTCTGCCTTATCTAGTTCCGCCTGAAGGGCAGTACTCTTCTCATCCTGGTCCACTATCTTTACTGCAAATCCTACACAACCAACGATCCTTGCTTATTTCCCAAATTCGCACGCCCCTGCAGTCACCCACATGAAAGAAACAGCAACAACTGTCATACCAAATCCTGGACCTAACAATCGTACGGCAAATCATAAGCTTCTCACTCATGCTAAACAAAATTTCAGGTTTAGTCTAAATTAAACAGGAATAATTTTCTATATACACAAATAATACAGAAAACTTCCAGAGATATAGATAGATTAATTCTGTATTGTTAACGTACAAAACAAAAGTAAACAAAGAAATGAGCCTACATTATATGAACATTTCTCTTATTTCCAAACTTTTCACTCTGGCCACTTACTAGAGAATCAAATGGGTAGCATGTAAGAATACTCTAACAACATAAACTGTACTTTACTGAAATAATCACGCAACTTAAGTATACGACAACGTAAACAAAAACTAGTCGAAAATTCGCTCCTATGAAATGTTTCCTTATCCCAAAAATACATAAATAAATATGAAACCTTCATTTAACAGCTTACAATAGGAATTAATTTACTTATTTGTTATATAATATTGCATTAATTCATTGTTATTACTCAATTAAACACTTATCTTTACGAGAGCTCTGAATGCACATGACTCGTGAACCGAAAATGCCACTAAGCAGCTACGTCCAGTACACGCTTTCGACTATTTGACATGTCGTAAACACAAAAGTGGAATAAAAAATTTGTTGACGATGATTTGGTAACCACCCGCATAACATAAAGAAATAACATTATCCTTCATTTCAGGATGTGTTAAAACTGTTGATCATGGACTGAAAGACATATTTGCAATCTCCGTTCGAAAGAACTATGAACAGATGCAATTACAGTGAATCCTGTCAAATAGCGAAAGTTTATGTACAAACACCTACAGAGGATGAATCACGTGAAACCTAACACCCCTATCATTTAATGAGCGGTTACATGGTTACACATACCGACGAACGATTTTCGACAAATGTTGGAGCGTCGAGGGCACGTATTTACCTTTCTCCTTTTTTTTTTATTTTAGCGCTGGTATCAACGATGATACTAAAGTTAGTACTTTCTTAAAACGAGAAACGTATACTTTTATAACTGCATCCGACAGTTCAAGAGAAGACAATTACAGTGGTACAGCGTTTGTTTATGTTGACTATGAAATCTGTCGTAAAAAAATTTGAGAAATGTCCTAGAAATTGAGTGCACGGTGGTAGGAATCGACATTAGCAGTGAAAACACCGCCAAGCAGAGCTCTCGTGCTACGCTGTGTCATGATATCGACACATTTGCCTGTTTACCTGTCTGCACTATAGGCCGCTCATTTCTATTTCAACATTCGTTGCGTGCAGACATGTATACCAGTGAGGAGAAGTTGGATATACTACTTTTATATGATGAATGTAAACGAAATGTCGTAAAAACAGCACAGCGGGGTATGACTATCTACCCGGAATGCCAATGTCTGACGCACCAGGCAATTGCACGAAATATTAAGACGCTAGTGCGAACACCCTACTTGAACATCAAAAAGAGGACAAGAAAGAAGACTGGAACTGACACAGAACACAAATAAACTTTTCCGGCTGCGACACTAATGAATCCTCACGGTTGTATGAGACACACCATCTGATAAAAAGTGTCTGGACAACTGGCTGAAATTGATTTACAAGTTCGTGGCACCCTCCATCGGTACTGCCGGAATTCAGTATGGTGTTGGCCCATCTTTAGCCCTGATGACAGGTTCCACTCTCGCAGGCATACGTTCAGTCACGTGCTGGAAGATATCTTGGGGAATGGCAGCCCATTCTTCACCGAGTGCTGCAGTGAGGAGAGGTCGGTGAGGCCTGGCACGAAGTCGGCGTTCCAAAAAATCCCAAAGCTGTTCTACAGGATTCAGGTCAAGACTCTGTGCAGGCCAGTCCACTACAGAGACGTTATTGTCGTGTAACCACTCCGCCACAGGCCGTGCATTATGAACAGGTGCTCGATTCTGTTTAAAGAGTCAAACGACATCCCCAAATCCCTCTTCAACAAAGGGAAGCAAGAAGGTGCTTGAAACTTCAATGTAAGCCGGTGCTGCGACAGTGCTCGCAAAACAATAAGGGGTGCAAGCCCCCTACATGAAAAACACGCCGACACCATAACACCACCGCCTCCGAATTTTACTGTTGGCACGACACACGTTGACAGATGACGTTCACCGGACATTCGCCATACCCACACCCCGCCATCGGATTCGCCACATTGCGTATCGTGATTCGTCACTCCGCACGACGTCTTTTCACTGTTCAATCGTCCAATGTTTACGATCCTTACACCAAGCGAGGTGTCGTTTGGTATTTACTGGCGCGATGTGTGGCTTATGAGCAACCGCTCGACCATGAAATTCAAGTTTTCATACCTCCCGCCTAACTGTCATAATACTTGCTGTTCATCCTGATGCAGTTTGGAATTCCTGTGTGATGGTCTGGATAGCTGTCTGCCTATTACACATAACGACCCTCTTCAACAGTCGGCAGTCTCTGTCAGTCAACAGACGAGATTTGCCTGTTCGCTTTTGTGTTGTACGTGTCCCTTCACGTTTCCAATTCACTATCACATCTTAAACAGTGGACGTAGGGATGTTTAGGAGTGCGGAAATCTCGCGTGCTGACGTATGACACAAGTGACACCCAATCACCCGACCACGTTCGAAGTCCGTGAGTTCCGTGGAGAGCCCAATTCTGCTCTCTGAGGACGACTAATGACTACTGAGGTCGCTGATTTGGAGTACCTGGAAGCAGGTGGCAGCACAATGCGCCTAACACGAAAAAAGTACGCTTTTTGGAGTGTCCGGATACTTCTGATCACATAGTGTATGTTGCCAAGGCACATGGAATCAACCAGAAGATTGTCATTCACATCCAACATTGACAGAATCTCCATCCCTATCATCTGTCACTGTGTCAGGCACTCGACGACCATGATTTCGAACGTCGTACAGAATTTTCTCGGTTTGCCCTTCAGCAACTGAGAGATGACCCTACCTTTTACCAACGTGTGCTCTTCACCGATGAAGAAATTTTTCGTAATCATGGTAATGTAAATTTGCGTAACAGGCACTGCTGGGTGCGGTACGGCATCATAGGAAATTGTATTGTGGGACCTTATTTCATCTCAGGCGTTTAAAATTGACATTCGTTTGCACACTTTCTGACGAACATTCTGACGATTGTTCTAGAAGAGGTACCACTGGATATCCGAAAGGGCATGTGGCTGCAACACGCCGATTGTTCGGCTCACTCGTCCCGTGTTGCAACGCAAATACCGAATGAGAATTCTCCTGGAGGTTAGATAGGACGAAATTCTATTGTCAAATGGCCTGCGAGGATCTCTGATTTGATTTCTCTTGATTTCTTTTTTTGGGGATCACTCAGAGACGCACTCTGTGTCGAAGCCCCAGCTACGCCAAATGATACATGTCATACAGTTTATCATATCATGATCTACCATATCATGATAGTCACTCTGTACATGCACATGTATGTGATAGATGCTGCAACTGAAAACAGTGTTAACACCAAGAAAGTTACCGTTAACTTGATTAACATTAATGCGTGACTTGAAGATGGTCGATTGATCGAAACTGCTTTTCTATGAACGTATACACATTGAAGCAGCTTCTGGTTTTCCACAGTATTTCACTGTCCCATTCTAGTTTCGATGAAGTGACCATGTTCAAGTGAAGCATTGACATCACATTGAGTTTAATGAAGGATCCATTCTAATAGCTCCCTGGTTGCGTCAAAACGTGTAACATTCTTAAAAAAGAAAGTTGCACACAGCTCCATACGCAAACTTAACAGCTAAAATAAATATTACTGCAGCTGATGCATACCAGTACAGTATAGGCACTATAATACGATATACGAACCCAAATCATCAAATATATTAAGGATACGAGTTTAGGAAGTTTCATGGATCTCTCTGGTGCCATAGCACAAATGTCGATGTATGTGATGTTATAAATCCACAGGCTAGAAGGTCTCAAGCTGTCGATTTCTTGCCTAGGAATAATGGGTAGATCAACAAAAACACAAAGAAAATTGCAGTGTCACACTAATCGACTCATGCTCTGTCAAGATATATCAGTACAGCGCAGAGAGCCAGGCCGATCTCCACAAAGTCTTTGCATAATTGTTGAAGCTGCCACAACAATTCAGGCAGGCACATGTTAAACTTTTCGACTTTTTATGGCGTAAGCTGTACACGTTCCGTGAAAATGGCTACATTAAATTAAAATGCGTTGACCTATAACGGTATAAGCAGTAAAGATGGACCTTTTCAGGTATTTAAAATTGAGCGTCTCTAACAAACATTTGTACCCAGTAAAGGACATTAGTTTACGTCATTAACATTTTCAGATTTCTTCGAAAAGGGAGGCATATGTCACCTGATCTTCAAACGTTTCACTTGAGAAGTAGTGAGAGAACAGACGAACCAATTGAACATTTAAGATGTAAGTTACGAGGTAAGTGATGAGAGGTGTACGGGAGTACCATTAACAAATTAAAAGGTAATTATAAGGCATGTTGAGTTGCTCCATGGTGGTTATCTATGGATATAAGCATCCTTGCTGTAACTGGAGGAGCCACACTAACAATGGAAGCAGATGTTCCTGTTCCACCTGGGCTACATCCCTCTTCCCCCACTGCCTTTGTCCAGGATTTCTGGCCCTTTCACAGGCCTATTGTGTCCAATCATGTATATATTTACCACATAAGGCGTCAAGGACATCAATAATAACAATTTTATATTATTCCAGAACGTCCAACGAATATGCCTTTCTTACAAAATGCAGATCACGTATGGGAAAATATAGAGCAATATTCTAGCATCAAAAATGGGTTATGGTTATGACCAAATGTTTTATTCAAATATTGCAGATGTTTTACATTTAATAACAATTACGAAGAAAATGGCTACTTGATTTACATCACATAACAGTAATGAGATTGTACGACTAAGGACTAAAAGCTCCGAATTTTGTTTGGAGTGAATCAGAAGAGTGTTAATGGAAAATTAATTGTTCATAATAAGTGCACTAACGGAACCAAAAGTTTTCCTTTGCCGTCCTACATACAGATATAAGTCATTTTCACAATTTTGTTGTTACTGTTCTCCATCGTCTTACATTTTACGAACGTTATAAAGCGCAGAAACTATTGCCAGAAACAAAGGATTCATCAAGAGTGTCAGCAGGACATTACGCTTGTCGCAATATCTGTACTATAGCTCAAAATGTTCTATAATAATATCTCCGAGAACTTTGAACAAAATTAACTCGAAAACTGATGCATGTAATCAACATATAAACACACGTAAGTAACTAAACAAATATGACTATCTTAGAGTCTTGTAAAATTAATAGATACAGAGTACTCGAATTGTAACTAGTAAAGTCCCCAAAGAGTGAGAGCTTAGCTAACAAGAAAGAGATTTTATACTGTGAGTGAAATACAGTCAGAACCACTTGAAATAACACACACTGATCTCTGTTTCCTTCGGGGGAGTCTGAAACCCCTAGAGGGTGCGTCCCCAGGTGGCGGTTCAGGGAACGCCTCCCAGATGTGGGTGGGAGGAGGGAAATCAGATACCTCCCGCCGACCAACAGGCAGCTGGAGTGTCTGACTCTGAATGAGCGACTGCAAAAGAGCGTCTGACCCAGAGTGGGCGGCTGGTATCATATGTGGAAAACAACGGGAAGCTACCACATTACTATTCCCAAGGCGCACTTGACATGGCCCTCTATGTGCAAAATAATGATTCCGGAGGTAAAATATCCCCTCCATCCAGGGGAGTACATCGAGGCTAATTGAAAGTGTAGAAAGAAAGAAAAAGAAAAGGAAAGAGGAAAAGCTAAGGATTGGTAAATGGAACGTTCGCACCCTCTTAAAATCTGGCAGATTAGAAAATGTAAAAAAAAAAAAAAGAGATGCAGCAAAACAATATCGATGTTGTTAGAATGTGCAAGGTGAGGTGGGGAGGCAATGGTGTGTTACAGACTGATGACTACAAACTATTTTATTAAGGCGAGGTAAAAAGCAGAATGAATAGCTCTGATGGTAAAGAAGAATGTAAAAACCATGGTAATGAAAGTGAAATACATAAATAGCAGATTGATGATGCTGAGGTTGAAAGTTCATAAGAAAGATATAATTCTGATACAGGTCTACACGTAAACCAGCCAACACAGCATCATAGTAATGGGAGATTGGAACGCGGTGGTTGGCAAAGGCAAAGACGGAGATCTGGTTGGAAAGTTTGGGTTGGGTAACAGGAACGAAAGAGGTACCAGAATGGTCACATTTTGTGAGGAAAACTCACTGGTAGTTGGAAATACGCTTTTTGAACATCACAATAGAAGACGGTAGACATGGACGTCGAATATAGACAATAGCAGATACCAGATCGATTACATGCTAATACAGAATAGATTCCGGACCTGCATGAGAAATGCCAAGCCTTATCCAGGAGCAGATATTAACTCTGACCACAACTTGGTTGTAGCAGATGTGCAGGTTAGATTGAGCAGAATGTTGGTAAGTAAAGTGAGAGAGAAATTTAACTTAGATGCGCTAAACGAAGAAAGAATAACCAAAAAGCTTGAAGAAGATTTCCGAGGCAGTGGAAAATTAGAGAAAAGACAGAGGGCATAAATGAAGAGTGGAACCAGTTCAGAGACACCCTCAAAACAACCAGTAAAATGTTGTCGGTCTGGTGAAGTGCAAGTGGAGATGGACACCATGGGTTGCCTATGACATGATTTTGAAGATGGCAGAAAGGAGAAAACGGAAAAAACGCACGAACTGATGAACGAAAAAGGCAATACAGAAGACTGAACAATCAGCTGAAAAGAGTTAATGATCAGGCGAGGGAAAAAAGGACGAGAGAAATCTGCTCATAAATTAAGACACCGGAGAAAGAGCGCAAGTATGAAAAGATGTATCGAGTAGCGAAGGAAATAGTATTTCAGAGAAGTAAAAACAAAACAAATATGGAGATAGAAGGGAAAGATGGAACTCTTTTAAGTGACGCACATGATGTTCAGGATAGATGGAAAGAATTTATTGAAACCCTCCATGAAGCGGATCTAAGGCCTTGCGATCTGCAGATTGAGAAGGAAGAATCAGTAAATGAAGATGAAAAAGGAGATTTTATACTAGGTTCTGAGGTAAATAAGGCACTAGGAGAACTTAGAAACAACAAAGCGTGTCATGTAGATGACATTCCGGTAGAAATCTTAAAGATTTTAGAAGAAACAGGTGCAAATGAGGTAACCTCTCTTTGCAACTACATCTATGAAAAACGGGAATGCCCAGAAGACTTTCTCGTAAGTATAATAGTCCCAATTCCAAAGACTAATAAACGCAAAAGTGTGAGGACCACAGGACATTCAGCCTAATATCTTAGGCAGCAAAAGAAGTTCTTCGAACTCTGAATAGGGGGCTATAATGAGCTCTGGAAGAAATACTTGGTGAAGAAAAACATGGTTTCATAGGGGGGAAAAGGAACACGAGATGCCACTGGACTTCTAAGAACCATCGGCGTAAGATGCATAGAAAAGGGCAAAGAAGTGTATTCTGTCTTCATAGACCTCGGAAAGGCCTTTGATAGAGTGCATTGGAATAATCTGTTAGACATCTTGAAAAAGAAGGGAGTAAAGTGGAAGGAGAGAAGATTGATTGCAAATATGTATCTGAATCAGAAAGTTCAGGTACGAATAGGCAATCGGATCTCTGAAGACAGCAAGACTGGGAGAGGTGTAAGACAGGGCCGTTGTCTCTCGCCGATCCTGCTTAACATCTCTCTGGAGGAAGTACTGGAAAGCTGTTTGGATGGGACAATAGGCGTCAGGATAGATTTGCAGATGACATGGCGATCCTCACAGAAAAAAAAGAGACGCTTACGCAAATGCTAAATGACCTGAATGACGCCTGTGCAGGATATGGTAGGAAATTAATGAAAAGAAAACCAAAAGCATGCTAATAGGCCTAAAGAAAAGAAAACTGAAAAATTAAGTTGGCGTCAGAAGTCATAGAATAGGTAAGAGCAATCAAGTAGGGGAGAGCGGGGCAATGCCGTACAGCGGGGTAATACCGTGCACGCTTTATCCAGTTTCCCATGGAGCGTAAAGAGCGCTGCATGGTGCTGCCACATAGCGGAAGTAACCATAATCAGATTCAGAGGGGTGTATATCTTTCAACGGCGCAGACGTCTTCGACAATCGGTTTCAACTGATTTCGACTGTTTTCTTATAAAATCTGAAGATAATAAGTCTAGAGGTGAGCGAGATATGTTAATAGCAACAATATTTAAAGTAGCTCTATTTAATTACGCATTTCTTGATCTTCTTTTAAACATCAAATGTTAGACGTTAAATTTCGTGATTGTTGGGTCAGAATTTACAATGGCGAGTCATGTTGTCTCGGGGCAATACCGTGCCCGATGCACGTTATTGCCCCGTGGTGAACGGTATTGCCCCATATGGTAATTTCTTTTGGTATTTTCATGAACTATATATTTGGAAGAAAAGCAGCAGAGAAAAAAAAAGCAAAATTAATAAACAGAGAAAGAAAATCAGTGCTAAAGCTTAAGGGGAAAAAGGAAGTTCAGAAAGTTTGCTTCAAAGATAAGACCTCAAAAATTTGAAACAAAGAAATGTCGACAGAATTTTTTTTTTTTTTTGATTCTTCATCGGATGATGATTTGGACCTACCATTGCACAAACTTTGTAGTGACGATGAGATGGATGATGTTGACCCTTTCGGAGAAACTAGTGGCCGGCCGAAGTGGCTGTGCGGTTAAAGGCGCTGCAGTCTGGAACCGCAAGACCGCTACGGTCGCAGGTTCGAATCCTGCCTCGGGCATGGATGTTTGTGATGTCCTTAGGTTAGTTAGGTTTAACTAGTTCTAAGTTCTAGGGGACTAATTACCTCAGCAGTTGAGTCCCATAGTGCTCAGAGCCATTTGAACCATAGAAACTAGTGTTAGGCCTACGAGCCAGAATGGAACTTTTAGGGGCGACGACTCTGTTTGCATGCTTTGCGGAGAGTTTGAGAAAAACAGGGAGCTGTGGTTTCGATGTGTGATTTGCAGTAAAAGGATTTTCTGTCTTTAGAAATTTTAGAAAGTTATAAAATTTATGTTTTTCAATTCTAAATAAATTCTGAATTTCGAATTTCTTAATTTGATTTATTTTTACAGAGTTTATGTCATTTTATGTGCTATGCTGTATCATAAGATATATTTCGCGGTATTACCCCACCCCTCGGGGTCATACCGTGTAACGTAACACTTTTGTAAAACGGCTGTAGGAACATAAATCGGTTTAATACAGTAATTATGAAGCCATAAACGTGTAGGGCATTGATTTCTTGTCCAAAAAAAGGTGTTCAGCATTTCAATTGAGATCCAAAAATACGAAATATTTGAAAACTGGCTTACTTGCACGGTATTTCCCCGCTCTCCCGTATGTGGGAAGATGTTAAAGAGGATATGGATTGGTAACAAGATATCAAAGTGAGAGTGACTCTGGCGAAAGAGGCATTTCAAAAGCGAGGAAGTTGTTTAAACAAGGAATTAAGAAAGCGACTAGTTAAGTGCTTAATATGAAGCGTGGCCTTGTATGGAGCAGAAACGTAGACTTTGGGAAAGTAGAATGAGAAGAGAATTGATGAAACTTCCTGGCAGATGTGTGCCCGACCGAGCCTCGAACTCGGAACCTTTGCCTTTCGCGCGCAAGTGCTCTACCAACTGAGCTACCGAAACACGACTCTCGCAGGAGAGCTTCTGTAAAGTTTGGAAGGTAGGAGACAAGATACTGGCAGAAGTAAAGCTGTGAGTACCGGGCGTGAGTCGTGCTTCGGTAGCTCAGTTGGTAGAGCACTTGCCCGCGAAAGGCAAAGGTCCCGAGTTCGAGTCTCGGTCGGGCACACAGTTTTAATCTGCCAGGAAGTTTCATATCAGCGCACACTCCGCTGCAGAGTGAAAATCTCGTTCTGAAGAGAATTGATGCTTGTGAAATGTGGATATGGCGTAGAAAGGAGAAGAATAGCTGGGATGATAAGGTCAGGAATGAACAAGTACTGAGGAGAGTTGGAGAAGATCGTAGGATACTGCTGACGGTGAAGAATAGGAATCTTTACTGGATAGGCCACAATCTAAGAAGAGATGGTTTCATTCCTGGAAAGAGAGGGAAGGGCAGAAGAAGGTTCCAGATGCTGGATGATGTCAGTAGGCCACAAGGAGGGTACCAAATGATGTAGAGGAACGCAGGAGACAGAGAATTATGTAGGGCTACGCAGTCAAAACCTGCCGCAAGGCAGACAAAACAATGCTGATGATCGCTGTGGAGAGACAGACCTCCTCATCTCCGCTCTTTAATGGATACAGATACTACATAACAGTAATAGTTGATTTCAATCGTTTTTTTCTAGCAGATTTGTTAAGATATACTCCAGAGGTTGCAGGATTTGTAAGAAAATGTGTGTTACACAACGAAAATTAGTTCAACCATAAAGCGTCAAAGCCGGCCGGGGTGGCCAAGCGGTTAAAGGCGCTACAGTCTGGAACCGCGCGACCGCTACGGTCGCAGGTTCGAATCCTGCCTCGGGCATGGATGTGTGTGATGTCCTTAGGTTAGTTAGGTTTAAGTAGTTCTAAGTTCTAGGGGACTGATGACCTTAGAAGTTAAGTCCCATAGTGCTCAGAGCCATTTGATTAAAGCGTCAAAAACAAGATGTGACAGGTGGTTAGTATGTCAAACATGAGTCTAAGAAGTGGTGTGGAGGAAAATGATTTGTACTAGCATATAAGATTCCTTTCTAGTCCTCAGCTCAGAGATTAATTCCAGCATTAATGAACAAGATAAGAGCTATAATCTTCGATAACCAACTAAAGAAAGAGCTATTAGAAGAAGCACAGCTCACAGGAATGTATTAATTCAGTAGGAGCTCACCTATCAATCAAAGTGCTACACCTCCAGTAAGGTGGTTTGGGAGAAGGACAAATCTGTCAAACTTCATGCTTTTGGCTGAAGAGTTTTTGCAAAGGAAACTGTACAGAAAAATTTTTTTATTGGTGAAGTATCAAATGACACTAACAACACGTCAGTGAGATTAGAGATTTTGAAAATGGAGGAGTACAAGGTCAGTATGGTGGAGGGTACAATGAACAGACAAAAGTCTCTTGTCTGTTTTGGCAACACTGAAACATTTACATACGAGAGCGTTGTATGAAGAATTCTGTATAGGAAACGGGATGAAGTCCCTTTTGTGAAGGTAAATGAAGGATACAAAGACGTAGCAGAAATCTTTGTTTTGGAGAAAGCTAAGTATGGCCGTATCAACCTCCATCGAGATGGAATAAATCTCTTGCAGATTTCCTAGAAATGTGAGGTTTAATTCAGATGTATTCAGGTCAGTACATATTTAAAAATAGAGGTAAGAAAATGTATATTGCTACACATGTTGATGATGGAATCATAACAGGAAAAGCTTTAGAGATAATTGGAACCGTCTTAAAGAAACTTTAGAAAAAATTTGAATTGCGTGTAGCAGGAAGTCCCAATATGTACATTGACACACAATGAATCCAGACAAAAGGATGGACTACATTTTCATTACAACAGTATTTGAAGTATGTACTGTGGAAATTCAATATGACTGACTGCAAGTCTATGAGGACTTGCAGAGGGGAAGAAAAGTTATGAAAATCAGGTGGCTGAACACATTAAAATTCCAAATCATATATCTTCTGTACTTCGTAATATTATTGGGTTTCGGATGCGCCCTATATAAAATATTTGCCAAAAAAAGAGACGAACAGCCATCGAGTTGTAGTTGGTAGAATGTTAAGCATCACAGCGCAAATGTTAGGAAAAGAACTGTTTTTGTAATGTGCGTCTACACAAAGACGCGAGTCCATCATTAACTACTTCATATAAACAATATGAGCCGCCAAGCACAGATATTTAAATAATTGCCTCAGCGCTCGATCCTAATAAGATGCGAAACAAGAGTAAAAAAGGATAATTTGTCTTTTGTTATGAATAGTTCTAGAGACCTGATTACCTCTTACTGTTTCGTTGCTGACGTGTTAAGAAGTGCAATGTAGTATCGCTACAAGTTATATCATTTTAGTGAACCAGCAAATGTAAATTTTCGAACGAAGGCTTCGACAAACAGTGCGACGCTATGTAATATTCACGCGCGTGCTAGGAGAACTAATTTTAAGACATATTGCACCGACAAGAGAGGACATTGTCGTAGCACGGAATGTGCGAAAGAAATACTAAATGTAAGTTTTATTTTCCTTGGTTATTTTTTCATGCTTAGTAATATGGAATATTTCAGACCATATTCATGTGTTATAATGAAATTGGAACGCCCGCTAAATCACGCAGGGCTAACAGGTAATTAGGATTGTGGAAAGGGCCACGGGAGTTGTGGTCGGATTCATTTCACAATGGTAGTTTATTTTCATTTAGTTCACAAATACACTTTTGAAAGAATTAAATTTGCTTCGCGGCTGAAGGCCTCCAAACTGATGCTTTAGAATAAGTTATATTTTGGAAAGACATGACACACAGTTAAATTTACGAATAAGATAAATCGTATACCTATATGAGATGAGCATGCGGAGCGGCTGTAGGCCGCCGGATTAAATCGGCAATATTCCCAAATATACTATGACGATTGCTGAAGGCAGTAGGCCAAACTTTTGTAAGATGCTAAAAGGGCTGATGCCCCACAAGGTGCACCGAAAGAGATGAACAAACGCAATAAGATGCCTGAAGGCCGCAAGGTTAAATTCTGCAAATTAAGGAGATTATATATATATATACACTCCTGGAAATTGAAATAAGAACACCGTGAATTCATTGTCCCAGGAAGGGGAAACTTTATTGACACATTCCTGGGGTCAGATACATCACATGATCACACTGACAGAACCACAGGCACATAGACACAGGCAACAGAGCATGCACAATGTCGGCACTAGTACAGTGTATATCCACCTTTCGCAGCAATGCAGGCTGCTATTCTCCCATGGAGACGATCGTAGAGATGCTGGATGTAGTCCTGTGGAACGGCTTGCCATGCCATTTCCACCTGGCGCCTCAGTTGGACCAGCGTTCGTGCTGGACGTGCAGACCGCGTGAGACGACGCTTCATCCAGTCCCAAACATGCTCAATGGGGGACAGATCCGGAGATCTTGCTGGCCAGGGTAGTTGACTTAAACCTTCTAGAGCACGTTGGGTGGCACGGGATACATGTGGACGTGCATTGTCCTGTTGGAACAGCAAGTTTCCTTGCCGGTCTAGGAATGGTAGAACGATGGGTTCGATGACGGTTTGGATGTACCGTGCACTATTCAGTGTCCCCTCGACGATCACCAGTGGTGTACGGCCAGTGTAGGAGATTGCTCCCCACACCATGATGCCGGGTGTTGGCCCTGTGTGCCTCGGTCGTATGCAGTCCTGATTGTGGCGCTCACCTGCACGGCGCCAAACACGCATACGACCATCATTGGCACCAAGGCAGAAGCGACTCTCATCGCTGAAGACGACACGTCTCCATTCGTCCCTCCATTCACGCCTGTCGCGACACCTGGAGGCGGGCTGCACGATGTTGGGGCGTGAGCGGAAGACGGCCTAACGGTGTGCGGGACCGTAGCCCAGCTTCGTGGAGACGGTTGCGTATGGTCCTCGCCGATACCCCAGGAGCAACAGTGTCCCTAATTTGCTGGGAAGTGGCGGTGCGGTCCCCTACGGCACTGCGTAGGATCCTACGGTCTTGGCGTGCATCCGTGCGTCGCTGCGGTCCGGTCCCAGGTCGACGGGCACGTGCACCTTCCGCCGACCACTGGCGACAACATCGATGTACTGTGGAGACCTCACGCCCCACGTGTTGAGCAATTCGGCGGTACGTCCACCCGGCCTCCCGCATGCCCACTATACGCCCTCGCTCAAAGTCCGTCAACTGCACATACGGTTCACGTCCACGCTGTCGCGGCATGCTACCAGTGTTAAAGACTGCGATGGAGCTCCGTATGCCACGGCAAACTGGCTGACACTGACGGCGGCGGTGCACAAATGCTGCGCAGCTAGCGCCATTCGACGGCCAACACCGCGGTTCCTGGTGTGTCCGCTGTGCCGTGCGTGTGATCATTGCTTGTACAGCCCTCTCGCAGTGTCCGGAGCAAGTATGGTGGGTCTGACACACCGGTGTCAATGTGTTCTTTTTTCCATTTCCAGGAGTGTATATATTGCAACAATCGGTAAAACAATACATTAAGTTTATAAATTTTATTTTTGCAACACCAACGGCGGAAGGCCTAAAATAACTTGTAAAATCTTTCAGAGGAAATTACAATAACCTTTCAAGAGTAGATGGCGGTAATGTCTGGACTTGAAGAAAACTCAGAGAACATATTTCCAGGGCTGAAGTCCCACAACTAACCTTGACAAATTAAAAATATAAACTACAGTTAAATTACAGTAACATTAACACTGCCAAAACGATAATGAAGAGAACGGCACACTAAAGTCTCCAGTGGACCTGTCTGCCCTCGTTCACTTAGGCGAGACAGGTGGTCCAACTACACTTAATTCGTGCGAACCCAACCAAGGGACAGTCACGGACCGACCGACCAAACGCTTGCCTGCCACGACGGAGTACACGAGAATTCAAGGCCCCAAAATGTTGGGCAGCAACAACAGGTGAGGAAAAGACACTGCCCAAAAACTACGTTAGCGGCCAGGGCAGGTAACCAGAACACCAACGGCCTCAAGGCAGAAAATTCCGCTGGTGCACTTTAGTATGGATAAATTAATTTGATCAATTCCACCTGACTGCGGCTATCTCGAACTCTTCACTCGTTGTTGCTCACACGAAAATCTCCACAACAGCAATGCCGGAACCAGCACCGTAATTCTCAAAACCACTCAACCTTCACGTCCTGGGTCGGCGAGCGACGATGCTCGTACCGATTGGACAGCTCCAGCCAGACTCCGACACTGCGCGGAGACCGCCAGCGGCCCAGTCGACTACGCCGCTCGATGTCCTCGGACGAAGCGACAGACCAACAATCCACCTAAAGTCAGGCCCGGCGTAATGATGCGTGGCGCAACGGTCGGAGGGGAGATGTCCACGCAGAGCTCATTGTTGCTGCAAGCCATGGACTGGCTGTCCCGGGCTGCGCTCCAGACGCGTTGCAACTGACTGCCAGGACCCAACTCACGATCCGAACTGCCGCCGTGAACTCTCCTCCTCGCACGTTCCGACTGACTCGCCTCAGAAGGCAGACAACATCTAAAATAGTCGTCAGTGGAAATAACGCCAACGACACACACAAACTGACAAACACTGCACGAAGACCTGAACGATACCCAACAGTCACTAAACACGCACGACGACAAATCCGGTGCGCGCGCATCATATTTATTAGCAAAAAACTTGAATTCATCAGCGATGTCATAGTGTCTTAGTGTAGTAAAGTTTTGTGCATTTTCATCGTATTTCTCAGTTGCACCCATCTTCCCGTATTCGAACCGTACTCCGTCAGACTGTGTATACTCTGTTCGCCACTTGCACATTCGTCCACATTCGTGCACACACACACACACACACACACACATATAGCCGACTCATGAACCATTGGCGAGCCAAAACGCGGCGTCCAGTAGGTCGACTGACTGACGATCCACCCAGACCGTGGCCCGGCTCGAGTGATGCGTGGCGGCAAAGGTCGGGCGAGTCATGTCGGTGCAGAGCTCACTGCTCCAACCCGACCTCACTAGTGCCGCATTGCAACTCCCCGACTGGCAGGTCCGGACTGCGTTCCAGACGCGTTCCAACAGACTGGCAGCCCGAAATCGCCACCCGAACTGCTGACGAACTGGTTTATGACAGACAACGACCGGCAAGTAATAGCAGTCGAGCAAAGATACTACGAGAGGGGACATATCGATACGCGTTGCAAACGCCTCTCACGGTCAGACAAAGCAGCAACTCAGTGACACCAGTAATTTAAACTAACGTAGTGAGGTGGAAGTACGTTAAAAACAGTGTGCAAAATACATGATGGCGGGAACATGAGCTACGCACGGCTCAGAAATCTTTTTATTTCTACTCAGTGTTCTTCTTTATATGCACAATATCTAACAGGCCAGCTCTTTATGGCAGCATCTTGGTTGTTTTCGGGAGGCTACTAATATACTGAATCACAGATTTGATAATCTTTACCATAACCAACGCTTGTTCATACGTTTCCCTTTCAATATTAAGTTAGGTCCCTTAGGTATTTTTGTCTAAGAATCAGATTGCGTGATGGCAATCCGAGTTAAATATCAGGTTCAAACTACCTTTGCGTAATCAAACACTATTCCTCCTGAACACAATCGAGAACCGACGCAACGTAGTTCACAAAATATGGTCTCTCTCTCTCTCAAACCTGCACCAAAATTGGTAAAGAAATTACTGTGAGTGCTAAACCTAGTATAATTCCAATAATTTCTTTCTTCGTTTTTTTTTTTTTTTTTTTTTTTCACTAGATATGGCGCCCGAACAGGGACTTGAATGAAAGTTAATCTCTTTTCTTTTTGTGTTTCATGCAATCATCTGGTGGATATTTGGAAGCACATCCAATAAAAAAAACAGTAAAAGCCGTATTTACGGAAAACGCAGTTCAAATCCACGTATGAAGTAAATGGCAGCGCGTAAGACAGCGAATGTGAGTACAACTTTCCAATTCGTGTGAGGTCTTCGTATCGAGTATTGACTCAGCTAACGGAAGTTCGTTCTCTACGCTTCAGTTCTACTCCTATCGCAGTATTATTAAAAAAAAAAAAACGCTTCTATTGTAGTTAGAAAAATATTTCAATCATTATTTCGCTTAAATAGTTAGAAATAGTACTGTTGAGTATGCCATTGATATTATCTTTAGGAAGACTAAATGGATGCTATACGTGTCAATTTCCGTTCTATTTAAGTAACCATTTATTTTATTCATCCAGTTTCCATATTGGTGTTTTAGCGTGTCAGTATTTCATCTGTTAAATACGTGCGGTTAACATTTGAGAATCAAGACGCGAAAGCATTGGTGTACCTGATAAGTGACTATCATAATTCTAAAATATCTTCTTTGGTTCGTGTTGTTGTAATTTCGCTGTATCTAAGATGGCTGATTAAAATCAGAGGCAGCTTCGATCGCGAAAAGGTGTTAATAGACCCGAATCCTGAGCTGAAGGATTACATGATGACGACATGGCGCGCGATGTATCGGCGCAACATTCCGCGTCACAGTCGTGAGAATACACGCTATCCGATGTAATGCAAATGTTCGCCGATATGAAAACTAATATTGAAACTCACATGGGTAATCTGGCAAGCAAAAGTGACAATCTTGAATTTCAAATGGGTAATTTGGCAAGTGAAAGTGACAATCTTGAAACCAAAATTGGTACCTTAAAACATACCCTCGGAAGCCAGATAAATAATATTGCTACGAACATGACAAATCTTGGAACTGGTATCCGTGAGACCGAACAAAGATTAGACTCTCACATAAATATCATTACAGTCAGCGTGAGCAATTTGCAAACCAAGATAGCTGATGTCGATGCCAAGTTGCAGGAACAAAATAGTACAGTTGGCAGCAAACTGAACAGTCTTGAATTGTGAGTAGAGGATACTCAAGTGCGTATGGGTGATATAAACTCATCAGTGATAACCAAAGCCAAATTAAAAATGCTATTGATAACATGGAAGAAAAAATTAAAACTATTGCCACCGAGTATGCGAACGAACTAGGCGCAAATGTAAATGCTAGAACAGACAGTATCTTTCCATGGTTGAATCCTCTGATACCAACATTGGTTGGAAGTTTTCAGACTTGCAAATACAGGTAGAAATATGTAAATCTACCGCGGACGACTCTTTGAAACATTATATTAAAGTGACAAAGAAAGTAAACCAACTGACAGAAGGCGTAATAATGTAGGGGAACGAGTTGAAAATATTGCCCAACGCCTGTCAGATGTCCATATTAGCAAAAAGATAAATGATGTCACTGCAGGTATACGTTCCACAATTAACAGAGGATTTGAGGAATGAATCGACTCAAAAGGACACTACATAGAGAACAAAGTACAATCTGAACTTAAAGACGCAGTTAAATCTGCCACAGTTGAGATTTTAACTGGTCATGGAACATCCGGTGACACTCTGTCTAGTGAACTTGATGAAATTAGGAGAGCCATTAGTCATGATCTTCCTTAGTGGAAACAACAATTAACTAACGATATAGATTAATTACAGACACAAGTAAATGAATTGCAGACCGATAATCAAAATCACTATCCACATTCTTTACCACCTGAACCAGATTATCGGCATTATCCAGAGTATCATGTACAACATTCCCCAATAGCAAATAGTACACGTGAGAACATTGTAACGTCACGTGGTCACAATGATCAGTTGACGTTAGTCGAATTAATGAGAGATGAAAGTGTTTTAAAACATCAAGTTTTCCAGCCGTTCATACCGGAAAAGAGGAACATTCACCCCATGGTTTTTCTGAAGTCGTTCTCGGGTGCTTCTCCTGAAACTTGGAATGAAAAACAATGAATTCAGTTAACGTTAGGATATGTCCACGGAGGAGGGTTATTTTAGGCTACAGACATCATATATAAATGCCACACCTATACCGATTTTGAGAGACACTTTCTGCGTAAGTTTTGGAGCTCTGGTATCCAGCAAAGACTCCTAAAGGAGGTGTACAATGCCGAAGCCTTTAACACCAAACGAGGTCTTAGGCATTACTTAGAATGTATTTGTGCAAAATTCAATATTGGGATGCACCCATTTCCACAAAAGATGTCATTATGATTGTACAATCTAAATTTCCAGTGTCCATCAGAGAAAAACTGGTTAATGTAAATGAGGTCGACCAAGAGGTTTTTCTTTCAGTGCTTGATAACCTAGACACGATACACGAGGACGTGTGTGCGAGTGTGCGGCGAAATTATAATAATGGACCGCCCGCTTAGCAAAGGCACGCTGCAAACTGTAGCAATGGAATGTCATACCATCCTAACATCGGTCAGCCTAACGTGCAGCAGTATAATAATAACAATAGCTTTAATTGCCATAACTGGAAGCCATGGAATAAATATCAGTACTGTTGTTGTTGTTGTTGTGGTCTTCAGTCCTGAGACTGGTTTGATGCAGCTCTCCATGCTACTCTATCCTGTGCAAGCTTCTTCATCTCCCAGTACCTACTGCAACCTACATCCTTCTGAATCTGCTTAGTGTATTGATCTCTTGGTCTCCCTCTACGATTTTTACCCTCCACGCTGCCCTCCAATGCTAAATTTGTGATCCCTTGATGCCTCAAAACATGTCCTACCAACCGATCCCTTCTTCTAGTCAAGTTGTGCCACAAACTTCTCTTCTCCCCAATCCTATTCAATACCTCGTCATTAGTTACGTGATCTACCCACCTTATCTTCAGCATTCTTCTATAGCACCACATTTCGAAAGCTTCTATTCTCTTCTTGTCCAAACTGGTTATCGTCCATGTTTCACTTCCATACATGGCTACACTCCATACAAATACTTTCAGAAACGGCTTCCTGACATTTAAATCTATACTCGATGTTAACAAATTTCTCTTCTTCAGAAACGATTTCCTTGCCATTGCCAGTCTACATTTTATATCCTCTCTACTTCGACCATCATCAGTTATTTTACTCCCTAAATAGCAAAACTCCTTTACTACTTTAAGTGTCTCTTTTCCTAATCTAATCCCCTCAGCATCACCCGATTTAATTTGACTACATTCCATTATCCTCGTTTTGCTTTTGTTGATGTTCATCTTATATCCTCCTTTCAAGACACTGTCCATTCCGTTCAATGCTCTTCCAAGTCCTTTGCTGTCTCTGACAGAATTACAATGTCATCGGCGAACCTCAAAGTTTTTACTTCTTCTCAATGAATTTTAATACCTACTCCGATTTTTCTTTTGTTTCCTTTACTGCTTACTCAATATACAGATTGAATAACATCGGGGAGAGGCTACAACCCTGTCTCACTCCTTTCCCAACCACTGCTTCCCTTTCATGCCCCTCGACTCTTATAACTGCCATCTGGTTTCTGTACAAATTGTAAATAGCCTTTCGCTCCCTGTATTTTACCCCTGCCACCTTCAGAATTTGAAAGAGAGTATTCCAGTTAACGTTGTCAAAAGCTTTCTCTAAGTCTACAAATGCTAGAAACGTAGGTTTGCCTTTTCTTAATCTTTCTTCTAAGATTAGTCGTAAGGTTAGTATTGCCTCACGTGTTCCAACATTTCTACGGAATCCAAACTGATCTTCCCTGAGGTCCGCTTCTACCAGTTTTTCTTATCGTCTGTAAAGAATTCGCGTTAGTATTTTGCAGCTGTGACTTATTAAACTGATAGTTCGGTAATTTTCACATCTGTCAACACCTGCTTTCTTTGGTATTGGAATTATTATATTCTTCTTGAAGTCTGTGGGTATTTCGCCTGTCTCATACATCTTGCTCACCAGATGGTAGAGTTTTGTCATGACTGGCTCTCCCAAGGCCATCAGTAGTTCTAATGGAATGTTGTCTACTCCCGGGGCCTTGTTTCGACTCAGGTCTTTCAGTGCTCTGTCAAACTCTTCACGCAGTATCTTATCTCCCATTTCATCTTCATCTACATCCTCTTCCATTTCCATAATACTGTCCTCAAGTACATCGCCCTTATATAAACCCTCTATATACTCCTTCCACCTTTCTGCCTTCCCTTCTTTGCTTAGAACTGGGTTGCCATCTGAGCTCTTGATATTCATACAAGTGGTTCTCTTCTCTCCAAAGGTCTCTTTAATTTTCCTGTAGGCAGTATATATCTTACCCCTGGTGAGACAAGCCTCTACATCCTTACATTTGTCCTCTGGCCATTCCTGCTTGGCCATTTTGCACTTTCTGTCGATCTCATTTTTGAGACGTTTGTATTCCCTTTTGCCTGCTTCATTTACTGCATTTTTATATTTTCTCCTTTCATCAATTAAATTCAATATTTCTTCTGTTACCCAAGGATTTCTATTAGCCCTCGTCTTTTTACCTACTTGATCCTCTGCTGCCTTCACTACTTCATCCCTCAGAGCTACCCATTCTTCTTCTACTGTATTTCTTTCCCCCATTCCTGTCAATTGTTCCCTTATGCTCTCCCTGAAACTCTCTACAACCTCTGGTTCTTTCAGTTTATCCAGGTCCCATCTCCTTAAATTCCCAGCTTTTTGCAGTTTCTTCAGTTTAAATCTGCAGTTCATAACCAACAGATTGTGGTCAGAATCCACATCTGCCCCTGGAAATGTCTTACAATTTAAAACCTGGTTCCTAAATCTCTGTCTTACCATTATATAATCTATCTGATACCTATTAGTATCTCCAGGATTCTTCCAGGTATACAACCTTCTTTTATGATTCTTGAACCAAGTGTTAGCTATGATTAAGTTATGCTCTGTGCAAAATTCTACAAGGCGGCTTCCTCTTTCATTTCTTCCCCCCAATCCATATTCACCTACTATGTTTCCTTCTCTCGCTTTTCCTACTGACGAATTCCAGTCACCCATGACTATTAAATTTTCGTCTCCCTTCACTACCTGAATAATTTCTTTTATCTCGTCATACATTTCATCAATTTCTTCATCATCTGCAGAGCTAGTTGGCATATAAACTTGTACTACTGTAGTAGGCATGGGCTTTGTGTCTGTCTTGGCCACAATAATGCGTTCACTATGCTGTTTGTAGTAGCTAACCCGCACTCCTATTTTTTTTTTATTCATTATTAAACCTACTCCTGCATTACCCCTATTTGATTTTGTTACAAAATCAAATATCAGTACTAAAACAGATATAATCCCATTTACGAGACTACGCTGCAACAGTTTGGCAGTTCACCATTAAATCATAACGGTTATTACCAGTACAAGGCGATGGAATAACTGTAACGGACAACAACAGTATAATCAGCAGTATAACTTTACTCCATCACCACAAGCGAATTCTTTTGCTCAACCTCCGAATACGACACTTCCTCAGCAATCACATCAACAGTTCAGAAACAATGCACAAAACAATCCGCCAAATTCTGTTCAGAACACAGCAAGGCAGAATAGTCCGAGAAACTCAACTATCTTTTATACGCAGGCAAATAAAGTACCAAACATTGTGTCAAGTGAAACGCCTTTAAATGAATCACAGTTTGTGTGTAATACTAATGCCAATTTTCAACCGAATATACCACAGAATTCTGTTTAGGTGAAAGTAAATGAATGTTCACCTGCACCTAAACCGGAAAACTAGCAGCAGCTTCATCATGCCTCCTCAGGGAAGCTGCGGAACAATCGGGGGCAACTTCATTAAGGGACACGACAATGTAATTAGATACGAAGACGACTGTGACTTACGAGACGACCTGTTGAACGAAAATGACACATGAAACAACGAAGACCTATAGGGAAACCAAGTTCAGGCATCAACTGCTATTCACATTTCCGACATACCTATAATTGCTATTATTGTTACAGGTGCCAACGTAAATGCTTTGTCTATGTGCATATGTAAAAAAGTGTTCTCTGTTACTAAAATTCCTTCACTCCCCATTCAAGGATTTACTGTATCCGGAGCTGTGGGCTCCCTGGCACAGAGAGTCAGCATACAAATACAAGCACAAATACAATTCGAATCAGGCTGTTTACCGTGTACATTCTTAGTGGTTAAAAACTTGTCCGTTCCATGTTTGTTGGGAATGGAGTTTGTACGTATAAATCGTGCCATTATCGATCTTGATGAAGATAAGTGTACATTAAGATTCAGCGATCGAAATTTAGTCATACATCTGATGAGGACAAAAGTCAGAATATCCAGCCTTGAATGCAAAGTAAAGGTACGCAAGCTCTCTTGCAGGCAACAGTATTGCAGTGGGTTTGATGAGTCAGATGACGTCGACAATAGCCCTGACTGAGTGGATAGACACTATTCCTTAAATACAACACCCAGAGGTAACAGTGGACGATAAATTGAGGCAAGCTCTCATATCTTTAACCACCCATGCCAACTTAAGAAAAAAGGCACATGACAAGCACATAAGTTAAGTTTTATCGTAACGTGTACATGATCAAGTGCTATTAAAGACCCATTTCAAACCATCACCATAAGATTCGTGAGTGGCAGCACTTATGTGAAGGACCATTTATCATTATGAGAAAGCCGCATATTGGTTGTTATCTGTTAGCCGAGCCTGTATCTGGACGAATAAAAGAGCTGTGTCACCATGCAGACTTAAAGAAAAGCCGAGTAAGTCATTGAAGATATCTCTCCTATGTCAAGCTGCTAAATATATATACATTATTATAAATTGTCACACAATCTGTAAAGTACAAGCATACACAAAATGGTACACAGGATTAGTACGCTGTCGATACGCCTCAATGAGAAAATTAAATTGTTTGAGCATCTGAAATGAAATGCATTTATCAGTTGGAGAGAAACTTTTGCCGTAGATGTAAGTTAGTCTTAAGTTAATTGAGCCATAAACGGCCGCAGCCAAGGAGGTGACAAAATAAGTAATATCTTAGGGACGTGCTAAGTGCCACCTGCTACAACTAGTTTCAAGAATAGCAAAGCTCTCTCCCCAAAACTGAAATAAGTTAAATTGATCATTCGGTCCAGAATGACTGCTCATATATGAACATTGGTTATAGTTGCCTACTCTAACGAGGTTAATGTTATTTTATGAATAAGGCGTGTTTGACGACAATTTCTGTAAGACCGCCAGTGAAACGCAGCTAATAAAGGCAGCAACTTAGAAAGTAAGCTTCAAGTAAGTCAATGACAACCCAGGTAACATGAAAGAACTGTTCGACTTAATTATTGTTGTTACTGAACAAATAAGGTCATATGCGCTCTTAAAAAAATTACGACACTCTGCAGCTCAAACACTTAGAGAGGTTATTTGCGAGTGAACTATTCTAGTAATAGAACTATCTATGTCAAGCCTTCGAGGTGAGATGCCTGTTTTCAGAAAACTATTTTATGATACATGGAACAGAAAGTAGCCAATAGACTCTGTTTACCCTTACTGCTAATTCATGCTTTAAGTAATTTTAAATGTGTATAGGGTGATGCCTAGAAAGCTGAATCATACAACATTGAAACTACTGTATCGATCCAATTATATTAACTACTTTCCATGAAAAGCTAGGGTGATAACGAACAATTTATGTTAAGCTCACCATTTCATACATTACTATCATTGGGTCTTGTAATTCTTTACTCTATTCAATTCTGTTATGTTTTCCTCTACTCTGAATCCCTACCTTCTTATCTTACCATGTGGAGAAGCGAATTCTGAGGGCTGACTGAGTGCTCGATACGCACAGTCTGTGAGCATGGACACATTGTTTGTTGCGAGGGTATGCTTATGTTTTCTGCGAACCGCGAATTCAATTATGATTTGTTGTGTGCAGTTGCACATTAGGGATCGACTAGCTTCCTAATTTCCATTGGTGGAAGCTTGAACATGAACTGTTCGCTACGTCAATAAGGCTACAATGACTTTGTCTTCGAAATACGGAAGTCATTAATGGAGAGAAATAAAAAAAAATGAGATGAAATTTAGAAAAGAGCATCTATTGTAAAAAGAAAAGAATAAAAGGATTTAGAACTGGGTATAAACCTAATGTGCCCATGGAAACACTATTGATGAATAGGAGACTTCTCCGTCAGCAGACGTATAAAAATGGTGCGTGTGAAACTTAACATGAAGACCAAATACTTGTGGACACGCATTAATAGTAATGTGTGAACTGAAAAGGTGTTAACTATAAGGACACGTGTGGAATATCACGTGTGAAGTAATGTTATAAGTACTTGTAAAGTGTAACAACGATGAGAAGACGAGCGGTGCAAGTGAATAAGTGTTGTACTTACCTCAACTGGTACTGTACACCTTCCATCGGAAAAATTCTTCGACATCGGTGCAGACAAGATTACAGCCTAGATATCACCAGTTGCCATGTCAGGCTGCTCCTGTATTCCCGTGTCAACAAAAGTGTATAAGATTTATAACACGGCTGGTAGCCACCAAACACTCTGCCTCGTGCAGGGTACTTACTGGCAGCGCCGTGAAACCTCCAAGTTATTGTCACGTGACTATGACGCACGGCTCTAACACTGCGTACGGTGCGGGCTCAACAATCAGCATTCCTCTGTGCAACGGGCGCGAGCGCCAAATGTGTTTGAAATACAAAGTGAAATATGATGAGACAATGAGTTAAGCACCCATATACTTCATAAAATCACAGACACTAATAAAGAATCTTAAACCCGGCTTTGAAAATTGGTACAGAAATACTGACAGAATCAATTTATGGACTGGGCCAATTAATGGCGAAACATGCCAAACCAAACAAAACAAGGAAGTTAAATACATACGACAACTAAGCGCTTATGAGAGAATGAGACTTAATGTACAGAAAAATGTTTATCCTTACCTTATCCAATTTCCTTTTCGACTAAGTTGTTAATAACTAAACACACTCTAATACAGATTTTCTCTCTATTTTTCATGTACCGGAACATCAATGGAAGCTCGAACGTTTGTCAAGTGAGATAAAGACCGCCACCAAACGGCTCAACTCGCCACAGAACCAGTCTTCCTTTTCCTGATCCACGACGTACTCCCAAAGTACCATCACATCCAGACAACCACTTCAACCTGCACAGTGAAAATGACGCCGTACTTTTCCTCCACTGTGAAAGTGCAATCAATTTCCCCACTTATGCGCAGTGCTCCCATTTCTACCTGAAGTTCTACCACTCCCAGTGAAAGTCATACCAACCCAAGTGTAGTGAAACTTTTCTTTTTGAGCAGGTCATGAAAGCAAGAAATCAGTAAAGTGCTATATGTTTACTGCAAGAAATCTTCGCTGAAACCAAGCTCTGATGTAATATGTCACTGTAGAATAAAAATATTAATTCTTTGTAATATATTTTGCCAGTAGGTGCACATTGCACCAATACTTCCTTTGAAGTCAAATAATCTGTTTCTTCATTATGTAGTATATTGGTTATGTCATACATATAGTACCTATGTATGTGTATCTTTATCCTAATTTCACTGTCTCTTACTGAGAAATGAATATTTGTTATCCAAGACGCTAGACGATACACAACTAAACTGTCAGGTATTTAACGTATGAATAAGTCATAATTATTTTCATGCCTACGAATATATACCTCTTATCTCTTATGTCAACTACTTTGTTTTATGTGATATGGGAGATATAAAATTTAATCTACTGTTAAGAATTTTAAAGAGTAATCCCTATTTGTTTCACGAGAACAGTATTGTTACGACTGCGCATGAGTCGTGATGACCCACTCGAAATCATCTCTCCTCACGCGGGAAGCAATGTAATATTATTGGGTTTCGGATGCTCCGTATATAAAATATTTTTCATGAAGAAGAAGAACA
Source organism: Schistocerca nitens (assembly GCF_023898315.1). NCBI lineage: Eukaryota > Metazoa > Arthropoda > Insecta > Orthoptera > Acrididae > Schistocerca > Schistocerca nitens. The sequence continues at coordinate 957,910,882 of NC_064615.1, forward strand.
GCCATCAAGCTGCAGTTGGTAGAATGTTACACATGACAGCGAAAATGTTAGGAAAATAACTGCTTTTGTAATGTGCGTCTACACAAAGACGCGAGTCCAGCGTTACCTGCTTCAAATAAACACTACGATCCGCCGTGCTCATATATTTAAATAAATGCCACAGTGCTCGATTCTAACAAGATGAGAAACATATTAATAAAAAAGGGAAAATTTGTCTTTTGTTATGAATAGTTCTAGAGACTTGATTACCTTTTCCTGTTTCTTTGCTGACGTGATAAGAAGTGCAAAGTAGTACCGCTACAAGTTATATCATTTTAGTGAACCAGCAAATGTAAATTTTCGTACGAACGCTTCAACAAACAGTGCAACGCTGTGTAATATTTACACGCGCGCTAGGAGAACTAATTTTAAGAAATATTGGACCGACAAGAGAGGACACTGTCGTAGCACAGAATGTGCGAAAGAAATACTAAATGTAAGTTTTATATTCCTTGGTTATTTGTTCATGCTTAGTAATATGGAATATTTCAGAATATACTTATGTGTTATAACGAAATCTTTTTCTTTCTATTCTTTTCATTAAAGAATTCTTCTTTGTATGCAAAATATGTTAGAGGTCAGGTCTTTATAGCAGTATCTTTGTTGTTTTCGAGATGATACTAATATATTCAATCTCAGATTTGATAACCATTACCAAAACCCACTTTTGTTCATACATTTCCCTTTCAATACTAAGTCAGGTCCCTTAGGTATTTGTATCGATGAATCAGATTGCGTAAAGGCAATCCGAGTTAAATGTCAGGTTCGAACTACCTTTGCGTAATCAAACACTATTCCTCCTGAACAAAATCGAGAACTGACGCAACGCAGTTCACGAAATCTGCTCTCTCTCTCTCTCTCTCTCTCTCTCTCTCTCTCTCTCTCTCTCTCCAGCCTGCACCAAAATTGCTAAAGAAATTACAGTGAGTGCTGAACGTAGTATGACTCCAATTATTATTTCTTTCTTCTTTTTTTATTATTACACTAGAACTTATGTAAATCCTGGCCATGTCTTCAACTAACTGTCAATCATGAGAGCCGCTTCACGGAATACCCGAATGAAAGTAATCATTACAGTACCAAAAGAACTGTGACATGACTACAAGATTCCAAATATTATGGCCTTATCTATAAAAAGAAATAATATAAAGGAGACACTGCTAATCTAAATGTCTACTGTGATGCTACTTATACTCAAAACTTAAGCTACAGGAAAAGTGTACGTGTACACATTATTCTTCATAACAATCTTCTCATTGGTTGGTGTTTTGAGAAACAAAATGTAACAGCTACTTCATAAGCTGAAGCAGAACACTTACCAACAGCAGAATATGACCATTAAATAGTACACATTAGGGATCTATTACAAGAGTTATCCAGAAGAGAAATGAAGACCTATATGGATGTAAAATTTCCTTACGTTAGTGAACAATAAAGTGAAGGTTTTCTTGAGGTAAAGTATCGTAGTACTGAAAAACAAGTGGCATACTTACCAAAGTTCTGCTGACGTTTAGGTTTGAGAAAGTTACAAATGCTGTTATGAAACAATTACCGAAACTTCTTTTTTAGAAAACATATTAAGTAATAAATGTTTACTACGTCATGGAAAATGTAAAACATATGACTTATATTTAAGGAAAACAGACACTGTATTTTGACGGTGGACTGGAATTTGAAAACGTTGAATAAATTATTAAAAAGAGGTGTTTATTGCTTCTTTTTGAAATCGTAACAGCAGGAATAAAAAGTTGTGGGTTGTCTGACAGTGTGAATAACATGTATGTGTGTAATTCGTGGTATGGAAATGAATATATCATCATATACACAGTTTTATTTACTATGTAGTTTATATTGTTCGAAATACAGTGAACACAAAAAATAACACAGCAGTCACATACTCACATCGTTATGTAAAACATATTATGTGGCACTATTAAAAAAGAAAGAAATGTACCCGTGGTCTAGGGTACAGTCTGCCGCCGGCAGTGCTGCGAGGCGGTCACGCGCCAGAGCGCTGCGTGCGAGGCGCGCACGGTGTGTTTGTGTTTACTTCGGCCGCTGTAAGTGCCGTTTTCCCTTGTAGACCACCATGGAGCACTACTATCGGAAGAAGACATTACGTTTCAACTTTTGTTCCGACTTCGCCCGACCCAAGGCCCTGGAGGTAGAACGATTCATACGCGATGAAGTTAAAATACCACCAACGGATCTAATTGGTATCCACTTGTCCATAGCTAGCAGTACCGTCTACGTCAAAATGATCAACGATGCGGCGTACGACAAGGTGCTTCAAGAGGCAAAACGTGAACTGCGCTTCTGTCATTCCGACGGCAACGTCGGACCCGTTACCGTCGATCACGCAGGTCTCGGCACACGGACGATAAGAATCTTCGAACTGCCGTTCGAACTACCTGCAGACGTCGTCATCGAGGCGCTCCGTCCCTATGGCAACGTTCTGGAACATGTTGCCGAACGATGGGTCCAATTTCAAACCTGTCCCGTTTTAAACGGTGTTAGACAGGTCCACATCGAGTTGCAGAAACACGTGCCTTCCTATCTGCGTATCGGAGGCTGCCGTGCCATTATAATGTACGACGGCCAACCTCGGACCTGTTCCGGTTGCGGGAAAGAAGGTCACCTACGGTCTGAATGCATTCAACGACGTGTCACGCAGCTCCCGTTGTCGGAAGCGTCCGTCACACCCACGATGACCGCCCTACCGGTCACTTACGCAGCGGCTCTTGCCACGTCTACAGTTTCGTCCAGTCCGTCGCCCGGTCCTTCCGATCGGCACGTCCCACCGTCCCAGTCGCCTATGGACGGTGCGGACGTCCCACCTGACAATCTTGCCGCCGAACAGGCTCCCGCACCGGACGCTGAAGAGAACAGTACTTCTTCACAACACCTGTTTGACAGCCGGCCGCGGTGGTCTAGCGGTTCTGGCGCTGCAGTCCGGAACCGCGGGACTGCTACGGTCGCAGGTTCGAATCCTGCCTCGGGCATGGGTGTGTGTCATGTCCTTAGGTTAGTTAGGTTTAAGTATTTCTAAGTTCTAGGGGACTTATGACCTAAGATGTTGAGTCCCATAGTGCTCAGAGCCAGCCACCTGTTTGACAATTTCATTGTACCCACCGACGCCTTCGAACCAGGTCGACGCTCCTCCTTGCCGTCGTCCAACACTGAGGAACACGTGCGCAAACAACGCTCTCCACGTAGGCGCAAACGCCGCCACCGTTCACCCACGGGCTCTCAAAGCGTCGCCACCCGCGACGAAGAAGACGATACCCAACCAGCCGACATTTCCACGCAGAGGTCGGCGGACAACTTTCACGATGAACAAGACGTTTCGCAGGACGGGACCACTATGGAGGTCGCCACGCACAATGTAACGATCGGTGCGCCGGCTGAGACGCCTGTCTCCCCGCCGACAACTCCAGATCTCTCTCACCACGACGCAATTCCCATGGACATTGGTCAGACCCACGGCACAGGAGCATGGGCCGACGACATTGAGGAAGATACGCCCCCTCCTCCGGATGAGTTGCCTCCGCCGGACAAGGCTGCCTGTTAACTTCAAAGGCGAGGCATTGCAGCTGATGGGACGGGACTTCCTGTCGGTGCCCTCCTCTTACTTCCCTTGGTGATGGTAGATACGCGTCCACCACCACTGAAACAAACGTACCGGTTTGCCACACTGAACATCAACATGATCGGCACTGCACCCAAATTGCAACTCCTATGTGACATGCTTCGGGCCTCTGACGTCGACGTCGCCCTTCTTCAGGAAGTACGCGTTGCCACACTACCACCAGTCTACGGCTACGACTCATACACGTCCACATGTGATCAATCAGGGCGTGGAGTGGCTTTCTACATACGCGAAGGAATCCCACTCAAGGACAAGACAATCCTTCCCTGTGGAAGAGGCATGGCTGTTACCATCTTCGACACGCGCGTCATCAATATCTACGCTCCGTCTGGCTCCACGAACCGTCGGCTGCGGTCTACTTTCTTCGGACATGACGTGGCGCCCCTGTTTTCTGGACGCTATGATCGCCTTATCATGGGAGGCGATTTCAACTGTGTCCTCCATCCGCAGGACCAAGTGTCTGGTAATTCGCCATGCCCGACGCTGCTCACCTTAATCGAAGATTTTCATCTAGTGGACGTTTGGGAGAAAATTCATGGCAATACCCCCGGTTTTACCCATTATACAGCACATTCTGCGAGCAGACTGGACCGGTTTTATGTCTCTGCCCACCTTGCCAATGAAGTCGCCCAAGCTGAACGATGGCCCCTTGCATTTTCGGACCACTGCGCCGTCATTTGCTCCCTGGCTCTGCCACCTCAGTCAGTGTGGCGCAGCAGAGGTTACTGGAAGCTTAATACCTCCCTCCTTAATGATCCACACTGCCGACAATGTATTGCCACTACATGGGCGTCTTGCGAAAGATGCCTTCCGCAGTACACATCCACGTTCCATTGGTGGCTTAAATGTGCCAAACCTGTGATCAGAAAGGCCTTCATACAATGTGGCAAGGAAGCAGCAGCATGGCATCGAGACACCACAAATTTTCACTACGCCGTCCTCCGTGAGCTCGATGCGCTCCCTCTATCACCTGACACCCATAGGGAACGACAACGTACTAAAGCCCGTCTCCTCTCTCTTCAACGTGCACGACTGCATGGTGTCGTGGTGCGTTCCCGACGACAAGACCTCCTCCACGACGAAACCCCATCCACAATCCATCCCGCATCCGTCCGTCGTCGACGTCGACTTTTCGTCCCCAACATCACGACCTCCGATGGTGTTCACCACACAACACAGGCGACAGTGCTGTCTGCCTCTGCAATTTTATGATGATGAACCGATGGCGACGCCCATTCCTGATGATCTCCGTCCTTCCCTTGATCGGACCATCACCGTAGCGGAGTCAACGTCCATGATGTCTGCAATCACCGCAGAAGAGGTGGGTGGTAGATGCGATCAACAAAGGGGCCAAGAACAAATCACCCGGACCAGATGGTCTCCGAGTTTTACCGGGCGTTCACCACGTTAATGCTTCCTCGCTGGACGGAAATGTTTCAGGAACTCTTTACTCCGTCCTTCCCAATTCCACCTGAATTCGTCACTGTCATTCTTCTACCAGTGCCTAAACCGAAGGGAGGGTCTCATGTCTCTGCATATCGCCCCCTCACACTACTGAATGCAGACTATAAAATCTATGCACGCCTCTTAGCAGGGCGCATACGCACCGTCTTACTCACGGTCCTTTCACCTGAGCAGACTGCACGTGGATGTGGGGCCACCTTAGAAACAGCCCTAGGAGAATGCCGTGACCTCATTGCACTGGCGTCGGTTTGTCGCCTTCGTGCAGCACTGGTATCCGTCGATTTCACGAGTGCCTTTGATCGCGTTCGACACCCATTCCTCCTCATGGTGGCGACACATATGGGGTTCCCATTGCTTTTTGTCGATGCCATTCGCCGGTTACTACTTCCCGCGATGGTACAAGTCAATGGGAGGCTTGTGAGTCCTATACGCCGCTCCGTGCGTCAAGGATGCCCTATGTCTACTTTACTATATGCCATTGCACTTGAGCCCCTCATCACTGGACTTACCTCTAGACTGCAGGGCCTCACTTTGCGTGACTACACCTTTCACTGTAGGCCTTATGCGGACGATCTCCTCTTTCTCACCTGCTCCTCCACGGAACTCATTGACGCCATCCAATGGATCCACCAGTATGGACGTCTTTCTGGTAGCATTCTTAATGTCCGTAAATCGACTATGATGCACATTGGGTGCGGCCTCCCGGCTATGGTGCCGACCCCACTCCCAATCAGTGCCACCCTTCGTTACTTGGGTATCGAATTTACGAGCTCCACACACCGCACAGTGGCCCTGGCTTACCGGCGGCTTTTGCAGTCGATTCGGCACCATGTCCGCGGTCAAGTGCACCGTAACTTAAACCAACTCCAACGTGTGTCCTATGTCAACATGTATGTCGCCCCTAAACTGGTACACGTCGCCCAGATCCTCCCAATGCCGTTACTCCTTGGCCGCCGCATCCAATCAGCCTTTGGATATTTCGTGTCTGCAGGGGCACTTTTCAAAGTTCGCTACAACACTCTAACACTGCCTCCTGCAAAAGGTGGTCTCGGACTCGTCAACGTACGGGCACGATCTTCTGCACTCCTTGTCCACACTCTGTTGCGGCACTGGCAGGGACCGGTCCCGTCCTTAACACGCAGTCTCTTAGATATCCTCCGACCAGCTTCTCTCGAGCCACCGATCAATGTGACACCTATTTCTCCATTATTGTACCACGTCGCCAATTGTTTCATAGAACTCAGCTACGTTCGGGCCGATCTTCCAGTCACCCGTCCTCCCCGTACAAAAGATTATTATCGTTTGTTTATGCTGTCCAACCCTTGCGACCCCATGGTGCTACAGCGTCCTGACATTAACTGGCGCACGGTTTGGGGGTGTGTGCATGCACCCTTTTTACCGTCGTCTGTGTCTGCACTCTGGTATGTTTTAGTCTGTGGAAAATTCCCGACTAATAGTCGACTTTATCGCATAGGACTGGCCACCTCCCAACTCTGCCCTGACTGTCAGCTCGAAGACACCGACGAGCACCGTCTTACGTGCCCCCTGCAGCGAAACGTATGGCTCCTCATCCAACGAATCGTGGGCTTTTACCTCCGTGCCCCGCCAAAGACGGTAACCCCGGATTTCCTGTTGTTGCCCCAGACATTTCACTACCCTCTTGCTAAGCACCATGCCCTAATCTGGTTTCGAGGACAGGCTTTAGAATACCTCTTTCAGAGTGGTCCGCATACAGTCCTTGACTTCTGGTACAAAGTTGTGACCGCGCATAGCACCCTCACCCGAAAACCATCTTACCGACAAACTTTTGCCGGTTATCTCCGCATCGTCTTCCTTGACCCCCCTCAAACTTGGGGTGTACCATGCCTACCTGTCACATGATGCAACACCCTTATCCACGTTCTCATGCATTGACCAAAAACAAAAAACAAATTTTTTAAAAAAAGGAAGAAGACAGAATATGTTATATTTTGTTGTATTTAATGTTTTCCTTTTTAATATTTTTTTTTGTTTAACTAACAGTCATTTGTATATGTTTAAATGGTACCTTGAAGAACTCTTGCATAGTGAATATATATGTACTTTTAGTTTGTTCAATACAAATTATTTAAAAAAGGGGGTAGCGTCTTTGATGCATAAGCAAAACGTCTTCGGTCCCGGGTTCGATCCCCGCCACTGCCTAAAATTTGATAAATAATCAGCATTGGCGGCCGAAGACTTCCGGCATAAGAAGTCAGGCTCATTCTGCCAACGGCCTTGTCAAAGAGGGCGGAGGAGCGGATAGGGGTTCAGGGCACTCTCTTGTCCTAGGGGTGGGAAATTGCCCCTAAAGGCGGAAGGAAGAATCAGCAATGATCAACGACATGAGGATGCAGAAGGCAATGGAAACCACTGCATTAAAGACACGTAACGTGTATCCACAGGACATGTGGCCTGTAATTGAAGAAGTGTCATGATGATCTCTCCATTGGCAAAAGATTCCGGAACAGTCCCCCATTCGGATCTCCGGAAGGGGACTGCCAAGGGGGAGGTTACCATGAGAAAAAGATTGAATAATCAACGAAAGGATAACGTTCTACGAGTCGGGGCGTGGAATGTCAAAGGCTTGAACGTGGTAGGCAAACTAGAAAATCTGAAAAGGGAAATGCAAAGGCTCAATCTAGATATAGTAGGCGTCAGTGAAGTGAAGTGGAAGCAAGACAAGGATTTCTGGTCAGATGAGTATCGGGTAATATCAACAGCAGCAGAAAATGGTATAACAGGTGTAGCATTCGTTATGAATAGGAAGGTAGGGCAGAGGGTGTGTTACTGTGTACAGTTCAGTGACCGGGTTGTTCTAATCAGAATCGACAGCAGACCAACACCGACAACGATAGTTCAGGTATACATGCCGACGTCGCAAGCTGAAGATGAATAGCTGAAGAAGAAAAGGTTACAGGAGAATATGGGCTTGGGACAAGGAATGAAAGAGGAGAAAGACTAATTGAGTTCTGTAACAAGTTTCAGCTAGTAATAGCGAATACCCTGTTCAAGAATCACAAGAGGAGGAGGTATACTTGGAAAAGGCCGGGAGATACGGGAAGATTTCAATTAGATTACATCATGGTCAGACAGAGATTCCGAAATCAGATACTGGATTGTAAGGCGTACCCAGGAGCAGATATAGACTCAGATCACAGTATAGTAGTGATGAAGAGTAGGCTGAAGTTCAAGACATTAGTCAGGAAGAACCAATACGCAAAGAAGTGGGATACGGAAGTACTAAGGAATGACGAGATACGTTCGAAGTTCTCTAACGCTATAGATACAGCAATAAGGGATAGCGCAATAGGCAGTACAGTTGAAGAGGAATGGACAACTCTAAAAAGGGCCATCACAGAAGTTGGGAAGGGAAACATAGGTACAAAGAAGGTAGCGTCGAAGAAACCATGGGTAACAGAAGAAATACTTCAGTTGATTGATGAAAGGAGGAAGTTCAAACATGTTCCGGGATAATCCAGAATACAGAAATACAAATCGCTGAGGAATGAAATAAATAGGAAGTGCAGGGAAGCTAAGACGAAATGGCTGCAGGAAAAATGTGAAGACATCGAAAAAGATATGATTGTCGGAAGGACGGACTCAGCATACAGGAAAGTCAAAACAACCTTTGGTGACATGAAAAGCAACGGTGGTAACATTAAGAGTGCAACGGGAATTCCACTGTTAAATGCAGAGGAGAGAGCAGATAGGTGGAAAGAATACATTGAAAGCCTCTATGAGGGTGAAGATTTGTCTGATGTGATAGAAGAAGAAACAGGAGTCGATTTAGAAGAGATAGGGGATCCAGTATTAGAATCGGAATTTAAAAGAGCTTTGGAGGACTTACGGTCAAATAAGGCAGAAGGGATAGATAACATTCCATCAGAATTTCTAAAATCATTGGGGGAAGTGGCAACAAAAGACTATTCACGTTGGTGTGTAGAATATATGAGTCTGGCGACATACCATCTGACTTTCGGAAAAGCATCATCCACACAATTCCGAAGACGGCAAGAGCTGACAAGTGCGAGAATTATCGCACAATCAGCTTAACAGCTCATGCATCGAAGCTGCTTACAAGAATAATATACAGAAGAATGGAAAAGAAAATTGAGAATGCGCTAGGTGACGATCAGTTTGGCTTTAGGAAAAGTAAAGGGACGAGAGAGGCAATTCTGACGTTACGGCTAATAATGGAAGCAAGGCTAAAGAAAAATCAAGATACTTTCATAGGATTTGTCGACCTGGAAAAAGCGTTCGACAATATTAAATGGTGCAAGCTGTTCGAGATTCTGAAAAAAGTAGGGGTAAGCTATAGGGAGAGACGGGTCATATACAATATGTACAACAACCAAGAGGGAATAATAAGAGTGGACGACCAAGAACGAAGTGCTCGTATTAAGAAGGGTGTAAGACAGGGCTGTAGCCTTTCGCCCCTACTCTTCAATCTGTACATCGAGGAAGCAATGATGGAAATAAAAGAAAGGTTCAGTAGTGGAATTAAAATACGAGGTGAAAGGATATCAATGATACGATTCGCTGATGACATTGCATTCCTGAGTGAAAGTGAAGAAGATTTAAATGATCTGCTGAGCGGAATGAACAGTCTAATGAGTACACAGTATGGTTTGAGAGTAAATCGGAGAAAGACGAAGGTAATGAGAAGTAGTAGAAATGAGAACAGCGAGAAACTTAACATCAGGATTGATGATGTTCACGAAGTCAATGAAGTTATGGAATTCTGCTACCTAGGCAGTAAAATAACCAATGACGGACGGAGCAAGGAGGGCATCAAAAGCAGACTCGCTATGGCAAAAAAGGCATTTCTGGCAAAGAGAAGTCTACTAATATCAAATACCGGCCTTCATTTGAGGAAGAAATTTCTGAGGATGTACGTCTGGAGTACAGCATTGTATGGTAGTGAAACATGGACTGTGGGAAAACCGGAGAGAAGAGAATGGAAGCATTTGAGATGTGGTGCTATAGACGAACGTTGAAAATTATGTGGACTGATAAGGTAAGGAATGAGGAGGTTCTACGCAGAATCGGAGAGGAAAGGAATATGTGAAAAATACTGATAATGAGAAGGGACAGGATGATAGGACATCTGCTAAGACATGAGGGAATGACTTCGATGGTACTAGAGGTAGTTGTAGAGGGCAAAAACTGTAGAGGAAGACAGAGATTGGAATACATCAAGCAAATAATTGAGAACGTAGGTTGCAAGTGCTACTCTGAGATGAAGAGGTTAGCACAGGAAAGGAATTCGTGGCGGGCCGCATCAAACCAGTCAGTAGACTGATGACCAAAAAAGAAAAAAAACAGGGTAGAGTCAAAGAACTTACAATCTATCCTACATTACTGAAATTAAAAGTACAAAAGGTAACTTAATGTGACCGACAGTGTACATATATATAATTAAAAACCAAAACCGATGCATTTGTAAAATTATTCCTGCTGTCAACTAGTAAAATGTACCACGTCTTCAGTAATGAAAAGTACCATTAATCCTAATCTTCATCTAGTTACCGTCGGGCTCCAAAATTTCGTGTAGATACTTAGTACATACTGGAGACTACACAGGTAATTCATGTTTACAGATCCAACCAAATAAGATACAGTGTAGTGTAAGGGATGTCGATATTTCCGCTTCGATTCCAGTAATTCCTTGGAATTTTACATGTTGTGTATCATGTGAACTGAAACATTTCTGACAGTCAGACACAAAATTTTCATTCTCTAAGTCATATACTGAAGCAAATTATGTGCATTACAATAACAATGAAGTGCAAATAAGTAATGACTGTATTATATTAGTTCTCGTCTGTGTAAAGTAATCTACGGTTCATGTTTTCCATCACAGAGTTTACATCATTTTTATTAATTTTCGTCTGTGTGAAGTGATCTACACCTCATGTTTTGCATCACATAATTTATGTTTTACGGCAGCCTGTGGGATACAATACACTTCTTTGCGATTAGAGGGATGTACATTTACGTGTCGAAGCGTTTCAGGACTCATGTATTACGTGTCTACATTAACATGTAGGTTCTATATTTCTTAAGAAAAAACTTTAGTCATAGTGAATTTATAATGTGTAGACTAACACTAAGATTATGGTTACGTGCATACTGTTTTGTTACATGATAATAGGCACTAATAGTGGAAATATTTACTTTAAGTGATTACTGAAACCACAATTCCTTAACGTATCTGTCTGCATATTTCACCAGCACAATCCAAGTTAACAAAACTTTCCTAGGAAAACAGTAGCCTGTAAGGACCTCTTTTGGAACAACAGTAGTTCGCACGACTTACCATCGTATCATCTGCACTAAGACTGTGCTGCTTCCACATACACAGTATCTTTCATGTCTGTTGCGAGTATTCTCGGAGAAAATGTATATAGCAGTGATTCCTGTTTCCAACAATGCATGTTAGCTACTGTCATATCTCATGCAGACGATATGGCACATACCACGAACACCATAGATGGTACACTATCTGTAACTACTAAATATCAGAATAAAATTTTCACTTTGCAAGCGAGTGTGCACTAATATGAAACTTCCTGGAGGATTAAAACTGTGTGCCCGGCCGAGACTCGAACTCGGTACCTTTGCCTAAATCATCTCCCAGTCTGTGGCTAAGCCATGTCCTCGCAATATCCTTCCTTCGAGTTCTGTATGGTTCGCAGAGGAGCTTCTGCTAAATTAGGAAGGTAGGAGACGAGGTACCGGCAGAATTGAAGGTTTGAGAGCGGGTCGTGAGTAATGCTTAGGGAGGTCAGTCGGTAGACCCCTTGCACGCGGAAGGCAAAGGTCCCGACTTCGACTCTCGTTCTGGCACACAGTTTTAATATGCCAGGAAGTTTCAACTACTACATGAACATCCCACATTTTTAAATCATTTACTATTTCGGTTTCTGTAACTTCAACAATTTCCTTTGTAGTTTATTTATACCGTTCTTTTATCTAACTTGGCAATTGTGGTACGGAATGTGAACAATACTAGTGATTGCAAGGGTTTAATCTGCGTATTATACTTAATAGTTGTAACGATACCTAGAGAGATCATTAGTGTATAACGCCTTACTTAAATTAGTTCCACTCGCTGAATGACATTAAGGTCTCCTATGCCATCGGTGATTAGAAGTATGCTCACATTGGTATCATAATTTACCAAAAGCAGAAGCAAACATTTTATGGCATGTAAGGCTGTTTCAGCACAAGCTGTTAACTTAGTCTTGTACGTTTCTACTCGGTAAACGATCCAGGTAGATGAACCTTCTTTAAGAATAACCTACATTCGTGAGTGTGTTATGCTCCCATTACCATTATATATGTTGCTCGCAGAGTAGAAACTTATTGTACAGGGGTAATTTGCGCCAAGATGACGACATAAGTGACGACAATGGCTAGTGCAGACACCAGCAGACGGCGGTCGACCGTGAAGAAGCCTGCGGCGGAGAAGCGTAGTGGAGGACTGTGTACCACGAATGGCAAGTGAGCTTCCAGTTCTGGACAGCGGCCCTCAGACACCACGGAGGCCCTCAGGAAGAGGGCAGTGGCAGCAGCCGCCTCTTGTTGCACTGCTGCACACGACAGCGCCACCATGGAGAGTCGCAGCCAGTGAGACACCAACCACATGAGTGTGTTGGTCACAGAGGTGCTGAGGTGCAGCTGTGAGGTCCACTGAGGCTGCAGCTGCTTCAGCAGCACTTCGTAGGCGCTTCGAGTGGAGCAGCACACCGACTGAGCTACACCGGCAGCCACCGGCGCTCCAAAGTGGTCCTCCAGCAGCTGTGCAGCGTGGTGCAGTTCCATGTACGCCTCTAACAAATGGCGAAGTCTGCTGGGAGGTGGAGACAGTGACGTCGTAGGCCGATGCAGCGACACTGGTGTGTGGTACGTTGGAACCACCTGAAGAAGAAGGGAATTCAGGGAGCGGAACCGAACCCACAACTCGAGTTCCAGCAGAACGAACTGCACTGTCATCAAACTGCCGAAGAACAAGTAATATATTACTAGCAGGCATGTATATATTCGGTGCGACCCTTGAGCACAAGAGGCGGACACTACAACATCCACAACCAGGTATAGCATCAGCAGGCATCCTCCCAACGTCTTCATGTTGTCTCCTGTCTTCAACAGTAGATGAGCATCTGCGTACTTCAGCTCTTTGAAATAACGCCGCAGCTTTTGATGGTCAGTCACTATGCACAGCCCGAGCGTCAGCAGAATCGGCATAGATGACAGAGTATCTGTGATGATATATGTGAAAGTTATGAGGTCTGAGATGGAAAGATATACGATTATGTTTGAAGCCAAATTCACCAGTAAAACTATTAGTGCTACTAAGAACCAGAAAGCAGACAGTGTCATTGATTTAGTGCAAACATTGTTTCCGCAAAATTTGGGACATGCCTTGTATCTACTTTCTTCCTTGAAAGAAACCAGCCCAAATACCCTCCACAGTTTGTACATCGGTTTGAAGCTGACACGAAGAAACATCCGCTTCTTCCTGTAAATCACAGGCATTGCGTTTAATGGTGATGTCTACCTTAGTGTCTGCTGCTACTGGTGAGAAATCACAGCAAGAAACGAAGCAACACACGAAACTTCATATGACGTCCTTGCTCCTCCCTACCAGTGAAACGTTTTCTAATTGGAGAAACACCAGTGAATGCATAAATTCAGTTCACAGTAGGGTATGTGTAAATTGCCCTAAGATTGGCGTGTATTTTCACAATCAACAACAGACTTATCAGCTTGCCAGAATCTCATTTACTAATGGTCTATTGATGTCTAAAGTGAAATGCGAACGAAGCTTTTCGTTCTGCCGTTACATTAATCAATACACGTCCAACGTTAATATTACTGAGCAATAGCTTTCAAGCGGCTTCGTTGCTGCCATTTGCCCGACACATCCCTCACTTTCTTGTTGTCACTACTACAACCCATCACTGGTTCATGTTGCTCATTGTAAGTTTCAGGCTTATTGTGGCAGTGTTCTATTCTGTTCTGAAATACTGGTAATTCCATCTTCCATTTATATCAAAAGAGACAAGAAGGAATATTTAACTAGCACTGATAATATTATTTAATTATGTTGTTAGTGTTTATTTCAAATCACGTATGTCTCGTGCTCAATTTAAAGAGCTATAAATAATTTTCAAACAATTGCCCGAATCAATTACACCAAAGCAGCGGATATGTAAGAATATGATTCACTATATAAGCAGCACGGGATGCAGGTATAAAGGTAGCTCCTACTCTGCTGGGCAGTAGATGTTCATAGACGGCTACAGGTCCACAGATCGTGGTCTAGTGATGCCGCACGGTAGCTCAGCGTGTTAGGTCAGAGAGCTGGCTGGCCTTTGTAATTCATAAACTGAGTGAAGGATCAACATACGAACTTCACCGGATGTTATGTGACGTCCGCAACGACCAAACGCAACGATAAAAAAAAAAAAAAAAAGTGGCTAGCGTTGCTGCCTCTGAATCACGGGGTTGCCGGTTCGATTCCCGGCCGGGTTTGGGATTTTCTCTGCCCGGGGACTGGGTGTTTGTGTTGTCCTCGTCATTATACCTCCATCATCATTCGTGACAGTGGCTAGATTGAACTGTGAAAAGAATTGGACTGCGTAAAAGTTTGTGCTTTGTATTCCTTATGGGTCACTTTTCTTAGACCAAGCGAGGAATGGGGTTTTTCTCTGCGCCCAGTTATGTAACCCACTGAAACTTCTTGGCAGATTAAAACTGTGTGCCGGACCCAGATTTGAACTAGGGAACTATATCTTTCGCGGGCATGTGCTCTACTGACTAAGCTACCCAAGCACGACTCACGACCTCTTCTCACAGCTTCAATTCTGCTGCTACCTTCCAAACTACACAGAAGCTCTTCTGCGTTCGTGTATTATTATGGTAACAAGTATGTTTGGTGCTTGGGAGGATAAGGCAACTGAAGGAAGCAAACAAATCAGCCCATCTAAATGGCATCGGTACAGCACTTTCTCTTGAAAGGCAAAGGTCCCGAGTTCGACTGTCGGTCCGGCACACAGTTTTAATCTGTCAGGAAGTTTCATACCAGTGCACACTCCGGTGCAGAGTGAAAATCTGATTCTATGTAAGCCATTGTTGTTTTTAACTATCCCTCTCACATAACGCTAGTTCGTCGTGGTTTCACTTTCATCGTTATACCGGGCGTCACTGAGTTTGCAGCTGGTTGTACGTGTTAAGAGTGCTACTTTCTCTTCACTTTTCACTAAAATTGAATATGGCTAAATTATAACGTCTTTGCAGTTTCGCATGTTTGTTCTACAGTAAAATGTGTAATTGTGCTTGGCTTTCATTAGGTTGTGATAAGTTTTTGTTGATTTTTGGGTGTGTAATATATTGATTATATAAAAATTTTTATGATGACTTCAGTAAATGTAATTAGGAAAATGAGAATGGTAGGAGAATGCGAAGGACAGAGCATTTGATGATACCACAATAGGAGAATCGATCGTGTTTGTGTGTGTGTGTGTGTGAATGCAAAAAATGCTAAATACTGGCGCACACTTAAATTTCGAATACTGTATTTATGTGAGAATATGAGGCTTGAGACAAAAACAGACCTACCGCATTTTCGTATTCCGCGGGCTGGTGTGATTTTCACATTTACAAAATTGAACATGGCAGGAGTAATTGTGTCGTGTGCTAAAAATGCTGTTACAGTACAGAAGCGAACACAAATGAAGTACACTGCTTCCAGCTAGCCCATATCCATTGTGAGTCAGCAGATGAATCTTATCGTCACCGTACGAATTACACATACCTTAACAGGAGCTGTTTTATTTCCATATTAACGGATCCACTACAGCTTCGCCACTACTTCCCCGCTGCACACGACGCAGGCTGTCATCATACAGGGCGGTTATAATTAAACCTTTTCTGCTTGAGAGGGGCTCCGCGAAAAACGAGGGTAATCGTATGACAATGAAACTGTGTAGAAAATTTGTAAGGACATTCGGAAGAGAAATAACGAATAAACCCCTGGAAGAAACAGTATGTAATATCTGCATGAGAAGTTAACGTTTGTTTATTGCATACCACGTTACGTTACAGGTTACAAAGGCTGTTCAATGTGACGACCATCTACGTCCACGACAGCCTGAAACCGAAGAAGAGGTTGGTCCACTGCTGCCCGAAACAACGGCATTTCCATTTATTACCTGCATTGTTGTGTAATTTCACACATTTCTACAGTAAACTAGCATTATCATAAAAAAACAATATATATATATATATATATATATATATATATATATATATATATATATATATATATATATATATATATACTATTGATCACATTTAATGCAAAATAATGTTTCATTATTTAATAGAGCTGCTAATGGCACAAGTTATTATAATCGTGGATGTAACTGTAAATATGTAAATGATTTTTTTGTATTATGGCAAAGTAGGGGAAATAGTGCCACATAAATGAGACGTGAATTGGAGTGCCAATTATTAAAACAAAGGCGTTTTTCATTGCGACGGGATCTTCTCATGAAATTTCAATCACCAGTTTTCTGTACCGACTGCGATAACGTTCTGTTGGCACCCACCTGCATAGGGAGTAATGATCATCATGATAAAATAAGGGAAATCAGGCCTCGCACAGAAAAATTTAAATGTTAGTTTTTCCTGCTCACCGTTCGACAGTAGAACGGATGAGAGACAACTTGAAGGTGGTTGATTGAACCCTCTGCCTGGCACTTTATTGTGAATAGCAATATAATCACCTTGATGTAGCTGTAGATGTATATAGAATTTAAAAAGACAAAGAATTACGTTTCGCTAACGTCAATGAAAATAAATATATCTACATTGAACACCTACTGAAGCCAGACTGTAACAGCTTACATAGGGGCCAAGTTCTGCACTCAGTAATCTGAGAGAGAACAGGTCATTAGTCATCTGGGTCTGCAGTTGAAACTTGACACTTTTTGCATGTGTAACTGATAATCATATGCTTCTTGAGATTAAAACACGTATATGAATTATACTTCAGTTTTGTGTTAACATTCTTGGCCCTTCTACTAATGACACACATCCTCATTTCTTAGAAGTAGCTCCTTGACTTGATCAGCTGTTTTCTGGTACTTTAGAAGGAACAAAAAATATCTTGAAGAGGGCTGGAAACTTCGGCACTTCGTATCAGATGTGACGTCATGAGATCATAAGCCACGTTCTCCAGAAATTCCTGCTTGAAAACCTATGTTATTTTTCCATTTCAGTAAAAGAGTAATTGGGCAGATCCATTAGAGGGAAAAAGATTACCGAAGGCCAGTTTCACGTTTTGAGTGCCACGGAACATATGACAGACATTTTATTGGCTGTGTCAAAGCCCCTCTTTATGTCACTTTAACCTAACAAAGTATCTGTCTTTGGAGAAGCTTCATCGGTAGTTCCTTAATCATCCGCAGTTGGCAGCGTCAGAACTGACTTGTTTTTCTTCAATACCTACGAAACCAAAGGCATATCGTTCTTAATCCGAAGAGGGAAGAAACTTGTGCAAGGTTTTTATTAGGCAAGAATGCCAAGGGAATTTCTCATTTACTCTTTCTGTATGTCCCAATACACATACGCCTTTCCTCTGATAATGATATAGCCAATGGGTAACACATGTACCAATTGCCCATTGTGATATTCCTGTTGGATCCCTCTGTATGACTCACTGGTGTGCGTACAATTTCTGAAGCTGAATTTTATACTGGCTAATTTCCACAATATGTTTGAAGACTGCCTGAAAAAAATTTTTCCGTATCAAATAGTTTAAATATATTATTACCATATTTGGCAGGTTTCTTGCGATTATGAACCACATTTCCACAAAGACCTCCAAAACTTTGAAGTTCCTTATGAATGGTTACACTCTCATTGAAATTGTACTTACTTTTGGAACTGGTCACAAACACTTCCAAAATTGAACCTACTGGAGCCAACTTATCAGATGTCCATCTCTATTCTCCGGTTGTTTTATCGTCGAAACGAATATAACGTATCAGGAAAACGAATCGCTTGTAGTTCATCACAGCTACTGAAATTTACATTGCTGACCCATCGGTACTCCACAGTTCCATTACATTCGTGTAGTCAGCTTTCTTCATTCCGAAAGGATAAAGTACCCACAGAGTGCCAGTGTCTCAGTTCTCGTCATATCACTTAAATCTCGTTCTCTCTTATAATCAGCACATTCTGGTTTGAGCTGGATATAAGATACATTTGTTTGTATATTTCACAATGTTACCAATCGTTGCCACGCTAATTACCATGCTGAATCCAGACATCTCATTTGTGAAACCACTGGCAATAATCTTTCATTATCGAGAGATTTTTCCAATATTTACTTCACCCTTTGTTTGTGGCCGAAATAGCAGTTTTCCTCCATTTAGAAGTTTTGACCCTTCCCAAAAACAAATCTCCGGTAGAACCAGTTTGACAATTATTATCTCCATTTTCATTCATCTTGTACTTTTGCTCTGTTTCAGTGCTATGGTTATGGTGGGTAATGATCTCCTCATGATCAGTATCATACATCTTTCATAAAGTCGGGATCTTGATTAACGAGCCACTCAAGTTCCTAGTTAGTTAAACGATTTCTTGCCGCAAAGTAAGAAATTCTACTGCACTTGGATCATAGGAATAATGCTACTAAGAAAACAATATGTTATTGGAAGTAACAAAATACTTATGAGACTAGACGTGCAGCACACTGACAAGGAAATGGTCCAGTCTGACATGTCGAAAATTACCCTGAAATTTTTCACATAGGAAGAATGTACCGGAAGAAATGTACTGTCAAAGCCTTAGCATCTACGACGCACTGACAGAATTAAAAAACGCTCTGTTACCCATTTTTGTAGTACGAGGAGCCGCTTATAACAGCGGTTTGTACAGACCTTCCCATTGAGCCTACGAATCGGCGAATTAGCAGACGCCGTTGTGAGAAGAGAACGCAGCACCGCTTTGCGCCAAGTCCAAAGTGCACACCCCGAGTTTTAAGATCTTAAACCACACGAAAATAGTCTCAAATCACTAATTTTTTGAATAACTTGCAGTTCCTATCGACAGCTAAATTGTGGCAGATCTAAATGTTATACAAGGGACTAGAAGAGGAAAGAAAATCGAGGCAGTGTATGATGTTGCATTACAGATTTCTAACAAGTGTAATTGTAATCTGTTGACATTAAATACTTTATAGTAATTACTGTAGCACATAAATTATGACAATTTTTGAATAGTGTATATTTTACTAACAATGAAGTAGTTCCTTGTTTACTCCCTGCAGCTGGATGACGAAAACAAACATGTTCACTTAATAGTAATTACAAGTTTTATTCAGACAGAACTGGAAAGGAGTAATAAATGGTCGTGGCCATTTTTCTGCTCATCGTACTGCGTAGCGGGTTATACGCGATCATACTCGGAAAACGTAATGACGGAAACTGAGAAACCAGAAATGGCTAAGTGTAACAGTAGTGTTCGCAGAAAAACTGAAATGACAAAGACCTGCCGTAAATTTTGTTGTCTGACAGCTTTTTGAAAAATGTTTTACAGTATTGAAATATTGTTTTTTATTCACAGGCTGAATCACACTGTTAGTAACCCCAGATATTAACTGTCTTTTCATGATCCTCCTCAAGTTACAGATTTTGTTGTGTCTAGGTGAAGAGTCCAACAAAACCAATGAATTATTTTCTGCAGATGGCAAGAAGATGTATAGGATGTAACGAAGAAGTTTATTCTCTCCCACTTCACAGATACTGCTTCATCGGTTGCAATTTTTTGTCAACAAACAATAATTCATTTACGTTTTGGTCCTGATTTGCCTCATGGCTCCTGAAGACACATACAAAACTGCGGAGAGAGAGTAATCCAGTGGTAGTTATCAGTGGCACAGTTATATAGGAATGCGGTATGGCACTCATGAACTGCAGAAGCAACTCTTGCCTTTTTCTCGGTCGAAATGACGAAGTGCTGTTTGCAAAAAGTTTTTTCAGCAAACCTGACTGACTGGCTTTATGCACAGCATTTTATTGGATACCAAGAAACATCTTCATGAGAGATTTGTATTTCTCTATGGCATTACCTTTTGAGGAGGTCTTCTCTACACATTTACTTTACGTAAACTTCATAATTTTGCGACTTTCTTTTCCATATTTGGTAATTTCCTGAATTATTTAACCAGTTCAAAGAAGCCAGGAAGTCAGTAATACTCATATCACTTGCAGTTCGCAACTCCCACTCTCTTAGATCTATCTTAGTAACAGAGCATTGCCTCTCACTAGCAGTTCGAAATCTTTGAAATACATTTTCTTTCAGACTTTGTTGAGTTTCATCTCTCTCTTCCTCTTATATAAAATCCTGCTGAGATTTTAAGAAATAAAATTCGCATTGAACACGGGTTAATTTAAAGCTTTTTCTTAGTCCTGCTTTCAATCAAAATATTACGGCCTTCTCTTTGTTACTAAAAGATAATACTTCACATGTTTTCTTTGGGTATGGAAGGTACTCTATTTCAGTGGTGGACTTTATTAGTACAACAATCATCGTTCGAGCAGCGGTTAACGGAACTGTCTGAGTTATTTCCTGTTTGTTCTACGTTTCTACAATTTACAACAGCCGGCCGAAGTGGCCGTGCGGTTAAAGGCGCTGCAGTCTGGAACCGCAAGACCGCTACGGTCGCAGGTTCGAATCCTGCCTCGGGCATGGATGTTTGTGATGTCCTTAGGTTAGTTAGGTTTAACTAGTTCTAAGTTCTAGGGGATTAATGACCTCAGCAGTTGAGTCCCATAGTGCTCAGAGCCATTTGAACCATTTTTTTACAATTTACAACGAAATTTTGAATGATATGAATTAATGTCCAAGAAATTAAATAACAAAGAACACATATATTGGTCTTCAGGAGAAGGAAGCGATTTCGATTACGTACCATATTCTTCATATTTCACCTAACCTCATTGAAAACATTAACTGGATACAATATTACTGTTAAACACACGAAACTGCACAAATACAGATGTTATTAGGAAGCATATACGAAGAAATCACAACCAAAATTAATTCAGTTTTATCTCCATTGTTAACACTTAGCGATACCACAAGAGCTACTAGTAGTTATTATGGGTATTAAATGAATTGCGAATTCAGGCAATGATAGCTGTGAACATTTGTGTCAGAGAAAGTATCAACGGAAACTGAAATTCGTTTTACAAAAGTTATGTGCTTATGGTCGTACTATCAACCGAGGATATGAGCCCACCGTGTTGTGCATGTGCTGTCCGCTACAGCTACAGCAAAGGAATATATGGCTTCAGCCACCTGGTGAACTACGAATTCAGCAATTTTCATTATTTTAAAAATTTCTTGCTATGTGTCTTAGCACCTAAAATTTTGACATTGTGTTTCTTCCTGTACGAAAGTCTTATGGAAGGCTTCGACACGTCGGATTTGAACGTTTCTTAGTGAGTGCACAAGCTGCGACAACATTACACATATTTCCTCGTGAAGCAAATTCTTTAGCACCGAGAGTCCCTATACTGTACGCAACAGTAGTCAGGATACTAATGAATGAATATCTAGAGTTTGAAACGTCCCCAATGTTACCCAAAGACTTACACCATGTTTATTTACTACGTTTCATGCACCCCATACGTGCATTCGCTTTGTGATACAGGTACGAAGACCGGACGGTCGCCGTCAACGCACAATGTGTATACCAGATTTTGAAGAGGAGATATCAGCACTGCTGGAAAACACTGTCTCATCAAGCTTGCGGGGTGTTGCTCGAGAAATGGGCGCTAGCCATTCCACCGTTTGACGTGTGTGGAACGAAGATGATTTGCACCCTTACAATCTTCAGAAAGTTGAAGCCCTCAACCCTAATGATATTCCGCATTGTATTGACTTCTGCCAGTGATTTTTGCAGAAGTGTGGAATTCACACACTTTGTACTTTTTACGGATGAGGCATCCATTACAAAAGACGGTGTCTGACTCAGAGTGCGACAGCGCATGTGGTACCAACATGATAGTGCATTTGCGATGTTCGCTCGTACGGTGCGAAATCATTTGTATGAGACCTTTGATTAGTACTGGATAGGGCGTAGTGAGCTGGTGGCATTGCATTCTAGTTTCCATGTCTTAAATCCCCTTGATTTTTTTGCACCCGAAATCTGTTGTTTACGAGACACGTATCGAGACGTATGAAGAGCTGTTAGCGAGAATATGCCAGCCTCCGATGCCATACTCACTTCGTCACGGGTGTTTGTAAGGGTGCGACAATCACTCAGGCTTCGTTGCACGGCGTGCACTCAAGGGAGATGGTGACATGTCGAGTTGTTTTTGTAAATGTTCGCTAACAAAGCTGCATGAAACGTCAATCCACCTCACTTTTACCTTGATGTCACAGTGAAATAAAAAACGTTGCCCTGCAGAGTGGCTGCCATGTCGACTCGGATGCGGGCTTAAAGCTTCCCTCCCCAGCGGGGCACGACGCTGCTGAATGACGCCTAACGTAGAATGTTACGGGATGTGGACGTGCGTTGCTATGTGAAACTTGTTTGGTATGGCCCACTCTACCAGGCCTCCCATTTTACTACATTCATTTTAGAAACACGCTTTAAACATTTAGTTCTGGGGAAACGTGATGAGGATGACACAAGAAACAGAAATTCCGTCGCCGTACGTATATGGAATACAAATCACGTCAGTATCGATCCAGGGAAATGCGTCCTTGTGTGGAAAAAGATTGAATAATCAACGAAAGGATAACGTTCTACGAGTCGGGGCGTGGAATGTCAGAAGCTTGAACGTGGTAGGGAAACTAGAAAATCTGAAAAGGGAAATGCAAAGGCTCAATCTAGATATAGTAGGGGTCAGTGAAGTGAAGTGGAAGGTAGACAAGGATTTCTGGTCAGATTGAAACTTCCCCTTTTGAACAATTTTACAAGACTGTGCTTAACCTGACGCACAATATTTTTAGCGCAACGCAATCTGACTTTCAATAATCTCTACAAGAAAATGGCCCTGACTAACATTAACCTGTACTTTTCACAAATCACTTACCTCACAAAAATCTTGGTTACTCCCACTACTGCAATACAGCGAGCGCCACTACTGCCAGCTAAATAAAAGATTCAAACTATGGAAGGCACTGATAGGGATAGTTAGCAAATGAAAGATATTAATAGAGAACAAACAATGTATTTACCTTGATATCATCATATATATATATATATATATATATATATATATATATATATATATATATATATATATAGAGCAGTTCATGACAAATTTCAAAACTCCGCCATCTCTCTCCCCACATCCACCACTGCTGGCGGCTCACCACCAACTGCCCAACGCTATGCGCTGTTCACAGCCAGCTGCCTAACACTACAATGGCGAGTGTTACAACAATGCAAAGCAGCCACAGACTGCACACCGCACAGCCAGTGATTTTCTATACAGAGGTGGCGTTACCAATAAAAAAAACCTAAACAGCCTACTTACATAGCCCCCATGCTCCCCACAAAAAAATTTTACAAATTGGTTTGGGCAGTGCCCAATACAGATTTGAACAAAATTTTTCATAATTACAATAACAAAGAAATCAAATGCACACACTTATTGATACAATGTTGGTCAAAAGCTAAAATTTTCTCACAGTCCATAAAGACAGTCCTGATCGTTCATGACGGTAAAATAGCAGTGTTTTTCTCAAAGTCTGAGCAGTAAAAGAAAATGCACACGGAAGTAGTGGATTTCCATGCAGTCTTGAAGAAGTAGCGTTGTCCTTCCAACGGAAAGACAGTGCTGACTCTTGACATGCTGACAGGTAATGGGCCACAACAGAGCAAACCCACCACAGAGTCAGTCGAAGTTTTGAAGAGTATTGGTGGGTAGGTCATCACAGAGCAGACCCACTGTAGTCCTGGTAGAGATTACGGTATTGGTGGGCCACCAGAGGCGCAGACCCACTGCAGTCCTTGTAGAAATAATGGTACTGATGGATCATCAAAGATGTAGACCCACTGTAGTCCTTGTAGACATTATGGTACTGGTGAGTCAGCAACGACGTAGACCCACTGTAGTCCTCGTAGAGACGGCCAGCAGCCATCCGTTGTGACTGTGCAGGTGCACAATCACAATTGAAGAGTCTTGCGGATAATATAGCAAGTCCATAACCACCACTTGTGCATTCACAAAGTTTTTGGAATTGTCCTTAGAACCAGCAATGCTGTTATCCAGTCCCTTGCTGAATTATTAACACACGTGCAAACACTAACAGTCCCTACTTCTCACATATTGTCCATATACTATGACCAACAGAAACGTGTGCAGTGAAATGTAACTTACAAGTTAATAATATGATGAACTGGTGACAATTACAATTTTATAACATGAGAATACAATTACAAAGGTACAAAATACATCATTAAAGAACATAACAATACAGAGAACATTTGTAATACAGGCTTTACAAAAGAATCGAAATAACATATACATCAGTGTCACAGGAATTATGACATAAGTACATACATGAAAGATCAGAATAACTTTTGGAATATCAACTTCACACATGAGCATTAAAACAAAACAGAATAAATAATGTCTAAGCATATTTACAAGGTAAATAACATATTATTAATGCAAATTATATTTGAGGATAACAGTATTCCTCATCATAGTTCATGTAGCTGAGTATTAGAAAATTTCTACAACATAAGTCTTATCAGATAAACATATAAAGACAGAAAGAACATAAATACACAAGGGTACACAAACACATAGTGGGATAACACAAGGAAAGGACAGGGTTTCTTTTACTGCAGTATTTTGCAAACAAAACTTTCTTTACTTATCGGAGATCTCCCTTCGTTCCTCATTATTTCCAAAAAGTCCTATCAATACCTGCTTTCTCTACTCTGTTCATATTTCTTTCAAAATAATTACGGATCATTGTACAATACTCATTTTGGCCCAAAACGTTTTCATATACCTTCAATGCATTTCTTTCCATTCATCACAACTAGTTTCTTATATAGTCTACCCCCTCTTAAGCTAACTTAAATCTACTGAGCTCAGATGCTAAACTAAGGGACGAGGCAATGCAGCAGCACATAAAACAATTAACGCAAACAGCAATGACAAAAAAGTGCAGATTTGCAAAGGAAGCAGCATTTTAGAAATTAGCGAAGCAATTGCAATATTACAACTAATGTAAGGCAATGTGCAGCAAACAAGAAAAATAAATCTGGCTTAGCAGAGTAACACAAATTAAAATTCAGTAACACTATGCCTGGCAAACAGCATAACTTATACCTAAACATGACAAAGTTCAAGCAGAAAAAGTATTACACTAAAAATGGCCATGTCTAATACCTATGTCACATCCTAACACTAGAGTGATGCATCACGAGAACTTACACTAGCAGATAAGTTACCAAATCGTAAAGAAATTATTTATGCAATTCCTGTGAAGGGAAATGTCTATTTATGTGCCCTCGTTTTCTTGGAAGTAGATCATAAATTTCTTATTGACTCGATCTGTAGGCATAAAATAACTATATTAGTACATATATTAAATTTTATTTTAACCAATGCTGCAGTGCAGCTAGAAACTAGATATTAAACAAAATGAGTAAATATGTACAAAGGAAGGCATGAAACATCATTCATTAGCCATAGGGCATTTCATAAGGTAGTACAGAAAATCTCTCAACTCTCGTAGAAAGACGCTTGTCATCAGGTGTGCAGATGTAAAAATATTTCCAAGTTATTATTAGCATGTCGTATTTACGATGCTTTCTACAAAGGAATGTCAATAGCGAGGATAATGGCCTCCAGTTTTTTTTTCTACCCCCTAATGGCTTTTTCTCAAGGCGGCTGGCACACCTGGCCGCTCACAACGAATTACGTCACGGTCACTTACCTTTCATACCGAAATATTGACGACAGCAGTTTTCGCTACAGTGACAGTCTCATATAAAAAAATTCACAGGTTGAGAATTTGGTTACAAATATGTAGAAACAAAATCCTATAAATATAACTGCGTCCAAAAAATTTTAGCCAGCATTGTGATACATTTACGCATTTACACACATTTCCTACCTCTTAAAGTACGATTCTTGGTTTCCAACATCCTTTTTCACAAGTCAGTGTCCCTAACCGCTACTCATTACTCCTTACCTTATTACACATATATATATTCGTCGACGCTTCTTTAATATTTCATTATGTGAAATATGTAGCATAATCAAATTCCTCATATAGCATCAGCTTCTTGACCATAAACATACCTCAGCAGCATAATACACATCGTCGTCGTAAAAATAACATCATAACACAGTCAACTCTCAAAATCGTCGTAGCTTCCTCCAATAATTTCAAAACCTAGAAAGAATTCTCTGCTCATGTCAAAAGTGTTATCTACCTCAAACGTACTTTAAAATCATGCTCCCTTACCAAATACATCTTTCAAAGCTCTCATAGTATCACAATGGTTCCAAAAAAATATGAACAGTTCACAAAGTACAGACAAAATACAATTTCATAAGTGTGAAGTTACCCAACTGTGTAATTACGTAAACATCTGTCACTAATGTAGTAAAAAAATGTTTGTTTCTTTGTTAAATAATCAGATAGCTGTGTAATTTATGTGTTAGAGAAATATGGTACCGATGTGTAAAGTTGTATAAGCAAATACCATATTAGCTAGAGCTCCTTGTGCTTGCCAAACACATGGTACACAAAGTAGGCGTGTACCCCCCTGAGGATTAATGTAATTATACCCTCAGCTGTTACAGATTACAGCAATGGAATAAAATGCATCACGGAAAACCCTTGTATCATTGCACTTCAAATATCTTAAAAAAATGTTTTAAGTGCGAAATTAATCACTCAAATACGTGTCCTGTAGTGCTAAACTGTGCGTCATGTTGTAAGATAATGTCTGTGGAAGTCTCGTAGTTATCGTCCTCCGAAAGCTAAGTTCTGCAGAAGTCAATGTACTTACCTCATGATAAAGAAAAGTGAAATGCTTTGCGTATAGATACCTTAGTTATTACGCTTATTGTTGTGATGAAGAAAGTACTGTGCTGTGACGTATTGTTGTGCCACGGACAAGGCTGTCTCATTGTAGCTATACCACAAAAGTTAAATACTAAAACATGTTTTACTTTCCAGAACAATTCAGAATAATTGTGCAGATATAAAACAGATACACCGCAAAAGCAACAATGTAAATTGTGTCACACATTAGTAGCGTCGTGATATAGTCGTGTAGCTGTCACACAAACTCCAGAATGTATGTTCAAGTAAACCAAAATGTTGCAT
Source organism: Schistocerca nitens (assembly GCF_023898315.1). Classification (NCBI taxonomy): domain Eukaryota; kingdom Metazoa; phylum Arthropoda; class Insecta; order Orthoptera; family Acrididae; genus Schistocerca; species Schistocerca nitens. Next base: position 957,938,450 of record NC_064615.1, read on the forward strand.
TAAAATCTCATTAGCAGTACCAGTATGTGTCCTAAGTATGTAAGCCTGATAGTCGTTATGTAATCGTGCAACTAACAAGCAAGAATGTACAAACACGACACTGTGTCGTCTGTTCACTATAACAATGCATTCGTAATTTCTGTTTAAAAATATTCCTTAGGTTCTAGACTGGATATCTGACTTCAAACATTGTTGCATGTTAACAGTTTCTTAAGTCTGACAAAGCATACTAGAAATGTGAAGTGAAAAGTTTTATGGCAGAGACAAAGTTAAAAAGCAGATTATCTTTCAATAAACGGTTTTACACGTGAAATGTGGTGTAAACCTTTACTCTTCCTAGTACTCAGACTTTCAACTGAAAAGCAATTGTCATGTTTTATACATCGGTAAAGAATGCTAAAATTTTTCTCAAGGCTAGCGTCTTATGTTATTTTTCTCGGAGCCAGCGGGCGCACGCGGCTGCCTGCTGTGTGAGTCATTGTCTGTCTCTTTGTTGGCGCGCGCCGTTATTGGGATTAGGAGACCTAACTTCTACAAATTCACTCTGACGAGAAGGCCCTGCCCTGTTTAAATCCCGCCAGTTCTGATGCAATTCAGGTCTGTCGTTACGAATATATCGTCTGTCGTCATGTCGGTAGGTTCCGTAGTTTCTTCCTTGTCCGTCACGTGGTGGAGAATTTATCCCTGAATCGTAACTGCGCGCTGAACTGTTGCGTCTGAAATTAATCTGTCTCCCTTGATAATAATAGTTCTGATTCCCATATTGTCTGTTTCTATGGTTATTTCTGTCATATTCATTACTACGGAAATGCGATCTTTCTCTGTATCTATTATTGTGCCAGCGGTTGTCATAAGGGTGGTGTCTGTTTTGGTCACGATTTGTGTTGTGAGAATAGCCTTGTCATGTCCAGTTATTATTTCTGTCATCACGGAAATGTGGCGGATGTGACCTGTAATTGTTGTTTTCATGTTTTCGCGTTTCGCGATTGTCAGTGTCAATTTCTAATTCTTGTAAGAGTCCCTGAAACGCTTCAATGTCGTCTTTGCAACGTCCTGCTAAAATAATATGTCGTAAATGTTCAGGCAATTTGATTAAGCAAATACGGATGAGTTCTGAGGGGCTGTATGGATTTGAAAGATACTGATTCTTATGCAACATGTCTTCAAAATATTTCATAAGACTGGAAAATTCAGATTGTTCGACACGTTTCATCATTATGATGCTATGTTATACTCGGTCTTGTGTAGCTTGAGACCAATACGCTGAGAGGAAGGCATGGTAAAATTCTCCTTCACTGTGACAATCGTGAATGACCGATCGCATTCTTACAGCTGGTTCATTCTCTAAGTAGCCACACATAAATTCTAATCTGTGCTGTAATGACCAGTTGGGAGGAAAACAATGAGAGAACTGATGGAGCCACGCTTGTGGATGAATGTCGTTGCCAGAATTCTTAAATGTTTTGAATTTACGTGTAGTAATGAACAGCTTATAGTCAAAATCATCATGTCGGCGAGTCGCATATCGGTCATTGTTAGGTCGTGTCGGCCGTTCCATCTCAAAATTCGGTGCACATTGCCAGTTTCTTTCATAACTTCCGAAATGCCCTGTGTTATTATTTTGCGTCTTTTCCGTATTTCTAAGTCCCTCTTCCCGTGTTGGAGCGCGAGTGTCCTCTGAAATTTGTAATTTTTGTATTACTTGTGCCAACTGATCTTGTACTTCCCGGATTTCTCTTTTGTACTGTATATTGATTTGATTTTGATTGAATTTCCTAATTTGTTCGCACTCTTCTGTGTCATTAAAGACTACCGGTTTTGTGTCATTCAGATTATCATCTACCTTTGTAGATAAGTTAGTGACCTGATCCGAAAGTTCGGCTACTTTCTCTGATAGTGAACACATTTCCTAAGTGTGTTTTTCTGAACCAAGTTTCAGAGTGTCCATTTGTGTTGAAATCGAATCTACTGTGTCCTTCAAGTTTTCCTGAGTTTTTGCAAGTTGCGTAACCGAATCGGTAGATGCAACTGAGTCAAATTTAACTTGCAAGGTCTCATGATTTTCATGAACAGTAGTTTGCAGTTCTTTTATGGCTGCTTCGTGAATCTGTAGTGCATTTTCATGACGCGAAAAAATAGGTTGGAAATGCTCACAAATTTGTGTTTTTACGTCATTACAGACTTTTTGACATTTCGATTCAATGTGATGTAACTCAGTAGTTAAATCCTCACGTGTTTGTTCAAGAGTTTGCTCCAATGAGTCTAACTTTTGAAGATTTTGTTCCATTGCATCTAACTTTTGAAGATTTTGTTCCATTGTGTCTAACTTTTGAAGATTTTGTTCCATTGTGTCTAACTGTTGCTGTGTTTGTCTCTGATTTTGTTTCATTTGCTGCATTAATTGCAATAATAATGTGATAGTGTCTGGAATCGGTTCCTCTATGCTTTTCGGCACTGCATTTGCACCGGCAACATTTACATTTTGACGAGCAGAAAATGTGTCTTGACTCATTTGAGAAAACGGTGAGAACCCTAAACCTGAGTCTACAATATTTGCAAAATTGTGTCCTGTCATTACCGCTTCCTGAGGCGAGCTGTTGCCGACCGATCGATCGATAATGCTTCCCTCTTCACTAATTGTTTCACTGTCCACGCCATTGTTTGCAGCCCGCTCCATTTCCCTATGCACAATTACCAAATTACTACTTTGAACATCAGTTAATTCATTACTCGGTGGCGCTAACACACTGCTTTCGTTTTCACTGTCATTTCTCAGTTTACTTTGGAGCCTAGTATTACGTTTTTCACACGCCATTATTGTCACAGTATTTCACACGATAACACAGAAAAGCACAATTTGAAGAGCAAAAACAAGAGAACACATAAACATAGCACTGAAAATAATATCTAGTTAATTTCTGCTGCGAAATACTTGGTGCAAATCTACATGCATGCCACAACTGTTTTACTGTACAACAGTGAAAGACTGCAACTACAAAGGAGATTTTCTCTACAATTATGCGCTAGCAATAAACAAAAGCTACACTAATTACACAAACTACAAGAAAAAAAATCAGAAGATTCCAGTGAGGTATCCTGGCAGGGTCGCCATATGAAACTTCCCCTTTTGAACAATTTTACAAGACTGTGCTTAACCTGACGCACAATATTTTTAGCGCAACGCAATCTGACTTTCAATAATCTCTACAAGAGAATGGCCCTGACTAACATTAACCTGTACTTTTCACAAATCACTTACCTCACAAAAATCTTGGTTACTCCCACTACTGCAATACAGCGAGCGCCACTACTGCCAGCTAAATAAAAGATTCAAACTATGGAAGGCACTAACTACTGATAGGGATAGTTAGCAAATGACAGATATTAATAAAGAACAAACAATGTATTTACCTTGATATCATATATATATATATATATATATAATATATATATATATATATATATATATATATATATATATATATATATATAGAGCAGTTCATGACAAATTTCAAAACTCCGCCATCTCTCTCCCCACATCCACCACTGCTGGCGGCTCACCACCAACTGCCCAACGCTATGCGCTGTTCACAGCCAGCTGCCTAACACTACAATGGCGAGTATTACAACAATGCAAAGCAGCCACAGACTGCACACCGCACAGCCAGTGATTTTCTATACAGAGGTGGCGTTACCAATAAAAAAAACCTAAACAGCCTACTTACAAGATGAGTATCAGGTAATATCAACAGCAGCAGAAAATGGTATAACAGGTGTAGGATTCGTTATGAATAGGAAAGTAGGGCAGAGGGTGTGTTACTGTGAACAGTTCAGTGACCGGGTTGTTCTAATCAGAATCGACAGCAGACCAACACCGACAACGATAGTTCAGGTATACATGCCGACGTCACAAGCTGAAGATGAACAGCTGAAGAAGAAAAGGTTACAGGAGAATATGGGCTTGGGACAAGGAATGAAAGAGGAGAAAGACTAATTGAGTTCTGTAACAAGTTTCAGCTAGTAATAGCGAATACCCTGTTCAAGAATCACAAGAGGAGGAGGTATACTTGGAAAAGGCCGGGAGATACGGGAAGATTTCAATTAGATTACATCATGGTCAGACAGAGATTCCGAAATCAGATACTGGATTGTAAGGCGTACCCAGGAGCAGATATAGACTCAGATCACAATATAGTAGTGATGAAGAGTAGGCTGAAGTTCAAGACATTAGTCAGGAAGAATCAATGCGCAAAGAAGTGGGATACGGAAGTACTAAGGAATGACGAGATATGTTTGAAGTTCTCTAACGCTATAGATACAGCAATAAGGAATAGCGCAATAGGCAGTACAGTTGAAGAGGAATGGACATCTCTAAAAAGGGCCATCACAGAAGTTGGGAAGGAAAACATAGGTACAAAGAAGGTAGCTGCGAAGAAACCATGGGTAACAGAAGAAATACTTCAGTTGATTGATGAAAGGAGGAAGTTCAAACATGTTCCGGGATAATCCAGAATACAGAAATACAAATCGCTGAGGAATGAAATAAATAGGAAGTGCAGGGAAGCTAAGACGAAATGGCTGCAGGAAAAATGTGAAGACATCGAAAAAGATATGATTGTCGGAAGGACGGACTCAGCATACAGGAAAGTCAAAACAACCTTTGGTGACATGAAAAGCAACGGTGGTAACATTAAGAGTGCAACGGTAATTCCACTGTTAGATGCAGAGGAGAGAACAGATAGGTGGAAAGAATACATTGAAAGCCTCTATGAGGGTGAAGATTTGTCTGATGTGATAGAAGAAGAAACAGGAGTCGATTTAGAAGAGATAGGGGATCCAGTATTAGAATCGGAATTTAAAAGAGCTTTGGAGGACTTACGGTCAAATAAGGCAGAAGGGATAGATAACATTCCATCAGAATTTCTAAAATCATTGGGGGAAGTGGCAACAAAACGACTATTCACGTTGGTGTGTAGAATATATGAGTCTGGCGATATACCATCTGACTTTCGGAAAAGCATCATCCACACAATTCCGAAGACGGCAAGGGCTGACAAGTGCTAGAATTGTCGCACAATCAGCTTAACAGCTCATGCATCGAAGCTGCTTACAAGAATAATACACCGAAGAATGGAAAAGAAAATTGAGAATGCGCTAGTCGACGATCAGTTTGGCTTTAGGAAAAATAAAGGGACGAGAGAGGCAATTCTGACGTTACAGCTAATAAGGAAGCAAGGCTAAAGAAAAATCAAGACACTTTCATAGGATTTGTCGACTTGGAAAAAGCGTTCGACAATATAAAATGGTATAAGCTGTTCGAGATTCTGAAAAAAGTAGGGGTAAGCTATAGGGAGAGACGGGTCATATACGTACAATATGTACAACAACCAAGAGGGAATAATAAGAATGGACGATCAAGAACGAAGTGCTCGTATTAAGAAGGGTGTAAGACAAGGCTGTAGCCTTTCGCCCCTACTCTTCAATCTGTACATCGAGGAAGCAATGATGGATATAAAAGAAAGGTTCAGGAGTGGAATTAAAATACAAGGTGAAAGGATATCAATGATACGATTCGCTGATGACATTGCATTCCTGAGTGAAAGTGAAGAAGAATTAAATGATCTGCTGAACGGAATGAACAGTCTAATGAGTACACAGTATGGTTTGAGAGTAAATCGGAGAAAGACGAAGGTAATGAGAAGTAGTAGAAATGAGAACAGCGAGAAACTTAACATTAGGATTGATGGTCACGAAGTCAATGAAGTTAAGGAATTCTGCTACCTAGGCAGTAAAATAACCAATGACGGACGGAGCAAGGAGGACATCAAACGCAGACTCGCTATGGCAAAAAAGGCATTTCTGGCAAAGAGAAGTCTACTAATATCAAATACCGGCCTTAATTTGAGGCAGAAATTTCTGAGGATGTACGTCTGGAGTACAGCATTGTATGGTAGTGAAACATGGACTGTGGGAAAACCGGAACAGAAGAGAATCGAAGCATTTGAGATGTGGTGCTATAGACGAATGTTGAAAATTAGGTGGACTGATAAGGTACGGAATGAGGAGGTTCTACGCAGAATCGGAGAGGAAAGGAATATGTGGAAAACACTGATAAGGAGATGGGACAGGATGATAGGACATCTGCTAAGACATGAGGGAATGACTTCGATGGTACTAGAGGGAGCTGTAGAGGGCAAAACTGTAGAGGAAGACAGAGATTGGAATACGTCAAGCAAATAATTGAGGACGTAGGTTGCAAGTGCTACTCTGAGATGAAGAGGTTAGCACAGGAAAGGAATTCGTGGCGGGCCGCATCAAACCAGTCAGTAGACTGATGACAAAAAAAAAAAAAATGATTAGCCAATAACCACTAGCATGCGGAAATATCAGTTTAACAAATATGTAATATCATATACAGTTATGTAAAAATATTTTTGCTTTGTTTTACAACATATGCTGGACCCAAACGGACTGTCGAGCGTACCGACGAACATGACTATACACTATAGCCAAGAATAATTTACCACATTTTGTCTATTTCTTATAACTTAACCCTGTAGACGTGCGAGTGGCATCAAGTCCCTGCAGCGGCAAAGAGCCGTATGGATGTTGTTCTCACTACCCATGGAAGTCTTATCACGGGAGGTGACGTATCTTGCCGCCTTCTTGAGTCGTGAGGCCAAGAAATGGGTAACAATTTTAATGTCACTGTTGAGTAGATAGATTGGCTGGTAATCGCAGTCCGTGATCGCCCATGTGGCTTACGGACCAGGATGATGACCCCATAAAGAAGGTGGCCGGGATCGCCGTTGTGGGTGACATCAGTTTCCGACAGATGGACGACTAAGTATGTACCAAAAGATAGCTGAAACACCTGTAAAAGTCGAGTCGGAGGCCGTCACGTCCAGGGGACTTGTGGCAACTCCCACCTTCATAGCATCTTGGACTTCGTCGGAGATCACTTCTTCCTGAAATAAGTTCTTGAGCCACATCCTCATGTATGGTGTTGTAAGTCAGTGCTGCTAGCTCCTTAATTAAGGTCAGGGGATGCGGGACAGCAGCAAACATTCGGCGGAAATGAGAATAGAAAGCGTGACCAATGGCGCATTGCATAGTGTATCGTCGTCCTTCCGCATGGAAGGATGAGAGCTCGATGACGACGTCGGCGTTCTGTGAGGAGGTGGTACATCGATGGCGTTTCGTGAGGCATATGGTCACAGGTGCAGGATCTGACAAGAGTCGCTTCCAAGCGTCGTCGCATGAGTGAGGTGATCTGCGCTTTATTATGATGCACTATCAGTGACCTGTATAGAGCTGGTTTTACACAGGATAGCCACCAGGATAAGGTGGATGTGTATGTGGGGCGACGTCGATGACAGGGGGCCCACGCATCCTCAACGATCCGTCCGCAGTCAGAGACAGTCAGGTGGGAAACGTTTAATTTCCAGAAGCCGTGGCTGTGCCACATCTGTTGGCAGGGGAAGACGACAACGCAGATGTAGGCGTTATGGTCAGAGAAAGCCAGAGGTCTAGCATGTCGAATGTCGGCAGCAAGAGAATGTGTGAGGTATATACAGTCGAGGCGACTGTATGAATGCATCATATAGTATGTGAAACCTCCATGGGTGCCATGAAACTTTGTCCATGTGTCAGTAAGCCGAAGTCTGTCGATGATGATGGAGAAAGCCACACATGGGGAATGATGTGGAAGTTGGTCGTCAGGCCCTTTTGTGGAGTTGAAATCGCCTCTGAGGACAATTTCATCCAGGGGACCCTCAAAAAGCGGAACTACCTCGTCAGCAAAGAAGGTGTGTCGATGACGACGTCGACTGGAGCGGGACGATGCATATACATTGAGGATGCGGACGTCAAACAGAGTGAGAGCCACACCTCTAGCATTAACAAGGTACACTACATTTGCAGCAGGGAGTCCAGAACGGAGGAGGATGGCAACTCCACTACTATTGCCAGATACATGGGAGATGTGTGCCATATAGCCAATGGGGGCGTAAAAATCAGCGACGATCACGTCTTGAAGGAAGGCAATATCGACATCAGCAGCATAAATGGTCACTTGGAACATTGTCAGTTTATGGGGAGCCTGATGGTGGCCAGATTCGTCGTCGTGATACGGTAGTGTTGAGGCGTGCTCCCACCACTGACACAGATGTTCCGGCAGAGATGTCCGGCTGATGTGTAACATCCGACACAGTCACTGGAGCCGCAATCGCTTAGGTGAAAAGTGGGTCAGGCACCTCCATGGGGCACTTCGTGACGGGAGGGCCAACATCTCGATCTGCTCCATCGTCAACATCATCAGCCCAGGAGACTGAAACAGGTGGCATGCGACTGTCACACTCCTTGTGGGCGAGTTGTGGTGACGCTGCTGTAGTGGAGTCCAGGGATGCTTCCTCCATGGAATCGTGTGAGATCTTTCCTCAGATGGGACATCAGCAGCAGCCACTCCTGTCGTCAGGGCGCTCGAAGGGAGATCACTGTCCTGTATCAGCTTCACTGCCTGTGATGTCACATGAAGAAGTGTGTCATTAGATGGCGTTTGACTTCTCTTCTTCCGTTTTCTGGGCGAACGCTGTTTTCGGAGGTGCTGTTCTGTATCAGAATGTGGACATTCAGTGTCCGAGGTCGCGCCCGTCTGAAGAAAAGCGGAGGTAGGCACCATACTCGCATCGATGTCCATCAAGCTATGGAGAATTGGTTGTGTTGAAGCTGACGGAGGAGATGGTGCTGGTGAGGCCGTGGCAGCACCGTCATTTCCAGTGGGGACTTCTGGGCAGAGAACAGGTGCTTCCTGAAGTGATACCTTGGGACTGTGTACAGCTGTGGCGTAGCTGTCTGGTAAAGAAGTGACAGTCGAACTGGGAGCTGAGTCACTGGTCGGGGCCTGAAGCAAACGTCGGCGGAGACAGTCTGACCGAACATGGCCCTTTTGACCGCAAACGGCATACACCCGCGTTTGGCATCACACATAACAATGGCCAGCACCTCCTGTCAGCAGGTAGTATGGTATATGATTGGAGAGATGGATTTTCATTTCGCGGCACACCATTTGAGCCGTGCACGGCTCGTGTTCATCCTGTTTATTGTTTGTCATCTTCTCTTACGGTACTGCCGTCTCGTCTTCTTATTCCATTTACTGGCGACACTAACTTATGCCTTACTTGAATGTGAGTGGTAGCAGCAGCGCTTATCGATAAGTGCACTGTCGTACCATCCCCGGCGCGACCAATAATATTCCCGCTCGTCCTGTGTCTGAAGGTGAGTTGGACACTGACCAGGAGTACAGTTGGGCATGGAGCAGCAGTGCGGGACGGAGCGCCGGTGAGGTGCGGACAGCGATTACTCGCCCGACCGCTGGCGACACACATGCATTGTCCGATGGAATTAGATTTGAGCGGGTACGACCGTTGGTTGGTCGTTCGGTCAGTCGTCTCATAGGGCGAGGTGTAACTGGTTTTCTGACCGTTTCTGGGCCCCTTTAATTGGTCATCTCGCCGGACGTGGGTCGGTTCCATGCCTGTGCAGAGATGTCAGGGTGTTCCCTCTGTATGGTTGGGTCGACGCTAGTGTCCCGGGTCGTCGTGTGGACCAACAGTGCAGTTAGTCAGAGATGGACCAGCAGTGAAGTCGGTCGGTTGACGCAGAGCAACAAGGAGGTCCCCGTCGCACGTAGTCGGACCGGAGCCGTTGGCGGCGTGCACGGGTGGTTGCAGTTGTGAGGCGCTTCTTGCGAGGCTTACGAAGTTCGTCGCCCACCGATCTTGGACACTACAATTGAGTGTTCACTTAGCCTACTATCAAGCCTCAACTGCTATCACTTCTCTTCGTTTGATCCTGGTTGTTGCTTTCTACGAGATACCTGCGAGCAACAACGTGTGTGAATTGAAGTCGGCTACAATGGCAGCCGTTTTCTTGAATGTGGTTTAACTTAATTTAATTCACTTCTTCCTTAATGAACTGCACCAGTGTTATCTTCTTTCTTGTGGTCGTTAAAGTTACGGTTACCATCCCTAGGCGTTGGTGTAGTCTTGGCAATGTATTTTCCTCGTCGTGTTGTTGCTGTCCAGCATACCGTGTAGTTCGACAGCTGAGGTGTGTTTGTAGTTTTGGGCGTTTAATCTGACTTGGCTGGACTGGGCACCAGTATCCAGAACGTTGAGCTATTGAAGTCTTGTTGTCGTTTTGCCCCCTGGGTGGAGCAGAACTGACTTTGTTGGTTGGTTCCTCGGCTGGCCTTCAATTGGGTTGCATTCCCATTAGGAGGTTGAGGGTCTGGCTGCCTGTCTAACCTAAACATGCGTTAGTGTTACTTCCCAGGCCGACCCTTGGAACCTTCTGAGCGCCGCTCCTTGTGTTTTACATAGTGATTTCCTTTTAGTCTTAAGTAATCTGTATGGTCTTCAGTCGAGTTTTAGCTTATTAAAATTGTAAGTTGTTTTCTCTTTAGGCCTTAAGCCGTGAAATGGTTTTCTCCATGGTGTGTGTCCTTCAGCCGAGTTTTAAACCCTCTTAAACTGAAAATTTAAAATCTACCATTAAGTCATAAGATTGTTATTTTTTTGGGTATGAGGGCTTCAGCCGAGTTTGCATGAAATGTTTTAAGCTAAGGCCCTCAGCCTGTTAAATTGAAAGCCCTTCTTCCTAGGCTTTAAGCCGTTAAATTGTTAGGTTGATATGCTGCCTTCAGTCGGGTTTCAGCCTATTTAGAATTAACACTGAAAATCTTTGTTTTGGCCATAAGCCTTTACACTGTTCTTGGTTAATGTGTGGCCTTCACCCTATTCTTACTGAAGCACAAAAAAAAAAAAAAATAAATAAAAAGTTGAAACAAGTGAATTTTCCAGAAGGACTCCTGGATCTCAATTCCTCGCTTAGGCCTTGGGCCCTGGATTTTAGTAAGTGGCTCTCAGGTGATTTAAATCAAATCAAATTAGCTCTTTCGTAAACCCTTGAGGGTTTGTTATTCTTGCTTATGTTGTTGCGTGTTTTAACTAATAAAATTTATATATTGAGTGTAAATGACAGCAACTTATTTTGGCCCATTTCCACAAATGTAACCTCACCCTCTCTGTCCTGCTAGTCGAGACGATTTCACTATTCCACATGTGGTAAGTAATGAACGTTTGTCATTTTTCCACAATGTGCCCCACATCATTGCCGTAGGGTCGGAAAGCTTCGACGACCACGCCTTGTTGCACTTCGAAAGAGGGCTCAAAAACCCGAATTGTTGGAAGACAGAAATCAGCGTGATCTACCATTACCCCTCTAATATGCCCATCAGAATACCTGAACGTGAGTCCGTGTGTTTGTTGTCGAACTACCTCACCACATGCATCCTCCATCGTCTTCTTAATATAGACGATACTTACAGTGATAGAGAAATGAATACCTATCACTTCCTGTGGGTCCAGCGGTAGCTCTTCGCGAATGAATTGTTCAATTTCGTAAGCGCGTGGCCGTGCATGTTCGGCTTGGTATATTACTTTAAGTGTGGCTCGGAGGTAACAGTGTGCCATGGGGTGCAGTAGTAATGGACGCTACACAACACAAAATACCGCGACGCAGAAGAAAACAACTGCGGTGCGCTGTCCGACGCGCGGAGCCGGTCCGCATGCGACAACGGCCGAAATCCGGCGGCATCACTAGACCACGAGCAGCGGACTTCCACTTACAGGATGACACACAAGTATACTTAACGAATATTTTAGCAGTAATAAGATACCTGTGTTTAAAAGCACAGAGCAAACGAAATGAACAGCTTGATATATAAAGTATGAGGAGACTCATAAAATTCACTACAGATGTCCAATAACCACTAATATGTATTGGCAGAAGTGCGTAAGGATTGTATTACTTCATATATTAGCTAAAACATTATAATTAAACAGAATAAAGTGTTTTTGCATATTTTACTTGAAAACATACATATACATATACATATCAGGTGATCAAAAAGTCACTATAAATTTGAAAACTTAATAAACCGCGGAATAATGTAGATAGAGAGGTAAAAATTGACACACATGCTTGGAATGACATGAGGTTTTATTAGAACCAAAGAAAAAACACCCCATATTGCTAGACGCGTGAAAGATCTCTTGCGCGCGTCGTTTGGTGATGATCGTGTGCTCAACCTGCAATTTCGTCATGCTTGGTCTCCCAGGTCCCCAGACCTCAGTCCGTGCGATTATTGGCTTTGGGGTTACCTGAAGTCGCAAGTGTATCGTGATCGACTGACATCTCTAGGGATGCTGAAAGACAACATTCGACGCCAATGCCTCACCATAACTCCGGACGTGCCTTACAGTGCTGTTCACAACATTATTCCTCCACTACAGCTATTGTTGAGGAATGATGGTGGACATATTGAGCATTTCCTGTGAAGAACATCATCTTTGCTTTGTCTTACTTTGTTATGCTAATTATTGCTATTCTGATCAGATGAAGCGCCATCTGTCGGACATTTTTTGAACATTTGTATTTTTCTGGTTCTGATAAAACCCCCTGTCATTCCAAGTATGTGTGTCAATTTGTACCTCTCTATCTACATTAATTCGTGATTTATTCAGTTTTCAAATTTATGCTGACTTTTTGATCACCCAGTATATGTTTACATTTTGAAAATGTAATTACCAGTTACCTGCTATCAATCACATTTCTCCCACCACACATTCGAGCAAGTCATATTACTGCTTAATATTAACGCAGTGAAACAGTAACGTTTACTTTGCTGAAAATGGACATTGTGGAACAGAAATATGCTTTCTGAAGTAATGATCTTGGCGTCTCTAGTAGACTTCACGGTTCAGCACTGCACAGTCTTCGTTTTTCAGAAATATTCAGTTAACATTAACATCCTTGTGTTATTTAACATTCGCTTTTAATAGAATAATTGGAGAACATTCACTTGGATTGCATTGTATACTGCTTGTTTCTTTACATGCACCTAAACTCTTTCCATTATTCGCAGTAAACAATCGCTCGATTGAAACACATTGATCACATATCACATCAAACTGCACGTGCCCATGTACTTTACTATAATTTACCTACACTCAGGGCCAGCTTAAGCCCCGAGAGACACAAGCGGCCGCTTGGGCTGCAGTTTTTAGTATGGTGCTAGTGTTACGCCACGGGTTACAGTTACATGGGAACTTATTCGAGAAGCTAACACTCAAAGGCAATGAGAATTTAAGATATCGCATGCCGGTTTGAGAAAAATTAGATTTCGGTGGATGTATTCGTAGGAGTCGCATGTTGTTGCGCACCGTTTGACGTCAGTCAGATTTTTAATGGGAGTCGAGTGTTGGTGCTAACAGGTATAATCTTGGAGGCTGTATCTGAGATCGTTGGGATTCGACACAATTCCGCAGAATTGCTGTTACCGTGTTTGCTTGTATAGACAAGCTGCTGCTGATAAATTTTCAATGAACTAAAAGAAAAAAATATTGTGTACTTTCTAATTGAGCCCTGTCCGTCTTATACCTGTAAAAATAAAATTCACCTGTCGTGCATAGTCTTGTGATGTTCATGTCACTTGACAGGTGCGATGAGGAACAGAGGAAACTAAGCGACTCGTTAGTAATCTGACAGTTATGAGTCATTGTATAAAAGGAGACTGGAATCAGTTTATTTTGTTCCTGAAGTTGATATTTAAATACTGTTATGCAAATTCGACCAGTTGTATCATGAAGACGTGACGTTGCATTATTAAAATGTTCATAAACATTCATCCTGACGCCATCAAACTCAAATTCTGAAAATGATCAATACACAGTGAGCGCCTACATTTCCGACAGCCTTCACACGCAGAACGACTTGTAAAAATGCCACAGGTCGCAGGTTCGAATCCTGCCTCGGGCATGGATGTGTGTGACGTCCTTAGGTTAGTTAAGTTTAAGAAGTTCTAAGTTCTAGGGGACTGATGACCTCAGATGTTAAGTCCCATAGTGCCCAGAGCCATTTAAACCATTTTTTATTTTAGAATTTGGATGTTTATTAATTCAAATTACAAAACAATTTGAATACAAAAATAAAGATGTTAAATGAAGTGATGTCGAACTTCAATTTCTGTCTCTTCTATACTGGTACCTTTTTGACTGAATGCAATCCTCATTCGCTACGAAGTTTTATAACTGCCTCAATCTGAACTCATAATGATTTTTAATACATACATGGCAATTGTCCCAAGTTTGGCCGTTTTCCACCACCACTACTGCTAGCACCACTGCTGGCTGAACGTTTCATGGTGCAGGAATCACACTGACACAACTATGCACTGTCTAAGACTGATAATGATTGTGGTTGGGGTTGGGCTTTATACAGCTTCAGACTCCACCCTCTACTTTATAGAGGGCCAATAGGAACTCAAGAGTGCCATACCAGCAGGTTATAACTTGCATTCTTTTTCTTCAAGCAGGGTTGCTGCAGCTGTTTGAGGAAAATATCACATTTGTAGGGGGAGGAAAGAAAGATCTGAGACAAACGTCCTGTGTTTGCCTGCAAGTGGATGGAATATTGGATGCAGCTGCTAGCTTTAGAAAAACACTCTTTCTTCTTTCTGAAATAGAAGGTAAGTCTGACACTCGCAATGCCAGCTGCATCACTTAAAACACACCTGCTGTTTTCCTTAGGACAGCTGGGGAGGAAGACGCTAACCTGTGAAACAGGTAACGACCAACAAAGCGCTCCTTGAGAGCATAATTGTGTACTGATTCCAGATGCTGGAATCCCCCCCTCCCCCCCCCCAACAGAGGCAGACATGTGGTCATCAGCAGAGACTGCAGGACGCGTGGCCGAGTGGTGCATGTGTCACGGTTGAGTCTGGAACCGCACGACCGTTCCTTTATAGTCTTGTTTATATGCATGTTTACAACTTCCAAATGTTTCGTAAAGGAAAACATTATATTGTTTATGTGCCAATTTCTACAAACAACATTGTGCATAATGCCACTGAGCATGAGCTTGATAATATCGTGCTACACAAAAATGGAGAGAAACACAGCAAATGATATAAATACATAGGTTACAATGGAATATTTTCGTTTACAAAATATTTGGAAACTGTGGACCTGCACGCCGGGCGCGTTGGCCGGGCGGTTCTAGGTGCTACAGTCTGGAACCGCGCGACCGCTACGGTCGCAGGTTCGAATCGTTCCTCGGGCATGGATGTGTGTGATATCCTTAGGTTAGTTAGGTTTAAGTAGTTCTAGGTTCTAGGGGACTGATGACCTCAGAAGTTAAGTCCCATTGTGCTCAGAGCCATTTGTGAACCTGCATATAAACAAGATTATCAAAATATTTTATGCCATTATCTCTATCATTCTGCTTGGTCCTTGCAATTTGCGGTTAAGTTTGTTGAATTTTTGTGTAACAGTGAACAAAAAAGGTGTCTGCTTACTAATCTGGCATAAATGTTGCTTTTGAGTAATTAATACAATGTGCCCCAATCTTTTAATTAAGGCTAAAATACATTCAGAATAATTTTTGACTGTGTAAATAAATCTCTAAAGCGAGGAGAAAAGGTCATAATTTAATCTAAGGATTATATATATTTTTTGGTGTTCTGATAAAGAATGTCCAAGAGACATATTCAGATACTGAATCCTTACGCTGTGTGAAGCAAGTTGAAGGCAGTCGCCGTAGATTGTTTTTGGATTATATAGGAGCAGAAGCTGTGAGCCATCTCGCTCGCTCGCTCTCATTTGTTTTCAATGGCTGTTTCACAAAATATGTCACTCTCGTATCTGTAAATTTTGTTTAAATAATTACGCTAATTAAATTACAGGAGTCATGTTTTAATTAAGAATCTACTATCCTTTTCCATTAATTCCACATCTCAAATTATTATGTTGCATTTTAGAACGTTTTAAGGCTGCAGAGAAAGAGAGTTGCTGACGAAATGTTACGCGGCCACAGCCGAACGCTACTGTAGTTCGTGTCACGTAAGACGGCTCTCCTACACATGGGTGGAGCAGTGAAGGAATGGGAACTGCGCTTGCGCGGCAGCCGAGAGCGGGCAAAGAAAGTCCACGTTGCCAAACTGCGTTGCTGCGAACGACAGTCAGGCTCATTTGCTACGGTACATCGTATTATACGTTCAAATCTATGACGGGAATAGCAGATATTAAAACCAATTTCGATCAGTAGTCATGAGAGAGATATTAATTCACGTGTTGACGACGTTGTGTCCACTGGTCCACAGATTTACTTCGCGTAAAGTTGGGAGGTGCGAACAGTTGACTCAGTTTTGTGAAGACGTGAAGTACAATTTTTGTCAAAATCACAATTGCCTAACGACTAGATCATTGTAACTGCTTACAATAATTATCATTTATTACAATTTGAACTGAATTGTAAATAAAAATTTAATACACAACAAAATGAACTTCGAGCACAAACCGAAATCATTATATTTGCTTGACAACAGCTTCTACTCAATAGGTTTTTTAAAAATGTGTTTAAAGTGTGTGTGTTGATGTATTTGACTGTAGGTAACTGTAATTACTGCGCATAAAAAGAGTTAGTGGTAGAAAAGGCTAATGAAAAGACTATCGTAAAAATGGTCAGTAAGTTTTCATATTTTTCGTTGTTAGTGGGCATTATGAGTGTAAACTGACTCGTTCTTCCCGCGTGCCGTTCGAGAGTGGAACGGTAGAGAGACAGCTTGGAGGTGGTTCACTGAACCCTCTGCCGGCACTTTATTGTGAATAGCAGAGTAACACCTAGTTGTATATATAGATGTAGATATTCGCTAATCTACCAAAAATCCAAAGACATTTTGTATATGCAACGATCTATGTGCATGTATTTCGGATATGAAAATGGGCAGTTGGATGACCTTGAAAAGTAGTTGAAAATAGGCAGTTGAAAGAGTAGTGACCCCCTTTTCTTACCTATATGCACCACCCAAGGACGCCGGATGGTATGCAGTGGTCTGGGGGCAGGCACTGCAACAGACGCCACCGCCCCCGCGCGGCAACGAACGGCGCCTTGCATGGCGGTTCTGGACACTCGGGCGTGTGTTTGACACCCGACCCGAGAACCACCGCTCTAGGTGTACATGCCAGAGCCATCTCCTGTCATTGTGGTGTTGGTGTCATCTCTGTTTCTTTTTTAAATACATGCTGAAAATAAACAACGGCAATTAAGTAAATCACCATTCCTGGATAATAATTATACACTTAAACGATGACGGTCACATTATAATCACCTTTTACATTCTGGGTCCCAGTACTAAACAGTTCAGTCGATCTTTCTGGTGGTTCTCCCACCCAGTCAAATTTCTCCATCCCCTGCTCCAGAAGGGAGAGCTCGCACTGCCTTGCAGCAGCCACCATCCCAGGCTCCCAGTCAAGCGTCTCATACTCGTCGGAATTGTTGCTGTTGTTGTGCAGCCATCGAGCCAACTCACAGAAGTCGCCTACAACAAGATATTGATTAATGGAAACAACAAAAAACGCTTTTTACTGAATTTGACTACCGCGAGATATTGATTATAACTACGAAAACGTTAAGTAAATAAGTAAGAAGTTCATACCCCTACAGGAATCTCATTTTCCTCTTGAGCAGTAGCAACAACAATGAATTTATATGATGAAAAAGGATCTAATGGCGATGTATTACAACTGTACTTACTTTCTTGCTGTATTTCAGACTCCACCAGCAGTAGCTCCATCACCTGCTGCTCTAATGCTACAACAATGAGATCAAAAGTTTTATAAACACTTGTTACGATCTGAATACACCGAGAGCTGTTTTCTGAACATGTAAACTACCGCACAGAATTTGGAGATGTACTTACATGATGGTAGCACAAGCTCCTCAAACTGATGGGGACTTTCTAGTTGCTGCTGCTCTAATGCTAGAACAACAGTGGAAATGTTATAAGCCCTTGCTACGATTTGAACACATTAAGAGACGCTTTCTGAAAGTATAACTATCACCCACATCATTTTGAGATTTACTTACATGATACTGACACAACCTCTTCCGCTTTCTGGAGGCTTTCAGCTTCCAGCTGGCGTTCTAATTCCAACAACCTTTCGGGAACAAATGCTGTAATAGTAAGAAAAAAGAACTTTTATAACCATTTGTTACAAAAATGTATCACAATCTCGATAAATTTTGAGTACTTCGCTACGAAGTTTTATAACTGCCTCAATTTGAACTCATAATGATTTTTAATACGTACATGGCAATTGTCCCAAGTTTGGCCGTTTTCCACCACCACTGCTGCTAGCACCACTGCTGGCTGAACGTTTCATGGTGCAGGAATCACACTGACACAACTATGCACTGTCTAAGACTGATAATGATTGTGGTTGGGGTTGGGCTTTATACAGCTTCAGACTCCACCCTCTACTTTATAGAGGGCCAATAGGAACTCAAGAGTGCCATACCAGCAGGTTATAACTTGCATTCTTTTTCTTCAAGCAGGGTTGCTGCAGCTGTTTGAGGAAAATATCACATTTGTGGGGGGAGGAAAGAAAGATCTGAGACAAACGTCCTGTGTTTGCCTGCAAGTGGATGGAATATTGGATGCAGCTGCTAGCTTTAGAAAAACACTCTTTCTTCTTTCTGAAATAGATGGTAAGTCTGACACTCGCAATGCCAGCTGCATCACCTAAAACACACCTGCTGTTTTCCTTAGGACAGCTGGGGAGGAAGACGCTAACCTGTGAAACAGGTAACGACCAACAAAGCGCTCCTTGAGAGCAGAATTGTGTACTGATTCCAGATGCTGGAATGCCCCCCCCCCCCCCCAACAGAGGCAGACATGTGGTCATCAGCAGAGACTGCAGGACGCGTGGCCGAGTGGTGCATGTGTCAATGTTGAGTCGTTAGGCCACCTGAGACATAGAGCTCGCGTGGTACGGTACCTTTCATGTCAAAAGGCCCACAGCAAGCCAGTGGAGCGTCGGGTATGTATGTCACCTGTTGTCAATGCCGCCGGGCTGGCAAGCTGCTAGTTGATGGGAGGGAGCTGGTGGCCATGCGGAAGCAGCAATGGTCCCTACACGAGGCGACGGCGGTAATGTGCGACCCTGGCGCCACACCATGGAGCATCTTAACGACTTTGAGATCGCAATATATGAAGAGATGAAGTGATCGGAAGTTAAACAAGAGTATATATGTCCTACGAAATGCAAATTATGTCCTACTCAGAGCATAATTCTCAAAGTTTTCATTCTCTGAATTGTTATTTTTTCCGATTTCTACAAGCCTTTCCCGTTTTATATACAATTTACGTCACTAATTTCCGATAATATCATGTCCGCTGAACCGACAATTGATTTGTAAAGCGAAAATTCTAAATTGCCCCCAAATTTCGAAATTCCCACCAAAATTCTAAATTACCGCCAGTATGGTAGGCTAGCAGAGGGGCAGGGTTTAGCGAGGGATGGAGGAGGGGCTGGGGCACATGTGCTGGCTGAGAAAAACATGTGGCACCATCTGGGGGCGGGGCTGGGTGTAGTCAGGGGTTGGGATGATTAATTATTAAGTTTAATTAATTTTCATATCAATTTGATATCAAAAGCGTCCTTGTAACCCCCCCCCCCCACCCTACTCCTCATACACACTCTCATATAACTAATAACTTGCCTTTTTTGTGGTTTACTATATTTGAAAAAACGTACCACTACATCAAACTTTGCCTCATGAAATATTCAGTATACTGAACATTGATAATATAATAATTAGAGTTTCTGTAAGCAACGACATCACACATCACCAAGCAATCCATTGATATATACACTCCTGGAAATGGAAAAAAGAACACATTGACACCGGTGTGTCAGACCCACCATACTTGCTCCGGACACTGCGAGAGGGCTGTACAAGCAATGATCACACGCACGGCACAGCGGACACACCAGGAACCGCGGTGTTGGCCGTCGAATGGCGCTAGCTGCGCAGCATTTGTGCACCGCCGCCGTCAGTGTCAGCCAGTTTGCCGTGGCATACGGAGCTCCATCGCAGTCTTTAACACTGGTAGCATGCCGCGACAGCGTGGACGTGAACCGTATGTGCAGTTGACGGACTTTGAGCGAGGGCGTACCGCCGAATTGCTCAACACGTGGGGCGTGAGGTCTCCACAGTACATCGATGTTGTCGCCAGTGGTCGGCGGAAGGTGCACGTGCCCGTCGACCTGGGACCGGACCGCAGCGACGCACGGATGCACGCCAAGACCGTAGGATCCTACGCAGTGCCGTAGGGGACCGCACCGCCACTTCCCAGCAAATTAGGGACACTGTTGCTCCTGGGGTATCGGCGAGGACCATTCGCAACCGTCTCCATGAAGCTGGGCTACGGTCCCGCACACCGTTAGGCCGTCTTCCGCTCACGCCCCAACATCGTGCAGCCCGCCTCCAGTGATGTCGCGACAGGCGTGAATGGAGGGACGAATGGAGACGTGTCGTCTTCAGCGATGAGAGTCGCTTCTGCCTTGGTGCCAATGATGGTCGTATGCGTGTTTGGCGCCGTGCAGGTGAGCGCCACAATCAGGACTGCATACGACCGAGGCACACAGGGCCAACACCCGGCATCATGGTGTGGGGAGCGATCTCCTACACTGGCCGTACACCACTGGTGATCGTCGAGGGGACACTGAATAGTGCACGGTACATCCAAACCGTCATCGAACCCATCGTTCTACCATTCCTAGACCGGCAAGGGAACTTGCTGTTCCAACAGGACAATGCACGTCCGCATGTATCCCGTGCCACCCAACGTGCTCTAGAAGGTGTAAGTCAACTACCCTGGCCAGCAAGATCTCCGGATGTGTCCCCCATTGAGCATGTTTGGGACTGGATGAAGCGTCGTCTCACGCGGTCTGCACGTCCAGCACGAACGCTGGTCCAACTGAGGCGCCAGGTGGAAATGGCATGGCAAGCCGTTCCACAGGACTACATCCAGCATCTCTACGATCGTCTCCATGGGAGAATAGCAGCCTGCATTGCTGCGGAAGGTGGATATACACTGTACTAGTGCCGACATTGTGCATGCTCTGTTGCCTGTGTCTATGTGCCTGTGGTTCTGTCAGTGAGATCATGTGATGTATCTGACCCCAGGAATGTGTCAATAAAGTTTCCCCTTCCTGGGACAATGAATTCACAGTGTTCTTATTTCAATTTCCAGGAGAGTATATATATATATATATATATATATATATGTATATATACAACAGAGTGCACAAAGCTGTGGATTTGGGATGTGACCTCTTTGAATTACTAGTCTGGCTGTATGAGAAGAAATTGATCATATGAGGCTGGAGGGACCCCTATGAAGCATCTCATGTTAGAAAATTGTAAAGTTTGCCTGCAAACAGGAAACCTCACTAATAAAACCATGGCATTACTTTAAGGAGTTTCAAAGACAGACTCATGTTTGTTTACTTACTAAATAATGGTTTGCAAAAAAAAAATCATGATTTTTAACCGATTTGGGTATAAAAAATGTTGGTAGTTTCTGTTGTCATGCAGACTGACATGTGCGATATGTATTACTATTGTTTATGAGAAATGTGACAGTCAGTGGAACAGAATGGAATAGACTAGGTTTTATATGGTATATGTAGTGTTGCGAATACTTTAGAAATTTCAGAGCATGTGAAGGAATTTGTGGTGTTTTATTCGCTTGGAATTCTTAATGGTGAGAATATTGTAGCAAGCAGACATGTTGTTAAGGTACCAGTACACTATTATACATAAATTCTGTATAGGTGAAAATTCTTGAGCTTACATTTCGTTACAGTACTATTGTCTTTATAAATGAAACTTAATTTAAATGCACTGAGAGACTAAGTAATTAGCTGCGGATTGTAAATATTGATGTTTACTAAACAGAAACGTGATAAATTTCCTTGCAGTAGAATTGTTGGTTCTTAGTGAAATTATTTACAAAGTAGAGACTGATTCTGACATTAAGTATTACCTAGTTGCATTTCATTCAAATTTAGTGTACTGACTTCCTTGCATTCTGAACTTTCAGTACCTTTATCAATAAAGAAAACATTACATTCCAATATTTATTGTGTTGTTAATGATATCTTAAGTTTTCACATGACTGTCAGTTTGATATATTAACAATGACTAGCTGAAATTAATAAGTTACTTGCTGTAGGCGAACCAGTATTTAAAAGACGCAGAGGCTTCTGGTGGTTTCACCAGCTGTTTTATTTGATCAGCCCCATGCAATCACTGATAAGCTCAACGAACCTCGTTGAGAGTCTCAAAGATAAGCACTTGGCATATCGAAAGTCGGAGCACCCAGTGTCCAGACTGATTCTAAAATGTATACTTCCAGAAGTTCGGCCGCCAAGTGCTAGTCTTACTTCATTCTTGCCACAATGAGCGACTTGCGCGTCGGTGATGAGGATGAAATGATGATGGGGACAACACAACACCCAGTCCACCAGCGGAGAAAATCTCCAACCCGGCCGGCTATCGAACCCGGGCCCGCTTGCTTGAGAGGCAAGCACATTACCACACAGCTAAGCAGGCGGACAAATTGTTTTTGTACAGAAGCACTAACTGAGTGTACAAAATCTAGGAATTGGAACATTGGCAACAGTGAATTCAGTAGACTCGCATTAAATGTGACAGTAATCTCAGAAGTATCGTGAGAATCGCTACTTCATCTTTACGGCGAGAAAATCAAACAGAGCTTTCCCCAGACGTCGATCATGATTCTAGTACTTTTCTTGCTCCACGTCAATGACATTCCATTTTATTTGAATCGGGAGACAAAATATTTCCTTCCTGCAGATGACACAAGCAATATTACTAGGTCATTAAAAGAAGCATCTGAAAGTAAAACAAGAAATAATGGTTTTGTTCTGGTTGTTATATTGTTTTGCACTAGACTGAAATAAACAAAAATGGGAGGCAGCTCATAGCTCACTTACTTTTTTTCTGTTGGAAATATTCCATATGTTATGAACATATTTCCGACTCTCCACCCCAAGAAAAATAATAAACTGATTAGACGTTTCTAAGTTGTTGGGTGTGCATCTTGAAGGCAAGGCTAAAATGGTAAAAATCATGAAGCACATCTGGTAAAACCTTTAATTCAGCTGATTTCGCCACAAAATAACTGTCATGTTTGAAGGCATAGAGATCAATAAGTTAACATATTTTGCATATTTTATTCATTAATGTCCTACATAACAAAATTTAAAGAGTAGTTTAAGTAAGATTCCAGTGTCAGTGCTTAAAAATTTATTGACTTTCACGACAACTGTTCTTTATGAACACCCAAAATTCGCCCACCTCTTTAGACAGTAGATTTTCGGGAAATTCTGTATGTGGCAATGCTCTCCACTCATCATCAATCATTTGCATAAGCCTTTTGTCTTTTGGAGAAATCCTCTGAACTGACTTTATAAGTGGAACATGCGTTGACGGCCTTGCAGCACTTTTTGACAATGCTATTTCTGGTGTTAACCAACTCAACATTTTTAGAACAGAATTGTTGAAATCATACCGCTTTTTTTATCTCACAACAAGATACTATAAGAAACTGTTTGTTGTAGAAATCAGTCACTTTAGATTTTTGCGAGATGTTTTCAGATTGTCTCATGAAATCCATCACACCTACACCTAAATACTCTATGTCGATATGGACGAGTTCAGATCTTGTAGTTCCGTCAGGGAAATTTCTCACAGACACACGTACTTGGCGATAATCTTTACTCATGGGCGAGTCCCCAAGCGACAAACCTTGTGCATGACAGGCCATAAAAAATGGTTAGCAAGCCGTTAATGTGCAGATATGTCGCGAGGGTGGCGTAAGTTGTGAATGTTCTCAAACGAACGCTAGGGACCTTCATGGAAACCAATAGTTCCCCCAAACAGGAATGTTTGTGCTAGATATATTAGTTTTACCACAATTCTAGTGCTGTTATTGCAAAGTATTGGTCTGCTGTGATACTAGAGACAATCCGTAAGCAGACTTACAATCCAGAGTCATACATTTCATAGTTAGGTACACTACGCAGATAGCGGTAGCATAAGAGGAAATATTTATCGGAATTAGCATCTGCCAAAAATATCATTAGAATATCAAAAGTGAAGCTACCAATTTGCATTCAGAGTTAATTATTGCGTCTCAGTGATATCAATTTTGACGAATTCTTGTCTGCAGTGGACATATTGATAAAAGACATAGAAGCCAGGGGTAACAATGGCAATAGCCACAGTAGTTCTAACAGACGGAATTATTGATATACAGATAGGAATAACTTTCAGCAGCAATCGAATGCTGATGAGAATCAGCAAGGAGGTTATCACACTACAATGTACTGCGACGTTAGTAATTCAAGAAATTGAAATGGGATATATACAGGAACAAGAGTTTTGATAGGTGCTACAATTTCGGCTATCGACGAAATCCAACAACATCACAGTGGAATGCAAATTCTAATAATGAACCGAATCGTAATGAGGCAAGTAAAGATTGGGAAAATCATTTGCCTATAATTACTAACGTTACTGATGAACAAGCTATACCTACCAATCACCGTCAGGCAAACTAAACACGACCATCATTAGCCCCGAAAGGCCGGCTGGAATAAGTGAATGGGATTGCGACAATAATATTACAACGATACGGTATAACCATGGAGCTGACAGTATGGATGAACTTTTGCTTTGTGACCAACCCTGCAGTTTCAAACCAAAAAACATGACACAAACTACTATCAATATTAGTGTTGTGGGATTCTATGTTTTGGCCACCATAAAAACTGGTGCCAGTGCGAATGATCTCTCCGCGGCTCTTATGATGCAATTACATGAACAAGCTAATCTGCCGACCTTACCATTCTCGAATTGCAAGGTATTTGGCAATGCAGGAGGATGTTTTGTTCAATTAAATTACAAACAAGAATTAAAATGCACCTCAATAATGGAGCTATTAATAGCACATGCCTAGAGCTACCTAATCCTGTTGTGGACTTACTTGTGGGTTATGAATCATTGCGAGAGATGAACGCAGTAATAGACTTTGCCCCCAAGTAATTACTCAAGATACCCGTTGGAGGATCACCAACCCAATGACCAATTCTTCTAGTTTAAAAATATCAGAACAACTTAACTAAAAGTCCTTGGACTCATTCACGACCGCATACATGAATAAAACGTTCTCGGTTTTCCAGCCACGTCAATCCGAATAAAATACTCGAGCTTTCGATGGCCATCTTCGCCATCGTCGTCAGGAATTCACTGACTGCCAGGGCTGTTTTTTTTTCTGTATTGTGATTTCATTTCCCTGCCCCATGTGGGCAGGGGAGGGCTGTCAGTGGCACAATCCGCCACTCTTCAGCCGAGTGACACAACAACTAAAACAAGAATAAAATGATACATATATAAGGAGATAAAAAAGGGGAACATAAAACACAGTAAGGGGAGAAAATGAAGGTAAAATATACATTGACATGGAGACGTTCATGGGGGACAGTTAAACGTCACCAGAAAGTTAAAAAGAAAGGCAGTTGGCGATTCTTAAAACACAGAGAAGACACTGAAGGCGCAGGCACAGGTTAAAAGTCGGCCACAGTATTAAAAACACTCCGGGACAACACACTTAAAACCCACTTGGAGCACACACGACGAAGAATAAAACTGCCAGGTGTGACCTGCCAAGGGCAAGGTCAGAGAGGATGGAAAAGGAGGGGAGAGCATGGGGCAGCTGGGGAAGCGGTGGGATGAAGAAAGGAGGGGCATCAGTGGGTTCACGAAGAGGCAGGAGACATGCGGGGCGGGGGAGGAAGAGGGAAGACAGGGCAGGAGGGAGCGCAGAGACACTGAAAGGAGACACAAGAGATGGAGGGGGAAGCCGCTCAGGACGAGGGAGGGGGAGGAGAGGGAGCCCTGAGGAGGAGGCAGGAAGAGAGGGTTAGAGTTGGTAGGAAGGGTAAATGTCAGGGTGAAGCTCATCATCCGGGAGGGGTAGACGGTGGAAGTTGTGTTGGGAAAGGAGATGGAGTGTGTGGACATACAGAGAGGGTGGGACACATCCGTAAAGGCGCGGCAACTGGTTAGGCGTGGAGAGGATGGGAGAAACCAGAGGGTGAGGGGGATCAAGGTGGCAGACAATATACAGTGTGCGGATGTGGTCAAGGAAAAGGAGAAGGTGGGGGAGCTGCGGCTGTTACGGTCTCTCGCTTATATAGGCATGATGACATCATCGGCAGCCAATCAGATCGAGCCAATGTGGCGCGCGCGTAAGTCGACCTGGGCAGCTAGCGGAGCTATTGCCTGTGGTGGCACTGGTGACGTCAGGTGGCGCCAGGGGGCAGGCGCCACGGTTGAAACTGCCGCTCCCACGTCGCGCAGGTTGTTACTACCAGAGAAGCGATTGATGTGGCAGTAGCAGTGCTCATGAGGAAGATTAACAGTGCAAAACAACGAGCACTCACAGAGCGCCTGCAACCAGAAGTCAATTATGACGAGTTTCCACCACCACTGCAGGAACTTAAGACAAGGCGAAATCGATTTTGGAAACGATGAGTCCGTTACCGCCATCATATGATAGATGGGAGACTCACAGACTAGACCGAGAACTCCGGAGGAAGGTTCAGGACTGGAAGCAACACACGTGGGAACTCCGAATGGACAACTTTCTACTACGCACCAAAGATGAATGGCGAATAGTTAAAAGTCTCAGACAGCAACAGCCCCCCAAAAGGGCAATTTGAGGACCCCAAGGCCTCTTGTACGACTCACTGGCGCAAGCGGAGCTGTATGCGGATACATACCAACAACAGGTGACTACGCCCCCCACGGAGGATGGAGATGATGCAGAGGAGGACACAGCGGCGGAATGTGAAGCTATTCGGGACGCGCCGACTAACACTATGGCTCGGCTGACAACGCCGGAGGAAATTCGGAGGATTATCAAGTATAGCAAACACACCTTACCTGGAACAGATAGAGTCAGCAATACGGAATTGAAACACCTACCGAGAAAGCCTATTGTGCTTCTCATCCGGATATTGAACAGCTGCCTCAGGACTGGATACTTCGCAGAGGCATGGAAGATTGCCAGAATAGTGCCAATACCAAAACCGGGCAAGGATCTCTCACACCTTGACAGCTGCAGACCCATAAGTCTACTGCCGACGCTGGGAAAAATACTGGAACGTGTCCTACTGAAACGCATGCTGGACATCCTTGTGGCACACAACATCATCCGACCGGAGCAGTTTGGCAAAGCTATCGGCTGAGTTACAACTATTACGCATCACGGAATCTATCCAAGACAATTTCAACAAGAAAAAACATACCATTGGAGTCTTTCTCGATATAGAGAAGGCTTACGATAAAGTATGGCGACACAACTTGATCGTCAAGCTCCGACGTTCCTCTCCCCTACCAGACTGCTATTTAAAACTTCTCGACAATTTTCTTCAGGATCGCAGATTATATGTTCGCATTGATGACAAGAATTCAACAACACGGACTGTCCTTGAAGGACTTCCACAAGGATCGGTCATATCTCCACTGCTGTTTAATGTATATATTAACGACCTCGGGACGGTGCCACATGTTACTGCCAGTTTCTATGCCGACGACACAGCGCTCCTGACTGCAGGCACAAGAATGGACCACCTCGTCAGACGGATGCAGCGCTAACTAGATTTAGTGGACCACTGGACCCACAGGAACCAAATAACGGTGAATGCAGAGAAAAACAAAGTTATTGTCTTCACACGTCGGAGACCCATCGTCAATGAACTCCTACGGATATCAGACCAGCTACTCCCCTAGGCAACAACTGTAAAGTACCTTGGAGTGCATCTGGTCGCCAAACTGCTATATAGTCATCACATTCTGGAGAAGAAGATGTCTTGCCCCAAAATTCTGGGAGTTCTCCTCCAATTTCTGAAGAGCTCGTACCTCAGCCAACGCACGAAATTCGAGTTGTACCATGTCACAGTCGAACCAACTATTTTGTATGGATCGACCTCTTGGGGTACTACGTGTGCCACTAACTACAAGAAGTTACAGGTTGTACAAGCAGATGCCTACGATGGATCACTGGAGCGCAATTGTGGATCCGGAATCATGATATTCATCGAGCCTTAAGCGAATCTTACCTCTCATACGTCAAGGAGAAGGCACGAACCTTATTTCGGAAGTTGGAAATGATACGCGATAGTACACCACAACTCACCACAGTAGGTACGGTAGAACCCTTACGCAACCACAAATATAAAGTACCGAAGGCGATAGCATTTGAGCCTCCGTAAATGTTATCCCTACGTTATTCTCCATAATTTAAGGACATAAAGTGCTTTAGCACTTCTACACACATGTTTTTAGACACCCACCAAAAGCAGCGAGTTAAAGGAGCCTTCTGTGTGCCCAAACTAAAGCTGAAAGAAGAATAAATAAATAAAGCGAAAATTTTTACCCTTTCCATTCCCTACAGAAGTAAAAATCAACGAAGTTGATCAGACTTCAGCACTACCACCACACACACACACAAAAAAAAAAAAAGAAATCCCCGACAGACAGCGAATTCCTGACGACGACGGAGATGGCCATCGCAAGCTCGAGTATTTTATTCGAATTGACGCGGCTGCAAAACCGAGAACGTTTTATTCAACTTACCTAAAAGTTATGTGAATGTAATGCCACAGTAAAAATAGTATTAAGGCAATTGTTACAAAAATATTGTATGATACTTGATGAGACGTTACGCATAATAAAAGGATTTTAGTTTTGCTTATAGAGGATTCAGAAAATCGTCGAGCCTATCTCAGAATGTGTATAAATATGGCACATCGGCATCAAACTGATCCTCGTTAGAATCATATTTTCATTAGATTCGGGAAGGAAGTTCACGAAAGATACGAGAGCGATATGAGTTATATGATAATGTTTATTTCGCAGGAGACATCCTCAGTCAAACAACTGGTGTCTTTGCAATCCACAAGACCGGAAAAATTAATCTGTCTTACACAGGTGGAGCTTACTGTGGAGCTTACAGGTGCTCAGAAAAGGTTGGAAGATATTGTCCTGTTAATAATCTAAGACTAAGTGTCCAGAAAATAATAAGGAAATGTCAAACACCTGAAAAGACTAAATTTTCAAACAACAGCGCCTAAGGCATTTTGCAGAAGATCATCATAGAAGAATCACTACTGGTTGTGAATTTTGATGTAATGGGACCCCTACCTCGTGCGGACGGAAATTTAAAATACGTTGTAGGATTTTACGACCTATTTACCAAAATGTATAACATTGTATCCTATTAAGACGTGCACCGTGCAGTCTATCATCAACAGATTCGCAAATAACTGTATATTCTGCATGGTGGAAAGCCATTCTTATTATTGTCAGACAATGCCGACAACTTTATGGGATATAGGTGAAGTTATTTAGGAAGCAACGCAATTACGCAAATTTTGATCTTCTGGTTCGATCTGGAAGCCAACCCAATAAAGAGGTTGGTTCGTAAATTCAACAGATTTATCCGCATACATTGCCACCATAAACAAACATTGTAGGTGGACTACTTACAGCCATATGAAGAAATATAAAATAATTTAACTCCTCAATCAACCGAGGCTACGCCAACAGAACTTACGTTGAATGAAAATGAAAACAATGAATGGCTAAATTGCTTACCGAAGATGACGGCTAAAAAAGAATCTAGGGAGGCCAATAATCGCTGAGCATTAGATACGATGAAGGCAAAAGCAAAACAAAGGAAGGAGTTCTATGATCAGAAGTTGAAGATGACGCAACTAAACTCGATGAGGACGAATATTTTACTAAAACGTCACCCAAAGGCGTCGTTGCTTAACACGAAACAGAAAATCATATGTTGTGTACTCATGACCATATCGCATTGTATGAACACCGAATCGTGGTGCTGCTGTGTTGTGTTACCCCACTAGTAACAAAGTGAACGGAATGTATCCTCATTATGATCTAAGGCTGCACTGGTCTAAAGACTGATGTAATCAGAGAGAGAAATATTTTCTTATAATGCTTAGTGATAAGTCTTGGATTAGTGTTTGTTCTCAACTACAGTCATGTGTCACGGACAAACAGAATTGAGGTATGCCATTAGATGAGATATAATTTTGCCATTATATATAATATGACATTTGTGTTCCGTGCATATTAACATTAAGTGTATGTGACAGATTGCACGTACAGAAAAGACACTCAGATACATCTCCACATACCTTAAACTTAGCTGTGTCCGTGTGTTACTGGTATATAAATGTGGGTCGTTTCTATTCGACTCCTTTGAGAATATTTTGATCTTTAATGATTTTTTTGTGGTTAGGCTACTCATCCCCATGATGAGTTAATACACTGTGATGTGGCAATGTACAAACTTTCGTACAGCCGAAACTCATGGCAATATCCATTGTAATTTTCCATGCTTCAGATTACTTGCAATGAAGTGCGTAGAACATGCGTATACAGAAGTGACTGTGGGACATGACAATCTTGTCTACAAAACCATAAAATACCATAAAAATAACACTATACCTCATCCAGTGTTCTCCAGAAAAGAAACTTCAAGGCACTCAGACAGCCCATTTTTGGTATTGTCAGTAATGACGAGGCTCTCCGATACTGAAATAACACCCTAGCCTTGTAAGTTATGGGAAAATCCTGCCTGTACCTCAGGTGTAAGTGATGTATTCATGTGATGGAATTATATAATTGCCACTTCTGTCGATGTTTACCAGAACATCATCCCTGAGGCTGGCAGCCACAAAACGCCACATTCAAATAAATAAAACTCTGAGTAAAACAGAAGTATGTCTAGAGTAAGGAGGGCCAGTGCTGATAAACTGGAGCGTTTAACTCATTTTCAGATTACAAAAGATTACAATAGGCGTTCAGCATCAGTTTAGTATCTAAAATGTAGTTCACTAGCCTCTTACTTTTATCAGTTCTAAGTCGCTGAATTTCACCTTTCTTTTTCTGACTAAGTTTATTAAATTGCTGTCCATTGAAGTCTGATGTATACATCTATTCAAGATTCTATAGTAAGCTGAGAAAAAGGGGATTAAGGAAATACGTCTTTATTGATAGCAGTTTGTGTTTGTTGGATATGCTGCTTGGTATCTAATTGGAAAGTGTGTGATAGAAAGTGTATTCTTAGTGATAGTTATCGATTCATACTGGATGAGTGAAAACCACGTAATTTTTAATTGTGATCAAGGGTTAACGTAATTCAAATATCTAGGTGAACAGAAGGTAAAGTTCATGGGACAGACTGTTTGAGTATTATAGAGGCACCGTTTGAAGATTACTTTAACAAAATAGATTATGAGCAGTTTGTAAAAAGTAAGGATGGTCTAAAAACCAAAGGGCAAATGCTTAGGCAAAAGGCTAGTAAAATTACTGAAATTAATAATGAGCAAAAGTCAGAATTATATCAATTACAGATGGAAAACAAGGTTGTATCTTCAGAGTAACCAGGGAGAGTGATTGGATTTGAGTATAGGTTGAATATTAAACTGCATGAACCTTTTAGTAGGAATCCTTTTGAGATACCACTAGCTAAGGAACATAAAAAGTACAATGCTTTCTTGTTTGGTGGAAAATGCTACCAGTGTTGTGTAGTGCAGCTTTGATTGAATATCTCTGCATCTATATTCATACGAGCATTAGACAGACAATTAGGAAAATATTTGTGTAGTAAAATTACAGTCTTTGTGGATAATATTTTCGTAGGTACCAAGAATGGGGTTGGAGGAAACATTATTTGTTATGAAGGGAAGTGTACCAAGCTTTGTGGGAAGGTTGAATGACTTTGAGGTTATAGAAATCTGAGTTTGTTAGAAGTGAAATTGTGTTTGTAGAGTACTTGACATCGAGTGAAGGAATCAGGAAAGACCCAGAGAAAATGTAGGCTTTAAAAGAATTTCCAGTTCCAAAGAGTAGGACACAGCTAAAATTATTTTTGGGATTATGCGGTTTCTATAGGAATTTTGTGCCTGAGGTAGCTTTTAACGGTCCAGCACTCAATGGCTTGTTAAAAAAAAGATAAAGTCTTCCTGTGGACAAAAGAATGTTGGGCAGAATTTTAACAACTTAAAGCTAAGTAACTGAGGAAAGCACATTTTGAGTTATCTGGATTTAGGACTGCTATTTTGACTGAAAACAGATAGCAATTCCCATAGCTTAGGAGCACATCTAATTTAAATGTGGAACAAAGATTGGGAGGAGGAATGGAAATCTATAAAATTAGCCAGTAGAACGTTAAGTAAATGCGATCGCAACTACACTATATTACAAAGATAGGTGTTAGCAATTACATGGCGATATAAGAAGTTTCACAACTTTTTATGGGGACATAAAGAGGTAATATATACTGATCATCAGACACTAACATTTCTGACGAAATGTAAACTTCTACATGACATGTTAACCAGGTGGATGTTATATTAACAACAGTTCGATTTTAAAATATATAATATAAAGAGTGAACAGAAAACTTTTTCAGATGCATTAACAAGGTTACCAATATGTATGGAAGACTGCGAGGATGGTTTCAGAATAGAAGGGTATAAAAGGGGATGTATTCCATAAAAGGTCTTAAGCCACAGAAGGAAATCAAAAGTATCTGCAGAAACTTGAGAAGGGAACAGGATAATGATCCATTTCTGAAATTGGTAAAATGTGAACGTAGTAAAAAGGGGAATGATAAAGTATCCCAATATTACTGTATTTTTAAAGGCATACTGCTCAGAAGGAAAGATGAGACAACTGATGTACGGAAGGTGTGCTGGTCTTATATCCACGAAAGTTATTGGTATTGTGGGAGTAAAAAGAGTGTCAAAAAGCTAATGGAATCATTGAATTTTAATAACATGGGTAGGAGTTTTCATAAGCGAGTGAAGACTTGCAGCTTATGTCAAAAAGCTAAGGTGATCAACCAAAAGAGTAGGGGTCCCATGCGACCTATATTGTCCAAAGGTGAGTTGGAATTAGTTGCTTTGGATTTCTTTGGTCCATTACCAAGAACAACAGGAGACTTCTGTTAGATTTTAGTAGCAGTGGATGTGTTCTCTAAATTTATCAGATTGTATCCCTTGAGAACAGCCACTGGAAAAAAGTGAGCAAAAAGATGATCAAAGAATATTTTATACAAGTAGGCAAACCTAAAGGCATAGATGATGGATCACAGTTTACCTCCGAGAAATGGAATAGTAGGATGCAAAATCAAGGAGTAAAGTTAAACTGTATGAAAGAAATAGGAAGGCTGTGCTGATAAACACAGTATTTGGGGAAAATACCTGTCTGACATGGAGAATGTGTTAAACAATTTAGGTCCAAAATCCTGGGTTTGGTCGCACTGACATTGTGATGGGAATGAGAGAGCCAATTATCGTGGAGGAGAATATTCTGTTTTCAACTAGGAAGGACATGGATATGAATGAAAGGAAGAAGTTGGCTAGAGAGAAATGAGAAAAGCAAATGGTTAATCGTGGGTACGATGGACACAGTAGATCGGCCAAAATACAAATAGGCGACCTGGTTTTGGTAAAAATCATCTGAAAAAATCTCAAGAAATTGCTCTCGTGATTTCCATGTTTTTCCATACATTTATAAGGAGCATTTGAGGTGGAGAATATAACGCACCCCAATGCATATTATTTAAAATTGGCGAAAAGAAGAAAGAGGTATGGACTGAGGAATATTCTAGACCTTAAATTTTATAAGAAAAGACTAATTTAAAATAATAAAGGGTACTCTTTATTACTGTCCATTATATATATACGTAACAGAGTATGAATGAAACGTAAGGCTTCTGTACAAACAAAATATTTCATGTGTTAAGGACAATCCAGTAATTATGAACTGTGAGACAGATGTACAGAAGTGTAATGATGAACACTATCTAAATATTAGTTGAAATAGATTTTAAATTGATTCATTGAACAATATATTTGAATTAGATTTAAGTACAGAGAGGACT
Source organism: Schistocerca nitens (assembly GCF_023898315.1). Classification (NCBI taxonomy): domain Eukaryota; kingdom Metazoa; phylum Arthropoda; class Insecta; order Orthoptera; family Acrididae; genus Schistocerca; species Schistocerca nitens. The sequence goes on from NC_064615.1 coordinate 957,972,432, forward strand.
AGGTAGAAAATAAGGTTAGTTTGATGCTGTGGTGGTATTGATTGTAGTAACAGTGATGTTAACAGTAAAAATTTTGAGTTACCCTATTGTACTGATAAAGACTTGAAAGCAAGCCAATACTAAATTTCCTTGCGTTCAGATTCCTAACATAAGATTTAAAGGAATATATTGTTCTCGTTATTGTAATGTTATGAAACATTACTATGTGCTAGGGGAATTCTGGGTACGATGTGTGCGTTTAAAGACATTCAATGATGAACATGTTAGGTAAAAAACAAAACAAAAATATATGTTCCAATACGTTTAAACTTTAGTTGCAAAGATGTAAATATCATGGTGGTTAAGTTGGGAAGTAATATAGTCTTAAATTGCTTATTAACATAAACTTTCAAGTGACCTTTAGTAGCCGACCCCTGTGGCCGAGCGGTTCTAGGCGTTTCAGTCCGGAACCAAGCTGCTGCTATGGTCTCAGGTTCGACTCCTGCCTTGGGTATGGATGTGTGTGATCTCCTTAGGTTAGTTATATTTACATAGTTGTAAGTCTAGGGGATGCTAAGTCCCATAGTGCTTAGAGCCATTTGAACCGTTTTGATCTTAAGTATAGCATCATTTGGTGTATAAAAAAGTTAGATGAAATAATTTTGTTGATATACACAAATTTAAAATCAGGATACTGCACAAACAATTACTCAAGCACATGATGTAACAATTATGCACTGGTCTATAGCACTCCATCTCGTGTTGTTGTTGTTGGAAAACTCATGATGAAATGGAGGGGCAGGTGTAATAACACAAGTACACGTCACACAGTGTACGATTTCTTCCATTTCATTTTGTAGAAGATATTTCGTTATTCTCTGTCATAAGTTAAAAAATACGGTCAGCTGCAGGGCAATTGGAAAAACCGTATACAAAGAAAGCAGGGAGATGAAAGATCATTGAGGGCACAGATGCCATCATATGGCAGCAGGGTAAAGTAAAGCTACTCCCCAGCATGCGAAGTACACAAAGAATAACTGTGTTTTAAATGTATAACTCTAAATAATGCTTTTTGGATTTAGTTTCTGTATATTGTTAAGTCGATCTTAGTTTTAGAAGTATTATGAACCTTTGTAATTAAAGCTGTAATGAATCATGGCTTTAGGCTTAAGTTTAAATCTAAAGGGGCTTCCTGCAGGAACGTAAGGCTGGAGAAACGTTGCGACAAAAAGTTCCAGAACGGTCTTCTTTGAGAATCGGAAAGTAGGATGTGGTACGATTCCCACATACTGCATTGTGTGGTGATTCAGATGTGCGCAATCATTGTTAAATGGCGACGGGTGGACGGGAAATTATTGTTAGACGCAACTCTACAGTATTAAGCAGCTATTTGTCAACCAAGCACAAGTGGCAATAATATTACGAGGGCCAGTGGGAAGACGTTGTGTGCTGTGAAGGCGGCAGACATTATGTCGCAGCTCCACCCACTGCTCTGGTCAAACATTAAGATGGGTATTACGATTTGGAAGCCACTGTGTAAAAGGTGCTAAGCCACCCATCTGTAGCAAAACCATGTCAGAAGCTGCAATAAGTTGCTCAACACCACAAAAGGACTGAAGAGTTTATTTCTATAGTGAAGCTTAGTATATACTATTTTTCATAGTGACGGACATATTGTAAATGTCATGATGCGTCGTCTTCTTATATTAATTAACAAAAGTTTAGTGCTTAAAAACAACAAGTTTTATCACAATGTTATTTCAGTAGAAGTTTATTGTGTCCTATTCACATGCTGTGATATTTGATCAGCAACGTTTTCATATAATAAACTGGATATATGTAGGCCTATATAGAGTACTTAAAATTATTATTGCCATATTAAGCAAACCATCAGATTGTGTACAAAGTACCAGCCATATTATTACACTGACAAGCATAATAAAAGCAGTTGAAGAAAAGACAAAAAAGGTATTGTGCACATTTTCATTTCTACAAATAAAGGTTGTTACTGGGGTGTGTAGAACTTACGACTTCACTAAATCATGGCGTGTGACAAACTAAATTTATGTTTCAAGAAAAGTGCAGGAAAGTATTTTTGTTACCTTGCATTTAAGTACTATTAGTTCAAAAATCCTTGACGTAGAAAATTATCAGGAAACGTCAGTGGAAAAACTCATTTTTAGTCAGTGCTCAGTTCTGTCTAAAGATAATGTTAAATAAATATGTCAATTAGTCACAAAAATTACAAATAACACCACCACTCTAGCTGTGCACTTCAATGCTTACAAGGGAACCCCCCATCGCACCCCCCTCAGATTTAGTTATAAGTTGGCACAGTGAATATGCCTTGAAAAACTGAACACAGATCAATCGAGAAAACAGGAAGAAGTTGTGTGGAACTATGAAGAAATAAGCAAAATATACAAACTGAGTAGTCCATGTGCAAGATAGGCAACATCAAGGACAGTGTCAGCCGAGCAGTGCCGTGATCCCGTAGTTAGCGTGAGCAGCTGCGGAACGAGAGGTCCTTGGTTCAAGTCTTCCCTCGAGTGAAATTTTTACTTTATTTATTTTCGCAAAGTTATGATCTGTCCGTTCGTTCATTGAGTCTCTGTTCACTGTAATAAGTTTAGTGTCTGTGTTTTGCGACCGCACCGCAAAAGCGTCTACTAATCGCACGGTCGCACGCTTTTGCGGTGCGGTCGCAAAACACAGACACTAAACTTATTACAGTGAACAGAGACGTCAATGAACGAACGGACAGATCATAACTTTGCGAAAATAAATAAAGTAAAAATTTCACTCGAGGGAAGACTTGAACCAAGGACCTCTCGTTCCGCAGCTGCTCACGCTAACTACGGGATCACGGCACTGCTCGGCTGACACTGTCCTTGATGTTGCCTATCTTGCACATGGACTACTCAGTTTGTATATTTTGCTTATTTCTTCATAGTTCCACACAACTTCTTCCTGTTTTCTCGATTGATCTGTGTTCAGTTTTTCAAGGCCTATCCACTGTGCCAACTTATAACAAAATCCGAGGGGGGTGCGATGGGGAGGTTCCCTTGTTAGTAGGATCTTTTCACTTAACATTTCAGTGTTATTTTACATAAAAGTGTCTCAAGTTTAAAATAGATTTATTTTGTACCAGTGAAAGTGTTTTTTGCTGGTGCCTCCGGCCGGGGTGGCCAGGCGGATCTAGGCTCTACAGTCTGGAACCGAACGCCGCTACGGTGGCAGGTTCGAATCCTGCCTCGGGTATGGATGTGTGTGATGCCTTAGGTTAGTTATGTTTAATTAGTTCTTAGTTCTAGGGGACTGATGACCTCAGCAGTTAAGTCCCATAGTGCTCAGAGCCGTTTTTTTGCTGCCGCAACGAAAGTAATAGATGTGTAGGATCGATATTATCCGCATGCAGTGTGTATCGCTGTTTCGAAGTGGTTATGACTTACAGAGTGTGCTCTCCTCCCCTCTTTGACTTGTCAAGTTGCTATATCGGTTCCAGTTATTCAAAATTAAAGATTGTGTGATACGATTGCTCTGCAGTGCTTAGGATTGGTTTAAATGGCTCTGAGCACTATGGGACTTAACATCTGAGGACATCAGTCCCCTGGTACTTAGAACTACTTAAACCTAACCTAACGACATCACAAACATGCATGGTCGAGGCAGGATTCGAACCTGCGACCGTAGCAGTCGCGCGGTTCCGGACTGAAGTGCCTAGAACCGCTCGGCTACAGCGGCCGGCTGCTTAGAGTGATTAGTCAAATCAGCACTGAGGTCTCACTGCATACGCGTGTCCGCCCATTATAAATAAGAGTCAGATCGCCAACCACAGTCATGGGTAGTCGAAAAAGTGACCAATATAAGGAAAAAACTGGGCATCGCAGAAGGTATTTTACCATATGGCTGTTATGTAAAACTGCATTATCTACCGTGTTATTCCAATAACTACAAACTTTTTCGATGGCAGAATGTAATCTTTAACGCCCATCGACACCTGGCGAAACAATCAATGTTTGGAGTTTTATAAAAATGTACGTGAAAACATTACAGGTTTTTGTACCAAGAATGTGCTTTTTCGCAAGCTACTGACTTTGCTATTCCTCAGTTCTGAATTTAACGACCTTAATAAATCACTGTTCAGAACTCTCTCGCAGTTGTGTCTGCACAACAAGTTAGTGAAGGTGAGACTGCGTAAACTGTGCGTGTTTTGGCAAAAGAAGCAAATTCTGAAGTGGCAGCAGCGTTGCCAACCATACGATAAATTATCACGATATACGATAATTACAACGTGAACACGATATACGGTAGTACATTGCTGACAATTACGGAATCTATACGATAATTTTTGTGAAGATTTAAAATGAAAAAAAAATGATACTTGTAGTAGTTCCATACGTTAATAATCTATTTTCATATATTTAAGTCCATACTCCATTCAATATAAGCAATTTCCTCTTTTTCTCTGGTCCACTCACCGCAACAGTCCAACGACTCTTAACACTGTATATTCGCTTCCGGGAATTACCCTTACCGCCTAACAAATATTGTTTCACAACAATATGGGCTATTAGGGCTAGGCCATCGCCATCAGTTACTGGTGAAATTGGGACTTGAATGCACGGGTAGTTGTCTATGTGCTCTTAAAACAATGTTAATTTTTTGTTCTTAAGGGAAATTAATGTGTGGTATTCTTTAAATAAATACTGTAGTAGTGTATTCAAATATAAATAATGGAAAGTGACAACATTGATGTAGGTTCTCCGCGGACCCCACAGAAGAAATTGAGGCTGCGTAGTGAGCCGAAATTAAAACGTTTGAAACAAAAGTTCAGAAAGGAATGGTTGACTGATTTATCTTTCAAGGATTGGCTACAACCTGTTGGTGATGATGCATATAAAGCTCGGTCTAAAGTTTCTAGATGTGAATTCAGTGCTGAGTTGACTGTAGTGAAAAATCACGCCAAAGGGAAAAAACACTTAAGTGCCGTAAAATGTGTCGGGCCTCTACAAAAGAAACTTGATTTTTCATCACAATCAAAATCGTCTGATACATTTGATAAGCAGGGCAAGAGGGCTGAAATACTGCTATGTGGTTTTTTGGCAGAACATAACATCTCTATTAATACAGCCAATCACTTAACAGATGTAATTAAAAGTGCCTTTCCCAATTCTAAAATAGTTGAGAACTTGCAGTTGGGTAGAACAAAAGCCACAGGGGTGATAAAGAATGTCATAGGTAAATGTCATTTGGATGAACTGAATCAACTTTTACGGAGACAAAAGTTCAGTTTCATAATTGGTGAATCTGCGGCAGTTGTTACAGCTGTTTGGCGGGAAAAATGCAGAGGCCGCTCATGAAGGTGCCACTGCTAATCGTTTGTACGATCTCGTGCGTAAAGCCTTGTCAGTACATAATATTCCTCCTGAAAATTTAGTAGGATTTGCTTCGGATAGGTGCAACACAATGATGGAGAAAGATAATTCTGTTGCTAGTCGAATAATTAGAAATTTTCCTGGTATTTTTATACATAAATGTGTATGTCATTCATTGCACCTATGTGCAAGTGAGACTTGCAAACAATTACCAAGAGTATGTGAAGACGCAGAATAGCCCAGTTTGTGGAATTCCAACAGTTCTGTAATGTCGAATGTCACAAGATACTGCATCCGTCTCAAACAAGATGGTTATCTTTGTTAACTGTTGTTTCGCGTATTCTAGAACAATGGAATGCATTGCAATTATTTTTCACTTGCAAGTGGGAAGACGAAAGACTGTATGCCGCTGAACAGCTAGCAAAGGCATTCAGGGACAACTTTGTAAGTGTATCTTTTATATGTATCGAGTGGATTCTACCGAAATTTGTGTCTCTGAACCAATATTTTCAAAGCGAGAAATTAGTAATTTGCTCTTTGTATGATAGAATGTGCAAAACGTACAAAGAAATGCTTCTCTGCTATATGTCTCCTGATTATATCAATAAAACTGATTTGACGGACATAGATCCAGCAAACCCAGCCCAACTTGTGCCTTATACGCAAATGTATTTAGGCGTAGGTGTGATGGATTTCATGAGCCAATCTGAAAACATATCACATAAATCTAAAGTGACTGATTTCTACTGCAGAGTGCAACAGTTTCTTATAGTATCTTGTTGTGAGATAAAAAAGCGGTATAATGTCAACAATTCTGTTCTAAAAATGTTGAGTTGGTTAACACCAGAAATAGCATTGTCAAAAAGTGCTGCAAGGCCGTCAACGCTTGTTCCACTTACAAAGTCGTATCAGAGGATTTCTCCAAAAGACAAAAGGCTTATGCAAATGATTGATGATCAGTCGAGAGCATTGCCACATGCAGAATTTCCCGAAAATCTACTGTCTAAAGAGGTGGACGAATATTGGCTGTTCATAAAGAACGCTAGGGACCTTCATGGTAACCAAGAGTTCCTCCAAACAGGAATGTTTGTGCTAGATATATTAGTTTTACCACGTTCTAGTGCTGATTGTGAGCGGGTCTTTTCAAAAATGAATCTAGTGAAGACACCATTGAGAAATAAGTTACATTCGGGTACAGTCAGCGCAGTAATGCTCACTTCCCAGCGTGTGAAGAATTGTGTACAGTTCGAACCAACCAGTGCAATGATTGCATCAATGAACACGTCGAACATTTATGCTAAGAAGAGGGAATCTCATCGGGATAGTGACGCCGATTTCGCCGATGTGGAGTTCGACAACGATGCTTCTTAGGGTGAGTTTAATTATATTATTATTTTTAACTATATTACGTACACAGTGCTACTTTTCTATCGGGGTTAGCGAATTTTCCTTACATAAAATCTGTGATGCTTTGGACACTTCCGAGTTTATCTGGTTCTGAACGTATTTTTAGTACTTAGCATCGCGATTAGAGACGTTTTGGTTCGTAATTAGGTTTTATGGATAAAAATTTTAAAAGATGAGGAGACTTTTCCATTCGCGATTGAAAACAAATATTGAGTACGTCATATTATCATCATTATTGTTTTTGTTTTTTTTAAGATTATCAATGTACGATAATTGTAGATAAAAAACGATAATTTTAAATACTAAATGCCATACTTTGGGGCTGACAACGCTGAGTGGGAGCCAGAGAAATATGTAAGTTTTACTCTAAATTCCGCGCTCATGACTTTTCTCTGAAAGTTACAAATCGTTACAAGTCACAAGCAAGGCGAAAATAGATCGCTGCATTTTCGTCGAAATTCTTTTTGGATACTAATGAAGGCAGAGGTGACAGTAGATCTTTCTGTATGGTCATCACGTAAGTATAGGCGTGGAGGGACCCATTTAATATCTACAAAAAATGAGAGCATTGGCTTCAGGTTACAAATAAACTTGCCCTCCAGCGCTCTGCATTTCCCCAGCAGCGCTCTGAGCGACCCCACACTTCTGCCGCTCTCCCCATGCTTTCCCATCCAACTGCACATCTAGCGGCACATTGTTTACACTGTGACTTCAGTGACCTGATGGGAACCAGTGTTACGACTTTGGAAAGGCCATTAGCACTTGCTCACAAATGATTCCACTGGATCACAATGATGTGAGTGAGTATCATCTTTACTTGCACAGAGCTAAATACCGATAAATGATCAATATTAGTGCTACACTACTGGGGAGATGTAGAGGCTGATGTGAGAAGCACTACAGATATAAAATCAATGCTTGTTAAACACGAATATTAGTCAACACCAATGTTATTCCATGAAATTATATTGCCACAGAATGCTTCTCATGTGTATTTTAAGGGTGGATAAAAAATCTTTGTTCAGTTTTTGCTTATAATTTTCTTGATTTATGGAATATGAATAACGGACCGTATTGTTACAACACGTTAACACAGAAATTGCACAAGAGGTGTTGAAGCCTCAAACATCTATGTAAATAATTCACTTACATCTGAAAGGCAGCCTAGTTTGACTATTCATCCCACTCATCTCGAAAAACAGACAGCAGCCAATGGGCATGAGTGTTACAGGTACGTTTTTGTGTTACAATCAGTGCTGACTGAGCATTCCCTTGTGACGAATTCCTTTTGTGAAATGATTTCTTTGTTACTTTTATACATTTAATATAGGCTGAAATATTAAATAATGAAAGTCGTTTACATCATAGATTGAATAGAAAAATGAAGGTATTTGTATAATTTACGCAAACTGCTCCACATGCATAACACCAACAGAAATAGACCCTTGTATATAAAATATAAATGTGCAGACAAGACAATTTCTCAAACTAACTCACTTTAAGACCGCAGCAGGTGACTTGTTTGGTTTTTGAATATCGATGATGAGTAACAACCATATGAAAGTAGGTTTTCTTGTAAGAAAGAAAAAAAGAGTTATATGCCGTATTTGGATAGGGAGGTTATGTGTTTGTTCAACTACCTAATCGGGAAGGGTTTCCTTACTCCTTACAAAATGGCTGCTATCCACAAGGTGTATGAGAGTTCTGTATTTGTGTATCTGTTGACTGTAGGTGACTGCATTTGTTGTGTGGTGTCATGTTTGTATAGTATAAAAGTGAGATAAGGGATACAGTCAAAGATAGTTGTGGCAAATAGCTGACTCCTCTTCGCATACCATCACAGGGCTTAACGTCCCCTTGTGAAGAGCAGATCACCATGGATAGTGGTGCTGAGCGTTCTTAATGTGACACAGGTGGACACTTAAACATGGTCTGGATATCAGAAACCTTACATCATCACCCCTTCTCCTTCACTCGTCACATTTCCTCAACCAACAGGGTTAGAAACAGTTGGTTCCAAGTCGAGTACTGACAAAGAAAAATGGATCAAAATCAGTTCAGGGATCTGGTGTAAAGGTAAATGAATAAGTAACTTAACTATGCATTCATGTATGTGAAAACCATTGTTGCTTTTATTTCCTCCTGTTATATAACACGCTCTCAGATACATCCATCAAAAGAAAGAAAGTAGTTTAATTGATAGGCAAATAATGGATGAGTCCCGTTTTCTCAGCAGCGTGCATACGCAAAGAGAACGAATAAGTTTCTGAACTTATTTAATGGTAGGATTAGTAGCAGTTGTTATTACTATGTTTACTTCTGTCACAGCTATAAAGTGGTAGATGAGTGCATTCTGCATTGGGATATTCACACTGCATTACATTTTTTGTGTAATGAACATCAAGTAATGCAGGGAGAGATGTTTGTCTGAAATCACTGTCCATAGACGGCTAGCCACCGAACTGCAGCAGTATGACGGCGTATGATACGGCTGTGGCCACAAAACCTATCAGGAGCCCTCCATCAACTGTGAAGAGGGAATAGGCGTTGAACGAGACGGGGCAGTGACGCACCTGCTGCGACAGCTGGCGCAGCTGCTGGGACAGCTCCTCCTGTCCATCCCCTGTGGAACACAATGCGTTCGATTAACTTTACTACAACCTATAAAAAGATGTAAACACATACATGACGAATGTGATATAGAAAAATTAAAGATCGATGAGTCATTAATGGTGAGGTTGTTAGAGTTGGATGTAGAACACGAGTAAGTGAAGGAAATCAGCTGTGTCCTACTAAAAGGAACTGATCTAGCTTTCGTCGTAGGCAATTTAGTGAAAGCACAGTAAACACAAATGGATGGTTGGCTGGATAATGAAATGGAGATTTGAATTGCCATGCACCTGAATGGGATTCCAGTGTCTTCTCATAGCTTCACCTTACCTGATGCTAATGAATGTAACCTCAGTAATCTTCTGCAGAAGAAAATGAAGAATGAAATCACTCAAATGATGTTACCAAATAAAAGAAACTTTAATCACATACTATGCAGGTAATAAATGTAGGTGACCATTGTTTCAGTATCATTCACATATCAGCAGAAAATATTGTCAGAATATTCTGATAATACTTTCTTTCTGATATGTGAATGACACTGATACCTTGTTCACCTACATTGTCTCAGTATCCTTCACATACCAGAAGAAAATATTGTCAGAACGTTAGACTGCATGTTGATGGTACTGTACGTTAGCCCATCCTACATCCCACTTATTCCTACACCTATCAATATGGCGTAGGTTTGTTGATCATGCAGGCAATGAGGTAGAAGAACAACTTATGTACTATCGTCGCCTTGTTGAAAGAGCATATCAATTCTACTTTGTTATACCAATAACAGAAGTGGATGACAGATTTTATGTATGTATGCTGCAGTGTTCAATGTTCTTCAGTGAACATGTGACGCTGACAACCACTTGGGAATTTACTCTCATTGTGAAACATAACTCTAAACCAAGTATCCCACCAGCTACAGCTTCAGTACACCATGGGGGGAAGGCATCACGGTATTTAGGGTAAGAGTGAAAGTGACAATAGGCATCCTTGCCTGCCACCATACCGACAGAGATAGCACAGTGTTTAGGACAGTTCTCTCAAGTTGAGGAAGAGTACGATTATGGTCACATTCTGGTCATCCAGATGTGGATTTTCCAAAATTTAAATAAATTGCTTTTTGGCTAATGTGGGAATTGTTTGCAAGAAGAGGACATTGGTTCATCATCCAACAGTTAGCGCTGCATCTCTTCACCATCTATGCCATCTATGAAACTTTTAAAACTAATATTTATTCCCTCTTTTCACAATATGGTTTAAAGAAACCAATCCTTATGACTTTATGATTTCAAAGTGGTTTGTAATTTTTCAACAAAAATATTATCACTACTTCAGGAAATCAATATGTCCATGCTCAGTATATGGTCTGCATTTCGTCCACATCTCTCAATTTTTAGCTACAGCCTCCAACTTTCTGTTCAGTGATCAATCCGAATATGGTGTACACCGAGTTGCAGTGCTTTTGAAAGAAGCTTGTTCCCAGCACCTGCAGTTATTTTAGATATCTTATAGGGTGCTGTTATAGGCTGTGCCATCCTAGTCTTAGCCCAGTTGGACGAGCTGGATGTTTCAAAGGGGGTACACATATTTATTGGCATTTAGGATGTGGAATTTACTATGTTTCTTATGAATAAATAAGATGGTTACTATATTCTTAGCTATAGCAATAGCTTTTACAGGATATGTTTTACTTTAGTCTCAAAAGGTTTCTTGAGGAGCAGCAGTTGTAACAAGTTAGTTATCAGGAATTCTTTACTTGAAAGAAGTTTAGTTCAGTACAACTGAGGTAGATGTACTGTAAATATAGCTACATCAGATAGATTTTTCACATTTAATGATTGCTACCTTTTATCATTGCATCTACCTCTGTAAGTCATATTTCTTTTTTCATGACACTGGGACAAATAATAATTCCCTTTCAAACTTACTTTAGATATAACACTTAAGTTACATTTTTGTCACATCATTAAGCATTATAGACATTTGTTGTAACATCATTAATTATTATTTTATCTTTAATTAACATTAATAGTTTAGAAGGTCCACAAACTTCCACAGCCAAGAAATGTTCTTGTATCTCTAGTTGACATTCAGTCAGAGCTTTATATAATTTCGTGGAGTAAGCTATGTACCAACTATGGATACGATTTTCAGCTGTTGTTTACTTATTTCAACGAAAGTCACTATTTATGAGAGTTGTGTTCCATTATTTTATTTTGATGTTTACCTCATGTGTACACTAGCGTCATAAATACAATACTGTTCCGTCTTCATGTACCTGTCAACTGAATGTCAAAAGTTTCACAAATTTCGTTTCCTCAGTGGAGGTGCCACATAGTTCGATAAACTGCATCAGTGAGAGAGTGGACTGTGTCTGACCCATAGTTTCAAACAGCATAGCAGATGCTTTACAGGCGCCTTGATTGATTGAAATACAATTATGGGAAATATAGCATTTGTTTCATGAAGCAGGCAGCGGATAAGATAAAAATGAAAATAAAATAAAAATACTGCTGTAAGGATATGGGCATTCACTGGAATACATAATTGTATTTCTAAAATGTATATTCAATTTATCATCAATTATTATTATTGTGAATATTATTACTTTTACTGCACCAATTTATCAGCAGAATTTTAATTATTTTAATGTGTTCTATACAACATTGTTTCTAGTTATCGGTTTTATTCTTTTAACGAAATATAATTTTGAATTATAGTAGTTGTCTATTGACAGAGATCAGAAAATACCAAATGATATAAAAGAACAAAACTTCGCAACAATTTATGTTATCTATTTTATAAATAAGGCTTATAAAGAAGAAACATTAGATAATATATTTAAAGAAGAAATGTAAATAATAGTTAACAGAATTAGTATTAGCTTACATTTGACAATATAAAGATTTAATTTTAATTCTTACATTGACATTACAACTCTTAAAATATTTCCCCAAATAAATGAAATGAAATCATCAAAGACAGACGATGAAAGACCCAGATTGATAGAAATTTCGAAGAAATAAAAGTCTCTTTACAAAATTATACTTCTATGGGTACACTTATAAGACCAATTCTCTTATACTCATAAGAAATTTGTAGTTAATCTGCCTTCACCACACACAGTAATAAATCTGATACCAAGAAATACTGTATATACATGGAGGAAAAGAAGCCATGGTGAAGGATGGGCAAATAATACGAAACTGACTTTTCATAATGTCATAAGTATTACACCTAAAAACTAACATACCTGTATATACGAAAATTAAAGTCAATATACCCATGTGCGAAATAGGGTGAGGAATACATCATAAGGAACTCAATTAAAAATAATGTTAAATTGAGTATCATTTGGAAATTATTCCAGCATAACAAATGTAAAATAAATCAACATTTGAATAACAATACATGTAAATTAAATAGGAAAAATTACACAAAAACGAAATGCACCACTATATTGTAAACAGGAAAAACTAATTCCATACATAATTTTATAAGGTAGCAAATATTTGTTCAAAACTAGACACTTAGATGCATTTCTGCAAAATTAAAGAACTCCAGTAAACCAAACTTTAATAGCGCCCTGTTGAATCTGAGTACAAATTAAAACATTTTACTGAATTTCCATTAAGGAAAACGTACTCTCACAAAAATACAAACACCTAAAATAAGAAAATGTTAAGTAAATATCAATAAATGGTAAAATGTAAATACTATCTGTAAGTAATCTAGGTTATTGAACTAAACTCAAATCATTAGGCAGTCATAATAGTAATTCAACAATTTCAATCAGTAACATAAAAATATTAGATCCACAACGTCCTTCTACATACTCTAACACAAAAGTAATACACACAATGACGGAATTTTCTTAATGGGTCGGAGATCTATAGCTTAATCAAATGTAGAGCGATTTGCCAGTTACTCCAATGGCTTCTTTAAGCTCAACTACACATCATCTCTCAAATGCTGGTACACGCATGTATTGTTCACGTGTCTGTCTATGAGGTATACTTACTGTTCAGCTGAGTACACGTTATGAAATGTTCCCTGTTTACTGTCGTGGCCAGCTCCATGGTGAAATACTACTGCAGCATACAGATTCTCCACAGGTTGCCAAAGTGTACATTTCCCATCAAAACCTGTGTGAATATCAATCTGTGACTAGATTGCGTAACGCCATCGTGGTGCGTCGCTTTTTTCTTTTAGAGCGCGTTAATGTAAATATTTATAACACATAATAAAATATAATTTCACTCAGGCTGGTCTGAACTCAGTTTATGTAGGATTTTAAACATGTAACAATCAGTGGCGTCCTGCACACAAAATATTTTAAAATTTTATTTTAAGATTCCAATCTAAATTGCTGTGTGAAACCCAGTTTCGCTATTGTCTGTAAGCTAATACAGTCTAATTATCATATTCGATGCCTCATAATACAAATTAATAATTTCATGATGAAGGATTTACCAATTATTTGTATACTCCCAACAAATCATTATCATTAACATCTACATCATGCTCCACAAACCACCTAACGGTGTGGTGAAGGATACTTTTTGTATAACTAACTGAGACCTCCAACCCTGATCCACACATTAAACATAGTTATTTGATATGAGAAGCCTATTTTCTGGTCGCAGGACAAGGGAATTTTATCTGCAAGTTTCACATGAGTTCCACATACCTACAACAGGAAACACTGTCCAAGAAATAGGGCAGGTCTGCATCAGAGCTCTGGAAGGCTATTGGGGAAAAGCTCCTACACTTCCTCTAGATGGTTAGTTAGTTAATAACGTGTTCTAGGGATCGTTTTGCACAATAGATTTTAACGATGTGGAGTCGTTATAAATTCACATCGCAAATTAGCTTGTACATGCAGTTACATTCTGAACATTTCTAAGTCCTTTTTATAAAAAGAAAAGAAAAGATATACAGTTGTGAGTCAGTAATTCCTGCCCACCACCTTTTATACATTACAAAAACAGAAATTCTTCTGTGGAACAGAAGAAGTTGTCGAGGAAAACTTTCTCAATTTGTCATCAAATTTTACTTTGCTGTCTGTCACAAATTTTATTCTAATGCGTAAGTGACCAAAAAACTTTGTTGCAGAAATGTGCACCCCTTTTTGTGGTAAAGCCAACCTTAATGGGGAGTAATGAATGTCATTTTTCTTTCTCGTATTCTTGTTATGTACGTCATTGTTCCTCTTGAATTTAAGTGGATTATTTACAAGAAACTTTTTGAGATAATAAATATACTGTGAAGCAGTAGTCAGAATGCCCAACTCCTTAAAGCGATGTCTACAACGTGATCATCGGTGAGCACCACATATTATTCTAACAAGTTTTTGCACAGTGAAGACTTTGTTTCTTAAACGTGAGTTACCTAAGAAAATCTTTCCATATGATGTTATTAAATGAAAGTATGCAAAAATATTTCAGATTAGTGATTTGCCTTTCCCCAAGATTTTCAGTGATTCTAAGCTCAAAAACGGCTGAACTAAGTTGTTTTAGGAGTTCTGAAATGTTCTAATTTAAACGCTAAGTGATATGCGGTGCTAAGAATTTTGATGTGTTCCACCCATTTGTTATTTCCCCACTATGTGTGACACTTGTCGATGGTGTACTACCTCTAGATGTGTCGTTTTAAAACTGAGGGTGGGACCATTTGCAGAAAACCAGACAGTTTGAAGAACTTTGTTTATCACTTCTTCTGTTTCTGGATGTGTGTTTGGATTATTAAAGAACTAATTCTGCTTGTTGTATACTAGATGGAGGATCACTTGCATATATGAGGAACAGTAGTTGATCTATGATGGACCTTGAGGAGCTCCATATGTGATTTCTGCCCAGTCAGAACTACATTGGTTAAATTGCTGTGTCAAACTTTCTACATTTTTTGGTTAGATATTACATTAACCATTGGCTGTCTATACCATCAATGCTATAAGATGTTAATTTATCTACGAGAATACTGTGATTCACACAGTCAAATGACTTAGGGAGGTCGCAGAAAATACTATCGAGTGTTATTTTATTATTTAATGCTTGAAAACTCTGGTGAGTGGATGTATAATTGGTATTTGCAGTACAGCAACCCTTCCGAAACCCAAATTGTTGCTAAGTTGAGATACCCTTGTACAATACTTCGCCTTCTTAAACATTTTTGAGCTTGATGGCAGCAGTAAAATAGGTCGGTAATTATTGACATCTCTTTTATAACATTTCTTGAAGAGGTGTTTAAGAATGGCGTATTTCAGGCTCTCCAGAAAATTGCCTTGAGTTAGTAATCAGATATATTTTTCAAACAAGACTGACCTTATTACATGGGAGCAAATTTTTAGTACGCTACTGGAAACACCATTAAAAGCAGATGAACTTTTATTTTTGAGAGAATGTACCACTCTCTTAATTTCAGAAGAAGAAGTTGGTGACACATTCATATGGCTGAATTTTATGAGCCACATTTTATTTATTTTCAACGTACTGCTGTGATTTTGCCATTGACCTATTTGTCCCTATGTTTTCAATTTTAATTAAGAAATGATTATTAGATGCATTTGCTACCTGCGACTCATCATTTATAGCCCTTCCATTCAATTGAATAGTGCTGTTCTGTTGTTCTGTAGCTAGTTGTCCTGTCTCTTGTTTCACTACTTTCCATATTGCTGTAAGTCTGTTGTCAGAAGTACTGATTTCTAACACTATGTGTATGTTCTTTGATTTCTAATATCCGTTTGTAGTAATTTTGAGTATTTTTTGCATGGTGCACCTACGGCAGGATCCCTACTTGTTCTTGCCAAAAAATGAATTCACCTTTTTCTTTCATGTGATATTTTAAGCCCTGAAGTGATCCATGGCTTTTTACCTGGCTGTTTAGTGTCATTTCTGATTAGGTCATGTGGAAAGCTATTTTCAAATATGTTGTGACTTTATCATGGAATATATTAAATTTTATGTTCATCAGGTTACCTTCCTTTCAGACAGCTGTTGCACTCAGCGAATGTTATATTGACTTGCAAAATAATGACTGCAGCCATCAGTCATCCTTTTTAAATTTTATAGGCAGATCTGGATTTAAGCTGGAAGCTAGCCATTCTCAATGCACTATTATTTTCGCTCAATTTATGTAATGGTTGGTGGCCAGGCTTCATCCAAGTTCATTGAATACTACTGTTTGCGGTAGGCGGGCTTTATGGAGAACACTTCAGTTGGTTACATGGAGCCATCTATGTGAACTATGTATATAAACTTGAAAGGAAATAAACCACTTCCAATTTGTTTGAGAATTACATAAAATGAAACGTAAGTAAAATTCTCACATTGTCGTTCTTACATACATTTGTACATTCTTTATTCGCTTGAAGTTTACAAACGTAGTTCACATAGATGGCGCCATATAACCGACCACATGCCTTCCGCAAACAGCAGTATTCAATGAACTGTGGATGAAGCCCGACCAACATGCTTTACATGCATTGAGCGAAAATAATAGTGCATTGAGAATGGCTAGCTTCTAGCTTAAATCTAGGTCTGCCAATAAAGTTTAAAAAGGATGACAGATCGCTGCATTCTATAATTTACAAATTTTATGTTGGCGTTTGGTTCATTGTAAATTACATCCCACGTCATTCCTTGTTGACGATTCTTAAAACCCTTTGTCCTGGAATGTTTAATTATTGTAACTGATTTACATTGAGGAGTACCTATACTGTAAGGTACAATGTTATTTATCCTAACTAACTATGCATTACGATCAGAGAGCAGTTGTTACTGGGTAAACAGTTATTTTCTTTGAGCATCATGAAATAAAACATTATCAATTAGGGGCCCACTGTCATTATCCATCCATGTTTTAAAGTTAATTACTGACACCAAATTGTAGGATCCAAATAACGTTTCCAGATCATTTTTCGTACCAGAATCCTTTATAAAATCTACAATGATACATCTAAGTCACCACAGGCTATTTAATACTTGCTGCTGCCTGACAGGTAGAACAGTAAGGAATCCAGATTCCTCATAGTTAGTCCCCAGTAGTGATCTATATACAGTTACAGTTAAAAGTGAACTATTTTTCAGCATTAGTTCACAAGCACACCCTTCTATGTGCTAATCACTAAGATATCTACTTTTCCAAATATTTTTGAACTTGTGTTGTGTGTTAATGTATGTAACACCTTCTTTTCCTATGTTATTTCTGCATGAGTAAGCTGAAGTAGTGTAAGCTTTTATATTTAACTTATCGTATCCTGCGGTTATGTGATATTTGGACAGGCATAGGATTTTTCCTTTTCAGAGATCTCTAAATTTTCCAGACAAACAAGTTCTTCTACCTTACCACTCAGTCCTCTACTATTTTGATGAAATAAGCTAAGCTCACTTTTCTGTGGGTTATTAAGCTTTTATGGGGCTCTTCTGTTATTTTAACTTCCTTCAAAACAAGGTACCTGATTTTAACCTAAGATAGGTGCCCCTATGACACCAGCAACGACAGGGACCTTGCTGTGTGTGATGGTGATCTCCGTATATTATCTGCACAAAGCTCAGGTGACCTATCTTTCCCTCTCCTATTCAGGTGTAGGTCACGTCTAGTATATCCCCTTTACCCAATCGCATCAAGAAGCAACGCATTCATATGAGATAGTCAGCAGCAGTCTGCTCAAATTAGTGTTCACATGGCTCACAGCAATGTTTACCCACGACTGGTCATGGCACTGCAGGGCCTCCACAAATCTCACATTAGTGTGTGTTGTTGATACTCGTATTTCATCCAGGCCACCCTTAATTCAGTAATTACTGTTAGCCAGGCTTTTCCCGACTCCATCAACTATGAGAATCTGATCCTCCTTGCCAAAACCTTTGCACTAATTACCAATGTGTTCTGGCACTTGTTTAAGGCTACCATTGGGCTTCACAATACTTGTGCCCGGTACCCTGTCCTTAATGTGTCCTTTACCATCTGGTCTACTACCCCTCTCATGACTACTACATAGCACCAAGACTCTCTCCTGCTTACTTTCTTTCAATACCAACCTTCACTGCGTCTCTTTGCTAGAAATATGCTGTACCCTCCTGGGACCTATTGATGGACGATGCTATTTCCCTCCTGCTTCAGGTAACAAATCAAATTCATCCGATATTGTTATCTCAGATGTACATGAAGTTAAAGAGCTTTCATCCTTTCCTACATTGCTTGTTACCTTTACCCAATTCCCGAGATCTCTTTCACCGTTCAACCTACGTAGTTCAAAGTTCGCGTCGTCTAATTGAGCCTGAAGGACAAAATCTTTGCCTCCTGCACAGTGATTCCCTTGCCCTTTTTGCAAAGTCAATTTACAAGTCAATCAGTTTCATGGGAGAGCCTCGTTGACTTCCCCATTCAGTTCCCCACTGCAGTCACCAGAGTGAAATTCCAACCCACAGTATACACATACTAGTCTCTATTTGACTATCCTATTGCGACATCCACATTTATCACACATTGCGAAATATATTACACGCTTAAAAAAAGAATTAAATCACTTAACACAATTTATACTACACGAATTTTAATTATTTATGAGGAGCAAAAATTAGGTCTACAGGTTCATGTGTACGATATAGCCTCAAAATTGACTTAACAGTGATGGACACATTCAGTTTAAATTGTTGGAAAGAAAAACAGAACAGTTAAGCGAGATTCTCTACGTTAATTGTACCAAAATTAAACAAAAAGATTTTTATTCTTATTTATTTTAGTATTTATTCAGATTCCAACTCGATGTATCTTCTCACAACATGAAAATAATAATGTATTAGACTGTACTATTGGCAGCCCTAACACAGATGACAGACGGTGGAATACTGAGGTTGTAAATCTAAATGGTTAACTTTGTAACAGCTGGTAATTAAATTAATATTACACCATACAGACGTTAATAAGCGACAATTCTAACTTACTTGTTGTAGAGTTCACATTTTCAAGCGTATTCTTCGAGATAATGTAACTTTTCTTATGGGCAAGTTTTCGTAGGATCCAGATATAGGTTTACACAAAGTTAACAGTTTTGCATAGGGATTTAGTGCAGAATATAGTTTTTTTTCGGTTCAGATGTTTACAGTAGAGGCTTATCTACTCGTCGAATTATAGGTATAAGTTCCATCTTGCCTAATTTTCCTGTTATACAAGCTTAGCTTTTTAACGTTATTTTAAGCGCATTACATTACTGTATTAATAGTAGATACACATATTAGTGTCATATACACCTTAAATGTCTCCTGTAATCTGTACCTAATAGAATATTATCGTTATAATTTAGCTAAATTTCGCAAATAAATTTGTAAACAACCATGAATGCGAATTGCTTGATCTGCCATAGGGAAGTTAGTTCTGGGTTCTATGCAGCTACAATGTCACATGGTTTCATTTGGCCGAAGACATAGGCGTAGGAATTGGCATTGTAAAACATGTTCATGAGACCGGAAAATAGCTGAACAAGAAGGGAATATTAGACACCTTGAAGCTAAACCGGATGTTGTTGGAGAGGAACTGATGAGTTTAAGAGGGGAGAACGGTGAAGACAGGTGGGAAGTGGTAGCTGAGATCAGAAGCCTCAGAGGGAGACCAGTATCTAATAGTTGGCCCATTGGCACAAAAAACAGATTTGCCTTGCTGCCTCAGTTAACTAAGGAATATCTCAAGTAGACTTGGATTTAGTTAATAACCAATAGATATTCAACAGGAATCCAACTGCCACGAAATACTTAGAAAGTAAGGGAAAAATTCCGTTGCTAAGAAGTATTGATGAAAGAGGCATGGGCCAGGTTTGCAGGAAGAAAATTAGGTGACAGGTACCAGTCACAAATTCCATAAGGACAATTCATGTTTTAGCCAAGTAATACAAGATGTGGGATCCTTGTGCAAGGATTTTACAATGCAAGATTATGTGTTAGTGGGCAGAGCAGCAAACGCTATTGATGGGAATGAAGGCTACAAATGGAGACTGACCTGGTAAAAATAGCTTACGCAATGCACCATACAATGCACCATGCAATGATCAGCACCCAGTTTAACAGATCGGAAAGAAATGTCAACGTCTAATAAGTGTGACTGGTTTATTTGGCTACTGGAGCAGATATGGGATTGTTTCCTGTGGATGATATTGGTAGGCTGGCTACCTGTATGTCATATAGGAAAGGGAAGGATAAATTGGATGACCTGATAGTCTTATCCTTAAAGGACAGGGGGCTATACTTGAAACTCATAGGAGTACCTACGTTTCAGGCTAACATCAGTGTCCAGTGATTCAACATTAATGGAGATTAAGCTTCATGAGAAGCTCAAACAGGCAGGTACTAAACATGTAAAAGTATCACAAGATTCTCATAAAAGGACAAAGAAAAATAATGATGGTATGTGGCATCAGAAATAAAGAAGAATTAAAAAGCAAAGTAGATGCATTTCTTGTTTGTTTAGTATATTTAGAAACTGAGGATGTAATAGAGCTACTATGCCTGTCTGAACTTCATACAGACACAGATATGGAAGTGTGAAATGTAAGTCCATAAGTTCTTTCAGTATATGTAAGGAGAAGCAGGAGTTCCTATGTATGTCATAAGTTACCGTACTGTAAGAAATTTGGAAACTAAATAGTTTTGTGTAGAGCAGCGTATAGAAACAAGTGCCTCTGAGCTCAAACTAAATACAGGTACTTTTACAATGGTAACAATGTGCTGGTTACTATAGCAAAATTTTCAGTCATTTCTAAAAAGCTTAGATTATTTGTTATTCTCTCTGTCAGACAGGGTGAAACAAGTTATTATTTATGGGGAATCAATGGAGGTTTTCTGAGAGAGAATAACAGAAAGATTGACCTTGAAGTATTAATAAGTTCTTCCAATCTGACATCAGTTATTGGTTTTCCTACTTGGGCAGTACAGGAAAGCAGTACACTGATAAATAATATTTGGTTGACCAATATGAATATAATCAAATAAACATTTATCCTGTTAAGAATAGCCTTTCTTATCATGAGGTGCAGCTAGGTAATGTATGTGACATAGCTCCATACAGTAACATAAGACAATCCCTGACAATACTACATTCAGTTAACGATTTAACCACTGTCAAGTTTAGAGAAAGTTTGCAGCATTTCGATAGGGGTGGGGTGTACCAGGAACCTGGTGATAACTTGAAATATTGTCTCATGATATGTTTATGGGTATATTTGAATGTATATGTAGGGACCATTTAAAAAGCCATGGCTTACTAAATGGATAAAAATATATTGTAACTGGCAAAGTGAAATATATCTAAGAACAAGAAAGAGTAATCACACAGAAACAGTTAAGCATTATAAAAACCACCACATTATTTTATGGTAGGTTATTAAATGTCCAGGACTATGTATATTCTGTCTGAAATTAATTTGGAATATTGTTGAAAGGGAAAAGGGTAACCAAGTGCACAGGAAGATTATATTGGCATCAGACGCAATGAAAGGCTTATTATCAAAGAACCTGATGTTGAAAAAATTTTTAACAATTAATTTTTGAATTTTGTTGCAAAAATAGTATCCACATTTCATTAGAAAAGGCAAGACTGTATATGGAAGAGGCAATAACTGTAAAATTTGATTGAACTGAAGTTCTACCCACCTTCACTTCTGAAATTGTTGAAATAGTAAACTCACTCAAACAGCTTGCTTGGAATTGGTGGCATTTCCAAAAGAGCACTAACAGCTAGTTTCCAACAGATAAGTAGGATTCTTAACAACACATGTAATAGCTCACTAAAAGTGGTAATTTTTCTCGATAGACTGAAATGTGCTATTGTTTAAACATTGTTTGAAAAGTGAGATATTCTTGATTTCAACAGTTAGTGCCCAAAATCACTTCTGGCAGATTCATCTAAAATTCTTGAAGATGTGTATTTTAGAGTAGCCTAACACATTTTTAAAAATAATGTACTAATTAAATAGCAGTTTGGTTTTCAGAAATTCCTTTCAACAAAAAATTCTATATATGCTTTTTATAATCAAACATTAATTTCTCTGAATGACCATACATCACCCACTGGGATTTCTTGTGATTTGGCAAAGGCCTCTGACTGCGTAAATGACGGAATTCTTCTAGATAAGATTAAGTATTCTCATATGAGAACAACAGTGCACAAGTACTATAATTCATATTTAACTGGAATAATGCAGAAAGTTGAAACAAACAGTTCAAATAATATAAAAAAAGCAGATTTCTCATATTAGTTCTTTCTTCTGATGATAACAGTATAATAGTCTCACCATACAAACAAGAATTATCTGAGGAAATAGCAAATGATCTCTTTCAGAAAATTATTAAGTGCTTCTCTGCAAATGGAATCTCATTAAATTTTGATGAAGTTCAGTATATACAGCTCAGTACACTAAATGGTATAATACCGTTAATAAATACAGGTCTGAAACAAATATCTTTAGCTAAAGCAGATTAGTGAAAAAAATGGGATGTGTGTATAGATGAGAGATTGGACCAAAGAAAAAAGTTGATGAGCTGCTGAAACATTTGAATTCAGCTCCTTAACCTGTTAGGGCTACTGCAAATTTTGGCAGTCAAAATATCAATAAGGTACCTTGCTATGCCTGTTCCCGTACTCTCCTTTCTTATGGCATCATATTGTGAGTATATTCATCATTAAGGAAAAAACTATTCGTTGCACAAAAGTTTGTAAACAGATTAATTGCTGGAATACACCCAAGGACATATTCTGCACTTTTATTTGAGGAGGCTAAGGGAATTTACATTAGTTACACAATATATATCTTCACTTACGAAATTTGTTATTAATAACTCATCCCAATTCAAAAAAATAGTAATCTGCAGATATGCAACACTGGGAGAAAAGCTAATCTAACTTTGGCGGAGGAAGGAATGAATTTATGCTGCCAAAAAGTCTTTGGTCACTTATAACACATCAAAAAAATCCTTACAGATAGCTAGCTAACATTTAAAAAGAAATTAAAAGAATATCTCAGTGACAACTACTCAATAGATGAATTTTAGTCACAAATTAGGAATTTAAAAAAAAGGATTTATGTCATTTAAAGAAACTGTTCATTAAACTGACATGTGGCGCCCCATTAAGATCTCTCATATTCATGAACTGTGAGGCAATATTCATGTAATCCGTCTTGGAACGATTAAAAGACTATGGAGTGTAAAGCAGATGTTATCTGTTATTATATTTGCGCTTTGTGAGTGTATTAGTAAGTGTGGCTTTTTACATAACTGGTAAGAAAGTTCGTTATTACTCACTCGTCTCCAGGTTAAACGATACTTCTGAAAGTTTGGATGGGTTATTAAATGTTTTACTTTCTTGTTTGTTTACTGTCTATCACTGAATGTGACATTTATTATTCCTATGGGACACCTATGAAATAGTAAGATCATAAATAATATTTTCACCAGAAGTTATAAACGTTAAATGACCACATGCAAACGAATTGCTATTCATAAGTATTAAACATTTCTGGACTGTTCGTTGTTTTTCAGTAGCTATCTGTATCTAATCATGATTTGTTGACAATGAACCATCTAAGCATCACTCACTGGAACAGGCTTAATCATAGTTTTAAACAGACATCCACTGACGTGAACTGCACTTATTCGTAGTTTTCATCAATAGCAGATGTTACGTTTTTGATGTGTGGGCGTTTAATCGTTGTTTAATGTAATGAAAACCACAGTTATGGACTGAGTTTACTGGATGTACCTTTGCTAAACTGCTTAAGACAAATGCCAGTATGATGATTCGGAAACGGCGTAATTCCCCCTCCCCCCCCCCCCCAACTCCTGTTTATGTTCAGCCCAAGTCTGTGCTCCACTTTTAATGAGATGTCTGCGGACCAGATGTTAAATGATAATCCTCTTTGTTCCTTCGTTTTCTCCAAAAGTTCCTGTCTCTCGATACCAAGTCTATCTGGTAGTTGTATTGCCTTGTGGGAATAAAAAATAGCCAGAGTGCATTATGAAAGATATGTCGTCTGCATATGTGAAAGTACGAAACTTGTCAAACTTCCAACGCTACTGGGAATTTTTCTCTTCTATAGCTACAAGTAATTTGTCAACAGTCACTTAATATAATAGCTTATGAACAAACCTGAATCATTCCAAAGTAAAAGTTCTTCTGCAAGTGCTACTGTTCTCTTTGACTCTGTTGACGTTGACTGACAGGAAACAGTTAAAACTGCCATCTGCATAAATAACAGAGAAACAAAGGCTATGGAATTAGCCCGTATGGATGGTGTTTTGAAAAATGAATCCAGGAAGTGGGTGATGATAAAAAACACACTATGAATAGTCAGCAGGAGGGTCTGCACTACAGACATAAAAATGCATAAACTGTATATGTCGTTCAGAGATACTGAGAGTTTTGATAGAGTCATATGGAGAACTTTAAGCTTCATCACTCGCTTTCTTGTCTCCCACCGTGTGAGGTACGGGTGTCTACATGTTGACATACAAGTGATGGTTTGTCCAGGTCGAAAAGATGGGACACCACCTGATGCTTGTTCGGGAGGGACGAGATTTATATCCGCCAGTAACTGCTCGTTAAGCCATCTGAACCTCTGCCCGATCAGGAGACATAGTGTTACAAATTGTAGTAATATCAAGGACATTATGCAATTGTTCACCATCATGGCAGCAAAGAAAGTCGTTTTTCTAATGACACAAAAAATAGTGTTGACAACAAAATACACGCTTATTACAGACAGGCTCACAGCTAAGAAATATTTTATTCTCCCGTTGCCTCGCTTTGCCTCTCTTCTCAGCTTAATGTCTATTCGTTGAATTTCCGCAATGAGTTCCATGAAATTTGTGCATCGTCGCGGTGGACAAGTCAGAATACACGTGGTCGTGCTGGCAGTGCACAGTAAGCAAATGAGTACTCCTGTCAAAGTCCAGTGAGTCGACATGTGCGTACTCAGCTCTTCAAGCACATGCTTAGTGGAAACGAATCCAAGGTAAATCATAGTAATTACGAGAGCAGTCTTGTAGGAATGAGCACATGCGATAAACAATGGCCGAGTGGGCCTAGACAGCGGTACGCCTCCTAGTGTCGAGAACAGCGACAGAGGCCAGAGAAGGTCTCCCAGGTCTGGACGATCTCTGCTCTGCAGAAGAGAAACCATCACTAATAATAATAATTTAGTGTGGTTCAACCGTCTCGTGAAACTCTTTCAATCGGACGTCACGACGGCGACCTGCCTTACCATGACCTACCCCAATAGTCCTGTTGTAGAAAGGGATCTACAGTTTAGCTTGGAGTCCGAACTACGTGTTGTTTCTGGTGAATCTTCGCTTCGTTCAGAGGTGAAGGCTAGGCACAGTGGAAAGAGATCCGTGGACTGACAGGTATTCGATCCGCGACCTTTCGGTTTTTAGGCACGCGCTTTACCGCCAGACAAACCGGTCCGACTGGTTATTGTGTCACCACAGAAACAACGAACTGCGCTCTCTCAGAAACTTGAGGTGCACTGTAACGTCACAAACAACGTAATGAGTCTTCTGGCCTGACTTACATACGAGGTCAGAATGCGGGTTAGTGACTAACAGTGAACAGCAAAGTTCACAGACACGGCGTCAGTATGCGAGCTAAGTTTTAATTCGCTAATAGATGTTGCCGCATCAAGTTTGTTGGACGATAATTAAACTGACTTCCTTAGATGTTAAAGTTGCGTGTAGCTCTTGTGATGGCGTTAGGAAGTATTACCTAACAGCATACTATGGCTTTGGCACCACAACAATATCTCTGATTAAATGCATTCAGATTACTTTCTACTGTGTAAGTGTTGTGCTACGCTTTTAGATAATTACGTTCCCCCATTAATTGAGAACAGTGGCAACACACTCAGCTCCCAACACGGTCTCGACTTACTTTTATGGTACAAAAATAATTAATGAACTTGGCTTCAAGCAGTGGTAAGTGCAAAGTCTATTGTTTATGAAGCTGCTCAGTAAAGTTCCAGTGAAATGCCATAAATGAGACATTCCCAGCACATCCATTGTGACTTTTTTAAAATTCAAGTAATACATTGTTTTCAAATATTATCAGAGGAGTGACTCATTTTATGTTTGTTAATTTCTAAGAGAATTTATTCTTCATAGTTTACTGGTGGGTACTTAAAGTTGTTTATTTTCAAGCTGTGTTAACTTAACATGTGTTAGCATTGACTTACAACTTTTTAGTTGATGGCAGAGTTAACGAAATATTACTGTGGAACTTCAGAAACATACAACTTTAAATGGTGCGAACTGTATAATGTTATGACTCTATGATTCGAATTACCAAATTTTGAAATAACTAATAAACTAAAAACTATTAAACCAACTTTAGTGTCGCCTTACTAGAGCACGTAAACAATATTAACCTCTCGAACCATGAGTGACGAAACCCGCAAGAACGCATGAGACGAATTACAAATGTTCTCTACTTTAAAACAAATGCTAAATGCTGGTATTGACAGAAATATTATCGCTATCGAATTTTGCAGCGGTTGGCGATATGAAATGAATAACAAAATATTAGTTTTGGTTTTGTGACCTTTATTTTAGAATAATATGAAATGCAATTTTTCTGAGACTAAATAACCGACTCTCTGTTTTACTGATCCATATCGTAAGGTGCATAATTTACAAATAATACTGTTCAAAAATATTTTGACAGCTTTCTTTGCATACGCCGATAAGCCAAAACATTACGACCACCTGTTTAATATCTTGTTTGTCCGTTTATAGAACGAAATAAATAACTGGTTCTGCTTATCAGGGGTCCTACAGTTCCTTGATGGGTTCGTCGAGGTGTGTGGCATTAGATATCTACGCACAGGTCAAGTAATTCGCTTAAACAACGGATCGCTGATTTGTGAACCCGGTGAAGGCGGCCGATAGCGACAGAGATGATTTCCACAGTATACACATCAGGCGAATTTGGTAGCCGAGACAACAACGTGACTTCACTATAATACTGTTCAAACAGCTGTAGCACGATTCTAGCTCCGAGACGCCGGCAGTTATACTGCCGAAAGATGACATCGTCGTCGGGGAAGACATGAAGCATGGAGGGATGCAGGTGGTTCGCAGCTGTCGGCGTCTCTTCGATTAGTATCACATATCCCACGCAAGCGCATGAGAATGTCTTCCATAGGAAAATACTGTTCCAACCAGTCTGTGTCCGTGTCGTGCTGCACTTCTCGAGTCGCTGAAAACCTCGACGACTGCGTTTGTAGAGACGACCGGTCAACCTAGTGTAGTAAAAACGTGATTCACCCGAAGCGCCGACCGGTTTCCATTGATCGACGGTCGAATCGCGATGGTCCCGTGCCCATTTCAGTCGCAACTGACGACGTCGTTGGGTCAACATGTGAACATGGAGGAGTGGTCTGCTGCGGAGTACCATGTTCAATAATCTGTGATGAACGGTGTGCTCCGAAACACTTACGCTTTCACCAATATTGTGCACTTTCGGCAGAGATGCCAGAGATCACCACCTGCCCTACTTTGCAGGGAAGACAAACCTCAGAATCTCACGATCTGTGAAAACTCGTGGACGTTGGACAAAGTCTCACACCTCAATACAATTCCCCGTTTGGAGCCCATATCTTCGCCAAATTGATCCATCGTCTTTGTCTGCTGTGGTTGCGTGCGTTTTTTTACCGCGTCACGTGCCCTCAACGCCACCGCTGGCATCCAACATTTCGGTGGGCAGTTTATATTTAATGGGAATTCCGGGGATCTCTGAACACTTTTGTCCAAACTATGTGGGTGATTTTCCAATTTCTTCTTTCTTCCGTTGGCGAACCATGACATGGCTTGTGGAGTGTGTGGGTGTTGATCCCCCTCTCCACATGAGACAAATTCTGCTTTTATCAGATCTGCCTCCATGTATGTGCGATGTTTTGTGTGAGAATGACCATAAAAACATTTTCTTGACTGTCCCTTTCAATTGTATGTAAGTGCCTTCTGGCCAAGAGATTCATGTGAACTATGTCGTGATTTACAAGCATTCTGGAATGAAACTTTCTGTCACTTATTTTTACGTCATCTACAGAGGTGTTGTGCGACAAAGACTTTTGGGCCACATAATGAACAATTGTAAAATTGTCTTTCAAATATAAATGATGACAATATAATAACTCTGGGCGGGGATCTCTATTTCTAGTGGAATTTCTTTTTTGTTACATATTACTGGAGCAGGGGCAATTTTCATGACTTTACGTACTCGTATTCTGCTTGTTGGTATCCATAATTTACTCTATTCTTTCTCTTGTGCGTCATCTTGCAGGAGCTGTAGGAAATTTTAACGTCACAGTTAGCAAGAGTGGGAAAATAGGAGTAAGAGAAGTACAACTATGGAATGAGCACTGCTTTTGGCCAGCAGCTGGTCAAAGTATCTTGCTTCATTTATTTAACTGAGTGTAGAAATCGTACTCTTTTAGAGCAAACAATCTCTCCTGAAAAGTGCGTAACATTGTAATTTACTTGTATACCACCTGTAACCACTGCACAAATTCAGACTCTGAATGTTTGTTTTTTCCGTTCCTATAAAACATGTTAAGACCCTATCTGCAGCTACGCCTTAAAGGATAGTCAGTTTCACGAAATGCTCCACGACAGACAGTTTCGCATTCGACTGCATGACCACATATTCCTTCAGTTCTCGTCACACATTACACCAACATCTTTACCGAGTGTGGAGCAGTGGTTAGCACATTGTACTCGCTTTGGACAGAAGAACGGATCAAACACGCGTCCGGCCGTCATGGCTTCGATTTTCCGTAAGTTTCCTAAATCGATTCAGGCAACAGCTGAGATGACTCCTTCGAAAGAGCACGGCGGACTTCCATCCATATCCTTCCCTAATTCGATGGGACCTATGACCTCGCTGTTTGGTCCCCTTCCCCAAAATCAATCAACCATTATCATTCTATATGCGTTCTTTAAGACTGAATGCCTAACTCATCGTGCTGCACGGTATGTAACTCCAATGGAGTTCTCCTTCGCTATTTATAGTGCGAACTTTTGTGATCACTGTGGAATGCCAGTTATCGATCGGTATTTTACATCTACATCTAAATCTATATCGATACTGTGCAAATCACATTTAACTGCCTGGCAAAGGGTTCATCGAATAACCTTCACAATTCTCTACTACTCCAATCTCGTATAGCGCACGGAAAGAACGAACACCTATATGAAATGATAATTAAATGGACATCCTCGCTGCAAACAGACGTTTATATACTTCATTGGGGACATGTTAAAAATGTGTGCCCCGATCGGGACTCAAACCCGGGATCTCCTGATTACAGGGAAGACGCTCTATCCATCTGAGCCACATAGGGCAAAGAGGATAGTGCGCCTGTAAGGACTTATCCCTTGCACGCTCCCCGTGAGACCCACATTCCCAACATGTTCACACCACTACATTTGTAGTCCGCCTAATAGATGTTTGCCCATCATACTCATTACTCGTGGCAGATTAATCTACCAAGTCCCGTACGAGTTCGGGCATAGCGTGTGTGTTCGCACAAGAAGGTCAATGGCCGGGAAGCCACAGTTAAAATATAGCAACAGCATCAGAAAGTGGTATAACGGGAGTAGGATTCGTTATGAATAGGATTGCTGAATGAATTCAGCAAAACTTCGCTAATAAATTATCTGTTTTGGGGTGAAGTCTAACGTTTTTTTGCGACCTGGCAACTTGAAACTACCAACTCCTCCCAAGCACAGTATTTTACTGTGAACTGAGTTCACTTTCAAATAATTTGCTACTGTTGTCATATATCAGTAAGTATCTGAATCCAGGGATGTATCAAAGAAATATACTGTGAATTCTTTCTTCTACCTTTGTTTATAGTTGCGTTTCAGTTAATGGGATGTATAGTTTTCTTCATTTCGAATTCGTTGAAAATGAAGCAGGCAGTATGGGCTACCTTCTTCCACAGACTGTCAATTTATGAAAAACCGGTAGACCACCTCTGCCCTTCTGGATCTGATTCATGGAGCAATTACCGCAATGCCCAGTACTCAAACAGTTCATACAGCCATAAACATTACATACCAGCAGCAGTTATATCATTCACTGCAAACTAGGAGGAAAAACGATCCATTAGAATTCGAATACAATGTTATTGATGTACTGCTTCATATCGATCCAGTACCTAGATACAACGTTGAAAAGCGACAGAAAATGAAATCACCATCTAATGTTAGAACAGTCAACTTTCATTTATTGGGAGAATTAACTGAGTACCCAGCGTTGCCCAGGTACGTATTTATTCATGTTTTATATTAGTCCATCTCCTCATTCCCCCTTTTCCTGTCAATCTCCTCTTTCACTGACTATGTCTACCTCCTCCATTCCTTTCTCTGTCCAGCACCTTCACCCATGACTCAGTCCATGTCCTCCTGCCCCTGTCTGTGTCCAACTTCTTCTGTCCCTCTCCCTGTCAATCACTCCCTATCTCCACCCCTCTATTGCTCCCCCCTCTGTCGATCTGCTCCTTTCCCTTTGTCCTTCTCCTTCCCCCATCTAATTCCATCTCCTCGTCCCCTCTTCATTCATCTCCTCTCCCTTCTCAGTCCAACTCCAACTTTCTCCATCCCCTTACAGAACACCTCCTTCTCCCTCCTCTCTGTCTCCATCTCCTCCTGTTTTATTTCTCTGTTCATCTCCTCCTTGGCCATCAATCTGGACGTTATCACACCCACCCTTACAAGATGGTGGTGGTCTTTACCCGAAGAGTTATTCCTTTCCAGATCTTAACTAATACGTGTAGCAAATCAGTTCAAATCCTTGGTATGAGCCATCTTGCCCGTGGCTTTGCCAGTGTACACACATGTCAAATTTACGTCACATACATTTAGGATATTGCACATGTACTTGTACACATATTTCACCTGTATCTCTACCGACTTTCAACTTGCAGTTTCACTTTCGCGCAGTTCAGTGCTTATGGCGTCATATATGCAGATTTACGTGTCGTGCAATGATATTATTTTGCAGGTACATCAAATCGTTTCGGTGGCTGCTAAACGAGAAGTGTGTTGTGGATAGGTTTAGTGATAAAAAAGTAAAAATCAAAACATCATGCACTAGCTTTACTGCAAGAATAGCCAAAATGTAGTAAGTAAGAACGTTATTTCTTTCATCATTTTGTGGGCCTTGTCAGCAAGAAGAAGTTGCATGTGCGTTAGAAATTACGTGTAAAGTTTGTTGTAGGTCGCTGAGTGCTCCCACTCGCAACTTCTGGAGGAATAAATATTGGTTAATAACGAGTTATCGACAGCATTGCTTTTTTGTCTCCAACCCCGCCCCTGCGATCCCTCTTACCCACATAGCAGACGTAAATGATATGGTACCTAGCTTGGTTGAAACCAGTGCAGTTGTTCAGGAGGAGATGTGGAACATACATAAGTGCACCCAATTTTATAATATGTATAGATTCTAGAAAGTGTAGCTCATTTATAAAAGAGACCATATGCACGGCACATTACCTGTCTATTTTTGAGCACTTTTCGCAGCAAGGAAAGAAGAAAGGTAGATTACAGTTTAACGTCCCGTCGATAGAGCGCACATTAGAGATGAAGCACAAGAACGGATTACGAATGGATGGGGAGGGAAATCGGCCTTGGTCTATTCAAAGGGACCATGGCGGCACATTCCTGGAGCGATTTACGGGAATCATGGGACACCTAAATCTAGATGTATGGACGATGATTTGAACCATCGTCTTCGAGAAAGCAAATCTCAAACTGAAAGAACGAGTTCATTTTGCGCAACAGAAATGAAAAAGTTTAGAGGACTGTGATTAGCGACGACAGATTGCAGAGTGATTCTACTGGCATCAAAGTACATATCTTGTTTGGGCGACGAAGGCATAAGGATATTAGGGCTCGTACTGAAGCATATACACAGTTGTTTTTCCTCTGTTCGTTTGTGAGTAGAACAGGAAAGGGAATGACTATCAGGGGTAAGGGCAACGTACACCATGCACAGTATAGTAATGTATTATGTAGATATGGATATACATATGCTGGTAACAGTTCTTTTCGTTATAATTTCCCAGTAGAATGACATGTTTGTCATCACTTTTATGGCTAGTATTCGATAATAATTTCTGTAGAACTGTTTATGTTATTATATTTACTTAATTTTTCACTCATGTAGTACAATAAATATTTTTCGTGATCAGCGTTATAACTGTATTCATGTCCTTTTATATACAGTCATCGTAATGTGTTATCTGCATAGTTATAACATTCAATATATTTGATTATCTACTTTACATATTCCAGTATTCATTTTCGTATAATAACTTGGGAAGTGAAAGAATTCTACTACCTTGAAAACACAGTTATATATGACAGACGAAGCAAGGAGGAGTAAAAAAGAGAACAACATAGGCCGACGACAAATTCAAGGCCAGA
Source organism: Schistocerca nitens (assembly GCF_023898315.1). Classification (NCBI taxonomy): domain Eukaryota; kingdom Metazoa; phylum Arthropoda; class Insecta; order Orthoptera; family Acrididae; genus Schistocerca; species Schistocerca nitens. The sequence continues at coordinate 958,005,277 of NC_064615.1, forward strand.
GTAGTCCACTACCAACCATGAATGGCCTTAATTTGAGAAAGAAGTTTCGGAGAATGTACATTTGAAGCACAGCATTTTGTGGAAGTGCATCGTAGGCTGTGGTAAAACTCGAAAAACATGAAATTCCATGCGGTTGAGATCTGGTGCTCTAGAAGGATTCTGAAAAGTAATGGAGTAATCGTAAAAGAACGTCTATATTCTGAATAGAATCAGTGAGGAAAGGATCAAAGCAAAAACTGACACTGAGATAAAGGGACAGGATGATATGGCATGTTTTAAGAAATCAAGGAGTAACTTCCAATGTAGCCCGCCCGGTTAGCCCTGCGGTCTAACGCACTGCCTTCCGGGCCCTCCGCTCAGCGGATTAGTGTCGAGGTCCGATGTGCCGTCCAGTCTGTGGATGCTTTTTAAGGTGGTTTCCATCTGCCTCGGCGAACGCGCGCTGGTTCGCCTTATCCCGCCTCAGTTACAATATGTCGGCGATTGCTGCACAAACACTTTCTCCTCGTACGCGTACACCCTAATTACTCAACCACGTAACCATTGGGGTTACACTCGTCTGGTGTGAGACGTTCCAGTGGGGGTCCACTGGGGGCCAAACCGCACGATAACCCTGGGTTTAGTGTGGAGCGGCGGTGGGGTGAGTGGACTGCAGCGGCCTGTTGTGGGGTTGTGTACCACTGAGAGCTACGGCGGGGACGAAGCCTCTCCGTCGTTTCTAGGTTTCCAGTGCCATACAATACAATACAACTTCCAATGTACCTGTGGGAGCAGTAGAGCATACGAACTGCAGGAGAGGTCGTAAACTGGAACATTTCAACAAATAACTGTAGACTTTTGTTTCAGGTGCAACTCGAAGACGTAGGTACAGGAGAGGCATTCATGGCGGACTGCATAAAACCAGTCCTAAGTCTGATGATACGCAAAATAAAACTTACCTTCAGCAGGTCATGTCGTTGCCCAGTGCGCTATAATTACAGACACACCACTAGATGATCAGGTGCTCCTCATCGTTGTGGTCTTCAGTCCTGAGACTGGTTTGATGCAGCGCTCCATGCTACTCTATCCTGTGCAAGCTTCTTGATCTCCCAGTACTTAGTGCAACCCACATCCTTCTGAATCTGCTTAGTGTATTCATCTCTTGGTCTCCCACTACAAATTTTACCCTTCACGCCGCCCTCCAATGCTAAATTTGTGATCCCATGATGCATCAGAACATGTCCAACCAACCGGTCCCTTCTTCTTGTCAAGTTGTGCCACACACTCCTCCCCAATTCTATTCAATACCTCCTCATTAGTTATGTGATCTACCCATCTAATCTTCAGCATTCTTCTGTAGCATCACAACTCGAAAGCTTCTATTCTCTTCTTGTCCAAACTATTTATCGTCCATCTTTCACTTCCATACGTGGCTACACTCCATACAAATACTTCCAGAAACGACTTCCTGACATTTAAATCTATACTCGATGTTAACAAATTTCTCTTCTACAGAAACGCTTTCATATCCATTGCCAGTCTACATTTTATATCCTCTCTACTTCGACCATCATCACTTATCTTGGTCCCCAAAGAGCAAAACTCCTTTACTACTTTAAGTCACTCATTTCCTAATCTAATTCCCTCAGCATCATCAGACTTAATTCGACTACATTCCGTTATCCTCGTTTTGCTTTTGTTGATGTTCATCTTATATCCTCCTTTCAAGACACTGTCATTCCGTTCAACTGTTCTTCCAAGTCCTTTGCTGTCTCTGACAGAATTACAGTCATCGGCGAATCTCAAAGTTTTTATTTCTTCTCCATGGATTTTAATACCTACTCCGAACTTTTCTTTTGTTTCCTTTACTGCTTGCTCAATATACAGATTGAATAACATCAGGGATAGGCTAAAACCATGTCTCACTCCCTTCCCAACCACTGCTTCCCTTTCGTGCCCCTCCACTCTTATAACTGCCATCTGGTTTCTGTACAAATTGTAAATAGCCTTTCGCTCCCTGTATTTTATCCCTGCCACCTTCAGAATTTGAAATTCACCTACTATGTTTCCTTCTCTCCCTTTTCCTACTCTCGATTTCCAGTCACCCATGACTACTAAATTTTCGTCTCCCTTCACTACCTGAATACTTTCTTTTATCTCATCATACATTTCATCAATTTCTTCATCATCAGCAGATCTAGTTGTCATATAAACTTATGCTACTGTAGTCGGCTTGGGCTTCGTGTCTATCTTGGCCACAATAATGCGTTCACTATGCTGTTTGTAGTAGTTTACCCGCACTCCCATTTTTTATTCATTATTGAACCTACTCCTGCATTACCCCTATTTGATTTTGTATTTATAACCCTGTATTCACCTGACCAAAAGTCTTGTTCCTCCTGCCACCGAACTTCACTAATTCCCACTATATCTAACTTTAACCTATCCATTTCCCTTTTTAAATTTTCTAACCTACCTGCCCGGATAACGGATCTGACATTTCACGCTCCTATCCGTAGAACGCCAGTTTTCTTTCTCCTGATAACGACGTCCTCTTGAGTAGTCCCCGCCTGGAGATCTGAATGGGGGACTATTTTACCTCTGGAATATTTTATCCAAGAGGACGCCATCATCATTTAACCATACAGTAAAGCTGCATGCCCTCGGGAAAAATTACGGCTGTAGTTTCCTCTTGCTTTCAGGCGTTCGCAGTACCAGCTCAGCAAGGCCCTTTTGTTGGTCTTACAAGGGCAGATCAGTCAATCATCCAGACTGTTGCCCCTGCAACTACTGAAACGGCTGGTGCCCCTCTTCAGGAACCACACGTTTGCCTGGCGTCTCAACAGATACCCCACTTTGTGGTTGCACCTACGGTACGGCCATCTGTATCGCTGTCATGCAAGCCTCCCCACCAACGGCAAAGTCCATGGTTCATGGGGGGGGGGGGGGGGCTCCTCATCATATACCAAGAAATTTGTTTCATCTTGGTCTCACCTAAGTCTTGCAACGTCATCTAATTTCTTATTTTATATACCCATTTCATTTTTCTTTTTTTTGCATTTTTTGCTGAAGCACTTTTTAAATACATACAAGTGTTTCGTGGACAGTTATCTTAAGGTTTCACAATGGTTCAAATGGCTCTGAGCACTATGGGACTTAACTTCTAAGGTCATCAGTCCTCTAGAACTTAGAACTACTTAAACCTAACTAACCTAAGGACGTCACACACATCCATGCCCAAGGCGGGATTCGAACCTGCGACGTAGCGGTCGCGCGGTTCCAGACTGTAGCGCCTAGAACCGCTCGGCCACTCCGGCCGGCTCTTAAGGTTTCAAATTCATGGCCATAAAGTGCTGCAGTTCAATGAAGTGTTGCAGAACATCTTTCTCTGAGCTTTGTGTTATCGTTGAGCAGTTGTATATTTATTTGGCTGGAGAAATCCATCTTCGTTTATATAGTACTGATGTATCCCTCATACCGGGTATGTTGTGTTGAGTTCCATAATTTCCTGTTTATCATCTGCTCTTTTTATGTTTAGGAAATCACTGTCTCTTTTTCGGTATCCTGCAGTTCATAATTTTTTCACCTGTTTGCATTTAATTTAAAGTATGTCCTAAGAAGGTTAAATTATTAGTGCAGAGTTCTACAAATTATTCTTCGTTGTAGACCAAAATGGGCAACAGCTATTAGGTTAGCAATGTTATCAGACTCCCTTGTACTACTATTTCTGATCTGGTAGTTTCTTTTACGTCCCTTGTAGCTTTGTGGACAAGAAAATAAACAACAGCATTGGTCAGTATCAAGTAAGCCTTAATTCATCAGTAGCACAATAGTTTCTCTATTTCTTTCAATTTTTATAAAAATTTTCTTCATTTCGTTTATTTGGTTGCTTCTTGATTTTATTCGCATTATTCTCACCATTTCTAACAGTTAGGCCGGCCGCGGTGGTCTAGCGGTTCAGGCGCTCAGTCCGGAACCGCGCGACTGCTACGGTCGCAGGTTCGAATCCTGCCTCGGGCATGGATGTGTGTGATGTCCTTAGGTTCGTTAGGTTGAAGTAGTTCTAAGTTCTAGGGGACTGATGACCGCAGATGTTAAGTCCCATAGTGCTCAGAGCCATTTGAACCAACCAGCCATTTCTAACAGTTAATTCTATGTACTGCTTAGAAGATGTCCGGTACTCTATAAAAACCATGAAGGTCTAGCCTTTCTAGTATTAAATGTGATACCAAAATCTCCATATTTTTCTTAATGTGAAATGGAACAGATCTCATTGCCCCAGAATCTCCACATTCACTAATTCAAAGAATACTCGTCACATCATCAAAGTGTTTAACACAGACAAGGAACCACATAGTGAAGAATTTTGTAACAAATCAAGGAAAGAAAGTATCGCTCATTCTGAATCTTACTGGCAGACTAAAACTGTTTTCCAGGCAGACACAAACCGGGAACCTATCCCCTTGTGGATAACGCTTTCACCGAGCTTTGAAAACACGACTCAAGGCCCGTCTTCACATTTCCACTTCCGCCAGTAATTGTACCCTACCTTCCAAACGTTACAGAATTTCTCTTGATCACCTTGCGAGAGTAACACTTCTTGGCCATCGGTCGTGGCTGGACGACTGTTACTGAGATCACTTTCGGAGAGAGAAATGGTCCCTGCCCGGAAAACACAGATTTAAACTTTCAAAACAGCGAAGTTTCCCACGTGTCATTCACACTGATGCCAGGAAACTCAGAAAATGGGGATATTCTAAAGGATGTTTAGTATATGAAGAAACCATCTTGGTACAAAACTTAAAATTTTATAAGAAAGTCTACAGTAAACGTGAAATATTTATCTAAGTGTCTGGTAGCAATACTCTCCTGTTATCGACCGTAAATCATAATTATTCCAAAACACCACTGAGCAAACACCTATGTATGTATATCATAGAGGAAAATCTTAGATTGCTACGAGTCTGCAACCATAATACACATCACTGCATACTCGATTCGTTGATTGCAGTTTGCTACATATCTTCATTATTACAGTTTAAAGCGGAATTCTTACTGCGTATTACATGAGTGCAATAGGTAGAATTGGGTTTGAGCATCACATCAATAAAACAGTGACATTTACGAAATTTATTATACAAAATACAACAGTGAAGTCACCTTCCATCCCTTTCTAGCCAGATTTGTATTTTTAAGTAATGCAGATTTAAGTAGAAGTGGAGGCTGCATTCTAAATTGACCTCCACAACTTCATGTCCTCTCACCAAACTATGCTACACTATGCCACATTATGCGGAGGAAGGTATATGGCTTACATAAGCTAATTCCTCCTTCCATTTGTGGATGGTTCACGGAATGAGAGACTGTTCATATTATTCCGTAAAAGGTACGTTTCTCTAACTTCACAAGTGTGATCATTACGAGAAACGCACGTTGGTTGAAGTTATACGTTCGTAAGTCTTATAGGAAACTGCCTTCTCAGGATTTGGATAGGCACAGAAACCGATTTTCTAATAAAAGCATTCGTAGGAGTTTGTTGAGATATCTTCGATTCTCTGCGTTTCCTAAATAAATTAGGGATGATGAGCCCAGTTTGAAATAAACTCTGGTTCCTTTAGTTCGTTCAAGCAATGGTCCACTAATACTATTCATAACTTAAGTAACAAACTGAATGGTATATGACACACTTACATGCGATTGTAGAACACAGTGGATAATGAAATGAGAAAAGGGATCGTGTAAATAACTGAGAAGGGAATACAACAGGAAAATTAAATGTGAATGAATGGCTACTGGCGTTATATATGGACGGAATGTATCTCTATTTTGTAATTGCCTTTGGCGAGGAGCTACACGTACAACAAATACAAGTTTATTTAGTATCACCTGTCTACACTTTTTACTGAACTCGACGAGGTTTAATTAATTATATATTGTAGCACCATGAGACCTCAACAATTTTCGCTGTGACGTTCAGTACTCCTCTCACAGCATAGCTGTGTGCCTCGTTGTTACAATAGTGCCGAAACTAAGAACTGTGTGTAAATAAAACTCTACGTAATCCTTCACATGTACTGAAATTTCTGAATTGTATACACGGCAACATGTACAATGCTAAACCTAATGTGTTCCCGTTGATTGACTGCTCCGTTGGTTCTTGGTAGAATATTTGTTACATTATGAATGAAAACAAACACGACACATGTGTAATGTTCCACAATATTTATTACTTATTTTAAAAAACCGGTTACGCCATAATCAGGAACAAAGAGTAATAGATTTATATTTGGTACAAAGATAAATCTATTTATCTTTGTAGCTGCTTATGGAGCAACAACTGCAAGCCGGACTGTGAAATAAATAATAAATATTATGGAATGTTATACAACAATGTCGTGTATGTTTTCATTCATAATACCTAATGTTTTCACTTGACTTCACGTTCACTGCGTTAATAGCTTACTACTCTTCTCCACAAACATGATAACATGTCCTACTGAATGATGAAGAACCGAATAGCTTTCGTGGCAACCAAATCACTTATAAGACGTCTTAGATGCATTTTTTTTTTATATTTAATTCAGTCAGTAACCTAACAACACTCTGAATTTTGTACCTCTTACGTCATTAAACTATTTACATGCCTCAGATTGACTTTACAGATCACTAAATTATATTCTTCCGTTGCTACCCCCCCACCCCCCAGAGTTCAATGACACATTTCTTTTAATAAACTGACACTATTATTACAAAGTGATCAAGTAATTAATCCATGACGTTGGCAAGCAGTTATGACCAATTCATTGTTCAACAACTACGCAAAGAGGCACTTATAAGAAGAGAAAAGGAGAGAATCTATAAAGTATACAATTCATTTACCTTCCATTTCTTTGTATATTTCACTAAGACTACTCATATTAAAACAGTACACCAGATAAAATTACGTTGGCCTCGAAGTAGCTCCTTTGGAACAGGAGGAATGACACAAGCTACCATCGTAACACCTAGGGCAAGTTTAAGGCCCCATTAATACACGCGGCCACTTGGGATGCCTAGCTGAGAGGGGGCCCAGAGGTATACAAGTGCAAAATTTGTGTGCAGGGAGTACCACAAATGGCAGCCAAAATGAAAGAGGTGAAAGTATACGACAGATTGGGAGCGTGAGTGTCTAATAATAATTTGCTCGTACGGAAAAATGTTCTCCATCTCAACATGTTTGTGGTGTCACCGTCAGACACCACACTTGCTAGGTGGTAGCTTTAAATCGGCCGCGGTCCATTAGTACATGTCGGACCCGCGTGTCGCCACTGAAAGTGATCGCAAACCGAGCGCCACCACACGGCAGGTCTCGAGAGACTTACTAACACTCGCCCCAGTTGTACAGACGACGTAGCTAGCGATGCACACTGACGAAGCCTCGCTCATTTGCAGAGCCGATAGAATAGCCTTCAGCTAAGTCAATGGCTACGACCTAGCAAGGCGCCATTAGCATTACATAGCTTGTATCTAAAGAGTCTCATTTGTATCGTCAAGAGTGATGTACCACAAGGATGGATTAAAGTTAAATATTCCAGGAGCTACTTACTTTTCTTTATAGCATTCATTACGTATCCTGTTTCAGACCTATCTACTAGCCTGCGTGAGTTAACGCGTGCCTTTCGGCTACTTCCGAGTGGCGTGGCTGTCTTGTTACGCCACAACAATGTTAACACCTGCACTAAGACTACCCCCCATCTAATACTGCTGTAACTTTTGATGTCTATGTATAACATTCTTGCTGAAAAATGGTTGCAGCTTTGGTTTCTTCCTCAAATGACGTATGTGGCTTACTGTTAGAATTCGTCCTGCCTGTGTATGACATTTCACTGATTAATTTTAAAATTTTCACCGTTTTTGAGATACAAAATTCGATGAAGATGGGTTCTGGGAACATTTTCATCAACCTTTTACACATTATAGTTACTGACGCCATCTAAAGAGATGACTGGTATGGAGTGTCTTACCTAATTTAATTAGTTGCATTCGCTATGTAGCATTTCGATGTTAATTATTACTGGCTTTTACATGCACGTCTACAGTCATGTAAATCTACATCTACATCTACATTTATACTCCGCAAGACACCCAACGGTGTGTGGCGGAGGGCACTTTGCGTGCCGCTGTCATTACCTCCCTTTCCTGTTCCAGTCGCGTATGGTTCGCGGGAAGAACGGATGCCAGAAAGCCTCCGTGCGCCCTCGAATCTCTCTAATTTTACATTCGTGATCTCCTCGGGAGGTATAAGTAGGGGGAAGCAATATATTCGATACCTCATCGAAAAACGCACCCTCTCGAAACCTGGACAGCAAGCTACACCGCGATGCAGAGCGCGTCTCTTGAGGAGTCTGCCACGTGAGTTTGCTAAACATCTCCGTAACGCTATTACGCTTATCAAATAACCCTGTGAGATAACGCGCCCCTCTTCTTTGGATCTTCTCTATCTCCTGTAGTAAATCGACCTGGTACGGATCCCACACCGATGAGGAATACTGAAGTATAGGCCGAACGAGTGTTTTGTAAGTCACCTCCTTTGTTGATGGACTACATTTTCTAAGGACTCTCCCAGTGGATCTCAACCTGGCACCCGCCTTACAACAATTAATTTTATATGATCATTCCACTTCAAATCGTTCCGTATGCATACTCCCAGATATTTTACAGAAGTAACTGCTACCAGTGTTTATTCCGCTATCATATAATCGCACAATAAAGGTTCCTTCTTTCTTTGTATTCGCAATACATTATATTTGTCTATGTTAAGTGTCAGTGGCCACTCCATGCACCAAGTGCTTATCCGCTGCAGATCTTCCTGCATTTCGCAGAAATTTTCTAATGCTGCAACTTCTCTGTATACTACAGAATCATCCGTGAAAAGCCGCATGGAACTTCCGACACTATCTACTAGCATACATTTTTTTACGTCATGTTATACTCCATTATCACACACTGTCCACTGAACTTTCTCTACTTCCTTCTTAGTTGTGAATAGTGAAGGTAACAGGGAGATGAGAAGTTCTTAAGTACTAATGTCCTTAAGTACTAATATCCTTCACTACGTTGTACAATTGTACACATTACTGACATAAGTTCACAGTTCAGGGGTAATTTGTGCCAAGTTAACGACAACAGCTACTGCAGACAATAGCAACTGGCGGTCGACAATGAAGAATCCGGCTGCAGAAAAGCGTAGTGAGGGACCATGTGTGAGAAGTGGCATGAATGCTTCCATTTCGGCACGGTGGGCCTCAGACGCCACATAGGCCCTCAGAAGGTCTGCAACGGTGGCAGCCGCCTGTCGCTCCACTGCTGCACACGTCAGTGTCAGCACGGACAGTGGCAGCCAGTGGGAAGCCAGCCACATGAGTGAGTTTCCCACCGAGTCACTCAGGTGTAGCTGTGAGGCCCACTGAGGTCGCAGCTGCTTCAGCAGCACTTCGTAGGCACTTCGTGTAGCACAGCACGCCGACTGCGCTACGCTGGCAGCCACCGGCGCTCCGAAGTGGTCCTGCAGTAGCTGTGCGGCGTGGTGCAGTGACACGTACGCCTCCAGCAGGTGGCGATTTCTGCCTGGAAAGATGGTTGGCGACATCGTACGCCGATCCAGCGAGACTGGTGTGAAGCACGCTGGGACCCCTTTAAAGAGGCGGGAATTGAGGGAGCGGAATCTCGCCCACAGCTCGAGTTCCAGCATAAAGAAATGCAGTGTTACCAACCAGTCGAAGTACAAAACATATAGCATCATAAGATACGAAGATATTCCATAGGACTTTCCATCAGAAGTGGCGAACACTGCAACAGCCATCACCAAATATACAGTCAGCAGGAAACCTCCCAACCTTTTGGTGGTGTCTTCTTTCTTCAGTAGCAGATGGGAGTCTGCATATTTCATATGTTTGAAGTACTTGTGCAGCTTTCGATGCCCAGTTGCGACGCAAACCCCAAAGTCAGCAGTGATTTCAATGATGATAGCATATCTGTGATGACATACGTGAAAGTTATGGAGTCTGAGGTGGAATGATAGAACATTATGCTTGAAGCCGTAGACATCACTGGGACCAGCAGTACTACTAAGAACCAGACTGTCGACACTGCCATTAACTTACTGTAAAAATTGTTCTCCCAGTCCTTGCAACAGGCCTTGTGTTTATGTTCTTCCTTGAAAGGCACCAGCCCAGACGCCCTCCAAAGTCTGAGGTGGAATGATAGAACATTATGCTTGAAGCCGTAGACATCACTGGGACCAGCAGTACTACTAAGAACCAGACTGTCGACACTGCCATTAACTTACTGTAAAAATTGTTCTCCCAGTCCTTGCAACAGGCCTTGTGTTTATGTTCTTCCTTGAAAGGCACCAGCCCAGACGCCCTCCAAACTTCGTATATAGGTCTGAAGCTGACGCAAAGACTCATCTGCTTCTTTCTGTAAACCACAGGTATTGTGTATAATGTTGAGATTTAGACCAAGGCTGCCAGCATCTGTCGAATGTCACAAGTAGAAATGAAGTATCAGTGGGTACTTTCAAGGTGTCCTTACATCTCGCTACCAATGACACTTCTGTAAGTCAGAGAAACATTAGAAAGCACATTCATTCATCTCTCTCCATGGTTTTTGTACAAGGCTGTGGCATTTGTATGCGTTTTCGTAATCCATAATCGACATAACGCCTGCCAGAATCTCATTTACAAATGGTCTGTTGACATCTGAAGTGAAGGGCAAAATAATACGTAGTTCCCTTCCCCTGGGGAAGGGAACTAATCAATAGTCTCCACTCAGCCCGTATGTTTGTTTGTAATCTTTGTCAAACATCTCTCTCCCCTTCCTGTTATTGCAAGTAAACGTCACATTTTGAGTCTGTATTAATGGAAAGAGTCCAGTCCATCTTAATGTATCAGTATTCTAGGGAAATTATTAACAGTATTTGTGATTGTTTATAGAAATACTGTTGATAATTGTGTTATCTGTATCAGAAAAAATAAACTGTAATATAACAGTACTGCTAACAGTATTTATTTGTTTTGTATTTATTTCAAGCTACATCTTTTGAGTAATTTCAAACTCTTGCCAAAATCACATACATCGACAAACAGTTACACCAGAATTACTATATTCACGATATCGGCTGCATGGGCTACTTATACCAAAATTTCGGATGCCCTTACTGTTTCTGCGGAACGTATAAATCATTATACTCCTCCACAAAAATCTCATTATAGATACATGATACTTTTACCTCATTCGATGGCGTCATTCAAGTACACAATATATTTTCCTTGCTTTGAAAGGATGTCAGCTGTGCGAAATGGTTGCGGCACTTAGAACTGCTAAAACATCAGCTGAAATGGAGTCTTAAAAGAAAGTACGTAGATTTGAAATACATGAGCAACAAGGCACAAAGTAGGCTGAATTACTGCAATCGATTACAACTACTGACATCAGGATAAAGTGTTGTGTATATGCCAGTCAGTGGTGTGGAATCAGTGAAGTAAGAAGTGTCTACATGAAGTCATGACAGATTGGTAGGAAGGTTATCGTTTTTTGATATGCTCATCTTCTCACATCGCCAATGAAGCTGCCCAGTTTATTGGTATATCAATGCAAACTGTTCAAGGGGTCTTATATGAGAAGTGATCCGCTCGCAGCCATAGGACCAGTAATAGATCATAGGTGGAAAAGAGATCCAAACTCATAGGCGCGGGAGACGTGTCATACGATGTGAATGACAGTCGTTTCAACCCTGACAGGAATTGCTGTTTTCAGTAAGCACAGTTTCCAAGTACTCATTTCCATGACAACAGCATGGAATGTAGTAGGGTACCTAACAAAAGACCCCTGCTCACAGCTGCAAATACGGCTGTACAAAACAGCATAGAAACTGGACAGTGACAGAAAGAAGTAGTGTAGCGCGATTCGAATGGTCACGAAAGGGTATACATATGTCTAGAACCTTAGGTTAATGGGATATGCAAACTGGCAAATAAGTAATGGCTAGAGAGCTAACGCAATATGTTCATAGATAACAGGAGCTTGCACTATGAGGAAGAGGTGATACAAAATATCAAACACCAACATCATACCTGCAACAGAAATACTCACATTGTTCAATACTACATCCATGTATACCAACATACCGACTTCACAAACGACTGGTATCATCAAAAAATACGTAGAAGCACAATATGACACTCCCAAACCAACATAAAACAGCCAAAAATGTCACTGTTGCTCGGTCCCGCCCCATATATGGTAATGTTTTGGCTGCGCGACCGCCGGGCCCGCTTCAACTCCCTCAAAATCGGATCCCACGCTGTACTCAGCTGCAATCCACCCACTCAATTGAAAGTGTTGTCAGAAATTCTAATCTCTATGGCCTCGTTTATCACGCTATCCCAGAAGCCATTAGTCCTTTTAATAATAGACGTCTCATCGAATGTAATTCGGTGTCCGCTTTCCAGAGCATGTTCTGCTACAGCTGACTTTTCGGAATAGCGCAGACGATAACACCTTTCATGTTCTATGCGGCGCTGTTCAACAGTGCGAACAGTCCGGCCGACATAGAACTGTCCACATCCACACGGTATCTTGTAAATTCCTGGCGTTCTGAGGCCTACGCCGTCATTCACAAATTTCATTAGTTGCCGGATCTTTGGCGGAGGCCTGAAGATTGTGTCTATTTTATGCCTCATCAGGAGCCGACTAATCTATCATGTTGTCGTACCACAAAACGGTAAGAATGCAGCCTGCTTGGTGTCTTCTTCAGAGGTCGTCTTCCTTTGAGGCTTGGATGACACTGCTTGTGAGATCTGTTTGTTGTTGGAACCGTTTTCCTTAAAAACTTTGTATAAGTGGCTCAATTCTCTCGGCAAGTTTTCAGTATCTGAGACGGTTTCAGCTCGATGTACTAAGGTCCTCAGAACTGACAGTTTCTGTGCTGGGTAATGGAACGAGCCGACTATGACGCAAAAATCAGGCAGATGTAGGAGAAAGACACGTACCAAAAATTACCTCGGAACCCAACATCCAGAATAGTGTGAAAGACTTCAGAGCTTCTCAAACGGTCATCGCTGGAAGAGAATACTATTAATACCTCCCCAGGGTACCAAGACCGTCCACGTTCTATGGTCTGCCGAAGGTGCAATAAGGACACATCGTTGAGGCTGATAGTGAGTACCATCGGAACGCCTGCCTATAAACTTGCTCAACATCTGCCCAGCCTCCTCACTACGCTCGTTGGACACTGTGGACATAATATAAAGAATACGGCGGACTTCGTCAATCCGATTAATGGTCTGCGACTTGCTGAAGGGGATATGATGGTTAGCTTCCATGTGGTTTCTTTATTCACGTGTGTCCCCATCAAGGACGCTACTGACTTGCTGTCCCAGCTCTTTGACGACACCATCCTGAATTTATTTAAGCACACTCTGACGTCATCATATTTCTTATATGATGGAGAATATTTTAAACAAACTGACGGCTTGGCGATGAGAAGTCCATTAGCTCCAGTAGAAGCCAACCTCTTTATGGAGAATTTCGAAGACATCGCCTTGGACACCGCTCCTGCGAAGCCGAGCTGTTTTTATCGCAACGTCGACGATACCTTCGTCATTTGGCCACATGGACAACAAAAGGTAGAAGAAACTTCCTGGCAGATTAAAACTGTGTGCCCGACCGAGACTCGAACTCGGGTTCTTTGCCTTTCGCGGGCTATGCCATGTCTTCGCAGTATCCTTTCTTTCAGGAGTGCTAGTTCTGCAAGTATCGCAGGAGAACTTCTGTAAAGTTTGGAAGGTAGGAGACGAGATACTGGCAGAAGTAAAGTTGTGAGTACCGGGCGTGAGTCGTGTTTCGGTAGCTCAGATGGTAGAGCACTGCCCGCGAAAGGCAAAGAACCCGAGTTCGAGTCTCGGTCGGGCACACAGTTTTAATCTGCCAGGAAGTTTCATATCAGCGCACACTCCGCTGCAGAGTGAAAATCTCATTCTGGAAAAGGTAGAAGAGTTCCTGGAACACCTCAGCAGCATCCACTACCACATCAACTTCACAATGGAAGTAAAGAAAGAGGGTTACCTGCCTTTCTTGGACGTGCTTGTCCACCGTAAACCCAATGGGTCTCTAGGTCATAACGTTTACCGCAAGCCCACCCACACGGATCGATATCAGCACGCCACCAGCTTCCATCACGCAGCACAGAAACAGTCAGTTGTGAGGACCTTAATACATCGAGCTGAAACCGTCTCAGACGTTGAAAACTTGCCGAGAGAATTGAGCCACTTATACAAAGTTTTTAAGGAAAACTGTTACAACAACAAACAGATCTCACAAGCAGTGTCATCCAAGCCTCAAAGGAAGAAGACCTCTGAAGAAGACACCAAGCAGGCTGCATTCTTACCGTTTTGTGGTACGACAACATGATAGATTAGTCGGCTCCTGATGAGGCATAAAATAGACACAATCTTCAGGCCTCCGGCAAAGATCCGGCAACTAATGAAATTTGTGAATGACGGCGTAGGCCTCAGAGCGCCAGGAATTTACAAGATACCGTGTGGATGTGGACAGTTCTATGTCGGCCGGACTGTTCGCACTGTTGAACAGCGCCGCATAGAACATGAAAGGTGTTATCGTCTGCGCTACTCCGAAAAGTCAGCTGTAGCAGAACATGCTCTGGAAAGCGGACACCGAATTGCGTTCGATGAGACGTCTATTATTAAAAGGACTAATGGCTTCTGGGATAGCGTGATAAACGAGGCCATAGAGATTAGAATTTCTGACAACACTTTCAATAGAGTGGGTGGACTGCAGCTGAGTACAGCGTGGGATCCGATTTTGAGGGAGTTGAAGCGGGCCCGGCGGTCGCGCAGCCAAAACATTACCATATATGGTGCGGGACCGAGCACCAGTGACGTCACGAGCGACGGCGCGGCTATATAAGCACGGCAGTGACAACCACACGAGAGTCATCCACTTGACAATGGCAGGGGAGATCTCTGCCGAAAGCTCGTGGGCAGTAAACCACTTGACGCGGCTTGAAACCCGAGAATGTTTTATTTACGGAAGCTACATACTTTCATTTACCTATGTTCTTAGTAGTTCAATTCGTATATTTCTGGCATATTTGTGTGGTACCTACGCAATGTCTTGCATTTTAATAACTGTTTCGAGCAATACGGTGAGGGGGAATGAGAACTCGACTCACGATCGATGCCCTAACACGAGTGCCATAGCGCTCAGCCAAAGGCACATTTCCCACACTGCCTTGGCATGCTGTCTGAGTGTATGGAGGCGGAAACAGCGAATGTGCCACAATTAAATGGCTGTACAGTAACAATGCATGTGACCTAGTTCTATATTTCACATTACTCTGCAACATAGACCACAAACAAAACGAATTTTCAATATCATGTAATTATTTGTGGCTCACTGAAGAAATAATTTTTGTCTTGTACAATAAGCATATGGACAAATGCGGGCAATTTCACAGAGCTGCGCACTTAGATTAGAATGTAATCGTGGCTTATTTAGTTTCATAACAGAATAAAGTTCTGTGTTACACATACACTATGTGATCAAAAGTAACCAGACCCCACCAAAAACATACGTTCTTCATATCAGGCTCATTGCCCTGCCACCTACTGCCAGATGCTACATATCAGAGAAGTCAATAGTCATTAGACATCATGAGAGAGCAGAATGGGGCACTCCAGGGAACTCACGGACCTCGGACGTAGTCAGGTGGTAAGGTGTCACTTGTGTCATACGTCCGTACGCGAGATTTCCACACTCCTAAACATCCCTAGGTCCACTGTTTACGATGTGATAGTGAAGTGGAAACGTGAAGGGACACGTACAACACAAAAGCGTACAGGGCGACCTCGTCTGTTGACTGACACAGTCCACCAACAGTTGAAGAGGGTCGTAATGTGTAATAGGCAACAGTTAGGCGGGAGGTGAGAAAAATTGGATTTCACGCTCGAGCGGCTGCCCACAAGCCAATCATCACTCCTGTAAATGCCAAACGACGCCTCGCTTGGTGTAAGGAGCGTGAACATTGGACGATTTAACAGTGGGAAAACGTTGTGTGGAGTGACGATGTGGCGATCCGATGGCAGGGTGTGGGTATGGCGAATGCCTTGTGAAAGTCATCTACCAGCGTGTGTAGTGCCAACAGTAAAATTCGGAGGCGGTGGTTTTATGGTGTGGTCGTGGATTTTATGGACGGGGCTTGCACCCCTTGTTGTTTTGCGTGGAACTATCACAGCACAGGCCTACAGTGATGTTTCAAGCACCTTGCTTCCTACTGTTGAAGAGCAATATGGGGATGGCGATTGCATCTTTCAACACGATCGAGCACCTCTTCATAGTGCACGGCCTGTGGAAGAATGGTTACACAACAGTAACATCCCTGCAATGGACTGGCCTGCACAGAGTCCTGACCTGAATCCTATAGAACAATTTTGGGATGTTTTGGAAAGCCGACTTCGTGCCAGGCTTCACCGAGCGACATCGATAACTCTCCTCTGTGCAGTACTCCGTGAAGAATGGGCTGCCATTTCACAAGAACCGTTCGAGCACCTTATGGAACGTATGGCTGCGAGAGTGGAAGCTGTCATCAAGGATAAGGGTGGGCCAACACCATATTCCAGCATTACCGATGGAGGGCGCCACGAACGGGTAAGACATTTTCAGCCAGGTGTCCGGATGCTTTCGATCACATAGTATGCGTTGAGCGTAATGATGCAACCCTTTCGCAACCTCATTATCGAAACCAGAGGTAAACGATGTACACCTCCTGTACAGTTTTAACGTGGAAGGACTGGTCTTGAAAATAGGAGTTAGGTTACCGACAATCACTTACTTCCATGAATTATACGAGGGCGGTTCAGAAAGTAACCTCCGATTGGTCACAGTGCGGGTTGTGGGGGGAGTAGCGACGCCATCTGTGCGTTCACGCACTCAACAGGTCAGTCGGCATCAAGCCGTGGTCGAATGAACGTCGTACCTGCGCTAGTTTAGTTTTTGTGGCAGTTTGAAATGTGTGCTGCAATAGAAAACCCCGCCAAATGTGAAGTGCGTGCTGTCATAAGGTTTTTTACAGCCAAAGGATATTCTGCAGCAGCTATTCATCGTGAGCTTTGTGCCGTGTACGGACCAAGAGTTATGAGTGAAGGAGTTGTCCGTGAATGGGTACGTTTATTTAAAAGTGGACGAGAAAACGTTCATGATGAAGAGAGGAGTGGTAGACCATCATTGGTGACTGACGAACTCGTTCAGACAGTTGATGCAAAAGTTCGTGAAAATCGACGTTTCTCAATGTCGGAGTTGTCTACTGGTTTTCCACAGATTTCTAAGACTCTCTTGTACGAGATAGTGACAGCAAGAGTGGGTTACCGTAAGTTCTGTGCACGATGGGTGCCCAAAATTCTTACCGACCACCATAAAACTCAAAGAATGGCCTCTGCATTAGACTTTCTGTCACGTTATGAGGACGAAGGAGAACCATTGTTAAACAGAATCGTGACCGGTGACGAAACCTGGATTAAGTACGTGAACCCTGAGACAAAAGAACAATCAAAGATGTGGGCACATTCAAATTCGCCTACCAAACCAAGAAAAGCCTCGCAAGATTTTTCTGCCAGAAAACTGATGGCAACGGTGTTTTGGGATGCCAAAGGGGTGTTGTTGGTTGAATTCATGGAACGTGGTACGACCATTAATCAAGACGTGTACTGTGAAACAATAAAAAAGTTACGACGGGCTATACAGAACAAACGCCGTGGTACGAATGCTGACTTCCGGTATCGTTTTTTTGCACGATAACGCCCGTCCTCACTCTGCTCGCAGAACAACGGCCCTTCTTGAGTCCTTCGGGACGTTATCAACCATCCACCTTACAGCCCAGACCTGGCGCCAAGTGATTATCACCTCTTCATGCATTTGAAGAAATGGCTCGGGTCACAGCGGTTTGATGACGACGAAGAGCTCAAAGATGCGGTCACAGGCTGGCTCCAGGCACAAGCGGGTGATTTTTATGCAGAAGGAATTTCAAAGCTTGCGAAGAGATACGATAAGTGCCTCAATCGCTATGGAGACTATGTAGAAAAATAGTGCAAAGATGTAGTTGTAAGATGTATATATTAAAATATTTTTATTTAACTTGGTGTATTTTTTTAAATCAACCGGAGGTTACTTTCTGAACGGCCCTCGTATGAATGCCTCTGGAAGAACATTCGTCACATGTAATCTGCAGCTACATATTCTGTAAATTGAAGGTGGATGGGGGAGGGGCGGGGGGCGGGGGGGGGGGGGGACAGGAAAAGGAATGGATGTCAGCTGCATCGGGACGTTACACGGAATCAGCGGCGACGAGTGAAAATTTGTGCGACGCCAGGATTAGAACCCAGGACATCATCGTTGCTGGGCAGGTACGTTAAGCCTGCGACATGTCCGGAAAAGGAGACAGCACACGTTCATGTAACTGATTCGCCTGGATGGGCAACCGATCCACATTCTTCAATGCAGATACGCAAGCACGACTTCCTGCGGGACACTCTGGGTAGCGAGCATGGAGAAAATGGACAGGGAGTACGGATAGGTGGCTCTCAATGGGACTGTGGGTGCGCAGTGTCACGTGCCGATATAGTCTGCGCAATTTCCATATTACTGTGTCCTGGCTAGTGCAATTGTTAACGCACCCGCATAGTCAGCAGGAGATCCTGGGTTCGAATCCCGATCTGGAACACACATTCACTCGTCAGCGCTGATTTCGCGTAATGTCCCGATGATGCTGACATTAGTAATTCCTTCCCATTCATTTCCTTTATATCCCTCTCCACCTTCAATTTATGTATAATCAATTACTTCTGCAGATTCACAGGGGAGCTTCCCGCTGAAGCGTCAAGCTGTCTCGAAAACAGATGGAAGATTAACTGTGTCCTCAAAACGCTTAAAAAATTATCCTTGTAATTCTTTCAAGGCCGGACTGAATTCCTCAAATCTCGCGTTTTATTTAATATCAGTGTGCTTAGGGAACTGGGCTGTGATTGGCAGAATTAGTCCCTTCTACAACACATTTTCTCTTAATCTCACTTTGTTCGACATTGTTCGTTGTTTTTGTTCGGGGCGGACGTCCCGTGACATACAATCAGGTTCATTGATGACCTGTTCACTAAGATTTATTGCAGCGGGCAGCTAACCCTCCGACCGAACACGCTGAGAAACAGTGCCGGCATCTTTTTAAATACATCCCAGTCAAATAAGAAGTAAATTGTTTCACACCATGCAGTGCCTTCTGCGGGCAGTGTGCACTCAAGTCCAACTAAAATGTAAGTCCTGCAGTCCATTCCGGATGTTCTAATTTTCGTTCCTGCTCTCCTTTTTCTTTCATGAATTCAATACTAGCGCGTTTTAAGTCAAAAACTCGTTCCAGGTGTGCTTGTAGATACACTACTGCCCATTAAAATTGCTACACCAGGAAGATATGCAGACGATAAACGGGTATTCATTGGACAAATATATTATACTAGAACTGACATGTGATTACATTTTCACGCAATTTGGGTGCATACATCCTGAGAAATCAGTACCCAGAACAACCACCTCTGGCTGTAATAACGGCCTTGATACGCCTGGGCATGGAGTCAAACAGAGCTTGAATGGCGTGTTCAGGTACAGCTGCCCATGCAGTTGCAACACGATACCACAGTTCATCACGAGTAGTGACCGGCGTATTGTGGCGAGCCAGTTGCTCGGCCACCATTGACCAGACGTTTTCAGTTGGTGAGAGATCTGGAGAATGTGCCGGCTATGGCAGCAATCAACCTTTTTCTGTATCCAGAAAGGCCCGTACAGGAACTGCAACAGGCGGTCGTGCATTATGCTGCTGAAATGCAGGGTTTCATAGGGATCGAATTAAGGGTAGAGACACGGGTCGTAACACATCTGAAATGTAACGTCCACTGCTCAAAGTACCGTCCATGCGAACAAGAGGTGACCGAGACGTGTAACCAATGGCACCCCATACCATCACGCCGGGCGATACGCCAGTATGGCGATGAAAAATACACGCTTACAATGTGCGTTCACCGCGATGTCGCCAAACAGGAATGCGACCATCATGAGGCTGTAAACAGAACTTGGATTCATCCGAAAAATTGAAGTTTTGCCATTCGTGCACCCAGGTTCGTCGTTGAGTACAACATCGCAGGCGCTCCTGTCTATGATGCAGCATCAAGGGTAACCCCAGCCATGTTCTCCGAGTTGATAGTCAATACTGCTGCAAATTTCGTCTAACTGTTCATTCAGATTTGTTGTCTTGCAAACATGTCCATCTGTTGACTCATGGTTCGAGACGTGGCTGCACGATCCGTTACAGCCATGCGGATAAGATGCCTGTCATCTCGACTGCTAGTGATACGAAGCCGTTGGGATCCAGCACGGCGTTCCGTACTACTATCCTGAACACACCGATTCCATATTGTGCTAACAGTCATTGGATCTCGACCAACGCGAGCAGCAATGTCGCGATACGACAAACCGCAATCGCGATAGGCTACAATCCGACCTTTATCAAAGTCGGAAACGTGATGGTACGCATTTCTCCTCCTTGTACGAGTCATCACAACAACGTTTCACCAGGAAATGCTGGTCAACTGCTGTTTGTGTATGAGAAATCGGTTGGAAACTTTCCTCATGTCAGCACGTTGTAGGTGTCGCCACCGGCGCCAACCTTGTGTGAATGCTCTGAAAAGCTATTCATTTGCATATCACAGCATCTTCTTCCTGTCGGTTAAATTTCGCGTCTGTAGCACGTCATCTTCATTGTGTAGCAATTTTAATGGCCAGTAGTGTATAACTAAAGTACTTTACAATAATATATAAAGTCCTCATACTCTTCGTTCTATTCCACCTGGAACGGTTGCGATTGACAGTGGAACGACCGGTTTCTCCACGTGTTCCATGCCTACAAATTTAGCTCATGTGTTTCTTGGTGTATTGAGCAATGAATCCGGTCCTGTCATTGTAACTTTCGATCTTTGATTCGTTTCATACCATAATTTTAGTACACGTCGATTATACGACTACGTAACAGATCTTGAAAATCTTCTTTAATTTCCAGTCACCGTAAACCTTATGACGACAGATTGTTAAGCTGTCTCACTTTTGTGGAAATAGCCATAAGATCTGCGAACTTTTATACCACCGACAAAGTGCAAATGGCAAAAATAGTGGAAGCATGTCGCCAACTGAAGAGAATCGTGTCGACCAAGTGTCAGCTACTTCCAAGAATGAAGTACTCGACGCTCAGACCTCGTGCAAATTGCGGACCCGGCACACAGTGGTTAACCTTCGTCCAGTGTTGGTTTAGCCGTCTTTAATATGAACAGGAATTGTGACTGCTAAGTTGGAATGCAGACTGTCGTATTTTCCTCACAGCTCCAGGCAGTGGTGGCTTTGATTACACAGCTTGAGGCTGTTGCCAATCGAAGTCACTTTGGAGCGCCAGACTTGGGGATCCGAGGACCTGCAGCTCGTTGCAAGTGTCCCCCGCTAGTCCACTACTGCGGCTGTCCTGGTTAGCCACCGCACTGAGGGTGGCCCCTCACTCGTGGTCGAGAAGCAGGTAGTTCCAAGGTGTGGCCGGCAGCAAAAGTCTCCCAGGGGACCGATCGAAAATCCCCTCATGTTCATCTGACAGAAAGCTTTCAGCAGTAATTTGTGGACGATAAAGATCCTGCACCATATGCAGTTGCTCGTCGTGTTTCAAACGAAGCCTCTCGGTCTGCAATATCCAGGCATTCGCAGGTGTGATTACAGCTAGTAATTCCAATGTTAGACGTGTAATGGAGCCCGTTATGGATATGGGTGCCAAACAGGAAAAGAAGTCCAGTGTGTACACCATGTACGTACGGTGGGGACGGGTCTTTCTGGGTGCTATGAAAAGCACAGAGAGCAGGCAGTAGCAGATGGTGGCTCATGTCGGTACTAAAGCTGTGCGTCGCATTGGATAGGAAGAGATCGTCTCTGGTTTCCGGCGGCTTTCTGAATCGGTAAGGAAAGCAAGTCTTTCTTGCAAGATGAAGGCAGAAGTCACCATCTGTAAGATTGTCGAAAGGAAAAATTGGTACACAGTGATGGTCTGGATCAGAAGTTCAGACGATTCTATGACAGCGTAGGCTGCAGATCCCTTGACTTACATCATAGGGTGATTTGGTGTCGGATTCCACTTAATATGTCAGGAGTCCAACACACATAGAGGGTATTTTCATGGGTAGTGGGGGCTCTTTCGAGACAGGGTCTTGGAAAAGAACAAAATTGGCTTTGTCATGAAGATTGTAGGTCAATGTCAGGACGAGGGTAGCCTAGAAACCGTAGGTATTACAGTAGTAAATCATCGTTATGTGTTCTGAGACAGAACCAGAGCTCCAAGCACTAAAAGAAAGCGCTGAAGGTCAAATCGTTATGGGAACTAAAAGCTGGCTAAAGCTGTACATAAGACGAGGCGAAATTTTACTAAGAACCCAACGCTGTTCAGAAATGATAGATTAAACAGAGTTGGTGGTGACATGTGATTTGTTGTTATAAGTAGTTTATCTTGTATCGAAATTGTTTTAGATAGTTCCCGTGAATTAGTATTGCTAGAGGTTAAACATGACAACCGGAAAAAATTAACCTTGGCATTACGAAGGCATTTTCCATAACGCACATTACCAAGGGTGCGACGTTGGGGGAAGGGGCCAGCGTAGAAGAATTTTAAAAAAATGTTAATTATGTTAACAGCATACTCTTTAAAGAGCTACTGATGTGGAAGTAGGGTCCAGAAGCTGAAAATACCTTCTAGGACACTCACCAGTATCACCACACTTTCAGTAACGTATACTACCGACTTCACGACTACCACCAAAAAAATTTTAAAAACGCAAAGGTTCTTCACTGTTGTTAACCCTCAATCAGAACATACTGTTTAAAGAGATACTGATGTGAATGCAAGGCCCTCAACGTGGAAATACTTAATACGGCATTCACTGGGGGAAGGACATCTACTACTGAGACGTATACTTTTGTGGTTGCGTTTAACTGAAAAAAAAATGAACGTATATTGAATCTTGTAGGAGAATTAATTAAAAACAACAAATATTTCCTTGAAAATGCCAAACTATAAGGTAAATGACTAGATTACAGTATTTTCCAAAATTGAACATATATTAAACCACCCTACACCTCCCCCCCGCCCCCTAGTCCCTCTTAGTATCGCGATGGTTAATAACTGGCTAATTTTATCTCCACCCCCCCCCCCCCCCCGCCCGATTCAAATTGTACAGTTGGAGAAAGGTTCGAAGGAATCTTAAACAGCATCTCAAACAGGTACCTTCCTCATACACTCACGCTGGCAAGAATGCAGCTTCAAGGCCGGTATCAGGCACAACACCTCATCTGAAATTGAGATAAATGGTTCCTCCAAAAATAATTTTGAACAAATAGTTCACAGGTCAACTCGAAGTATAAATGGTGCAAAAACATACTTAGCTCCTACCAATAAATAATAATGAGGAGACAGGTATCACACCATGGAACTTGGATTAGTGAGCACAAGACCACTGCAGCTGAATACCGCAACGTGCAAACCCACCAAATATAAAAGTAAAATATATCTGCTTAAAAAAACAGATAAAAATTCACTTGGCGCCTTCCTTAGAGACAGCCTTCAGTCTCTCCAAACAGGTTGTAGAGCAGATATGGCTTAAATTCAAAGAAGTGTTATCGATATCAGTTGAGAGACTTATACCAAATAAACCACAAGTAACATCACTGATCCCCCACAGTACACAAAGCACGGCAGAAAACTTCTGCAGAAGTAGCGAGAAAGGCATGCCCAATTTAAAAGAAGTTTCTTACAAGCTCTCACAAGCCCCAAGGTAAGAAAACTTCAGCATAAACGAGTAGAAAAGCCTGAGAAAGAGAAATAAGCTGAAAACAAAAAAGCAAAGAGCAACTGTAGTTTAGGAAAAGAAACAGTCTACACAAAAGGCCACTTTGGTGCAAATGGTTCAAAGGGCTCTGACCACTATGGGACTTCACATCTGAGGTCATCAGTCCCCTAGAACTTAGAACTACTTAAATCTAACTAACCTAAGGACATCACAGGCAACCATGCCCGAGGCACGATTCGAACCTGCGACTGTAGCAGTCGCGCGGGTCCGGACTGAAGCGCCTACAACCGCTTGGACACGATGGCCGGCAGAGACCAATTTGATGACAACAATGTTGTTGTTGTTGTTGTTGTTGTGGTCTGCAGTCCAGAGACTGGTTTGATGCAGCTCTCCATCCTACTCTATCCTGTGCAAGCTTCTTCCAGTGTTTACTGCAACCTACATTCTTCTGAATCTGCTTCGTGTATTCATCTCTTGATCTCCCTCTATGATCTTTACCCTCCACACTGCCCCCCAATACTAAATTGGTGATCCCTTGATGCCTCAGAACGTGTCATACCAACCTATCCCTTCTTCTAGTCGAGTGGTGTCACAAATTTCTCTTCTCCCCAATTATATTCAGTACCTCCTCATTAGTTATGTGGTCTACCCATCTAATCTTCAGCATTCTTCTGTAGCACCACATTTCGAAATCTTCTATTCTCTTCTTGTCCATACTATTTATGGTCCATGTTTTACTTCCATACATGGCTACACTCCATACAAATACTTTCAGAAAAGACTTCCTGACATTTTAATCTATAGCCGATGTTAACAATTTTCTTTTCTTCAGAAAAGCTTTCCTTGCCATTGCCAATCTACATTTTATATCCCCTCTACTTCGACCATCATCAGTTATTTTGCTCCCAAAATAGAAAAACTACATTACTACTTTAAGTGTCTAATTTCCTAATCTAATTCCCTCAGCACCACCCGATTTAATTCTACTATATTCCGTTTTGCTTTTGTTGATGTTCATCTTATATCCTCCTTTCAAGACACTGCCCACTCCGTTCAACAGCTCTTCCTGGTCTTCTGCTGCCTCTGACAGAATTAGAAAGTCATCGGGAAACCTCAAAGTTTTTATTTCTTCTCCATGGATTTTAATTCCTAGTCCGAATTTTTCTTTTGTTTCCTTTACTGCTTGTTCAATATACAGATTGAAAAACATTGGACATAGGCTGCAACACTGTCTCACTCCCTTCCCAACCACTGCTTCCCTTTCATGCCCCTCGACTCTTATAACTGCCATCTGGTTTCAGTACAAATTGTAAACAGCCTTTCACATCCTCTACCGCCTTTACTATTTCATGTCTCAAAGCTACCCATTCTTCATCTACTGTATTTCTTTCCCCCATTCTTGTCAATCGTTCCTCGTGCTCTTCCTGAAACTCTCTACAACCTCTGGTTCTCTCAGTTTATGCAGGTCCCATCTCCTTAAAATACCACCTATTTGCAGTCTCTTCACTTTTAGTCTACCGTTTATAACCAATAGATTGTGGTCAGAGTCCACATCTGCCTCTGAAAATGTCTTACAATTTAAAACCCGGTTCCTAAATCTCTGTCTTACCATTATATAATCAATCTGAAACCTTCCAGTATCTCCAGGCCTTTCCCATGTATACAACCTTCTTTCATCATTCTTGAGCCAAGTGGTAGATATGATTAAGTTATGGTCTGTGCAAAATTCTACCATGTGGCTTTCTCTTTTATTCTTTACCCCCATTCCAGATTAATCTACTATGTTTCCTTCTCTTCATTTTCTTACTATCGAATTCCAGTACCCCATGACTATCAAATTTTCGTCTCCCTTCACCATCTGAATAATTTATTTTATCTTATCATACATTTCATCAATCTCTTCGTCACCTGCGGAGCTAGTTGGCGTATAAACTTGTACTACTGTGGTAGCCGTGGTCTTCGTGTCTATCTTGGATACAATAATGCGTTCACTATACTGTTTGTAGTAGCTTACCCGCACTCCTATTTTTTTATTCATTGTTAAACCTACTCCTGCTTTATCCATATTTGGTTTTCTATTTATCACCAGTAGTAACCTGACCAGAAGTCCTGTTCCTCCTGCCACCGAACTTCACTAATTCCCACTATATCTAACTTTAACCTATCCATTCCCTTTTTATATTTTCTAACCTACCTGCCCAATTAAGGCATCTGATATTTCACGCTGCACCCGTAGAACGCCAGTTTTCTTTCTCCTGATCGCAACGTCCTCCTGAAAAGTCGCCGCCCGGAGATCCGAATGGGAGACTGTTCTACCTCTGGAACACTTTATCTAAGAGGACGCCATCACCATTTAACCATACAATAAAGCTGCAGGCCCTCAGGAAAAATAACGGCTGTAGTTTCACCTTGCTTTCAGCCGTTCGCAGTAGCAGCACAACTAGGCCGTTTTGGTTAACTTTACAAGGCCAGATCAGTCAATCACCAAGACTGTTGCCCCTGCCACTACTGAGAAGGCTGTTGCCCCTCTTCAGGATCCACTCGTTTGTCTGGCCTCTTAACAGATATCCCTCCAGTGTGGTTTCACCTACGGCACGGCTATCTGAATCGCTGAGGCACGCAAGGTCCATGGTTCACGGAGGAGGGTGGGGGTGGGGTGGGGGGTGGGGGTTACAACAATGACGATTCCGGAAAGTTCACTACCTGTGCTTCACTGAGCTACACTCATATTCAAAACAGAGAAAACTCTGGTCATGGTTTCATCAGCGTAGTTTGTGGACACACAGTGAGAGTGCTAGAATAAGCTATAGAACAGAAAAAACATTGTCCATGTTTTTGTACCCCGTATGTCTAAATGACGTTTATGCATTTTTATAAGAATGTCAAAAATATATGGCTTACATTAATTTACAAGCAGAATTATGCTATGGTACAGAAGGATTTGTTAAGGAGAAGTATCCGTATTGTAGTTTTTAAACTACTGCTGCTATGTGACGAGCCTTCTAGTTGCATGGGCAGTATGTCAAAGAGTTTTATGGTTGCGAATTTCAGACCTATCTGAGCCAAAAGGGTAATGGAGATCATTTTTTCCTTCTAGTGTTGTAGTTATGAATATCTCTGTTACTCACAAACACAGATATATTGTTAATAACAAACTTCGTAATTGAATGAACATACTGTGAGACTGTGATTAATATTACCGGCATTTTATGGAGCTGCTTGTAAGATATGCATGTGGGAACCCCACACACAATTCTAATTGCTAAATTTTGTGCAATGAATACTTTTTGTCTAAGTTTCGATCTGCCTTAGAGTATTATCCCATATGTCATCAGTGCATTGGAATGTACCAAATACGTTAAATTGCTGACTTCCATATCTTTTATTTAACAAAATTTGGCAAAAATAGGCGAATCTAAGCGTTTTACAGTTACGTTTACGTCGATATGCACGCATAAGAAATATGGATTTCCTACCTTGCTTATTTCTTCTGGTTCCTCTACTACAACAACAGGTGTTGCGATATTTTTCACAACAGTAAACAGGATGAACTGCATTTTTTAAAAACTTTTAGGCTAGGTTATTTCATCAAGAGCAATCAATAACTTTTTCAAAAGCATTATGGCCTATATTTCTCTGGCAATGATTCTTCGTTCAGCCTTCCAGCACTTATACCGACTACTAACATGGCTAGCTCCTCCTCGTGATTCAAACAAATTCGTTGATCATTAACATAAAACAGGAGTAGTAGTGGGCGAATGTCAAACCCCTGTGCGACTGCCACAGGAAAATACGTCCATGTAGGTGATGTGACGACCTCTTTGTATTATTAGAACAACATAGGGAAAGCTCCTGCATGTTGTTTCTCAAATAACTACTAAACTAGCATCTGTGGAATTTATATACGCCACAAAAGCCGCAATTGCTTATTTCAGTATCCAGCTGGTGGTTGACAAGTTCGTACTACATTAACTTCTCACAAAATTTAGAAAATGTTGTAAGAAGTGATGCTACTTTTTCTTATAGACAGGACTAACGATGGTATATTCCATTCTGTCTGTGGAAAGACTTTGAATGAATGACACAGTACGTAAGTTGCTAAAAGCGTTACACAGTACCATGCGACAGGTTTTACTGTCTTATTGGCAATACTGTCTACCCTGTTCCAGAAGGAATATCTTTATTTCACTATATTTCCTCTGTATTGCTTTCTCATTATACTGTTCTGCTTGCATTTATGAAATATTTGCTCCATCTTTCTCACTTATTTAAGAAAATTATTATATCTGCTATAAATATACTGTTATTTACAATGCTCCTGTTCTTTTTAACAGAATTAATCTCATCTTCCATGCGATATTTTTACGTTTCAGCAAGATTTTATTTATGTCTGATCTGTCAGTTCAGAGATGATGTGCAAACTATATTTTTAAACCTTTCAGTATTGTATTAAAGTGCTGACTTACAACATGAAAGTGTTTGTGGCTCATATGGATATTCTCTGAAGACAGTTTTTATGTTTTGAAGAAGCTCTGATACCATAAAGTGACATCCCATGAACAGCATGAATAATTTTTTTTAAGGAAAACCACTTTCAAAGGTATGTTGGGTTTAGAGGCTTATAGTGAACCTCACTTCTGTCAACATTTTTTATTCTGTGCTTCATACCTCCAGTAATTTCGTCATTATTCAGCCTCACTGTTTTCTTTGAGTGTTAGTGCTAAGTTGTCGAAAGTGATGAACTTTACATAATGATTTGTGTGGTATCATGTATCGATACCACCCCAAAGGCGACATAGCAGCAGAATTGCAATTTACATCTTTCGTGGCTAGCGGCTTAAAGGAATCTGATGGACCCAATGGTGCAACACATGGTGAGCCACACCATAAGAGGCTCTGTACCATGCCCTCCGCAGTGCGATGTAGGATGACCACCAGCACACACTCAACCCGCTTACACTTGGAGCCTCGTTGTGACATCATCATTCGTGCTTTGTTCAGAAAAACTCATCCTAGTTGCCATTGTATGAGCTGAACGCTAAATCTTGGTGCATTATTTGTACTGAGTCTTCATACACTTCGAGAAATACATGTTAAGTAAATCTTGTGTTTGTTATTTTAACTCGTTTGCTAATTATTTCTGCTCCTCTCCACCCTTCCGATGACGAAAGTTGCCACACCACTCTGCAGCCCGCCTCTACTTACCAATGCGTGTGAAGTCTTATACAACATACACTGCAAGAATCAGTAGCAGCTACATGTGGCAGTCAGGTTCGAAGTTGTTTCTTCCTGTTCTGTCGTCTTGATGATTGGTTTCGCTATTCTTGCTTACCAAGTGTTTGCTTTGCTTGTCCTCGTTATGTTCTTGGTTCCGTGGTTGCCGCTTTTGCAACCCTTTTTGCTTTCTCTGTGATTCTTAGTCTATCAATTTTTGCTTTTCGCGGTTTTTATACGTGAATTGCTTAGTGGAATATGGCTACAACGCAGCAATCGCCTACTGAGTCGCCTGAGTTTGATCTTACTCAGATCATTCAGTTCATAGTCAAAATATGGTGCAAGTGCTTGAAATGATGAATCGCTACAGAGTGGCACAGATGACTTTATACAACACACCTGACCCCATAGCAGCGCCGCTGCCTGCACCACTTGCGGATGTGCCGCCACTTCTGGGGTTTGATGAGGCGAAGGAAGACTGCACAGGGTACCTGACACAGTTCAACAAGCAAACATCGCAGCGTATCACTTGCAAACTACAGATAAACATTCTTACTTCGGGACCACGGTGGAGAGACTACTTCTAGGCTGTGCCCCAAATGTTTTTCCACGTTCTGCCCTGTAGTTCAATTCTTTTATCTTGGCGGTTCGCGCATGCCCGCCCAGACGCGGGAGATTGCAGCGTTGCCAGTTGTACGCGCCAAGCAAGCTTACGTTTAGGGGGGAGCGCAGTTTCTGAAGTAAAGCCACCACGGCCGCATTAACCCTTTCGCTGCTACAGAGACGTGCTCCCCGCATTCCGCGCTGTACGCTATTTTGTCATCACTGCACTGCTCGCCTGTGTAGACACATGTTGTTCCGACTGCTTTGACACACTTACCATTCGATTTCACAAAAACTATTTGGCCTAAAAAATTGATTTTTACACATCTTCTTGACTGATACCTTCCCCCCCATAAATGACTTAATTTTGTTTCGTTGTTCAACGCAGCTATTGTGCAGCATTAAATGTAGTGTACCACTGCACGAAGTTTTGAAGAGTTTGCAGAGGTAAAAGTCCATAGTGTATACTTTCCGTATGATTAATTTCAGTTGCCACTAGAAATTTCAAAAAATTACATTCAAACGAATAAAATTCATGAAGTACGACACTTTAATTTTATATTTAAATAAAGAAAATGTTAAGCATCGAACAAGGTTTGAACTCGGAACCTTGCACTTAGCAGACAAACACTTTCACGCTAACGCGGGTCGTCGTTCAAGAGACTTCCTGAAGGACTTTAAATAAGACGCAAAATACCGACAAACACCTTTGGTATGACTGTGAATTACTCACGTTTCATCGAAGTACAATAGGAAATAAACAATTACCGCTGTTCTTTATTGCGAAAAAGCGGTTAGTGAGAATGATACAAAAACCTTTCCTTGCTATCGCCTGAATTAGGAGGCTTATTGCTTGTTTGGTTTAATTAATTAATAGAATATGAAGCAATTGGTATAAAGAATGCTTTTCCAAACTTTCTATCAAAGAAATTCTGCTATCGAGACATTACTTTCGTTCAGTTACTTTATTTATGACTGGACGTTTCTAAAACTGAAGACACTCGTCCGTGCTCTGTACTGCAGTCATGCTCTGGCAATGTCGTTCTCTGTTCATTGGCTGACTGTGTTTTGTGACGTCAGATGCGCAGAACGAACCTAAATTAGGCCGCCGTCATAAATGACGCGCACTTTAGTACCATAGGAGGACCTACTGCAAGCATTTGCAGGGTATTGCAGGGACACGGTTCAAGAGGTGGCTAGCTATTACAAATTCTTTGGGTTGCATAAGCAACAAGAGGAAGTATACCGCCAGTGTGTGACTGAATTGCAAAGCCTTACTAGACAGTGTAGATTCAAATGTGACTGCTTCAAATACTACAGTGATACAATGATTAATGATACCGTCATCAACAATGTGTGTGGCTCTTGAATTTGGGAACAGTTACTGGACCCTTCCTCTCTACTGGTTCTACCGATTCTAGTCCATCAAGATTCCTGCGAAAGCAAAGCAGACAGATTTGAGGCAGTACCTGTTTCTTCTGTTGATAGCCACGACAAACTGTCCTCGTAACCGGCACGCTAACAACGGCCGCACTAACCACAGCCGCGGCACTCCTGTAAAGATATGTTCTGTCCAGCACAGGGTGTGAAGTCGTGCCCTCACTGTCATACGGCATATTATCGCTGATCTTTCCTTCGCGTGAACCAACTCGCTTATTTTGAGGCAATTTGTGATATGTCCAGTTGGTTTTTGACTGCCGGGCCGTGTACTGCTCTCCACACCATTGTGCCCCATTACTGTTACCGATCTCCGTTTTCCGAACAATGATTTTTGCACATTCATCATTCTGATTTCTCGTTTCGCGACCGCCACTTCTCCCTCCCCTCCTACCTTTCTCTACGTTACGGTTATTGTTCTGTTTGTTGTGGTTAAAGTGGTTCCTACTTTGGTGATTGTTGTTGTTGTGGTAACGATTTTCACTGTCTCCGTAATAAGCATCAATGTCGTGTACTTTTATTTAGAAAAGTTGTTTTGTCATTTTTGCCCCTTAATTTGCTGTGGACACTCTAAATAATTTTCCGTCCAGCACCGTTAACATGGCCTTTCTGACACCTGACTTTTTAGGTACTCGACTTTTTTAACCAATTCCTAGCAGTAAGGTTTCATGTTTGTTTCTTTGCTTCATCGATATGGACAAGCTTGCACACATTTATGCAATATTTCGTCTTGTTCATTTACAGACCAGTATTTATCCTCATCATAATTAAAAAGTCTTTTGACATCCGGCAACTGTCCGTAGCGAGGGCTATCCAGTTACTCGCGCCCCTTATTAATTTTGCTCTTGCAATTATAATTCAATCCTTTCAGGAAATGATTTAAGGTATTATGTTCCAGCATGCGTCCTTAAAAATAACACGATGGACTCCGCCTTTTGGGTAAAATCTTTGAATTTTGAAATTTGCATGATTTGGGGAAGCTCCTCCCACCGAAATGGAGGAGCCAAATTTTTAAGATTCCCTAAATTTTTTGTATTTTTTCTTTGATTTCGTAGTTTCCGATCTCAAAATTTCTACTTTTTTATTTTAAATTCAACCAGTTAGTGTTTCACACTGACTTCCAACGTTTGATATTTACCCTGGACAACAGTGTAGATAGCAGACATTTCTTGCAATTTGGTCTCTTTCTCGTTCTGAACTTTCACCACCTTTCCCTTCAAAGTTTTTAGAGTTCGATCTAGTTCAGTACGAATTTGTTTTCGTGCTTATCATTTACTATTTTAATTTCTGGTCTTACGACTTCAATTCCCGTGAATAGGATCAAGGTCTTCCGTTATTTTACTTCTAATTGCATCTTACAGTTCTCCTCTTAATTCATTGATTTTATCACTGACCAACTTCTTTAAAAGCTCCATTTTACTGTCAGATTTACCGTCTAAATTACTTACTTTCATAGTCATTTTAACGTCCATTGGTTCAGAGATTTTATCTGTTCATCAATTTTGGTATCGAACGAACTCACTTTATTATCCGATGTCTGACTTGACGCACATATCTAATTTTTCAAATCATCATTCATCGTTGCTATCATTAGTTTGAATTCATTCAAGACGCCCAATTGCACTTGCCCACGTGATTCAGTATTGGTTCCATCTCTGTTTCCGTTTCGATCTCATCGGTTATGGTCCTACACCCCCCGAGAACATCTCCCCAGTATTTCCATGGTATGAATCCTCTATCTCCTATTTTATTGTCAAGTTAATTAGATCAGGCACGTTTCTTGAGCTACCCATTCGACGGTCATTAATGAGCATGCTGTCAAAGATTTCCGAGGTGGCTCATGCTTTTGTTACTGTTGATCAGCCTGCATTGTCGATTTAAGCATTTTTGCTCCGTATGTTGTTTGATCAAAAATTTCATAAACTAATATTAATTTCACAACTAAAATTTGCAATGTTCAACCACTAGACAATACCAATATTAATAAATATCCTGTCACCATGTCGCCATGTGTATCTAGACCTATAGTTTCACATAACTTTAATAATTTATACCACATGTAACTAATGTCCTTGTTGTCTCAGAAAAACATCGGTTCCGAAGAACATATTAAAAAATGTATAATCACTTATAACCTAATCGATATTGCGCGACTACTTCAATGCAATATCAATCGAAAGAATATAGATAAATGATAGGAAATGCAAAGTAGTAAGTGAAATTTCAGATAATGAAGTTAAAGGTTTCTTGTTTAGATTGCAGTGGTTATAAAAAATTGTCACCAGCTCAGGATGTGAGCGAATAATATTGTATTGTTGTTAATCAGATTAAAAAGGTATTTACGTAATAGTTAATACGAGACAACAGGCAGAAACGTGTACAACCACACTTGTCTCGAGCTCAGATTCAAAATTACAGTTAGCAACATGACATAAATCTACTAATGAAATCATTTAAGCAAATTATGACAAGTATATTCACTTGACTGCTAATCGTTTGAAGCTGATGAATAGATGGCTCCACACACCCTACCATAATGCGTACTGTTAATATTTCAACTATTGTAAATCTTCTTAAATAAATAAATATTTGGGGCAAACAGTTTAAGTGCACCACGGAAGACGTTAAGTGGCGTACGTGGAAGACGTGTAAAATCACTCGTTGCTGGAGTGATGAAGTTCGGAGTGGGGAAGGTTAACTTCCAAGTGGATGCAAGCCTTGGTTCCAGTTAGGCTCAGCAAGCGGAGAACCTTCACTGTTGGAAGGTCCGACCCATGGCCAGGTGAAATCAATTAAACTACGTACCAGGTCCCTTAAGGTCAATTTAGGGGATCGCATACCGAAAGGTAGATAGTCTGGACTGATGGTGGCACTGAGCTGCCAGTGAACTCTATGTGTATTGTTGAACCTTTGGCGGATAACGAAGTATTAGATGCAGTTAGTTGTTTTACACGACATAACATGTCCTACGTTCAGGAGGTAGATGGCACCTGGGTAGTGCCTCTCAATATTGATAATTTTGGCCCCGAAGAAGTAGAGTTGTTGCGGGGTACCCTAGACGCGAATTTAAAATGTTAGATGAAGATGAACTAGACCTTGATATTACAGTGTTGGCTGCTAAAAGTGCAAAGAAGAACAAGACGAAGTTTAGTCGGGTTGCATTACCTTGTTCGTTTAGTTTCGGTATGACCTGCAATTTTAATAAGAGTGAATTATCACGGACGTAGCGCCACAGGGAACGATCTGACATTGTTAGCTCCTAAGAAGATTTGGCAGCAGAATGGTGCAGACTTGGCAGGAATACTTCCCTCGTCTCCTCCAATCGCCGCATGGTCCGCTGTGTCCTTTGTGTTCCCTAAACAGAATGCGGTAGTCCTGCACCCACTATACAATCGTCCGATGATCCCAAACTTTATCATGTCTTTTCAAATCATAATGGCGACGAAAGAGTCGCTGAACTGTGGTGCGGGACTCGTTATCTTTGCAAAATCCCTTGACAGAGTATGAGCAGTGATTTGTACTCCAAAAGGTGATAATTACAAAATAAACATTGTAGGACGTCTTGATGCGTCAGTTCAGAGCAAAACCTCGAGCTCTCTATGATTTCCTTCATCGTATTCGTCAGGAGGAACTGACTGTCAAAACTACTGCTGCGGTAGCCTTACGCAACACAAGGACGGCTTCTGATGGTCGGTAATTACTTCATGCAGCCGCAAATGGTGTCGACGTCTGTGCTAGTGGCACCACCGCTCCCGCCGCATTGTAAACATTGCGATGAATATCTCTTTCTTTCTCTGCTTTGAGAGCATGCTTCATGCACTACTAAGATTATTTCCACTCTGATGGTTGAATGTTTACCCACATATCCTTATTTGTATAGCCTTTTTAAATGTGGAGTCCCAATATGTGGGAAACTGGAACAAAACTCTGATTACGTAAAAAAGCATTTTGTGTTTGTTTGTAAGACTGTGCTCAGCAACTGCAGATTACTCCAGTTCTCAATTTTTAATATGCCATTGATATTCTGCACAGCGGTCGAATACATTGCGGATGGAGTGACCGATGTAATTGCCTCCGCAATTACATAGCATGCTGCAAACCCCGGGGATCCTGAGGCCGAGACTGTCTTTAACAGGGCGTAGCATCCGCTTTATCATTACATTACTGCATTACATATATCGTTTTCCATAGATCCCTTGGAGAGGAGTCTCTGGGATGTGGAAAGAGTCAATTTATTTTTTTATTTTTTTTTATTTTTTTTTAACTCGGATACATGGATATTGTGCAGTTCTAATGCAGACAGAGTTATGAGCTACAATCCTTGGGAAGATATTCATCGATGGAGTAGAAAGAATTGGCCAGCAAGAAGTATTTTAATTCACTCTGAAACCGATCTGTATCACTTACAAGAGCGTTGATAGGCTCTGGTAAGCTACTGAATATACGTTGTTGTTGTTGTGGTCTTCAGTCCTGAGACTGGTTTGATGCAGCTCTCCATGCTACTCTATCCTGTGCAAGCTTCTTCATCTCCCAGTACCTACTGCAACCTACATCATTCTGAATCTGCTTAGTGTATTCATCTCTTGGTCTCACTCTACGATCTTTACCCCCCACGCTGCCCTCCAATACTAAATTGGTGATCCCTTGATGCCTCAGAACATGTCCTACCAACCGATATCTTCTTCTAGTCATTGTACCACAAACTTCTCTTCTCTCCAATCCAATTCAATACCTACTCATTAGTTATGTGATCTACCCAGATAATCTTCAGCATTATTCTGTAGTACCACATTTCGAAAGCTTCTATTCTCTTCTTGTCCAAACTATTTATCGTCCATGTTTCACTTCCATTAATGGCTGCACTAAATACAAATACTTTCAGAAACGACTTCCTGACGCTTAAATCTATGCTCCTTGTTAACAAATTTTTCTTCTTCCGAAACGCTTTCCTTGCCATTGCCAGTCTACATTTTATATCCTCTCTACTTCCAACATCATCACTTATTTTGCTCCCCAAATAGCAAAACTCGTTTACTACTTTAAGCATCTCATCTCCTAATCCAATACCCTCAGCATAACCCAGTTTAATTTGACTACATTCCATTATCTTCGTTTTGTTTTTGTTGGTGTTCATCTTATATCCACCTTTCACGACACTATCCATTCTGTTCAACTGGTCTTCCAAGTCCTTTGCTGTCTCTGACAGATTTAAGTGTCAACGGCGAACCTCAAAGTTTTTATTTTTTCTCCATGGATTTTAATACCTACTCTAAATTTTTCTTTTGATTCCTTCACTGCTTGCTCAATATACAGAGTGAATAACATCGGGAAGAGGCTACAAACCTGTCTCACTCCCTTCCCAACCACTTCTTCCCTTTCATGTCCCTCGACTCTTATTACTGCCATCTGGTTTCTCTAAAAATTGTAAATAGCCTTTCGCTCCCTGTATTTCAGTCCTGCCACCTTCAGAATTTGAGAGTATTCCAGTCAACATAGTCAAAAGCTTTCTTTAAGTCTACAAATACTAGAAAGGTAAGTTAGCCTTTCCTTAATCTAGCTTCTAAGATAATTCGTAGGGTCAGTATTGCCTCACATGTTCCGATATTTCTACGGAATCCAAACTGATCTTCCCCGAGGTAGGCTTCTACCAGTTTTTCAATTCGTCTCTAAAGAATTCGCGTTAGTATTTTGCAACCGTGACTTATTAAACTGATAGTTCAGTAATTTTCTCATCTAACAACACCTGCTTTCTTTGGGATTTGAATTATTATATTCTTCTTGAAGTCTGAGGGTATTTCGCCTGTCTCATACATTTTGCTCACCAGATGGTAGAGTTTTGTCAGGACTGGCTCTTCATAGGTTGTCAGTAGTTCTAATGGAATGTTATCTACTCCCAGGGCCTTGTTTCGACTTAAGTCTTTCAGTGCTCTGCAAAGTCTTCATGCATTATCATATCTCCCATTTCATCTTCATCTACATCGTCTTCCATTTCCATAATATTGTCCTGAAGTACATCGCCCTTGTATAGACCCTCTTATACTCCTTCCACCTTCCTGCTTTCCCATCTTTGCTTAGAACTGGGTTTCCATCTGAGCTCATGATATTCATACAAGTGGTTCTTTTTTCTCCAAAGGTCTCTTTAATTTTCCTGTAGGCAGTATTTATCTTACCCCTAGTGAGATATGCATCTACATCCTTCCATTTGGCCTCTAGCCATCCCTGCTTAACCATTTTGCACTTCCTGTCGATCTCATTTTTGAGACGTTTGTATTCCTTTACTGAATTTTTATATTTTCTCCTTTCATCAATTAAATTCAATATTTCTTCTCTTACCCAAGGATTTCTACTAGCCCTCGTCTTTTACTTACCTGATCCTCTGCTGCGTTCATTACTTCGTCCCTCAAAGCTACCCATTCTTCTTCAACTGTATTTCTATCCCGCATTCCTGTCAATTGTTCCCTTATGCTCTCCCTGAAACTCTGTGCAACCTCTGGTTTAGTCAGTTTATCCAGGTCCCATCTCCTTCAATTCCCAACTTCTTGCAGTTTCTTCAGTTTTAATCTACAGTTCATAACCAATAGATTGTGGCCAGAGTCCCCATCTGTCCCTGAAATGTCTTACAATTTAAGACCTGGTCCCTAAATCTCTGTCTCACCATTATATTATCTATCTGAAACCAAGTGTTAGGTATGATTAAGTTGTACTCTATGCAAAATCCTACCAGGCGGCTTCCTCTTTCTTTTCTTACCCACGATCCATATTCACCTTCTACGTTTTCTTCTCTCCCTTTTCCTACTGCCGAATTCCAGTCACCCATGACTATTAAATTTTCGTCTCCCTTCACTCTCTGAATAATATCTTTTATTTCATCATACATTACTTCAATTTCTTCGTCATTTGCAGAGATAGTTGGCATATAAACTTGTAATATTGTGGTAGGCCTGGGCTTTGTATCTGTCTTGGCGAGAATAATGCGTTCAATGTGGTGTTTGCAGTAGGTCACCTGCATTCCTATTTTCCTGTTCATTATTAAACCTACTCCGGCATTACCCCTATTTGATTTTGTGTTTTTAACCCTGTAGTCACCTGACCAGAGATCTTGTTCCTCCTGCCACCAAACTTCACTAATTCCAACTATATGTAACTTTAACCTATCCATTCCCCTTTTTAAATTTTCTAACCCACCTGCCCGATTAAGGGATCTGACATTCCATGCTCCGATCCGTAGAACGCCAGTTTTCTTTCTCCTGATAACGACATCCTCTTGAGTAGTCCCAACCCAGAGAATCGAATGGGGACTATTTTACCTCCGGAATATTTTACCCAAGAGGACGTCATCATCATTTAACCATGCAGTAAAGCTGCATGCCCTCGGGAAAAATTATGTCTGTAGTTTCCCCTTGCTTTCAGCCATTTGCAGTACCAGCACAGCAAGGCCATTTTGGTTATTGTTACAAGGCCAGATCAATCATCCAGACTGTTGCCCCTGCAACTATTGAAAAGGCTGCTGCCCCTCTTCAGGAACCAACACGTTTGTCTGGCCTCTCAACAGATACCCCTCCATTGTGGTTGCTATCTGTATTGCGGAGGCACGCAAGCCTCCCCACCAACGGCAAGGTCCATGATTTATGGGGGGGGGGGGGGACTGAATATATGAGTACCCACGTATTTCACTCCTTTTTGTACTAATGTTAAGCTTTTATTGTCCTTATAGACATGGTTTTTGGTTCTGGTATTATAATCAGGTTTGGCACTATTTTGTGTAAAATGAGACATGTTGGAAATGACAAAGGACATCAATGAGTATATGTACTGAAAAGTAGTTGTTAGAATACCAAGTTTCTTAATGAGGTGTCTGCATGGTGATCAGGGACTTACACCAGATATAATTCTAATGACTCGTTTCGGAATTTTGAAAATGTTCTCTTTGTGAGAGGAGTTTCCCCAAAAGATGATTCCGCAACTCATTAGAGAATGGAAGTAGGCAGAATAAACGAACTTCTTCATTTTTAAATGATCTATTTCTGCTATCATGCGTACTGCAAATGTTGCTGAACTAAGGCGTTTCATTAAGTCTAGAGTGTGGGTTTTCCAATTTAGGTTGTGGTCAATTTGTAGCCCTAAAAGTTTGACACTGCCTACAGCTTTAATTTCATTGTTTGAATACATTGTACTTATAGGATCAGGTATTTTTTGTGAGGTACTAAACTGTATGTACTGGGTCTTGTCAAAATTCAGTGACAATCCATTTGCTGTGAACCCCCCATTGATACTTACAAATGTTTCATTAGCTGATTTCTCAGTGAGATTACGGGTACTGTTTTTCATACCAATACTTGTATCATCTGCAAATGGGACAAAATTTGCCTTTCGTTATACTGCATATGGAAGCTCATTAATATATAACAGAAACAAAAAGTAACCTAAATAGAGCCCTGGGGAACCCCTTGTTTGATGGTTTCATACTTGGAATGACTATTGTTATGTGGTAATCCTGATACAGACACACATTGTTTTCTATTAAAAAAATAGGATGAGAACCATGAGCTTGCCACTCCTCTTATCCCATTATATTTTAACTTTTGTATAAGGATATCGTGGTTAACACAATCAAAAGCTTTATCCAGATCACAGAATATTCCAAGTGTTAATAACTTGTGACTTATTGATTCTAATATATCATCTGTAAAAGGTCATATAGCTTGATTAGTTGACAATCCTTTCCGAAATCCAAACTGATTGCGAATGCGAATATTTTTCTGTACTAAGTCTTTATAATGTCTATTGTACAAAATCCTTTCAAACACCATGGAAAATATTGCCAATAACGAAATGGGACAGAAGTTTTCCATAGATGATTTGTCTACTTTTTTGCGTAATGGTTTGACAATA
The DNA here is from genome assembly GCF_023898315.1 of Schistocerca nitens. NCBI lineage: Eukaryota > Metazoa > Arthropoda > Insecta > Orthoptera > Acrididae > Schistocerca > Schistocerca nitens. Next base: position 958,045,365 of record NC_064615.1, read on the forward strand.
GCATATTTAAGCCTGGAAAATTACCACTGTGCTGGGATTGATTACATAAGTACCTCAGCATGTCACAAAGTTCTGAGGAGAAACGTTTAATTATGGTAGTGCTGATTTCATCATAACTCCTGGAACGTTTGTTTTTAAGAGAGCTAATAATATTGGAAATCTCTTTTGGTGAGGTAGGATATAGTTGAATTTGGTCAAACTTCTGCGGCAATGCATTTTTAAATATTTTAAGCTGTTTTCTGCGGATCTATGCAAACCTAAGTTGTGTGCTACTGAAAGGAAAAAGTTGTTGAACGTGTCTGCAATTTTTGAGGTATCTGTAATCAACACATTATTTACATTTAACATAATTTCCTCATTTTCCTGATTGGTTTTTCCTGTTTCACTTTTTACTATGTTCCATATAGCTTATATCTTGTTATTAGAGTCATTTATTTTTTCTTGAAAATAAATAAATTTTGAGGTTCTGATTACTTTGTTTAGAATTTCACAGTATGAATTGTAATTTGATTTAGCTCTGTAGTCATCGTTTTCCCTTGAAATTAAGTACAGTCTTCTTTTTGTTTTGCAAGATACTCTTATTCCATTTGTAGTCCAAGGTTTTGAAACATTTAATCAATTTTATTTAATTGCTTTCTTAGGGCAGCAGTTTTCAATGTGACCTATGAGCGTGTTAGAGAAACAGTTATATTTTTCTATTATCCCAGGTGAATTGTATACATCTTTCCAGTCTGTGTTCCTCAAACAGTTTTTTATACCTTCAATTCCTGTTTCATTTATTCGTATAGTTTTCCACTTCATGTTATTAGTTGAACCAGACCACGCTGTATTAAATGTAAGCAACTGGTCATCATGATCTGAAAGGCCATTAAATATTGGATTTATACTATGATTCGCAAGTGTGGTAGTACCTATGAAAATGTTATCAATAGCAGTGCTGCTGTTACCCATAACCCTGGTTGGGAACTGTACTAAGGGAATGGTCGGGAAATAGACCTGATACCTCGCCGTCCTGAAATTCTGCCTGTTTTGCTGGATATAGCTCCGCAGAAGAGAAGGAATGCAATCGGTTGCTCATCGAATGTTCAACATTTTCACGTTTCCTTTTCTTGGAGAACGCTGACTTCGTATCACGTGAAATATAGCAGTAGTTTCGGAATATGTACAGGTACTTCAGATGATAAATACGGAATCCAAATTTCCCAGACAGAAAATGTTTTTGTTCTTTGTACCAGCATAATTAAAGCTGCTCTGTTCTGGACTGGATGGTGAAAACTCTGGGTACTAGTGCACAAACCAGCGTGCATCGGCTTCCAGTACACTGAGTGGTCGAGACGTCCATCCAACTCTCTGTCTACCAGAACATTTAAAAGAGGCGGCTTTCCTTCTTTGTCTGCTCGACATTGAAGTGGATGTTTGGGTGCATGCTGATCATATATGTCTGGAAGTGCTCAAGAGTTTCTATGCCTTGTGGCCGGATCATAATCGCGCCGTCATCATAACGATGATGGATGTAGGGAAGCCGAATTTAATGCACACTCTTGTTCAATTCAGCGCGCACGTACGTATTCCGCGCATGCACAGCATACACGTCGCACTACGTGACTTAGATACTACTATTCACTCTGCCGAGTCTCCTTTCCTGAATTAGTCCCAACAAACCCAGGTCGCCCATTTGCTTTCTCAACAACTGGCCTTATGAGCCATTTCCATTACATATCGCTTTGAAACGTTACCCCTAGATATTTAAATAATGATATCACTGTGTTACGTAGCCTACCACCAAAACTTTATTCGAAGATGGAAGGATTGTTTCTCCACCTCATCTGCGTTAGCTTACATTGTTCTGCATCCTACCCTCAGGATGTAGAACAACACCCTCTAAGTTGCTAGAACAAAAAGTGTGACGTGGTCTAAAGTGGAGTGCTATGGGACACAAATAATGATCTTCATCATTTTAGAAGAAGTATGTCGATTATATTCGGCCGTGATTCATCTGTCTCCACGACATACGAGAACATGTCTCATGTAGGGTTTTTAAGAATACGAAGGGACAGATTAACATCCACTGAGGTTGGCCTCCGTGAGCTAGGGGTAATGTGCCTGATTATAAACCGAAAATTTGCGGGATCAAATCCCAATGGGACCAAGAAATATTTTACTTGGATTTTAATCTACTCTACAACTTTCGATGATGTAAAGATTCACCAGGACCGAACATGATTCAGACTCCAAGTTAAACGGTGTGTCATGGTTTGTGGAACAACGTGTGGGGTTGGTTACAGATACTCCAAGTTACCGAAAAGACATCAAATTGAGAGGCATGCACCAGAACGTGGAGCCATAAGAAGTTAGTGTTATTAACATTTACGGAGATATGGAAACAGCCGTATCCCTCTCATTTCATTACTGAATGGAGTAAGAGCGACAGGGGAAGATTCTAGTGGAAAATGCTTATCACTGCAATGCATAGGGGCCTAAATCTTACATTGCTGGCCTCTCAGAGTAATAACTGCGTTTGGAAAGAAAGGGAAGATTCAGCTCTAAGTTCCAGCTTATAGTTCATCCGTGAGGTTTTCCGATGTAGCTGAAACGATAAATCCCTGCATAATGCAATTGGAGTGTCTCAGATCAAGTAGATCTCGAACACCTATTTCCACAGCTGCAACGTTACTGAAAGTTATCACGTTGTCTGCCTTCATTGATGCAAGCAGTTTAGTAAATCTTTTTTTATGAGTTCGGATCCGATTTACTAACTTGAAATGAAAAAAGAAGAGCTACATAGGTTAACCACACTCAACATAAAGCAAAAGGAATCCAGAGTGCAAAACTATTTTCATTATGGGCTTACAAATCCAAGCAACATGTGTATACAAAGTTGGTGTAGAAACTGACACACTCATTTCCAGATTTCGTCTTAATATGTCTTTCTAAATGCCAATAATAACTTTGTTTTCAGTTTCGTTAAATGAGCAATAGTTTCATGCAGAAAACGTAATTTTCTACAGAAGTAAATCTTTTACAAATACGTAGATCTTAATTTAGGATACAAATAGAGAATTAAATAAGAGACCATTTCAACCATTTCACATATTAGTTCTAAGACTTGCTTAGTTGGTAATTATATCATTGCACAAGTAACAAAAGTTATTATTGCTACACCATGCGACAATAAATAAATACTAGTGAGACTAGAAAAGCTATAACATACTGATCTGGAAAGGCTGTTTTGTTACTTGATTGTAATTAGAGAAAATTATGACTGGCACACCTTACGAAATGCCATATTGAAAGCAAATATTCTATAATTTTTATGGCAATTATTTGGGTAGCTGAGTACAATATTTTGTATTTCAAGTGGAAAAATGATCAGCAGTGGCATGAAGTAATTGGATGGTGATAACAATGCTATGTGTTTGGCTGCTTTGCTACAGCTTCTGCTTTCTTATGAAACAAAACGAGAAAGGAATTAATCTACAATATTTCCGCAAATTACTGCGTTTTTCATTAGGCAGGCAAGGGTTGCAGCCACAGTAAGTATGAATTTATTATCAGTAGCGTATAGCTGCGATAATTAGAACCTTCACTCTCGCAAGGTCCGCCCCATTGCCAGGGGAATTCAATTAAACTGCGTACCAGGTCCCTTAAGGTCAATTTAGGGGATCGAATACCGAAAAGTAGATAGTCTGGACTAATGGTGGCACTGAGCTGTCAGTGAACTCTATGTGTATTGTTGAACCTTTTGCGGATAACGAAGTATTAGATGCAGTTAGTTGTTTTACGCGACATAACATGTCCTATGTTCAGGAGGTAGATGACACCTGGGTAGTGCCTCTCAATACTGATAATTTTGGCCCCGAGGAGTAGAGTTGTTGCAGGGTACCCTGGTCGCGAATTTAAAATGTTAGATGAAGATGAACTAGACCTTGATATACAGTGTCGGCTGCTAAAAGTGCAAAGAAGAACAAGACGAAGTTTAGTCGGGTTGCATTACCTTGTTCGTTTGGTTTCTGTATGACCTGCAATTTTAATAAGAGTAAATTATCACGGACGTATCGCCACAGGGAACGATCTGACATTGTTAGCTCCTATGCAGGTTTGGCAGCAGAATGTTGCAGACTTGGCAGGAATACTGCCCGCGTCTCCTCCAAATGCCGCATGGTCCGCTTTGTCCTTTGTGTTAAGCAAGATGCAGTAGTCCTGCACCCACTGTGCAATCGTCCGATGATCATAGACTTTATCATGTTGTTTCAAATCAAAATGGCGACAAAAGAGTCGCTGAACTGTGGTGCGGGACTCGTTATTTTTGCAAAATTCCTTGACAGAGAATGAGAAGTGATCTGTACTCCACAAGGTGATAATTACAAAATAAACAAAGTTCTTGTTTAAAACATTGTAGGACATCTTGATGCGTCAGTTCAGAGCAAAACCTTGAGCTCTCTATGATTTCCTTCATCATATTAGTCAGGAGGAACTGTCTGTCAGAACTACTGCTGCGGTAGCCTTACGTAATACAAGAACGGCTTCTAATGTTCGGTAATTACTTCATGCTGTCACAAATGGTGTCGACGTCTGTGCTAGTAGCACCACCTCAGGGTAAACATTGCGATGAATATCTCTTTCTTTCTCTGCATTGAGAGCATGCTTCATGCAGTACTAAGATTGTATCCGCTGTCATGGTTGAACGTTTACTCACTTATCCTTATTTGTATAGACTTTTTAACTGTGGAGCCCCAGTACGTGGGAAACTGGAACAAAACTAGGATTACGTCATACAGCATTTTGTGTTAGTTTGTAAAACTGTGCTCAGCAACTGCGGATTACTCCATTTCTCAATTTTTTATATGCCGTTGATATTCTGCACAGCGGTCGAATACGTTGCGGGTGGAGTGAGCGATGTAATTGCTTCCGCACTTACATTGGTTGTTGTAAACCCCAGGAATCCTGAGGCCGAGACTGTGTTTAACAGGGCGTACCATCCGCTTTATCATAACATTACTACATTACATTTACCGTTTTCCATGGATCCCTTTAAGTCTCTGGGATGTGGAAAGAATTTCTTTTTGCTCAAATACATGAATATTGAGCAATTCTAATGCAGACAGAGTTATGAGCTATAATCCTTGTGAAGATATTCATCGGTGGAGTAGAAGGAGTTGGCCAGCAGGAAGTTCTTTAATTCACTCTGAAACCGATCTTTATCATTTACGAGACCTTTGATATGCTCTGGTAAGCTACTGAATATATGAGTACCCATGTATTTAACTCCTTTTTGTATTAATTTTAAGCTTTTATAGTCCTTATAGACATTGCGTTTGGTTCTGGTATTATAATCCCCAAGGTTTGCACTATTTTGTGTAAAAAGAGAAATGTTGGAAATGACAAAGGACATCAATGAGCTTATGTAGTGAGAAGTGGTTGTTAGAATACCAAGTTTCTTAATGGGGTGTCTGCATGATTATCTAGGACTGACACCAGATATAATTCGAATGACTTGTCACGGAATTTTGAAAATGTTCTCTTTGTCAGAGGAGTTTCCCCAAAAGATGACTCCATAACTCATTAGTGAATGGAAGTAGGCTGAATAAACTAACTTCTTCATTTTTAAATCACCTATTTCTGCTATCATGCGTATTGCAAATGTAGCTGAACTAAGGCATTTCATTAAGTCTAGAGTGTGAGTTTTCCAATTTAGGTTGTGGTCAATTTGTAGCCCTAAAAATTTGACACTGTCTACAGCTTTAATTTCGCTGTTTGAACACATTATACTTATAGGATCAGGTATTCTTTGTGAGGTACTAAGAGTTATGTTCTGGGTCTTGTCAAAATCCAGTGACAATCCATTTGCTGTGAACACCCCATTGATACTTACAAATATTTCATTAGCTGATTGCTCAGTGAGATTATGGGTACTGTTTTTTATACCAATACTTGTATCATCTGCAAATGAGACAAATTAGGCTTTTGTTATACTGCATATGGAAGCTCATTAATATATAACAGAAACAAAAAGTAACCTAAAATAGAACCTTGGGGAACCTCTTGTCTGATGGTTTCATACGTGGAATGACTATTGTTATGTGGTAAGCCTGATCCAGACACACATTGTTTTCTATTAAAAAGATAGGATGAGAACCATCAGCCTGCTACTCCTCTTATCCCATTATATTTGAACTTTTGTATAAGGGTACCGTGCTAAACACAATCAAAAGCTTTATCTAGATCACAGAATATTCCAAGTTGTAATAACTTTTGATTTATTGATTCTAATATATCATCTGTAAAAGGTAATGTAGCTTGATTAGTTGACAATCCTTTCCGAAATTCAAACTGATTGCGAAAGAGAATATTTTTCTGTACTAAGTACTTATAAACTCTATTGTAGAAAACCCTTTCAAACACCATTGAAAATCCAGAATGAGATTTTTACTCTGCAGCGGAGTGTGCGCTGATATGAAACTTGCTGGCAGATTAAAACTGTGTGCCCGACCGAGACTCGAACTCGGGACCTTTGCCTTTCGCGGGCAAGTGCTCTACCATCTGAGCTACCGAAGGTAGGAGACGAGATACTGGCAGAAGTAAAGCTGTGAGGACCGGGCGTGAGTCATGCTTCGGTAGCTCAGATGGTAGAGCTCTTTCCCGCGAAAGGCAAAGGTCCTGAGTTCGAGTCTCGGTCGGGCACACAGTTTTAATCTGCCAGCAAGTTTCACCATTGAAAATAGAACCAATAACGAAATGGGACAGAAGTTTTCCATAGATGATTTGTCTCCTTTCTGTGTAATGATTTGACAATAGCATATTTAAGCCTAGCTGGAAAAGCACCACTGTGGAGGGATTCATTACATAAGTACCTCAAATGTCACAAACTTGTGAGGAGTAACATTTAATTATGGTAGTGCTGATTTAATCATAATCCATGCAACATTTGTTTTTAAGACAGCTAATAATATTAGAAATCTCTTTTGGTGAGGTAGGATATAGTTGAATTTTGTCAAACTTGTGTGGAAATGCATTTTTTAAATATTTTAAGCTGTTTTCTGAGGATCTATGCAAACCTAAGTTGTCTGCTACTAAAAGGAAAAAGTTGTTGAAAGTGTCTGCAATTTTGTAGGTATCTCTAATCAACACATCATTTACATTTAACATAATTTCCTCATATGTCTGATTGGTTTTTCCTGTTTCACTTTTTACTATGTTCCATACAATTTATATCTTGCTATTAGAGGCATTTATTTTTCTTGAAAATAAATATATTTTGAGTTTCTGATTACTTTGTTTAGAATTTCACAAACTAATTTGTAATGTGATTTAGTTCTGTAGTCATAGTTTTCCATTGACATTAAGTACAGTCATCTTTTTGTTTTGCAAGATACTCTTATTCCATTTGTAGTCCAAGGTTTTGAAACATTTAATCAATTTTCTTTAATTGCTTTCTTAGGGCAGCAGTTTTCAATATGGGCTATGACTGTATTAGAGAAACAGTTATATTGTAAGACGTCATGGTCTCCTGACCTTCATTGCTTACATATTCCGCCCTCACAATCGTATTCCTCACTTCAAGACGCCCAAACTCGATAAGATAAAGTGAATGTTGTATGAATTCGTGTAAACGATATGCAAATAACAAGCAAGCGCACCGTGGTTGAAATACTCGAGGCTGGCGTACACACTCACATTCACGACACGATGGTCGCAGGGGCTTGCCTTCAGAGGACGACTCAGCCTATCTATGTCGGCCGGTGACCGCCTGTGGAACAGACAGCGGTTGCCCGAGTGAAAGGAGGAGCGACTCCGTGTTTGGCTTAAAAGCAAATTCCGCAACATTGTGTGGGAGCGGCCAGCTAATGCATTCTTCACGCATAGCATGCAGAGATTTTCACAGGGAGACAGCAAACGCCAAACGCCGATACTACAGGTTTCCGGAATGGTCGCCTTAAACGAAACGTCATTCTCCCGTTTTCGAAGAGCAATGCTGATTGGCAGACGATATTTCTGATGCCTTGAGCTGAAGGAGTAATGGAAGAGACGGAAAGATATACCCCTTCACGTCTGGCGTGGAGAGGGGCCGTTCCGTTGTCGCTCTTGGAGCGAGAACGCGTAACGAGAGCATGCACGCTCGTACGTGTACTCAAAGAGCGAGGAACAAGTCTGTCCTCAGTACTTCAATGGGAGAGCACCTCTGTCGAGAGCGAATCGAAGTGCGACTCTATATTGAGTCCTTGCGATCAAGCATTGTTCACTGTGTTGGCCGACACACTTATTGTGCTGTGTTAACGGACAGAGTTATAGTTAAACGCCTGCGAGCGAATTTTTGAGTGTCATCGCGGTGGACTGGTTATCTGACCGGTGTACCACGCCAATAGTTAGACTAGGGGCGAATAGGAGTCCTTGACTTCATCAAGGCGTAGGGACAGATTGATTGGCGAAGGTCAATCCAGATAGAACGAGAGTTATCTTATTTGTTAGCAGCGAGTGGCGCAGACAGTAGTCATCGCAGCTTAAGGTATTGTGCGCTACAGCTATTGCGAGCCCCATATTTCCTCCACAACTGTACACTGAATTTCACACAAGACAGCCTCGGCCGTACGTAGCAGCATTCTAAAGGATAATTATTCAAGTTGAGTAGGTGCGGCTGTCAGCCATTCTGCCAAGTCAATAACGATCTTAAACTTTGTATGGAAATTTAATTAGCGAATCCTATCCTTGAGAGGTAACTTGACATTCCAAAAAGAATCAGGATATAACTTGTTCAATTTATAACTAAAAGTGCCATAGTTATTTCTCAGAATTTTTGCAAAATAAATAATAATTTTCGTTAGTTTCATGTTTTTCTTACACAAATTAGCACTACTCCAGTACCCAAGTATCCCACAAGTTACGTAAGAAATTTGTGAATTTTTGTGTCATTTCCTTACAGCGGACGACACCAGATGATATTTATTGCTGAATGTTTCTCAGGCATTTCTCTTTAGAACGTTAGGTGCGTCTGTCTGACTTCTGTAGTAGTGTGGGGATGGAAATTGCATCTTGCAGGAGCCACAAGATAAAGGGTTCATCTCAGATTAATCCGTTGCGCAGAATAACAGAATAGCAACCCCACGCTCACAACAATTTTCATTTATCCCAGGTGGATTGTATACATCTTTCCAGTCTGCATTCCTCAAACAGTTTTTTATACCTTCAATTCCTGTTTCATTTATTCGTAAAGTTTTCTACTTCCTGTTATTAGTTGAACGAGACCACACTGTATTAAATGCAAGCAACTGGGCATCATGATCTGAAAGGCCATTAAATATTGGATTTATACTATGATTTGCTAGTGTGGTAGAACCTATGAAAATGTTATCAATAGCAGTGCTGCTGTTACCCGTAACCCTGATTGGGAACTGTACTAAGGGAATGGTCGGAAAATAGACCTGATACCTCGCCCTCCTGAAATTCTGCCTGTTTTGCTGGATATAGCGCCGCAGAAGAGAAGGAATGCAATCGGTTGCTCATCGAATGTTCAACATTTTCACGTTTCCTTTTCTTGGAGAACGCTGACTTCGTATCACGTGAAATATAGCCGTAGTTTCGGACTATGTACAGGTACTTCAGATGATAATTACGGAATCCAAGTTTCCTCGTCAGAAAAGGTTTTTGCTCTTTGTACCAGCATAAGTAAACCTGCTCTGTTCTGGACTGTATGGTGAAAACTCTGGGTACTAGGATACAAACCAGTGTGCGTCGGCTTGCGGTACACTGAGTGGTCGAGACGTCCATCCGACCCTCTTTGTAGGAGAACATTTAAAAAGGGCGGCATTCCTTCTTTCTCTGCCTCGGCATTGAAGTGGATGTTTGGGTGCATGTTGGTCATATGTTTCTGAAAGTCAAGAGTGGCCGGATCATAATCGTGTCGTCATCATAACGATGATGGATGTGGGGAAGCCGAATTTAATGCACACTCTTGTTCAATTCAGCGCGCACGTACGTATTCCGCGCATGCACAGCATACACGTCGCACTACGTGACTTAGATAGTACTATTCACTCTGCCGAGTCTCGTACATACCTTTCCTGAATTACGAGGCCTGTTCAGAAAGTAAGCTCCGATTGATTGCCAAATTGAAACCACAGTGAACATCAGAAATGTTTTACTTGTAACAATTAGCTACACCTTTCAGCTACTTCTCTACATAGTCGCCGTTCTGACTTAGACTTTTGTCATAGCGTTGTACCAACTTTTCAATAGCCTCATCATAGAAGGCAACCGCCAGTGCTTTCCGCCAAATCTCCACGCTGGCCTACACCTCGTTGTCTGTGTCAAAATGTTGTCTTCAAAGACAGCGGTTCATGTGACCAGAGATGAAACTCAGGGGGAGACAATTGCGGACTGTATTGTGGGTAATCTCACATTTCCATTTGAAAACGATGCAGGAGCATCTTCATTGCCCCTGCAGAATGCGGCTGAGAATTGTCTTGAAGAAGAAACAGCACGACAGTTATGTAATGTTAGCTGCATAGCTTCAGGCGAAATTTCTCACCAGGCCCTCGTACTTGGCGGCAGACACTATTTTCTAGACATCTTTACGCACTCACTGCGAGCTCAGAAATGAGAAGAGCGACGTGATGCTAACTGGGGTTATGCTAGAGACACTACCCAACACATCTGTGCAAAGCTTTATCGGATTTTCATAGTCGTTTCCATTTCGCGACCGATCGGAGCTTACTTTCTGAACGCCCCTCGTAGTCCCAACAAACCCAGGTCGCCCATTTGCTTTCTCAACAACTGGCCTTATGAGCCATTTCCATTACATATCGCTTTGAAACGTTACCCCTAGATATTTAAATAATGATATCACTGTGTTACGTAGCCTACCACCAAAACTTTATTCGAAGATGGAAGGATTGTTTCTCCACCTCATCTGCGTTAGCTTACATTGTTCTGCATCCTACCCTCAGGATGTAGAACAACACCCTCTACGTTGCTAGAACAAAAAGTGTGACGTGGTCTAAAGTGGAGTGCTATGGGACACAAATAATGATCTTCATCATTTTAGAAGAAGTATGTCGATTATATTCGGCCGTGATTCATCTGTCTCCACGACATACGAGAACATGTCTCATGTAGGGTTTTTAAGAATACGAAGGGACAGATTAACATCCACTGAGGTTGGCCTGGTGCGCTAGGGGTAATGTGCCTGACTATAAACCGAAAATTTGCGGGATCAAATCCCAATGGGACCAAGGAATATTTTACTTGGAATTTAATCTACTCTTCAACTTTCGATGATGTAAAGATTCACCAGGCACGAACATGATTCAGACTCCACGTTAAACGGTAGGTCATATTTTGTGGCACGACGTGTGGTGTTGGTTACAGAGACTCCAAGTCACCAAAAAGGTATCAAATTGAGAGACATGCACCAGAACTTGGAGCCATAAGAAGTTAGTGTTATTAACATTTAAGGAGATATGAAAATAGCAGTATCCCTCTCATTTCATTACTGAATGGAATAAGAGCGGCAGGGGCAGTTTCTAGTAGAAAATGCTTATCACTGCAATGCATAGGGGCCTACTTCTTACACTGCTGGCTTCTCAGAGTAATTACTGCGTTAGGAAAGAATGGGAGGAATCAGCTGTAAGTTCCAGCTTATCGTTCATCCGTGAGGTTTTCTGATGTAGCTGAAACGATAAATCCCTGCCTAATGCAATTGGAGTGTCTCAGATCAAGTAGATCTCGAACACCTATTTCCACAGCCGGAGCGTTACTCAGAGTTATCACGTTATCTGCCTGCATTGATGCAAACAGTTTAGTAAATCTTTTTTCACGAGTTCGGATCCGATTTACTAACTTGAAATGAGAAAAGAAGAGCTACATAGGTTAACCACACTGAACACAATGCAAAAGGAATCCAGAGTACAAAACTATTTTCATCATGGGCTTACAAATCCAAGCAACATGTGTATACAAAGTTGGTATAGAAACTGACACACTCATTTCCAGATTTCGTCTTAATATGTCTTCCTAAATGTAAAAATAGCTTTGTTTTCAGTTTCGTTAAATGAGCAACAGTTTCATTCAGAAAAAAGTAATTTTCTACAGTAGTAAACCTTCTACAAATACGTTGATCTTAATTTAGGAAAGAAATAGAAGAACTAAATAAGAGACCATTGCACCCATTTCACGTATTAGTTCTAAGGCTTGCTTAGCTGGTAATTAGATCATTGCACAAGTAACAAAAGTTTGTATTGCTACACCATGTGGCAATAAATAAATACTAGTGAGACTAGAAATGCTATAACATACTGATCTGGAAAGGCTGTTTTATTACTTCATTGTAATTCGAGAGAATTATGACTAGCTCTCCTTACGAAATGCCGTATTGGAAGTAAATATTCTATAACTTTTATGGCAATTATTTGGGTAGCTGAGTACAATATTTTGTATTTCAAGTGGAAAATGATCAGCAGTGGCATGAAGTAATTGGATGGTGATAACAATGCTATGTGTTTGGCTGCTTTGCTACAGCTTCTGCTTTCTTATGAAACAAAATGAGAAAGGAATTAATCTACAATATTTCAGCAAATTACTGCGTTTTTCAGTAGGCAGGCAAGGGGTGTAGCCACCGTAAGTATGAATTTGTTATCAGTAGCGTATTGCAGCGATAATTAGGTTTTCCTGCTGGCACCAGGTAAAAGAAATGGCTTTAGTCAGTGTTATTGTTTGTCGCACACCACTCGCTGACATTCAGTTATAAGGGTTTTAGCTTAATCGTACTGCGAACGAAAAAATCATTTCCAATTCACTTAAATGCCCGCAGGCCATTAGCAAATTAGAGAATGTCAAAATTTCATGCCTATTATGGATTAGGAAACTATTCACTTAAGACAGATCCATATCTACAAACGCCAACTCAGTCGATTTTAATTTCGTTCTGGTATTTTCCTGGACAGCGGAAGTGGCACCAGTTAGAAACGATAACATCTGTTAGTTTCTAGTAAGTCTTCGTTACTACTGCTCTATAACTTTGACACTAGGAAAGCTTTCATCTAAGACGTAAGGTTCAAGAATATGCCAGATTTTTACAGGAATAACTGGATGCAATTTCACATTGGCTTCAATCTATTACATGTATTGTTTGCGGCATTTGGATTAGCGCCATTTTCAGCAGAACGACAAGAGAAATTCTGCTGGAAGATTCAGGAGAAGACTGCATTTAAGAAAATAATGACCCCATCCACCATATGGTTCATCATTACTCTGCTTGTCAAAATAGAGACTTTATCCTCAAATGTGACATTATATCGATCCATTTCAGAGCTTATAACACTCACTTACATTATCATAGATTTTCTGACAGCATTGAAAGCGCTGTTAACACTGGGAATATGCACTGTCACTAGCCTTCGGGAGATACGTCACTTCACTGAAGAAATGAAGTATGCAGATACCAAAATACTGTCAAAGAAAAAAGAAAATATGAAGATGCTGGGTGGTTTTCTGCTAGCTGCCAACGTGGCAGTTACGGTAGCCATCGTCACCACTATTGCGCGAAAATATAACAGACCCTACGAACACCCAAAACTCATATTCTCCCTTTTCTTCGGCTCTCTGATGACGCTGCAGTTCGCTATATTGGAGCTAGAACTGTGGTCGAGGTTCCGCTTGTTAAACGACGAACTTATGAAGGCTGTTCCAGTGCAACTCGCGCCGGCGTCCCTCGAAGGAGTTTCACCATCGACATCTGCCTGTAGACTGCGCCAGCTGCTGGAGGCGTACACTTCCCTTAGACGTGCCGCACAGCTGTTGCAGAGTCACTTCGGTGCTCCCGTGGCTGTCAGCGTGGCGCAGTCGGTATGCTGTTCCACTTGCAGCGCCTACGAAGTGTTACTGACGCAGCTGCGGCCTCAGTGGGCAGAGCAGTTGCCACTAAGTCCCTCGGTGGGCAACTCGCTCTTGTGGCTCACCTACCACTGGCTCCGGCTGACCACGGTGTCGCTGACCTGCGCTGCAGTCGAGCACGAGGCGTCGAATACCAGCGAACTCGTCCTGAGGGCCGCCGTGGCGTCTGAGGGCCGCTGTGCTGACCTGGAGTCTTTCTTGTTGCTCGTAACACACGGGCCACCATTGCGTTTCTCCGCAGCGGGATTCTTCATCGTCAACCGCCGCCTGCTGGTCTCAGCACTAGCTATTGTCCTTACTTACTTAATCATCCTGGGACAGCTCACCCCAAAGATGTGAACAAGTGTAAATTTTTATTTCTTTTCCTCTACATTTCGAGCCGCACACACTTGCCTGTCTTAATACCAATATTTCCCTTAGCCTTCCTGGAGCTCAACATCTTACAGATTTACATCTTAGGATTACGAATCACCATATAAGACCACTCAGTCTCCTAAATTGATATAACATCTTCTGTTTCATGAATTTTGTATCTTAGCCTGTAAATTTCCAGTTCGTTCCTAATCCCGTTCCGAATTCTGCCCTGCATGTAACAATCTTCCACTTATCCAAGGGTTTTACATTTATGCTGAAGTAATTCTGCTCTTTTTCTTTTCTTGTGACACATTACTCATATCCAGGCAATAGTAAGGGGATAGTGATTTTGTTATTAAACATCATTCTTATCTCTTCGCACCTTTCATTTTCGGGCATCTATCTTTTGTGCCCATACGTTTCAGAATTGGGGTTGTTCCATTCACCTGTTCTTATCATCATCATATACAAGGTACATATAGGACACCATACACTTGTTTACTACATGTTATTTAATATTTCTCTGTAACATCGGTAGTCTCCACGTGCTGTGATTTGCAAGGAAATCTAGCTTTCAAAACGTGTTTTTCTGGCACAAGAGCATGTGTACTAGAAAGTGAAGGTCATGAATTGCTGACTTATGTGTCAGTTTACCATTTTCTTTTCTGCTCATGATGGCATCTTTGAGCATGCTTATCACATAGTCTATGAAAACAAAGGACAACCTCTTTTTCCCAATACATTCCACAGTCCTTTTTCTATTAATAATGTTAAAAGTGTTATAAAGTTTACGAATTCAATTTTTCCCAATGATACAACACATTTACACTATCTACTATACACCTTCATTTTATATAATCTGTGATTTATAAAAAAGTATTGTTGTTGTTGTTGTTGTGGTCTTGGGTCCTGAGACTGATTTGATGCAGCTCTCCATACTACTCATCCTGTGCATGCTTCGTCATCTCCCAGTACCTACTGCAACCTACATCCTTCTGAATCTGCTTAGTGTATTCATCTCTTGGTCTCCCTCTACGATTTTTACACTCCACGCTGCCCTCCAATACTAAATTGGTGATCCCTCGATGTCTCAGAACATGTCCTACCAACCGATCCCTTCTTCTAGTCAAGTTGTGCCACAAGCTCCTCTTCTACCCAGTTCTATTCAATACCTCCTCATTAGTTATGTGATCTACCCATCTAAGCTTCAGCATTCTTCTGTAGCACCACATCAAAAAAAGGATTAAGGCATTGTTTTCAGTATATTTTGCAAAATCATATCATCATGTGGCATACAGAGCCCAGCAAACATATCCCCTAATAATTTCCATTGATGCATCTGTTTCTAAACATTCTGTTTTCTGTCCATGGTTGTCTTACTTTTGACACTTGCAGCAGTCATCTGATTAAATTTAAATACTTTTCAGAAACAAAAGCAATATCAAACTATCACATTCTTAAGGACTACTGGTTGGTGGACTTATGCCTGTAATGTTTCTCTTTTTTAAGACTTCTACAGCAATTTTTTGAAGTCTGTAGCAGAATCATGCTCTTATTATCGTAATTTTGTTTTTAATTGTATGTGAGTTCATACCACAGATTCATGTAATGATTTAAGCATTGAATTTCTTCTATAGCTTTTTGTAACTGTAGCCCTATTACTGAATTACAGATCATTCTGCATGTTTTATAAGCTAATTTTTGTACCTTGGCAACTGCGTTCAGTTGCTCGCTGTTACTGAGTTTTAATAAACTTTCTATAATATTTTATTCGATTCATTTATTTTCTATTAAAAAAGCGTAATTTTCTTAAAACTGATTGTTACAGTATTTAAGTTGAGATTTTTGATTCCACCTAGCAAATTTTTATTTTATTGTATCAAAAGTATTAAACCATTATTACTACATATTTTCTCGTTTCTTAGTAGTCCATTTCCTGATTGAATTATGCTCTTTTCCCAGCCACTAAAATTGGAATTACCGTTTTTCAGATCCAAAGCCCATAATGACTCTCTTTACTATCTCTTCCTTACATAGTTATTTACATCACTTTGCCTTCCACCAGGATGCTATAGAAAAGCAGGGATGAGAGCCCATTGCACAGCCTAACAACCACCCTGATCCCCGATGCGGCTTAAAGCTGTCCTCTGTATTTGAGTATAGCGGTGGTGTCCTTCAATCGTGTTGGCCTGTTGGGTAGTAACGTAAATCCATGTCTTCGTTGTTTGGAATATCGTGTTTCAAACAACCGAGCTGTAAATCACCACAAACGTCTTGTTCATGACCTTAAAATGTGAAGGAACAGGTTTTATGGTATCAGCTGCTCATTACAATTGTTATTAAATAACATGTTCATTTCCATACGACCAGCTAGTGCCCTCAGTTGAATTACATTTCAAATGCGCCACCTGCAACTATAACATGGAGAAATCGTGGGTGGCATCTATAGAGGTGTGGTCTTTTTAACGGACTGAGAGATTATCATCGAGAAAGATGGCTTGGTTCTTCGTTCCTACCCCCTACCTACCAGTTCTTTGAATGAATCACAATGTACCTTTGTCAGTACACCTATATTCTGACAAAGATCGAGAAGAACTTCTCGATGTGTACCTTTTTTACTGTGCATTCGCTTTAAATTTTGTGAGTTAGCTTCGTATCATCTACAAAAATTGTTTCAAGTCACATTCTGTAGTATATTAGTTAAATATGTAACGAAATCGTTGAACTCTGACGAAAAATATTATGGTACTGAAATTAGAGGCATGTAGATGCAGCAATGCAGTATGTAACAACGTTAAGCAGACACAGTAGATTTAGGCGAATTAATTGAGAGACTTTGACATTAAATGGAGAGTGTACAAACGTATTTAAAGCCGTTGCTCAATTACACTACGAGTCAAATCATCCAAGAGGTACAGTAAGACCTAGATTCACCTGCAATGACCGTAATGACTACCATAAATCCCGACAAAGTGTGCATTGAAGGTATGCCGACATGATACCTCATAAAGTCTTTTGTGTTTGCAGTGTAATTTGTGTAACTATGTACTACAACCAGGAAGCAATGTTAATAACCTGTTAACAATTCGTTCCACAATTTACGTCTTGCATTTAACACTCTTCAGCTAGAAAACATGAAGAAACTAAAAATAAAGAAATTCTATAATTTCTTTGTTGTTGATTTCCACTACATATTGTCGAAATAGAATGATATTGTGTAAGTAGGCTGTTTAGGTTTTTATGTTGGTAACGTCACGTAGCGCTCTGTATGAAAATTACTGATTGTGCTGTGTGCAGTCTGTGGCTGGTTTGCATTGTTGGAATTTGCTATTCTAGTGTTGGGCAGTTGGATGTGAACAGCGCGTAGCGTTGCGCAGTTGGAGGTGAGCCGCCAGCAGTGGTGGACGTGGGGAGAGAGATGGCGGAGTTTTGAGAGCGGATGATCTGGACGTGTGCTCATTAGAGAGAGTAAATTTGTAAGACTGGATGTCATGAACTGATATATATATATATATATATATATATATATATATATATATATATATATATATATATATATATATATATAATGACTTTTGAACACTATTAAGGTAAATACATTGGCTAACTATGCCCATCAGTAGTTAGTGCCTTCAGTAGTTAGAATCCTTTACTTAGCTGGCAGTAGTGGCGCTCGCTGTATTGCAGTAGTTCGAGTAACGAAGATTGTTGTGAGGTAAGTGATTCATGAAAGGTATAGGTTATTGTTAGTCAGGGCCATTCTTTTGTAGGGATTATTGAAAGTCAGATCGCGTTGCGCTAAAAATATTGTGTGTCAGTTTAGTGATGATCAGAATAAGTAAAGACAGAAATGTCTGAGTACGTTCAGTTTTGCTCAGCTGTTTGAAAATCAAATAACGTAAGGGGTTTACCAGCACAGTAATTCAATAAATTTTCTAAGGGGACGTTGCAACTGTGGTTTAGTACAGTGACTGAGAGGGTAAGTACCTTAGGAGTAGAAGGTATCTTTATAAGGTATAACATTTCCAGGAACATTTGGAAATGGCAAACGAACCCAGTGCGAAAAGGAGATATCTCACGATCAGCCTCATCTACTTCGATTTGCCAGTATCCTGAGTACATGTCCATGGTTGAGAAAAACTTAGCGCCCTTCAGAAAATCTAGTCTATTGTCAATTTGTGGAAGAGGGTAAACGTCCTTCCTGTAATCAACAGAAAAGCGCCAACTGTCATCCTTCTTCCTGACGAGAACCACTGGTGACGACCATGGGCTCTGCGAAGGCTGAATGATGTCATTATTCATCATTTTCTCTACCTCATCGCGAATTATTCGGCGTTCTGTTGCTGACACTCGGTATGCTCTCTGGCTCCTTGGTTGACGGACTCCAGTGCTAATCCAGTGCTTCACAGTTTTTTTTTGTCTAATTTGCTCTTCACTTGTGGGCTGAAACTCTAAGAGAACTCTTGAAGAATGGCAAGTATCTTCTTCTGTTGTTCCATAGTGAGATCTGGTGATTGTTGAGCTAGAAGATCTTGTCTCGTAGTGGTAGCGCCAATTTCGGCCACAGACTCGGCAAGGGAGGTTTCTATGACGCTCAGCTGTTCGGCAATTAACGGCTCAGCGTTTGCTATGCACATGCGTCTTTCAAGGATCTGCGGTTCTCGGCGATAGTTAACTGTCTACAATTCACCTAATCCGTTCTTAAACGAGACAACAGAAGCAGGGATGACCAAGTTATTCTTCAGTGGACTGCTTCTCTTGCATTCCACTACAAGATCCTTTGGTTGATGCATAGCATGACACTTGACAGTTACCTTTCTAGCGCTCACTGCAGGAATGTGATCATTTCATCCAGTACACATAGTCTCCACACACTCTGATGCGCCTCTTCCTGTCCACAGGATGTCATCTCGTCTAGCATAAACTTCGAGCGACCACAATCTGTAATTGCCTGAGAAGCTTTCAAGAAGTCCCATCCCTGATTGACGTCATGACTACACTCTTGTGAGACGATGAATTCTAAGGGCTGTGTATGGCCACTTATACGCAAACGAATGACGCATCTTCCTGTAGGTTTTACATATTTCCCACTATCCACCTTCAGCAGAAATGTTTTGTTGTCTACGGTTTTGTGCAACTGGCAACGGTACTTCTCCGAAATTACTGACTGTGATACTCCGGAGTCCACAAGAGCTTGGGCTGGTCGGCCATCCAAGGGGATATCGAGGTAGTTTCCTATAATTTTTTACCTTCGGCGACCTCACGTGCAACGAAGGTCGCACCCATTAGTTTTCCAGGTTGCGGCGGCTAGGTGATCGGCTGGAGCTTCTAAATGGGTGATGGAGACCTTGATCAGCGTGTTGGGGAGCGTCCTCTCCAGCGGATAGCTTGCGGCGATGGTGACCTACGTCCTCTGCACCCACATCTTCTTGTTCATCTTCGTCGTCCCGGAGTTGGCGTCGGCTAAGATCGGTCTGCTGTCTTCTGGTGCGGGCGTCATCAAATATCCACCGCCTTTCTCGACAATAGCGCACCACATGTCCCGGTCGTCCGCAGTGGAAACATATGGGTTGGTTATCCTGGGTCCTCCAGACGTCAGTCTTCCTTGGTGCCCAGACACCTTCCTCATGCGGCGTTGAAGGAACGTAACTTGGCCTGGGTCTCGACTTTTTTGCCGTTTTAAAGGGAAATGAAGGACGAGAGACTTGGTTCAATGTCTGTTGCACTTCGTCCCTTATGACCTCTTGAAGCGTCTCGGTCTTATGCTCGCCGTGCAAACCAAGTGACTTCTGAACTTACTCTCTCACTATCTGACGAAGAACACTTGTGAAATCAGTTTCTTCCTCCATCACAGACATCGATACATTAGGAAGTCGTTCAAGCTTCTCGCGTGCAATTCCGGTACCGGAAACGTATGAGTCGAAATTTATGAGCGAAATCCGTTTTGATACCTTTGATAGTGGAATACATGTACTGGCATTGTTGGTTCAAAGATTGTAGGGTAAACATGTGCTCTAACATGCATACCTTAAGAGTAACGAACACTTGTTCGGTAGATGAGATGTGATCCACAATACCGAAGATGAACAAGTGCTCACAGCTCCTCAGGTATGCGTTGTAGAGTTAATGTTTCCTGCACATTTTTTCCTTAGAACAAGTGTACAAAGTATTCAAAACATTATTTTTTACGAGAGTGTCAAGCTATCCAGTAACGGTCCCAAAGAAATGAAACAGTTAACTGAAAGTAATGTGGTTAAGGAATGGCTTAGAGCATGATTGTCTGATAGTTCATTATAAAAGGTTCCATAAAACACGCAAACCAGGCGTAGTTAAAAACGATGTGGTTCGAAAAATTTTAAAGTAACTCTTTCGTCGTTCAGTAGTATACTTTCAGGGCAAAATTCGTGGAGGTGGCATGCGGTTTTCCCAAGAACTGGGAAGATACGCTGTTTCAGCATTGCAGGAAGGTAAGTGGAAACAGACGAAGAATTTAATGGAGAAGCTGCAGTACGTATCTCAGCAGACCAGGCATAAGTTGCCCACCGTCTGCTGTCAGCAGAGGAAGTGTTCTTTGCTGTTTGGGAACGGGGAGGGGGCGGCTCCAATGAGAGCATTTTGCAGTTAATTTTAAGCTTTTAATAAAATCGTGCTGGACACGTTGAGCGATACATGGGGCATCTAGAAGTACCGGCTCTTCTTCCCATTTCCTGCTACCTCGTTGCAATCGAATAATTTTTCATCTTTTATGACTGTCACCACTAATACTGCATACGTTGTTTTTCAATGCTTTACTGTAGTTTTGTCATGAGTTTTAACCGATTGTCAAAGTAATTCAGTCAGTACACGTCAGATTAGTTAAATTAACAGAATCACCTCAAACGAAAGCGTTACAATAAGACTGCAAGGATAACACACGTATTTAAGGTATTTCTACAATTTGAAAACGGACACGCACAGAAATGTCGAACTTTTACTGTGGATATTTCAGGCAAGAACTAAATGCTTCTTACCACAAACTACATTTTGTAAAACGTAAGAGGTCGCCTGAGATGAAGACAGTCACAGCAGAGGAAATCGTGGAACGAACCAGTTAGAAGGTACATGATCAGTAGAGTATTAGACGAGGAAAATCTGAACCTGTTATTTGCTACTTCATTTAAACATTCAACGCCAACTGTCATAACTGTCCAATGAAAATGTTCCACTTGTGTAACACTATCAAAATTATTTAAAATCACGATGCATTGTAAGCAAAAGGGAAACTTTTTTAATTGGGAAACACAAAAGCTACGCAATATGACACTAAGCCCAATGTAATTAAAACCGAATTTTTTACTGCAGAAACTCAAAATCTACACAGTATGGTACTAAGCCCATGAATATGATGTATTAAGACTAAACTCCTCCCTAACAGGCCATGTTGGCCCAATGGCACTGACTGGCCGCCGTATCATCCTCAGCTCATAGGCGTCACTGAATGCGGAAATGGAAGGGCATGTGGTCAGCACACCGATCTCCCGGCCGTATGTCAGTTTCCGAGACCGGAGCCGCTACTTCTCAATCAAGTAGCTCCTCAATTTGCCTCAAAAGGGATGAGTGCACCCCGCTTGCCAACAACGCTCGGCAGACTGGATGGTCACCCATCCAAGTGCTAGCGCAGCCCGACAGCGCTTAACTTTTGTGATCTCACGGGAGCCGGTGTTACCACTGCGGCAAGGCATTTGGCGATCTAACGTATTGTTGAACCCTAATACCAAATTGGTTAGTGTCACTGTAATTGTATATCCGAATTCAGTTCCATTTAAACAGCTTTGAACTTCTTATACATTCTCAACTGTAGTTTGGGAGAGCGAAATATTTTGTATTTGTTGGTATCTTTATATCCCTAACACAAATATTCCAAATCTGGTTGTCGTAGCTTTAAGTGTGTATCATTTCTCAGTTTTAGTTATATGTCAATGAATTGCTGATACCTAACTACGTATTTCCTGCAAGACAATACAGCTGGGGCATTGGGGATGTTTCTACATCGTGAGCATGAGTGAGTGATGAGGATGATGAATCATAAAATAATGCAGTTTTTCAATACTAAGCTGATTCCATCTTACTGTAATGGCACAACAGCGTCTAGTGAGAGACATTTCGTCTCACTTGTTACCTGCAACTCCGAAGGTGAACCATGAAACCAAACACCCCATCACATACTTGACAAGCCTTTGTAGATGTGTCAGTTATCGGAAACGCTGAAGTTTTTAAGGAATTCTGTCCCATTCATCCAGCTGTCTCAGATATATGCGTGTGCGTTATGAAGGACCTGGACTGGATCCTGGGACTTTTGACTTTCACGGGAAGTTCAGTCGGCACAGCACTTGCCTGTGAAAAGCTCTGCTAACTTTTCAGGTCACATGCAGTGTACATCTCTCAGCAGTCTCACCAGGCTGCTGCAAAACAGATTGCCGTCTTGCGTCATTAAGGCCACGGACACAGCCATCCAATGGTGTGCTGCCTTGGCGCCAGCACCTAGCGCTCTGCTCCCAATTGTGACAATCAATCTCCTCGCTGGAAGCAGCGCTCAATAAAGAATGATACACTCCTGGAAATGGAAAAAAGAACACATTGACACCGGTGTGTCAGACCCACCATACTTGCTCCGGACACTGCGAGAGGGCTGTACAAGCAATGATCACACGCACGGCACAGCGGACACACCAGGAACCGCGGTGTTGGCCGTCGAATGGCGCTAGCTGCGCAGCATTTGTGCACCGCCGCCGTCAGTGTCAGCCAGTTTGCCGTGGCATACGGAGCTCCATCGCAGTCTTTAACACTGGTAGCATGCCGCGACAGCGTGGACGTGAACCGTATGTGCAGTTGACGGACTTTGAGCGAGGGCGTATAGTGGGCATGCGGGAGGCCGGGTGGACGTACCGCCGAATTGCTCAACACGTGGGGCGTGAGGTCTCCACAGTACATCGATGTTGTCGCCAGTGGTCGGCGGAAGGTGCACGTGCCCGTCGACCTGGGACCGGACCGCAGCGACGCACGGATGCACGCCAAGACCGTAGGATCCTACGTAGTGCCGTAGGGGACCGCACCGCCACTTCCCAGCAAATTAGGGACACTGTTGCTCCTGGGGTATCGGCGAGGACCATTCGCAACCGTCTCCATGAAGCTGGGCTACGGTCCCGCACACCGTTAGGCCGTCTTCCGCTCACGCCCCAACATCGTGCAGCCCGCCTCCAGTGGTGTCGCGACAGGCGTGAATGGAGGGACGAATGGAGACGTGTCGTCTTCAGCGATGAGAGTCGCTTCTGCCTTGGTGCCAATGATGGTCGTATGCGTGTTTGGCGCCGTGCAGGTGAGCGCCACAATCAGGACTGCATACGACCGAGGCACACAGGGCCAACACCCGGCATCATGGTGTGGGGAGCGATCTCCTACACTGGCCGTACACCACTGGTGATCGTCGAGGGGACACTGAATAGTGCACGGTACATCCAAACCGTCATCGAACCCATCGTTCTACCATTCCTAGACCGGCAAGGGAACTTGCTGTTCCAACAGGACAATGCACGTCCGCATGTATCCCGTGCCACCCAACGTGCTCTAGAAGGTGTAAGTCAACTACCCTGGCCAGCAAGATCTCCGGATCTGTCCCCCATTGAGCATGTTTGGGACTGGATGAAGCGTCGTCTCACGCGGTCTGCACGTCCAGCACGAACGCTGGTCCAACTGAGGCGCCAGGTGGAAATGGCATGGCAAGCCGTTCCACAGGACTACATCCAGCATCTCTACGATCGTCTCCATGGGAGAATAGCAGCCTGCATTGCTGCGAAAGGTGGATATACACTGTACTAGTGCCGACATTGTGCATGCTCTGTTGCCTGTGTCTATGTGCCTGTGGTTCTGTCAGTGTGATCATGTGATGTATCTGACCCCAGGAATGTGTCAATAAAGTTTCCCCTTCCTGGGACAATGAATTCACGGTGTTCCTAATTCAATTTCCAGGAGTGTATTATTGAGTAGGCACTCTTGTAGCGGCCGCCCTGAAAGTACTGGTACTGGTGTTGACTCTGCATCCCTGACCAATTACAGTACGTAAATAAATTTGTCACGTTCCTATTACTAAAGATAATTCTTGCCTATGGAGTAAATGAATTGTGTGGCAGAAATGCTGTGGCAGTAGACTTGTGAATGTAAATGAAATACACTACTATTTGCTCCTAGCTAGGCTTTGTCCTGTGGGAGACGAAGGACGAATGTTATCGTCACCAAACGGGTTAGTTATACAACAACACTTTCCTTTCCATATTATCTGATCCTCTACAGCTTCGCCACTACTTTCTTTCTGCACACGACGCAGTCCGGCACGGTGCAGGATGGTTATAACTGAACTTTCGCTACTTGAGGCGGTACCCACGAAACACGAGTTATCGCAAGGCAATTGAAACATTCTAGAAATATTTTTAAGGAAGGGAGGAAGAGAAATAATGAATAAACGATTGACAGACACACATATTATTTTCCACATGAGAGGATTACATTTGTTAATTGCTTACGATGTTTACGTTCCAGGCTATAAGCGCTGCTCTTTGTGACGGCTATCTGCATCCACGGGAGCCTGGAAACGCAGAAGAGTTGGCTCTTCAGTTGCTCGAAACACCGATGGACTATGGAACGTTCGGCGGTCGTGACCCACTCGTGCTCTGCTTGAATATCACACATTGCGGCCAGCGTTTTCAGCCGTATTCGTGTCACGCCCCGATACTAGCGAAGAGAGGCAGTACTGTTGCTGGTGTTTCATAAAATAGCTATGCGAGTTAAGCCCAGCTCACCTTGTCCAGACTCATGTTGACTGTGTGCATCTATAATGCACAATTATGAGCGTCTTTCAATCGTACGTCGCAGAACCATTACAGGCACCCAACTGTTAGTCATTTCACAAAAGGTGAAGAAAAAGTATCACACTCAACCATGTCTTCACACACTCAATCATCTTCAAACTCAGTGACGCCCGGTATCAGAATGGAAGTGAAACCTGTTACATTTTCTGCGTCACCAAGACGAATTACCCTAACGTGAGCGTGACACGTAATAACAACAGTGGGGTGCACAATTGGAGCGCAGCGAAAAACTTCAGTGGTCGTCTAGCCTAACGAATGTCTTTGATAAGGACAAGAAATCCACGATAACACACAACTGCCGTGGGTTTACACAGTATCTTGAGATTACTGAGTGTTAGCTGCTTGCTTACTTCATGGATGGGTCTGATTCTGTTGTAGAGAATACCGAGTGACCTTTTCGGTAAGAGTTAGGCACTAATAAAACGAGTCTGTCTATACATTCTTTCTTGATCTGTGTGTAGTGTACTACCACTTACAGTGTTGGAAGAATTCATTTCAGGCATACCTTTCGAAGTACTAGAGGATGCAACGAGTTCCCACTGTTCACATATTTTTGTGGCCACGAAATTATTTGATGTTTGCGAGGATAAGGCTACAGAGGGACGTAAGTAAATCACCCCACCTAGGTGACGTCTGACGTCTGTACGTGTGTAGTGAACAAAAAAAAATAGTTCAAATGGCTCTGAGCACTATGCGACTTAACTGCCGAGGTCATCAGTCGCCTAGAACTTAGAACTAATTAAACCTAATTAACCGAAGGACATCACACACAACCATGCGCGAGGCAGGATTCGAACCTGCGACCGTAGCGGTCACGCGGTTCCAAACTGAAGCGCTAGAACCGCAAGGCCACACCGGCCGGCGTGTAGTGAACAACTACTCCCTCAACAGAGTACGAGAAACATACATCTCTGCATACCCTGCTGCTGACATCATGAAACATATTCTTACATATCCGTTGGTTTGGTGCAAGCGATTTTGGAAATAATTTGAAACAATTTATAGCTCTTATAATGCAAACACGAGATATAAGTGATTTGAAATGAACACTGATGATACATTTAAATAATGTTACAATGATTGTTAATTATTTCTTGTTGTGTCTTCTCATGTAGATGGAAAAAGATGGAATGAGCATTCTTTCAGAAAAGAAGAGCCTTTTGTTAGAAGAAAAATGTCTACAGTAGCTGCCAGAATAAAACTGACACTTATAACGATCAACATGTTCCTGTGATGGGTTGTTTTGTAGTAGCCACAAGAACGTGAGAGATGTGTTGGACAAATGGCAACAACATAGCCGAGTGAAGGCTATTGATCAGTACTATTAATGTTGAACGTGTATTGATTAACATGGTGGCAGAACTGAAAGCTTCATTTGCAGTACACTTTAGACATCAATACGCTTTTAGAAAACGAGATTGCGGCAAGTTGATAAGGCTGTCGTGGCTTAGGAAAACAAACGCCAATCCTGGGGCAGTCTACACGTATCGCAACGTCAGTTGAATTTAAGGCATTTACGGGTGTTCCTGCAGTTTGAAAACGTCTCACTGTTAAGAGGATGCAAGTTTGCTCTGCTACTTCGTTTCATCGTGGGATTACTCAGTGACACTAGCCGACACTAAGCCATATATGTCAACATTAAACGCAGTGCCTGTGAGTTACAGGAAGAAGCGGATGATTTTTCGTGTCAGCTTCAAACCGATTTACAAAGTGTGGAAGGTACTGGGGCTGGTTCCTTTAACTGATGAAAGAAGATACAAGGCCTGTTGCAAATATTGGGAAAAGAGTGTTTGCAATAAGTCATTGATAGTGCCAACTTTCTGGTTCTCAGTAACACTGATAGTTTCATTAGTGAATTTGGCTTCAAACATAATGGTATATCGTTCCATCTCTGATCTCATAACATTCACATATATCATCACAGATATTCTGCCATATTTTCAGTCGCTACTAACGATCGGCTTGTGCATCGTGACTGACTATCAAAAGCTGCGGCGCTATTTTAAACAGATCAAGTATACTGATGCTCATTTAATGTTTAAGAAAGAAGACAACATGAAAATGTTGGGAGGATTCCTGCTGGCTGTACACCTGGCTGTGGCAGTTGCAATATTCGCCACCAGTGCCCAAAATTCATACGGGATGTATTCGGGCCCGCTGATGATATATTTTTTGTTATCCGACTGTTTGACTACATTGCAGTTCGTTCTGCTAGAACTCGAGTTGTGGGTGCGGTTCCGCTCCCTCAATTCCCGCCTCATTGAGGTGATCCCAGCGTGCCTCACACCAGCGTCGCTGCATCTGCCCTTGGCGTCATTTTCGCCACCTCCTGGCAGACTTCACCAGTTGTTAGAGGCATACATGTCACTGTACTACGCTGAACAGCTGCTGCAGGACCATTTTGGAGGGCCGGTGGCTATCAGCGTAGCTCAGTCGGTGACCTGTTCCACACGAAGTGCCTACGAAGTGCTGCTGAAACAGCTGAAACCTCAATGGACGTCACAGCTGCACCTCGGCCCCTCCGTGAGCAACTCAGTCATGTGGCTGACTTCTCACTGGCTACGACTGTCCACGATAGCGCTGTCGTGTGCGGCGGTGGAACAAGAGGCGGCTGCTACTACTGCCCTCTTCCTGAAGGCCTCTGTGGCGTCTGAAGGCCACTGTCCAGAACTGGAGGCCTTCTTGCCGCTCCTGGTACACAGTCCTCCACTGCGCTTCTCTGCCGCCAGTTTCTTCACGGTCGACCGGCGAGTGCTGGTGTCTGCATTAGCCATTGTCATCACATACGTCGTCATCATGGCTCAGGTTACCTCTGCACAGTAACTTGCTGCTCTGTAAGTAACCCATATAATGGCACATAGGAGTTTAACGTCCTGACCAATGAGGGTAATTATTAAATACTCTTGATCCAAGACTGATTTGAGAACTTGTGCTGAAGCAGCCTAGCATGCCTTAAAAGTTTTCTACTGCTTTGAGTAAATTATGAAGTCATAATGTGAGCTCTTCGCCGACGGCAACTGAGACCTGAATGTCATTCAGTGAGTGGAACTGATTAATGTATGTAAGCCTCTATACACTAACGACATCTATAGGCATCGTTATAACTAATAAGCATAGTATGCAAATGGAACCCTTGCCATCACCAATCTTGTTCACATTTCGTACCACAACGGTCACACGAAATAAATAAATAGTATAAAGAAATAAACTGTAAAAATGTTCTTAAAATTACACAAAATAAAATAGTGATTTATTTAAACGTATGGCAGGTTCACGTTATTTACAGATAAAGTAACCACCTGTGGTGTTTGTGATAATCTGACATATCCCCAGTCAATTTTTCTCCTAGAATACACTAAAGAGACATGAAAGTTGCTGCATATGTGGAACAAATACAGTTTTAATGCAGATGTTTCTATGGTAATTCGTGTGACTCACTCGTGTTCCAAAAGAAGACCTTTGAAGTCAGCGTTTGTCTAGGAAAGTGATTTGAACATCGATTGTGGTGGTGAAGTATGGAAAGGAAACATACGTTAACGAATTGTGGTTTGAATCATATCTTTATATAATCATTTCCACTGTCTGTGTACATTAACGCGCTATAAAGCACTATGCAAGTAACTATATTCGTACTTACTGTTGGTCTACATATTGTAACTCCACTATAATTTAAGGTTTTTCTCGAGAAATGCAGAACTTTGCTGCTAAAGTATCTTCCTGTAGTCAAAAACAAGTACATTGTAGCCCAGACTGTAAAACAAAAGTTCATACAAAATATGATCTGCAGCTTACTTGACACAGAAGAGAATTAATAAAAATAAGATCATTAATTTTATCACATTGTTATTGTAACACACATAATTTTCCTACTGTATGCGACTTATAGATAGAAAATTTTTACGTCCGACTGCCGGAAATCCTATAGGCACTAACGGTATTATGGGAAACGTAGTGGAAGTATCGATGTCTGGAGACCATCTTTAGACTATGCTCTATTCTGTTTCATTAGATCTATAAACATGAATTGGATGTGTAATCTCCCGTATGTACAATGCCTCTACAAGAGATGTTGTAACCCAATCCAGATTAGATGTAGACTAAGAGCGCTGGGACATTTTATTACTAACACTGTATTTTATTTTACCACTTGATACCAGGTAAAATTATAGTAGAGAGACGTGCATAAGTTTTGCGTTGTACATTTGTACACTGTCAGTCACATCAGTTTACGTTTTGTACTTTTAAGTTCAGTGATGAAGGTCAGATGTTATATTCCTTAACGCCACAGTTCCAGTAGTGTTATACTGCTCAGATTCCACAGTTTTAGTAGTGTCACATAAACTATTAAACACGACTATGCGAGTATGTGACTGTTGTGTAATTTTATGCCCTCATATTATTTCGAATTTTATAAACTACACACTTATTAAAACTACGAAATTTATGATGCATCAATCTTCAACACAATACCAAGTACATTGTATATTGTTCACACTGTGAGGTAACTCAAATTCTGCTTCTTATTCTGCTTGGAATAATTTACGAAAGGTAAAACAATGTTTGATTTTTCGTTTTTAAGTTTAATTTTCAGTACATTAAAAATGATTTTTAATAAATTATTCAACATTTACAACATCCACCCTCAGAATACATTGCTTTTTCCCCATAAGTGTAATTAATAACTTCTGCATTTTTAATGGCACAGTAAACATTAATAGTTTTCTAAAAAGAACTTATGGTAACTGTTTCATAACAGCATTTCTAAATTTCGTAAACTTTGACCATTGCATGAATGTGTTAAGTCTGCCACTTGTCCTTCAGAACTACAATACTTTAACTCAAGGTAATATTTTCCGTATTCTTCAGTAACACAGAGTAATTTTACGTCTATACAAGATCTTCCCACCCATGAACCATGGACCTTGCCGTTGGTAGGGAGGCTTACGTGCCTCAGCGATACATATAGCCATACCATAGATGCTACCACAAGGGAGGGGTATCTGCTGACAGGCCAGACAAAACTGTGGTTCCTGAAGAGGGACAGCAGCGTTTTCAGTAGTAGCAAGGGCAATAGTCTGGATGACTGACTGATCTGGTCTTGTAACACTAAGCAAAACGGCCTTGCTGCGCTGATATTGCGAACGGCTGAAAGCAAGGGGAAACTACAGCCATAATTTTTCCTGAAGGCATTCAGCTTTACTGTATGGTTAAATTATGATGGAGTCCTGTTGAGTAAAATATTCCAGAGGTCAAACAGTCCCCCATTCGGATCGCCGGGCGGGGACTACTCAGGAGGACGCCGTTTTCACGAGAAAGAAAACTGGCGTTCTACAGATCAAAGCGTGGAATCTCAGATTCCTTAATTGGGCACATAAGTTAGAAAACGAAATGGATAAGTTAAAGGTAGATTTATTGGAAATTAGTGCAGTTCGGTTGCAGGAGGAACAAGACTTCTGATCAGATGACTATAGGGTTATAAATACAAAATCAAGTAGCGGTAATGCAGGGGTAGGTTTAATAATGAATAAGAAAAATTTGTGCAGGTAAGCTATTACAAACAGCATAGTGGGCTCATTATTGTGGCCAAGATAGTCACGAAGCCACCGCCTAACATAGTAGTACAAGTTTGTATGCCAACTAGCTCCGCAGATGAAGAGATTGATGAAATGTATGATGAGATAAAAGAAATTATTCAGATAGTGACGGGAGACGAAAATTTAAGTCATGGGTGACTTGAATTCGATAGTAGGAAAAGGAAGAGAAGCAAACGTAGTAGATGGATATGGAATGGGGGTAAGGAATGAAAGAGGGCGCGGCCTGGTAGAATTTTGCACAGAGCGTAACTTAATCACAGCTAATACTTGGTTCAATGTTCATGAAAGAAGGTTGTATACATGGAAGAGGCCTGGACATACTGGAAGGTTTCCGATAGATTATATAATGGTAAAACAGAGATTTAGGAATTAGGTATTAAATTATAAGACATTTTCATGCGCATATGTGGACTCTGACCACAATCTATTGGTTATAAACTGTAGATTAAAACTGAAGAAACTGCAAAAAGGTGGGAATTTAAAGAGACGGTATCTGGATAAAATGACAGAACCAGAGGTTGTAAAGAGTTTCAGAGAGGGCAATAGGGAACTATTTAGAAGAATGGGGGAAAGAAATACAGTAGATGGAGAATGGGTAACTTTGAGGGATGAAATAGTGAAGGCAACAGAGGGTCGAGTAGGTAAAAAGATGAGTGCTAGTAGTCATCCTTGGGTAACAGAGGAAATATTGAATTTAATTAATGAATGGAGAAAATACGAAAATGCATTAATGAAACAGGCGAAAAGGAATACAAGCCTGTCAAAAATGACATCGACAGAAGTGAAAAATGGCTAAGCAGGGATGGCTAAATGTAAGGATGTAGAGGCATGCATCGCGAGGGTTAACATAGATACTGCCTACAGCAAAATTAAATAGACCTTTGGAGAAAAGAGGACCATTTCAAGTGAATATCAAGAGCTCAGATGGAAACTCAGTTCTTATCAAAGAAGGGAAAGCAGAAAGGTGGAAGGAGTAAATAGAGGGTCTATACAACGGCGATGTACTTGAGGACAATATTATGGAAATGGAAGAGGATGTAGATGAAGATTAAATAGGAGATATAATAATGTGTGAAGAGTTTGACACACGGTGAAATACCTACGTCGAAACACGGCCCCAGGAGTGGACAACATTCCATTAGAGCTACTGATGGTCTTGGGAGTGTCAGCCCTGACAAAACTCTACAATCTGGTGACCAAGATGTATGAAACAGGCGAAACACCCTCAGACTTCAAGAAGAGAATAATAATTCCAGTTGCAAAGAAAGCAGTTGTGGACAGATGTGAAAATTACCGAACTATCAGTTTAATAAGTCACAGCTGGAAATTCTAACATGGATTCTGTGCAGACAAATGGAAAAACTGGGAGAAACCGACCTCGTGGATGATCAGTTTGGATTACGTACTTTTCTATCATTTGTAGACTTAGAGAAAGCTTTTGACAATGTTGACTGGAATACTCTCTTTCAAATTCTGAAGGTGGCAGGGGTCAAATACAGGGAGCGAAATGCTATTTACAATTTGTACAGAAACCAGATGGCAGTTATAAGAGTCGAGGGGCCTGAAAGGGAAGCACAGGTTGGGAAGGGAGTGAGACAGGGTTGTAGCCTATCCCCGATGCTATTCAATGTATATATTGTGCAAGCAGTAAAGGAAACAAAAGGAAAATTCGGAGTAGGATTTAAATTCCATAGACAAGAAACAAAATCTTTGAGGTTCGTCGATGACATTGTAATTATGTCAGAGAGAGAGCAAAGGACCTGGAAGAGCAGTTGAACAGAATGGACAGTGTCTTGAAAGGAGAATGTAAGATGTACATCAAAAAAGGCAAAACAAGGATAATGGAATGTAATCGAATGGAATTGGGTGTTGCTGAGGGAATTAGATTATGAAATGAGACACTTAAAGTAGTAAATGAGTTTTGCTATGTGGCAAGCAAAATAACTGATGATGGTCGGTGTAGAGAGGATATGAAATGTACACTGGCAATGACAATGAAAGCGTTTCTGAAGAAGAGAAATTTGTTAACATCGAGTATAGATTTAAGTGTCAGGAAGTCGTTTCTGAAAGTGTTTGTATGGAGTGTAGCCATGTATGGAAGTGAAAGGTAGACGATGGATAGTTTAGACAAGAAGAGAACAGAAGCTTTCCAAATGGGGTGCTACAGAAGGATGCTGAAGATTAGATGGTAGATGACATAAGTAATGAGGAGTTATTGAATAGAACTGGGGAGAAGAAAAATTTGTGGCACAACTTGATTGGAAGAAGGGATCGGTTGTTAGGACATGTTCTGAGGCATTAAGAGATCACCAATTTAGTATTGGAGGGCAGTGTGGAGGGTAAAAATCGCAGAGGGAGACCAAGAGATTTAGAAGGACGTTGGTTGAAGTACAGACTGGGAGACGAAGAAGCTTGCCCAGTATAGAGTTGCATGGGGAGCTGCAGGAAACCAGTCTCTTGATTGAAGACCACAACAACAACAACATGACCTTCATTTCCCATTTGGATAGCTCTTCTGATAGGGTCTTGATGGTATTACTGCTGTGGCGCATTTTTATGTTGAAAGGTTTTCTCATTCGTCTGATCTAGTATCTATTAGATTTTAGTTCTTTGAACACCAAATAACTGGATAACTATTATAAAGAATAATATATACATTAATGGTTTTCCTGTCTCTTACGTTTTGAGTATAGTTAGCATCACAATGAAAATTTTAATAAGTAATTTTTCCTTTATGTTTCTTCTTCTACAAAAAGCCATAATTCTTTGAGTCTTGTTGTTATGTCATAGATCTTTTGGCATTCCGTTGATTCCTTGTTTTGGGTCTTCTGTGAAGCCGCTCTCATGATTGACTGTGAATCAAAAATCTGGCCAGGATTTTAATGAGTTCCTGTAGATTCATTATATGGAATTTAGTATTTTAATGTGTTCCTCCTGTTGTTTCCTTTACTTGTCTTCCAATCTAGAACTAAAGGAGTCGTCATGGCCTTGTAGTCAGTGATACTGAATTTTCACTTTTCTTGCATGCTGTTTCTGATGTAGAAATAGTCCACCCTTTGTCCTTTTTACACGTATCTCAATGTACATATCTGAATTTTCTGCCACATTTTTCTTCTGTTTTTTGAAAAAGTTTTCAATTTTCTGTAAGTCTTTTCATGTAATGATTACGTCAGCATCATAAGTAACCATGTACTTTTGTTCTATTACATCTTTAAATATGTAGTGATTGGACTTCAGCTGGATTGCTTCCTCACATTTCTAGGAAATATCACAGTGTTTTATTCCATCCAGTTGGAGGTTAGTCAGGCCATACTGAACTTTCTCCAGCTTTTTTGTTTCCTTCAGGTATCTTCATGAAAATCTCTTCATCCAGTGTCAGTTTCCTGCATCAAACGCTCACATTTGTAAATTTTTCTCTGTGGCCAGAACAAAGATAGGTTCTTTGTTGCTTCATTGCATCCTCTACCTTTTTGATTTTCTTCTCCTGCATCTTAATCATATCGAATTTCATTCATGTAGTTTTTAGTCTCACTTAATATTCCACCAATAACAAAATTTTCCCTGATATTTCACCTAAAACAAAATTGTTTTTTGTACAGTTGCCTTTTTCACTATGTGTTCAAATTCATTATCTCATGATATCGCAGTATTCCTCCTTTCTGCATAAATTACCTGTATACATTTGGACCATATCCAATACACTTATATAGAGCATTTCCTTCAGCCAATTCTGTGCCTTAGGGTCTTGGCAACACTCTTTAGCCAAAAGTATGAAGTTTCGACAGACCTGTTAGTTTTACAAACTTTACTGGTGGTGCAATACTTTGACTAACTGTGCTTCTATTGATTAAATATGTATTCGTGATCACTGCTCCCTCTAATAGCTCTTATTCCGTTTGCTATCGAAGAATGTAAGTCCTACCTCCCTCGTTACTGCCAGAACTAATCTCTCTACATTCCGTCCAGGTTGGTTAGTATAGGGAATACTGTATTTTAGAACAACTCAATTTCTTTCACACCACTCCTTACTCTTATCTATGGAGTATTGACTACCTCTGTCACATTTTATTTTTGATGCCATCAGAGTGAACTGATTTTTCGCTTTCTGACAGACATTGTCTTACAAATCTCACAGCCTCAGATATGTATTTCTCATAGTAGAAAACTGCTTTATTTTTGGCCTCACTCTAGTTTTACTCTAGTTTCACACAATTTCTCTGATGATCATAAACTACAGTAAACTCTATTGACCTTCGATGTACAATTTATACCTGAGAGACCAAGCTTCTCATTTATCGTTTTGCCTCTAGTATCAGTAGTGACCGCATTTCTAATCTAATGTTTACTATTTCTTGTTTATTATCATTATTAAATGATTATTTCATCTTTCTAAATTTGAGTAGAATGTTGAGTAAGATAACTGTGCAATCATTTTCTGCGATAGCACTCATGGACATCAAACTTTGTTGTTACTACATTTTTCATTGATCGACCTTGTATGGCAGTTTCCACAACACTCGCAGACTCTTTCACATTTGTTAATTTGTCCACTTCATTACACATACGTCTAGTACATGTGCTATCAACAAACATGACTAATGCTTCCTTCTCATTAGCTTCTTCTAATACTTTTCTTTGTGGAATTCACAAGCAGTAAATACCGTGGCGTTTTTCTTCTGTTCTTCGCTGATGTCTTATTTCTTAGTCTCCACATTAACCTCTCATCTTCTCTTCAGTTATACGTCCGACTAGGCTTCTGTATGCCCATCTTTTCATACATGGTTGCGGAACTCGGCTGTTCGATACAGGATGCCAAAGTAAACACCTTTCAGCCACCCAGCTTCCAAACGTATTTTATTTGGCTAGCAGTTTCGGTGATTTACAACATTGAACAGTCGGTAGTTGATGTTTCCATTTATGTTTGGTTTGGTGATGTCTTCTTTATAACTTTTTTTCAATGATGATGTCGTGTATTATCCCATCTAATGTGAAAAGTGCAATTTTTATATTGTTCTAGTTTTTATTTCCTCGATGTACAGATTGAGGAGTAGGGGCGAAAGGCTATAGCCTTGTCTTACACCCTTCTTAATACGAGCACTTCGTTCTTGATCGTCCACTCTTATTATTCCCTCTTGGTTGTTGTACATATTATATATGACGCGTCTCTCGCTATAGCTTACCCCTACTTTTTTCAGAATCTCGAACAGCTTGCGCCATTTTATATTGTCGAACGCTTTTTCCAGGTCGACAAATCCTATGAAAGTGTCTTGATTTTTCTTTAGTCTTGCTTCCATTATTAGCCGTAACGTCAGAATGGCCTCTCTCGTCCCTTTACTTTTCCTAAAGCCAAACTGATCGTCACCTAGCGCATTCTCAATTTTCTTTTCCATTCTTCTGTATATTATTCTTGTAAGCAGCTTCGATGCATGAGCTGTTAAGCTGATTGTGCGATAATTCTCGCACTTGTCAGCTCTTGCCGTCTTCGGAATTGTGTGGATGATGCTTTTCCGAAAGTCAGATGGTATATCGCCAGACTCATATATTCTACACACCAACGTGAATAGTCGTTTTGTTGCCACTTCCCCCAATGATTTTAGAAATTCTGATGGAATGTTATCTGTCCCCTCTGCCTTATTTGACCGTAAGTCCTCCAAAGCTCTTTTAAATTCCGATTCTAATACTGGATCCCCTATCTCTTCTAAATCGACTCCTGTTTCTTCTTCTATCACATCAGACAAATCTTCACCCTCATAGAGGCTTTCAATGTATTCTTTCCACCAATCTGCTCTCTCCTCTGCATTTAACAGTGGAATTCCCGCTTAATGTTACCACCGTTGCTTTTAATGTCACCAAAGGTTGTTTTGACTTTCCTGTATGCTGAGTCTGTCCTTCCGACAATCATATCTTT
Source organism: Schistocerca nitens (assembly GCF_023898315.1). NCBI lineage: Eukaryota > Metazoa > Arthropoda > Insecta > Orthoptera > Acrididae > Schistocerca > Schistocerca nitens. The sequence continues at coordinate 958,082,006 of NC_064615.1, forward strand.
ATCTATGTCTTCACATTTTTCCTGCAGCCATTTCGTCTTAGCTTCCCTGCACTTCCTATTTATTTCATTCCTCAGCGACTTGTATTTCTGTATTCCTGATTTTCCCGGAACATGTTTGTACTTCCTCCTTTCATCAATCAACTGAAGTATTTCTTCTATTACCCATGGTTTCTTCGCAGGTACCTTCTTTGTACCTATGTTTTCCTTCCCAACTTCTGTGATGGCCCTTTTTAGGGATGTCCATTCCTCTTCAGCTGTACTGCCTACTGCGCTATTCCTTATTGCTGTATCTATAGCGTTAGAGAACTTCAAACGTATCTCGTCATTCCTTAGTACTTCCGTATCCCACTTCTTTGCGTATTGATTCTTCCTGACTAATGTCTTGAACTTCAGCCTACTCTTCATCACTACTATATTGTGATCTGAGTCTATATCTGCTCCTGGGTACGCCTTACAATCCAGTATCTGATTTCGGAATCTCTGTCTGACCATGATGGAATCTAATTGAAATCTTCCCGTATCTCCCGGCCTTTTCCAAGTATACCTCCTCCTCTTGTGATTCTTGAACAGGGTATTCGCTATTACTAGCTGAAACTTGTTACAGAAATCATTTAGTCTCTCTCCTCTTTCATTCCTTGTCCCAAGCCCATATTCTCCTGTAACCTTTTCTTCTACTCCTTCCCCTACAACTGCATTCCAGTCGCCCATGACTATTAGATTTTCGTCCCCCTTTACATACTGCATTACCCTTTCAATATCCTCATACACTTTTTCTATCTGTTCATCTTCAGCTTGCGACGTCGGCATGTGTACCTGAACTATCGTTGTCGGTGTTGGTCTGCTGTCGATTCTGATTAGAACAACCCGGTCACTGAACTGTTCACAATAACACACCCTCTGCCCTACCTTCCTATTCATATCGATTCCTACACCTGTTATACCATTTTCTGCTGCTGTTGATATTACCCGATACTCATCTGACCAGAAATCCTTGTCTTGCTTCCACTTCACTTCACTGACCCCTACTATATCTAGATTGAGCCTTTGCATTTCCCTTTTCAGATTTTCTAGTTTCCCTACCACGTTCAAGCTTCTGACATTCCACGCCCCGACTCGTAGAACGATATCCTTTCGTTGATTATTCAATCTTTTTCTCATGGTAACCTCCCCCTTGGCAGTCCCCTCCCGGAGATCCGAACGGGGGACTATTCCGGAATCTTTTGCCAATGGAGAGATCATCATGACACTTCTTCAAATACAGGCCACATGTCCTGTGGATACACGTTACGTGTCTTTAATGCAGTGGTTTCCATTGCCTTCTGCATCCTCATGTCGTTGATCATTGCTGATTCTTCCGCCTTTAGGGGCAATTTCCCACCCCTAGGACAAGAGAGTACCCTGAACCTCAATCCGCTCCTCCGCCCTCTTTGACAAGGCCGTTGGCAGAATGAGCCTGACTTCTTATGCCGGAAGTCTTCGGCCGCCAATGCTGATTATTTATCAAAATTTAGGCAGTGGCGGGGATCGAACCCGGAACCGAAGACGTTTTGATTATGAATCAAAGTCGCTACCCCCCCCCCCCCCCCTTTTTTTTATACAAATGGATAAAAGGAAGGCCGTTCTTCTTCGGCTACATAAACAGAATAATAGGAAGTCGTCCCGTTACGACGAAGGATGCTCCATACTATAGCCCGCTGCGAATTGTTCGATGACTGTCTTCTCGTTGCTGTGTTGTTTCCGTTGTTTGTTCAATCTCATAAAAAAAAAGGAACTGGGAAGAGGTGCTATGGTTATCTTCTCATGTCATCGATAATCCAGCTGCGAGGCGGATTATGGAATGCGCTCCAAAGAAAATTAGAAAAATATTGCCTATATTTAGGGTTCTTGACGATCGCACAATGTCGTTCGTTGAGGTAATACCAAAAATCGGGTACTGTCTTGTCGCCATTACCGAAAAGGTAGTGAACAGCGTGTCCGCTGATCCACGTCACAGAGTTCGTTTTTGCTCTTGGGAAATAAATCTGATCGGGGAAAAGAAGTGATCGGGTAGTTATCCTGTCGGGAGTCGTGCGTGTGAGAAAAGCCAATATCTGACGCACCAAATACCAAACGTCCTTTGCCGACCCGCATTCGAAACGATGTTCATCCGTGTCAATCACTTGGCATGTGGCACACAAGGGTGAATCAGCGAGGTGGATGTGATGTAGGCGGGACTGGCACAACTGTTTCCCATTAACAGTTACGTACCATGCAGATTGCACGTTAGTATCAAGGGTGGTGGCATTCACTGCCTGCCACACAGCGCGCCACATTTTTTGTTGGGGTGTTTGCTTTCAATCACATTCGGCGTCCTGTTCATTTGCATGGCAGCATATACCGCCCTCGTCATCATCAAGCGTGTGGGTAGTAGTGCGGTGCGGATGTAGCTTAATTCAATGAAGAACTGGCTAATGTAGAAGAAAGGTGCTGGGATGTCCGATATCATCACCGGGGGTGCGAGTGAGATTGGTCGTAAGGCTTCCAGTAAGAGACTTGTGAGGCACGTCGGACTTCGTCGCCACAGTTGCAGGTGACAGCTGACGAACAGGGCCTTCGCTCGGTTCTGAACATGACAAAGGCCTAAACCCCCTCTGCTCCTCGGGAGGGTTAGGGACTCATAACGAATCTTAAATAACATGCCCGTATTAACAAAGGATCCCAAAACCGCCAACATGCGGTGAGCCAGGGTAGGTGGTACGGGGAGTATCTGTGCAAAATGGGGGATACGTGACGCCAAATAGACGTTAGCATATCGTGTCCGTTGCAGGAGGTCTAGATGTCGCAGACGGTGGTCACTTATTCCTGCTCTCATCTGATTCAATAAACGCCTGTAGTTAAGGGCTGTTGAACGCTTCATGTCAGATGTGAAATCAATGCCAAGACAGCGGATTGTGTCACTGATTCTTAGCGGTGCGACACTCTCGTCGGGTAGGCCTCTGCCTATAGACAGGGCGTGTGATTTGTGGAGATTGAGATGGCTCCCCGATGCCGCGCCGTAGGTCGCCACCCACGCCAGTGCTGCACGAACTTCGTCATTATTGCGAAGAAGGAGTACCAGATCATCCGCATAGGCAGTGCAGCAAAAAGTGTGTCCACCAAGGGATATTCCATTCAGGCGTTGTCGGAGGCCGCAGAGGAGTGGTTCCAAGACGAGGGCGTACAATATCGCCGAAAGAGGGCAGCCTTGTCGCACCGATCGCTGGATCTGTATCGGCGGCGTAAGACGGCCATTATATAACACCTTGGACGTCACGCCGCGTAGGAGACGCATCAGTACATTAACTATGACGTCCGGATATCCCATGTGTCGCAGTACCTCCATCAAAAATGTGTGGTCGACTCTGTCAAAGGCCTGGCTAAAGTCGAGTGAGGCCAAAACTCCTGGCAGTTGGCGAGCTGTGGCTAGCGCGATCATATCTCTATATCGGCACAATGCAGAGCGAATATTATGGTCACCACCTAACGATGCCTGGTCCTGCGACACAACACATCGTACTGATCGCTTTAGGCGTGCCGCCAGAAGCCGGGTGAAAATCTTCAAGTCACTGTTGAGTAAGGTCAAGGGCCGATAGTCACTGATCCTGGATCCGCTTCGTGGTTTGTGTATAGGCACAATCAGTCCTTCTAGGAAGGCCCCAGGTATCTGCATCGTGGGAGACATAAGATCGCGGCAAATATCAGTCCATGCTGGTGCCAGCAATTGTTGATACGTCCGGTAAAATTCCAGAGGAAGGCCATCAGGTCCCGGGGACTTATGAGCAGCCCCAGCCTGTATTGCTTCAATGATTTCCTCTTCCGTTACATCTGCAGTCAAATCCGCCGCCGCTGTCGGAGAGATCGAGCCATAAGTGAGTTGAGAGACTTCGGCGATCACCTCTGGGGGATGTCGATGTTCCGAGTACAGCCTAGTGTAGTGAGCATGAAGGGCGTTTCCTATGTCGCGCTGGGTATCAAGGCGTCGTCCGTCTTCCGTCGTGATAGCTTGGATCAGTGTCCTGCGTCGGCGCCGTCGTTCTGCAATAACGTGGTACATAGACGGTTCCTCCTGGGCCACTCTGTCTTGAGTGCGTGCTCTGACGATCGCACCCTCAAGGTGGCAACGTGTTAATCTGATGATCTGTGCCTTGGCACGGTTCACCGTCACCTGCCGTGCAGGTGAGTACGGCAGTGTTGTACATTCCCTTAAGATGCTGTAGTAAAAGTCCATGGTATGTCTCTTCCATGCTGCAACATCTCGGCCGTAGCCTATCAAGGTCTTCCGGAGGGCTGGTTTGGCGCAGAGTAACCACCACGACAGTGTAGACCGGTAGGTACCACGCCGGCGGCTACAAGAGTCCCACGTGGTCTCTATAAGGCGGCGGCATTCCTGAGAAGCGAGGTGGGCGACGTTCAACTTCCAAAGACCACGGCTGTGCCACACCTTCTGGCGGCCGAGGGTAATAGCGCAGATGTAGGCCTCGTGGTCAGAAAAAGCTGTGGGCCAAACTTCGGCAGCTCTTGTCCCCACAGCAATGGAGCGCGAGATGTAAATCCGGTCGATGCGGCTGGAGGAATGGCTGGTGTAGTGAGTAAATCCGGGCCGATCGCCACAAACATGTTCCCACGAGTCCACCAATTGAAGATTATTTATAATTGTCGTAAGTTCTGCGCAGGGAGAATGATGTGGTAACTGATCCTTGGGTGCTTGGCTACAGTTAAAGTCCCCTCCCATTATCAAGGCGTCCTGACGGCCCATAAAGAGGGGCGTGATTGTATGAGCGAAAAAGGTGGATCGTTCGCGACGCCGACCAGATCCTGACGGTGCATAGATGTTAATAAGTTTGACTCCTTGGATAGTAAGAGCCATGCCTCTGGCGTCAGGGAGATATTCGACGTCTTCTGCGGATATACCTTCGCGGAGGAGGATCGCCACACCACTGCCATTGGCAGACGCATGTGAGACCCAAGTCGTGTAGCCATAGGGTCCCTTGAAGTCTGTGACATACACCTCTTGAAGGAGCGCAATGTCGATGTCTGCTGCGTTGAGCAGGTCCTGTAGCATCTTTAGTTTATGTCGGGCACGGATGTTGTTGATGTTAATCGTCGCTAGACGGTACGTTTGGTCAGCCAGGTCGGCAACTGGGTTGTGTAGGAGGCCAGGTGTGGGCGGCAGGGGCGGCCCCACAGAGGCTGACGATACAGCCGTAGTCACTGTTGTTGGTCGGTGCTGGGTACAGCCGCGGGAGCATCTCTGCCTTCGGCATCCTCCTGGTGCTGTGGCTCATCCTCGACATCATCCGCCCAAGAATCAGATGCAGCAATTGGTAACTGTTGATGAGTGCTGTCAGTAGAGCGGTCTCGCGCATGTTCAGTAGCAGAAGTGATGTTGTCAGACTGAGGCTCAGAAATTGTATCAGCCGTAGCATCGTGACGGGAAGGGTGAGTTGTGGTGGTAGAGTCCTGATTGTCGTCCGACGCCGGATGTTCGTCCGGGTCACACATCCGAAGCAGGCAATCATCGGATGTTGTATGGCGCCGTTTCTTCCGTTTTCGAGGGGACCGTTGTTTCCGGACATGTTGTTCTGAGTCAGAATGCGGGCGACAATCATCTGATGCGGTCTCCATTGGTAGGAAGGCAGAGGTCGGGACAATTTCCGTTTCTACTTCCATCTTCTCTTTAGGCTCGTCGTGGTGGCACAATTGATCACCGTCTTGAGGCAAGTCTGCCGATGACGTCGTAGAGGGGGATATGCTGTCCCCCACACTGTCATCGACCACTGATTGCAATAAGGTGTTTCGATCCTGGGCAGGAACAGCTGTTGCGGTTGCAGCCGCTGCATACGTGATGGGGAGTGAAATAGGCGTCGCCGGGGAGGGAACTTCACCAACCGGTGTCTGAATCAGCCGGCGTTGAATGCAGGCCGATCTGACATGTCCTTCCTAGTCACAGCCGGCGCAAGTACGCGGTTGTCCGTCGTACATGACAATGGCTCTGCAGCCGCCAATTACTAAATAGGATGGCACATGCTTCGCCAGTTCAATCCTAATTTGTCGCACTCCATTTAAGACGGGGTACGTTTCAAACGTTTGCCATTTTTCAGCCAAGTGGCTTAGCACGTTGCCGTACGGTTTGAAAGCTGTCATCACAACATCTGGCGGGACTTCGAATGGCAGCTCGAAGACCCTCAGAGTGCGAAGGCCTAATCCAGCGTGGTCGATCGTGACAGTTCCTATGTGACCATCAGAATGCTTGAATTTAAGTCCATGAGCGTGTCGACACACAACATCAGTGCACGCCTTTTCATTGATCATTTTTATGTAGACGACACTTTGTGTTATAGAAAAGTGGATCCCAATGATGTCTTGAGGTGCAATATGAAGTTCTTTCCGGATGAAACGTTCAATGTCAAGTGCTCGAGGTCGTGCATAGTCCGCTTGAAATGTGATCTTAATGGTGGACTTGCGATACGAGTGCGCCATGGCACTACCGAGACACGGACGCGTGACACTCGCCGCAGCGGAAGGTAAACAGTAAACACTCGCGCGCGCGGTGCGCTAGCAGGGGGACACAGGCACGACGACCTTGCCCCACCGCTGCTAACAGCGGACTGACCTAGACCACTATCTGTGCCTGATGGAAATAAAAGAAAGGTTCAGGAGTGGAATTAAAATACAAGGTGAAAGGATATCAATGATACGATTCGCTGATGACATTGCTATCCTGAGTGAAAGTGAAGGACAATTAATTGATCTGCTGAACGGAATGAACAGTCTAATGAGTACACAGTATGGTTTGAGAGTAAATCGAAGAAAGACGAAGGTAATGAGAAGTAGTAGAAATGAGAACAGCGAGAAACTTAACATCAGGATTGATGGTCACGAAGTCAATGAAGTTAAAGAATTCTGCTACCTAGGCAGTAAAATAACTAATGACGGACGGAGCAAGGAGGACATCAAAAGCAGACTCGCTATGGCAAAAAAGGCATTTCTGGCAAAGAGAAGTCTACTAATATCAAATACCGGCCTTAATTTGAGGAAGAAATTTCTGAGGATGTACGTCTGGAGTACAGCATTGTATGGTAGTGAAACATGGACTGTGGGAAAACCGGAACAGAAGAGAATCGAAGCATTTGAGTTGTGGTGCTATAGACGAATGTTGAAAATTAGGTGGACTGATAAGGTAAGGAATGAGGAAGTTCTACGCAGAATCGGAGAGGAAAGAATTATGTGGAAAACACTGATGAGGAGAAGGGACAGGATGATAGGACATCTGCTAAGACATGAGGGAATGACTTCGATGGTACTAGAGGGAGCTGTAGAGGGCAAAAACTGTAGAGGAAGACAGAGATTGGAATACGTCAAGCAAATAATTGAGGACGTAGGTTGCAAGTGCTACTCTGAGATGAAAAGGTTAGCACAGGAAAGGAATTCGTGGCGGGCCGAATCAAACCAGTCAGTAGACTGATGACCAAAAAAAAAAAAAAAAAAAAGTTTTTATTATAATAGTCATCATATTTATGGTTTGTTGTTTTCAGCGAGCACGGTGTGTGATGCGTATCAGTTTTTCTTTTCGAATTTCATTTTTAATTTCGAAGCAGCCCTCTTTATCTCTGTGATTATTTTCATGGGATATAGGGCAAACAATCATTTTCCTTAGGCTTCTTGCGTTCCCTTGCGGAATGTCCACATCCACCACAATTGTTACAGATTCGATCCTCTCCTTTATTTTTGTTAAAATGAGCAAAAAAAAACAGTTTTCCCTTCTTCATAATTACCTTTCAATAGCTTGTCTTCTTATATCAGCCTTACAATTAGGTTGTCCATATTATTCTCACAACTGAATGACGAATCCCATGATGGAGAAAAGTGTGTGAAATCACCAGGGAGAATAGACAGTCTCTTGTGTTTGAACAGTGTCCGACTTCATTTATGACTAGAGACGATTCTATTCAAGTACTATATTCTCTACAGTGCACTTATAGCTTTGTCGTATTTGAAACTTTTAATATCTTGAACAAACTGCTGAGAACTTGAGAAGCTTCTCTTTTCTAGATTGCTTATGTTTATCGCACATAGCCTTGCAAGTTTCATAACAAAACGCACGTGGCTGTAACTCTTTGTCAGTTGTCCTCATTATGTAATAATTCACCTTACAGTTACGTTACAGCTGTTGTTTCCTTTTTCCCCACTATTTCGAATTCTTCAGTTCATGACCTTCCATTCACAGTATCACAATTATCTATCGTGTGTGCATGTGTGTACTGAACCAGCGACCTGGATACGACAGAGAGGGCCTGTCCCGCCATAGCCCTCGGCGGTTCACAACCCGACAACAGGCCACAGCAGTCCACACGCCCCACCGCCGCCCCACAGCGAACCCAAGGTTAGGGTTATTGCGCTGTTCCCCCCCCCACCAGTGAAAGTCTAATACCAGACGAGTGTAACCCCAATATTTGCGTGCTACAGTAATTACGGTGTATGCGTACATGGTGACAGAGTTTGGGCAGCAATCGCCGACATAGTGTAACTGAGGCGGCGGATGGGAAACCAGCCCACATTAGCTGAGGCAGGTCGAAGACCGCCTCAATAACCATCCACAGACGGGCCGGCACACCGGACCTTGACACCAATCCGCTGGGCGGATTCGTGCCTGTGACCGGCACGGCTTCCTGCTTGGGAAGAAGCGCGTTAGACCAGGCAGCTAGCCAGGTTGGTTAATATCTACCGTACTCAACAATAATCTAACGCCGCCTTCCCACACACTGAAAGTACTGCTGTGTTTGAGCACTTAATATCACGACGTTCTTCATTTTATTGACGCATTTTGAAGTTTTTCTTTTCATTTTCTTGTTGGCTGTTTTATGACGTTTCTTTTTTTCACTTGCTCTTAGTTTACACTTTTTTTTCATTTTTAGAGCATTGGGTCTTTATCCGGTTGTATTTTGGCTTTTCTATGTCCATTTTCTTGCTAATTTTATGACATTCACTCTGATGAGAACTACATATTGTCTTATCGTTATCTTCGTACCTCGCTGAACACAGACATACATTATTCACTTACTTGGGAAACTCACATTCTGCTCATTTGATTACCATTATTCTAAAACAGAAAGCATACAGCAAACATTGCCTCCTATAATTTCTTAAACAAATTGAAAAGCGGTACTGTAAGATGAGAGCAATCGTGAAATGTACAGTCATGCTGAAAAGTATCCGAACGATCTGAATTGCATTTCACCTGATTAGCAAGCAACCCGCATAACGCAGCTGTGTAGCACGTCCCCTAAGCGCTCCTCGGTACAGTCGTTTGACCACTGAAAATTGTTCCAACAAGTCATGAGTAGAAAACACTGGTCAAGATCGCAATAACTCGAGATGTAAAGTAATACCACGATACTACAAATATCAGGGAACACCTTATCACAGATAAGACTGTCCTTAAGGCTTGTGAACTCACATTTATTACAAGAAATGACATACCTGAAATGTTAGCACTCTCATTATGACATCAGATAGGTAATGCACATAGTAAGTTCGTCGTATTCATGATTTCCTCTTCAAAGAAACATACCGTACTTATTATGCAGCACAAAATGACATTAAAAATTTAAGTTTTTCACGAGCTGCTAGTTGAGAAAATGTATGAACTTCAAATGACACGACACACCGTCTTATTCCGCAAATGGATTCAACCAAGGTCATGCAGACTAAGCAAAGATTGTGTGACTGATAAGAACTAACAGTCATTCCTGACTAGGAATAAAGAGAGTGATACACCTCGATTTTAGACAGTATAACTTAGCAAATATCAACTTTAAATTACGTAACGTAAACATATGTAACGGACCAAAATTCGTGTTAACAAACTACTAGAGATTTTAAATATTGTTTCTTCACAAGTAACTTAGTTGAAATTACATGAGGTAGAGCTTCTGGTTGGACAGGGATTCGAGCCCAGAACCTAATCGGATTGTTATCGAAGCACAATCAACTGTGACATATCGACTATTCTCGGCAGTAGCTAGATGTTTTAACTGAAATGACGAGACGAAACATTAATTTTCTCCTTCCCAGGACTCCAACCTGGCACCTATCGCTGTTATATTCTAGAGAAAACGAACGATAAATATGGGTTTTTTACACCAGCAGCGACATGTAAGCATGTTTGAACTAGAAATAATATGACGAAGAGTTCAGTGCTGACTGGGAATAGAACCCCACACATATCGTTGTTGACTACACACGAAGAGACGTCAGCTACCGAATTTTTCTCCACCAGCAGCTCGGAATAACGTCCTTGATCTTCCAGAGATCTCGCAAATAGTTCTGTGTCTCACTGGGAGTCAAAAACGTCACATACCGTTAGTGTTGACAACTAATGAAAATACATTAAAAATGAAAATTATTATCCACCAGCAGATAGGTGTTCTCATGCTAGAGCTTCATAATACATAATGAAAACTTTAGTGCCACGCTAGGATTGAACCCATTCACTCGCAATATGTGGAAATGTTGAGGAATCTGCAGTTTTGAACAAACAACAAATTGTAGTCGAGCTGTATTCTCACGAAGGGATCAAATTCCGCTTTAAGGGCGGTCTGAGTTGCATTCCCAGTTCAGAACAAATTTTATCGTCATACAGAAGCTCAAATAAAAGATGGAATAACTGTCCTGTGACCATACATAGCCTTTGTCTCGACACTAGAAATAAATAACTAGTATGAGAAATGTTACTGGAGACAGAGTTTCTACATGTCGCCACTCCTGACTTTATTGTGGTTCAACCTAACGTCTACTTGGTACACAACGAATATTATGTTTAATGTGAATTTCAAACCACAATGCCTTTATACCTTCTTCACTTGGCGTAGACAGAAGAGAACAGAATCGGTCTCTCCCTATCAAAAAACATCAGAAGAAGTTGGAATCGAACGCAGACCATCAGTATACGAATCTATCAGCAATCCCACAGACCACCAAATTCCGTTCTGTGCCTCATTTAACTATTGGAGTGCCATTACGCCACACTTGATGAGAATTCTGACACACAGGCTCCTTTTAGTGGTTTTCAGTATGTTCAGTACATTCATTTACTTGGTTGACCGAATCGCCATGAACTAGCTGCCTCAGGTACCCAGTGCTTACATTCGACTCTATTTTGTAATCATCGAGATAAAATCACGTAACTGCCACCTACACAGAACTGCCAACAGCGTAGGCTGCAGAAATTTAAATAGGAAGTGTTCTATTCACTTGAGCTACACTATTGCGCTATCTGTTTATTGAAAACGTCATGCAGTGCAAAAGAAAAGCTGTAACTGTCTGTCTCTCAGAAGTCTATATCCAGCCATATTTATTATCTCACAGCACTGTGGAATGCGGAAGTTCAGGACGAATTGTTGTAGACATCTGTAGCTGCCGCAGCTACGTGTCAGCTAGTAGCATAACGGTAAGCGTTATGCATCGTGCATAAGGAGTCGTGAGTTCGAGTACATTCACTGCTACATTTTTTAAACACAATTCTGCTCTCTGCTAAAGTTTTCAATCTAATGGAACTTTGAACATATTTCCCTTCACTTCTCAACCCAAAATAATCACATGCGGAAAAAGGGCTAACTTCTGCGACATTTTGTTCTTTTCAGGTTTAATAGGTGGCCACGCAGCAGATGCATTTCGAAACTTTTGTATTATGTATGGTGAGAGCGCATCATGCCAAAATATGTGAGAAAAGATTTTCTACATTACCTCTCACGTGGTAGTGGCATTTTATTCTTCTTCAAATCTTGTTTGACAGCTTTAACTGAGGACAAGTTTTCTACATGCATGTAATCAATAAACTGCATGTGCTTTTTCAGACGGTTATAGATAACGTTAGAGAATTCACATACATCATTGATGATTAATTTCTCTCTCATGTTTACTATTGTTTTAACAACACTAAAAGAAACCGTACGAAAACTGTGCACTGTATTACAAGAAATGAAATAAAACGACCCACGATAACCATATGACGAAAGTCTGTTTTAAGACAACTGAGTATCCGTACACAAGCGTGCCTCTATCACCAAGAATTAGTAAAGCACTACTCACTTAGATTTCGATTGGGCCTCTGTTTAATTGGTATGCTGTGTTATACTCAAGAGGTATGCAAATGTGGCATTTCATAATTAAAGTTATCTATTCTTAGAAACCCAAAATTTGCTTGCCAGCAGCGTAAAGAGGCGTTACCTGTTGTACAGTATTGTTTTTCACCATTGCACTATGAGCCAAAAATATTTTCTTGCGATTTCCTTATCGATATTTGATGTGATTGCTTGTAGCTCTTTCACAGAAGGGATAAAAATGTTACAGTTAGCAAAACTGGATCGACGAACCATAACAGACGCTTTTCACATGTGAGCACGTTACCACAGAGGTAGCAAAGAGGCATGTGTCTGCGCTTTCTCTTACGAGGCCAATAGCCGCTAAAACTCGTAAACTGCTATTTAAAGGACGAGATTAGTTGCGATTTCCACGTGCAATGACTTTCCTGGGCTGAAACCCATAAATTTACAATCTTATGTTATACCTCAAGCTATAGTAACTCATATTATTCAATGGAAATGACAGGAAAAGTCAAGTAAACTTTGAGGCTTAATTCCGTGCACACCAGGAAGTAACTCGTCGATCAGAGTTGCCAAACACACCTTGCCTTGTTGCCAAATCTCAGTTACAGTACCAGCAGGAAGAAGACGAACCGATGTGGTCCTACAACGGGCTGGGAAGTGACTACAGCTGGCGTCTCAAAGATGGGGTTGCCGCAGCATGGAATACGTAATGCACCTGCTTCGCATTTCTGTAACTAGGTTTAGGGACTGGAACGTAGTTACCAATAATACTCAGAACTGACTGCAAATTAAGCATCATAAAACAGTAACTCTCATAGTTGTTTTTATGTTTCATTCGTAAGTGTACTTAAAACAAAGAAACTCATTCAAGGACGTTTTCGTGCCTGGCCGATAGTCGAGCACAACAAAACAAATAAAAATGAAAAAATGTGTGTGTGTGTGTGTGTGTGTGTGTGTGTGTGTGTGTCTGAGAGAGAGACAGAGAGAGACAGAGAGAGAGATAAATGGAAAAAAGAATGAGAGAGAGATAGAGAGTAAGAAATTTTGTAAAGAATTCTTTCATTAAAATGACACGTTCCACTTCATCATGAAATGTCATATTCATGATCGATGGAACAAGTACTAACCTAATCTAATGTAATCATATTGCCGACTAGCCATGAAGAGTAATGAATTACTGGAATTTTCGCCAATATCAGTAACCAAATCTATACTTGAAAATAAACGACGACAGTTTTTGTAATAAACTGGGACTTCTATCAAGACTCTTTCCTGTTAACTAACCACGAAAGATATCTGATATGCCTCCATTCAGAAGTAACAAAGTGTGCATGCATTTAAATATGAAGCGCATGATGTGAAGTTCTGTGACGGAGATACGAACCCAACATGTAATCGGATTGTTAACTGTTGTTGTTGTGGTCTTCAGTCCTGAGACTGGTTTGATGCAGCTCTCCATGCCACTCTATCCTGTGCAAGCTTCTTCATCTCCCAGTACCTACTGCAACCTACATCCTTCTGAATCTGCTTAGTGTATTGATCTCTTGTTCTCCCTCTACGATTTTTACCCTCCACGCTGCCCTCCAATGCTAAAATTGTGATCCCTTGATACCTCAAAACATGTCCTACCAACCGATCCCTTCTTCTAGTCAAGTTGTGCCACAAACTTCTCTTCCCCCCAATCCTATTCAATACCTCCTCATTAGTTACGTGATCTACCCACCTTATCTTCAGCATTCTTCTGTAGCACCACATTTCGAAAGCTTCTATTCTCTTCTTGTCCAAACTGGTTATCGTCCATGTTTCACTTCCATACATGGCTACACTCCATACAAATACTTTCAGAAACGACTTCCTGACACTTAAATCTATACTCGATGTTAACAAATTTCTCTTCTTCAGAAACGATTTCCTTGCCATTGCCAGTCTACATTTTATATCCTCTCTACTTCGACCATCATCAGTTATTTTACTCCCTAAATAGCAAAACTCCTTTACTACTTTAAGTGTCTCATTTCCTAATCTAATCCCCTCAGCATCACCCGATTTAATTTGACTACATTCCATTATCCTTGTTTTGCTTTTGTTGATGTTCATCTTATATCCTCCTTTCAAGACACTGTCCATTCCGTTCAACTGCTCTTCCAAGTCCTTTGCTATCTCTGACAGAATTACAATGTCATCGGCGAACCTCAAAGTTTTTACTTCTTCTCCATGAATTTTAATACCTACTCCAAATTTTTCTTTTGTTTCCTTTACTGCTTGCTCAATATACAGATTGAATAACATCGGGGAGAGGCTACAACCCTGTCTCACTCCTTTCCCAACCACTGCTTCCCTTTCATGCCCCTCGACTCTTATAACTGCCATCTGGTTTCTGTACAAATTATGAATAGCCTTTCGCTCCCTGTATTTTACCCCTGCCACCTTCAGAATTTGAAAGAGCGTATTCCAGTTAACGGTGTCAAAAGCTTTCTCTAAGTCTACAAATGCTAGAGACGTAGGTTTGCCTTTTCTTAATCTTTCTTCTAAGATAAATCGTAAGGTTAGTATTGCCTCACGTGTTCCAACATTTCTACGGAATCCAAACTGATCTTCCCCGAGGTCCGCTTCCACCAGTTTTTCCATTCGTCTGTAAAGAATTCGCGTTAGTATTTTGCAGCTGTGACTTATTAAACTGATAGCTCGGTAATTTTCACATCTGTCAACACCTGCTTTCTTTGGTATTGGAATTATTATATTCCTCTTGACGTCTGTGGGTATTTCGCCTGTCTCATACATCTTGCTCACCAGATGGTAGAGTTTTGTCATGACTGGCTCTCCCAAGGCCATCAGTAGTTCTAATGGAATGTTGTCTACTCCCGGGGCCTTGTTTCGACTCAGGTCTTTCAGTGCTCTGTCAAACTCTTCACGCAGTATCTTATCTCCCATTTCATCTTCATCTACATCCTCTTCCATTTCCATAATATTGTCCCTTGTATAAACCCTCTATATACTCCTTCCACCTTTCTGCCTTCCCTTCTTTGCTTAGAACTGGGTTGCCATCTGAGCTCTTGATATTCATACAAGTGGTTTTCTTCTCTCCAAAGGTCTCTTTAATTTTCCTGTAGGCAGTATCTAACTCACCCCTAGTGAGACAAGCCTCTACATCCTTACATTTGTCCTCTAGCCATCCCTGCTTAGCCATTTTGCACTTCCTGTCGATCTCATTTTTGAGACGTTTGTATTCCTTTTTGCCTGCTTCATTTACTGCATTTTTATATTTTCTCCTTTCATCAATTAAATTCAATATTTCTTCTGTTACCCAAGGATTTCTATTAGCCCTCGTATTTTTACCTACTTGATCCTCTGCTGCCTTCACTACTTCATCCCTCAGAGCTACCCATTCTTCTTCTACTGCATTTCTTTCCCCCATTCCTGTCAATTGTTCCCTTATGCTCTACCTGAAACTCTCTACAACCTCTGGTTATTTCAGTTTATCCAGGTCCCATCTCCTTAAATTCCCACCTTTTTGCAATTTCTTCAGTTTCAATCTGCAGTTCATAACCAATAGATTGTGGTCAGAATCCACATCTGCCCCTGGAAATGTCTTACAATTTAAAGCCTGGTTCCTAAACCTCTGTCTTACCATTATATAATCCATCTGTTACCTTTTAGTATCTCCAGGATTCTTCCAGGTATACAACCTTCTTTTATGATTCTTGAACCAAGTGTTAGCTATGATTAAGTTATGCTCTGTGCAAAATTCTACAAGGTGGCTTCCTCTTTCATTTCTTCCCCCCCCCCCCCCCCATCCATATTCACCTACTATGTTTCCTTCTCTCCCTTTTCCTACTGACGAATTCCAGTCAGCCATGACTATTAAATTTTCGTGTCCATTCACTACCTTAATAATTTCTTTTATCTCGTCAGACATTTCATCAATTTCTTCATCATCTGCAGAGCTAGTTGGCATATAAACTTGTACTACTGTAGTAGGCATGGGCTTTGTGTCTATCTTGGCCACAATAATGCGTTCACTATGCTGTTTGTAGTAGCTAACCCACACTCCTATTTTTTTATTCATTATTAAACCTACTCCTGCATTACCCCTATTTGATTTTGTATTTATAACCCTGTAATCACCTGACCAAAAGTCTTGTTCCTCCTGCCACCAAACTTCACTAATTCCCACTACATCTAACTTTAACCTATCCATTTCCCTTTTTAAATTTTCTAACCTACCTGCCCGATTAAGGGATCTGACATTCCACGCTCCGATCCGTAGAATGCCAGTTTTCTTTCTCCTGATAACGACGTCCTCTTGAGTAGTCCCCGCCCGGAGATCCGAATGGGGGACTATTTTACCTCCGGAATATTTTACCCAAGAGGACGCCATCATCATTTAATCCTACAGTAAAGCTGCATGTCCTCGGGAAAAATTACGGCTGTAGTTTCCCCTTGCTTTCAGCCGTTCGCAGTACCAGCACAGCAAGGCCGTTTTGGTTAATGTTACAAGGCCAGATCAGTCAATCATCCAGACTATTGCCCCTGCAACTACTGAAAAGGCTGCTGCCCCTCTTCAGGAACCACATGTTTGTCTAGCCTCTCAACAGATACCCCTCCGTTCTGGTTGCACCTAAGGTACGGCCATCTGTATCGCTGAGGCACGCAAGCCTCCCCACCAACGGCAAGGTCCATGGTTCATGGGGGAAGGATTGTTAACTAAGTAAAGTGCTCAGGCACAAAAATTTGTTTCCTTATTTTAGATTCAAACACCTAGCAGCTGGTAAGAAAAACCGATACGTAACATTTGATTTTACTTAGATTGTTAACTAAGTAAAATCAAATGTTACGTATCGGTTTTTCTTACCAGCTGCTAGGTGTTTGAATCTAAAATAAGGGAACAAATTTTTGTGCCTGAGCGACAATCGAACAGCATACCTACCGTCCTTCTTTATCATCCACGGATATTGCTTCAGTATCAATTGCTTACTCACCACCGGTAAGATGTGTGCGAGTTTGATCAGAAATAACGACACGTAATGCCATTGTTGTCAACACATGAACATACATTATAAATGGACGTTAATTTTCACTAGCAGGCCGGTGTGCACGTGATAGGGCTTGAAATGAAATTATGACTATTTTAGAACTGGATCAGGATTCGGACCCACATACTTACCTTTGGAGGAGTCCTAGAGAAGATTGCAGCCTAGGGAAAACGAACGAAATGATTGCACTATACTGTTCCGAGAGCTTCAGATCCTCGAAAGAGAGATACGAATTCGAATCACAGTCCAGCACCAAATTTTTCAGTGTCTCTAGTTCAATCAAGTACAAGTAAAATAAGAGCCCTGTTCCTTTAAATGGCTATCCGTTCATCAAATAAACTAAAATTTTCTAATTTAAGTAAGTTTACTGGCGACAGTATTTCTGATTACCATGACTTCTACCTATGACATTTCCGACGTAAACTGGTTCTGCCCAGTTGGTAATGAAGGAATTTGATGTTTAATGTGGATTCTGGATTGTAACGTCTTTCTCTTGAGGTTGCCAGAGGAAAAGTAAATCTGTTTGTGCCTCTTAAAAGTAAATGCCTGAACCCACGCATTGCACCTGTGATGGTTCGTTCCACCAGATCATTGTGGCCACATTTCCCAGCCCCAGGAGTGTGATGTAACGGATGATGGGCTAAGCTTACAAAATTAGTCACAGTGGAAAAATGCGAGTCTATTAAATTGTAAAGTAGAAGCAAGCTTCTGACGGGAAGATCATGCTATTCTCATGTCAGCAGGATGTAAAGACTCTTCTAGGCATCGTAGTCTCGATGTGAAGCCATTTTGTATATTTCACCGGGTTCGATTCGAGGCTCGGTCGGAGACTTTCTCCCCTCACGGACTGGGCGTGTGTTGCCCTAATCATCATCATTTCATCCCCATCGACGCGCAAGCTGCCCAAGTGGTGTCAAATCGAAAGAATTGCACCCGGCGAACAGTCTACCCGACGGGAGGCCGTAGTAACACGATGACGACAATGATGGTACCTCATGTCACAAATTAATTTCTCTAGTTCGTTAATTTTTCGCGCCCAACCTGGGTGAACTCATTGGTAACTTTCATCATATCAGATGTCACAAAATAATATCTCGAGATTTTTATCATTTTTGGCGCCCAGCGAGGGGCGATCTGACTGTTAATTTTCATGGTAACTGATCTCCGCTCCCTGTAGCTGAGAGGTCAGTGCGACTGAATAACAATCCTAAGGGCCCGAGTTCGATTCACAGCTGGGTCGGAGATTTTCTCCACTTATGTATGGTGTGTTGTGTGGTCCTAATCATAATCATTTCATCCCAATCGACTCGAAAGTCGCCCAAGTGGCATCATATCGAAAAACTTGCACCCGGCGAATGGTGTACCCGATGGGAAGCATTAGTCACACGACGACACCGATGGTATCTGATGTCATAAATTAAAATCTCGAGTTCATCACATTTTGGCGCCAAACGTGCGGGAACTCATTGGTAATTTTCGTCGTATCAGATGTCCCAAAATAGTGTCCCGAGTTTCCAACAATTTTGTCGCCAAGCTTGGGGCGACCTGATTGGTTCAAAATGGCTCTGAGCACTATGGGACTTAACATCTATGGTCATCAGTCCCCTAGAACTTAGAACTACTTAAACCTAACAACACCCAGCCATCACGAGGCAGAGAAAATCCCTGACCCCGCCGGGAATCGAACCCGGGAACCCGGGCGTTGGAAGACCTGATTGGTAATTTTCATGGTAACTTATGTCTGCCCCCGGTAGCTGAGTGATGAGCACGACAGAATGTCATTCCTAAGGGGCAGGATCGATTCCCGGCTGAGTCGGAGATTTTCCATGCTCATGGACTGGATACTGCGATGTCCTAATCATAATTTCATCCCCATCGACGAGCAAGACCCCCATGTGGCGTCAAATCGAAAGACTTGCACCTGGCGAACGGTGTACCCGATGGGAGGCCCTTGTCACACGACGACCACGACGATGGTACCTGATGTCACAAATTAATTTCTCGAGTTCACCACATTTTGGTGCCCAACGTGGGCGAACTCTCCGTTAATTTTCATCGTATCAGATGTCACAAGATGATTACTTGGCGCCAAACGTGGAGCTTCGGTTTGACTTCATTCTCACATTGTTGTCAGTATGAGATCTAAGTTTCGAGACACGACTCAGTATGAATCCCATTCCACTTCGTTCCTGTCTTGTTCTCCATTGTATGGACTGTGACTTCTATTTCGCTCTCTCCTATTCCCCTCTTCTGTCCTTCGTCCGTAATTGGGCCAATTCTGTCTGTCATTGCGGTGCAATAAATTCTAACAATATCGGTGTCATATCTTTATTGTCACTAGCAAAGTGCTGCAAAGGTTTAAATCTTCTGTTGATGAAAATTCCATATGTATTAACATCTAACTGCTGTAGAAAATCATGATAAATTACAGAAGTACCATGAATTTCGTTTTCCTTTTTTATGTGTGAAAGTGTTATAAAGTATAAAACAGAGCTGTGGGAAAGAAAATATTTCTACAAAAACTTACTTTCCCCAGGTCACAGGCATTGCTTTACTACAAGGCTCTGAAAATACGAGGGTTGGAACTTCAAGAGAGGCAACTATTTATTTACAGCTGGTACAAAATGGATACGTTTTTCAGAGTTTCACTGACATTCTAAGTAAACACGAGTATTGTGTAATCTCGTTGCTAGCGATGTAGAAGTCGTAGGATACTCTTAGCAGTGCGAGTTGTGTCGGCAGTTTGAGCGGCGCGGTCTATTGCCCGACGAATTTCTAGCAGTATTGAAGCGAATTCCGTGAAGTGTTTCCTTCAGTTTAGAAATCGTGTTGAACTTACGAGGGCTCAAGTCAGGGGAGTGCAGTAGGTGGTGCAGCACTTAGTAGCCCATTAAGTCAAACAAATCAGTAACAGCTTGAACAGTATGTGCTTGAGCATTGTCCTGCAAAATGATGGTCAGAGCTTGCATAAGTGTCATCACTTCTGTCTCTTAGCTGTTTGTAGGTTGTGTTCCAAAAATGAACAGCATAGAGACAGAAGTGATGACACTTTCTGCACGACATGACCATCATTTTGCAGGCCAATGTTGCCTATTGTTGAGCTTCTAAAAAACAAAGTTCAACAATTTTTGCTGTAAGTGTAATTGCTAGTCATGAAAGGAAATTAATCAACCTCCTGACATATTTTGCGTATCTCCACTCAATAATACCTTATGGAATAAGACCTTCTAGAAAGAAAATATTGATTGCACAAAAATGAGTAGTAACAATGTGTTGTTCACTCATAGTCGTTGTGTAGGTACTTCTTCATGAAGTTAGACATTTTAATTGCACCATCTCAATAGATATCTTTACTAATGAAATACGTCGTAAAAAGACCATCACAATTTGAGAAGAACAGTGACGTCCATACCTTCGATATCAGAGGAAGGAAATGACCTTTATTACCCATTCTTAAAACTGTCGACGTCTCAGAAAGGAGTTCGATAGGAGCATCAAAAAATATTGATCATTTGCCGACTAATACAATATGTATGATAGAGACAGTTTCTCCTATTTCATAGAAGAATTTCTGTTTAAAAACTGTAAGTCTAAAAATTTGTCTACGTACAATTACCAGAAGGTGGAAGCTTAATTCCCTGAAAGGTATAAAATTAATTTTACAAGGGTATTGTGGCAACGCAGAATTTAATTTATTGATTACTGTGGGTGCTACGAAATGTTATGATATAGATATAATTACCAAATAATAAAGGTTTTGCGACTACAACGTTGTTAAAGAAGTAAAGGACATAAAGTAGCCTAATATGAAGTGGAATACATCCATTAAGTCAGAGGCATCAGAGACAAGTAAGGATTGCGAGAATAAGACGTAACAAATTAACACTTGAGGGGTTATGGGCTAGTGGGAAAGTGCCTGCCTGCAAACTGAAAGCTCGCAGAAAGAAATCGAGGTCGAACCAACGAACATTCTAGTCAGAATTGAATCCAGCCTTCACCTCTAAATGATGTGGACATTCGTCAGAAGCGACAAGTGTTTCAGATGCTACATTAAACTGCAGGTCCCCTTTCCTTGGTACGATTTCTGGGGTAGGTTAGCAACTTGCAAGTCACTGAGATGGTGTCCAATTGAAAGACTTTCATGAGGCTGTTGATCCACATGGAATCATTGTTATTAAAACTTACAGGGACATCCAAATAGTGAATTTCCCCTATTTCCATTTCTGAATGGAATAGGACAAGCACTGGTTGATACCAGAGAAAACTGACATAGGCGATGCACTCAAATTGTGGCCTAGGTATTATGCATGCCAATATATAGACTTAGATGTCTTGTTGCCAATTTCTCAACTACATCTATCCCTGAAGGCTGATAGTCTGTCGGATTTGCAAGGAATATGGAGCAGCAAGTGGCTATTCGTCGTTCTGTGTTCGTCTCTGAAACATACGCACGAGCTCCAAATCACAGAAGAAATCTCAAAAAAACAGACGTCGAAGTTCCAATCCCAGGCTGGCACACGATCTTAACTGGCCTAGTTGAACTACACAATATATGCTGTACCAATAGTACAAGAATTTCATCTTTAATAAAACTTAAATTACAGTAGCACTTCAGACTGTGATCTGCGTTCCACTCTTGAAACCAACTCTTGTTATTTAGTTACAATTCCAATCTGCTGCTGGCCTGCCAGGATCACTTTTGCGTTTCAATGGAATGGGAGGAGCCCCTCCTAAGTCGTAGCTTATAGTTCATAGGTGAAGTGTGCTGATCTAACTGAAATTATAGATCACTACACTCCTTAATTGAAGTGTCTCTGATCAATTTCCGACTGGAACATTCATTTCGTAAGTTGTCGTTCTACTAAGAACGATCTCTTTAACTACATTCAGTGATGTATACGTTTAAATTCATCTCCATACGAATTCAGACCCTGCAAACGACTGACGTAATTCAAATATGGGTGTGATGTAGAATAAGAGGAACTTTAGTCTGATGAACGGTTTCGGCAACCGAAGTTAGCCATCATAGGTTTTTATAAAAATACAGAAAGATTCATTAAGGAGTATTTTCAGAAGATCCGATGATGACAACATAAGCTGCCACTGCCGATACACGTCTGAAATTTTTATTTCTACATGTCGAATTCAAATCCTAGGTACTGGATTGCAACGAAAAATCAGAACTTCATGGACTGAATGCACTGCATACAGGACAAGGGGAATCCAAAGTATAAAGCTGTCTCCAGTATAGACACAAAATTATGATGTTCTTCTTCAGCTGTTTTAAGGCACCATCTAAAGAGATCCCACCAAATGTCAATAATGACTTTGTTCTCAGTTGCCTGAAATGACCAACAATTTTTTAAGAAAAAAACTTTCTGTCAGTAATATGTCTCAAACCTAATCGAATATCCATGGGTGTTTCTGTTATAAAGAAAATCTAATGAAGACACTATTTCACGTTCAAGATCTCGATTTCTTGACACTTATCAACGTAGTGCCTGTACCAAAAGTGGCTATAGCTAGACCACGGTAGGGTCTAGTACAGCTGTGATATGTTCATATGACCAGGCCGTTTCACTGCATACAGTAATTCGAGTAAGATTACTATTCCAGTACGATTGACATTCCATACGAACTGCACTGTTAGAACTAAATTTTCTATTTCGTTCGTGGCAGTAGGTTGGTCATCTAGACAAAATATTTTTTGGTTAGGGTAAAATAAATAGTGACATGAAACAGTTAGGTAATTATACCAATGTTTTATTTGGAGTTGCTTAGTAATAGCTTCTGATTCTGAAACAAAAGTAGAAATCGCGTAATCAACAGTATTTCATCACATTACTAGGAACGGATATGTGGCCACTTGAAGTAAAAACGTACTACTAGTGAGCTATGGCAATGATAATAACATTTTGCTCCTGGCACAAGGTAGAAAAGAGAGAGTGAGAAAGAGGGTGAGAAAATTTTTAGCAAAATGATGGCTCGAGTGACTGTTACGCTTTATACCTCAACTGCTGCTGATACGCAATTAAAAAACGTCTCAACATAACGCGACTAAGGTCGGAAAGGTTCATTTTTAGTTCAATTTAGATGCCTGTAGGCCATTAGCAAATCAGACGGTGCCAAACTGCCTTGGCTTATGGACAGGAAAACTATTCACTTACCTTAGCGCGTGTGTACAAATCAAAAATCAGTCGATTTTAACTGCTTGTTAATATTTTTGGCTCTCAGGCGTGCACTATTTGGGAATTATAAAGACGTCTGGTACATTCATCAGTCTGTTACTATCGTTAATCAGTTTTCAGTGGAGACATATTGTTAAATACATTGTTAGTACCTTGCAAGATGGGCCGATCGAAAATTCGAATTGTCTTCCATCTACTGCATGTATTGCTTGTGGCACTTGGAGTAGCGTTATTTTGAGCATAAAATGAGAACACAGACTGCTGGAAGCATAGGAAGACAAAGTCTGAGAATAAATATAATGAACCAATTTACTGTATGGTTCTTCGTTATTCTGATTTTTAAAATGGAGAATGTGTTCTCTTATGTGAAATTTCAGACCGCATAACACTCACGTACCTCGTCACAGATGTACCCTCATCACTGAATGAGCTGCTGACGAAGGATATATACAGATATTGTCCCTTTCCTGCAAGACTACAATGAAGAAATAAAGTAGGGAGACCTCCACCTACAATATAAGAAATCTGAAAGTACCAAATAGTGGGTGGTTTTCAGATGGCTGCCCACAGAGCAGCTGTCGTCGTGACTATCGCACAGAATTGTGACGGACTTTATGAATTCCTGAAAGTCATATTCTCACTGTTCTTTGACTCCCTCATTACGTTGTACTTCGTTGTATTGGAGTTACAGCTGAGGATGAGGATCTGTAACCTAAATGCCGGACTTGTGAAGGCTCTTCTGGTGCCGTATTACCTTCCCAAGCCTTCCTTGTCTATTGTAATCTTTTAACTCTTGGAGGATTTTCGTATCTGCTGCAGGAACGTTGCCCTCCTTCATTGCGTGGGTCTCATGACTGATTCCCAGACAGTAGGAACAAACCCTTTATCATTAAATTTCAGTCATGCTTCTTTGCATATTTCGTTTCTAGCCTTGCACCTGTTTTTCCAGGTACGTTTCAGAATGCAGTCAGTTTCTTTCACTTGTTCGTACCATAATCGTATACGTAAAGTGAACGCTGAGAATATATGAATATTTAGTGTGTTGAAACATTTCGTTATTAACAATAATTTGATTTCGTGTTGTATTTCCTGTTTACTTGTCAGTGCTTCAAAAAAAATGTTCAAATGTGTGTGAAATCTTACGGGACTTAACTGCTAAGGCCATCAGTCCGTAAGCTTACACACTACTTAACCTAAATTATCCTAAGGACAAACACACACACCCATGCCCGAGGGAGGACTCGAACCTCCGCCGGGAACAGCCGCGCAGTCCACGACTGCAGCGCCTGAGGTCAGTGCTTCAGTTTTACCTACTGATCCTTGAAGTTATATTCCCCATGTGCTATGACCTGCAAGTAAAACCTGTTTCTGAATTATCTTCTCTGCAAAAAGTGTTAAATTGTCTGTGTGTAAGAGACACGTTACAGGAGTGTGTATCTATTAGTAAACCTGTATGTAGCTCGGCTTTCCATTTTCCTGCTGTAGCATGTCATGTGTGCTACAAACTGAAGGTGATAAGGTATTGGGTTGGGTGACCTGTTATTAGTAGAATCTGTGTAAGATTGCCATTTAATTCTAGGCTGACAGTACCACTAGGCAACGGCCTTGCCGTAGTGGATACACCGGTTCCCGTGAGATCACCGAAGTTAAGCGCTGTCGGGCGTGGCCGGCACTTGGATGGGTCACCATCCAAGCCGCCATGTGCTGCTGCTATTTTTCAGGGTGCACGCAGCCTCGTGATGCCAATTGAGGAGCTACTCGACCGAGTAGTAGCGGCTCCGGTCAAAGAAAACCGTCGTAACGACCGGGAGAGCGGTGTGCTGACCACACGCCCCTCCTATGCGCATCCTCACCTGAGGATGACACGGCGGTCGGATGGTCCCGATGGGCCACTTGTGACCTGAAGACGGAGTGCTACTGATAGTACCATTAGTTCGAGGGCCCACGACCAAAACCATGTCTCATCGTTTTACCGCCAGAAAGATATAAAATCGCTAGATCATTCGATCCTGAACCTGACTAGACAGGCAATAACGGTCAGAAACTTCACAGCTTTCCGGCGTCCTTCCTGCTATGTCACAACAAACAGGTGGATGGTATTATTACAATAGATCTGTACTAAAAACATACATGGATGTTTTCTTCTTATTACTAACATGTTTGTTTTGATTTCTTATCAACACCTCACAAAATCTGTGGAGAATTTTTAAAACTGTACTACATTATAGGTAACAGCATCATCTGCAGTAGATCTGAGGTTGCTATGTATAAGGTTCCTACGTTATTTGATGTTCAATGAAAGTAACGTGAGACCTCTTTTTTCGAAATGTTTTATTTCGTGTTGATATACGACGTATTGAGACAGAAGTCGATATGTTATGCCAATGACATTCTGAGTACAAGCAATGTGAACTTAGGTTGTCAGTAGTACTGTAATTGTGACTGAAGCATTCAGAGAGTGATAAGCGATTGAGTCGTTTGTTGATCGTACTGCTGAGCCATCGGCCCTTCACTAGGAGAACGCAGAGATGCAAATGCAAAAGAGTATACTTTTTCGAAACATGAATTTGTAAAGATCCACTTAAGAAGTATGGAGATATTCAGGTAATGGTGTTGATACCTTGTTGGTTAGCGTGTAATTTATCATGAGTTTGAGAAAGAAAAGGCAAGTGTATAAAAAAAAAAAGCTGCAGCCCGATTTAACGCACATATACAGGAAGAAGAGAAATTTGTTAACATCGAGTATAGATTTAAGTGTCAGGAAGTCGTTTCTGAAAGTATTTGTATGGAGTTTAGCCATGTACGGAAGTGAAACATGGACGATAAATAGTTTGGACAGGAAGAGAATAGAAGCTTTCGAAATGTGGTGCTACAGAAGAATGCTGAAGATTAGATGGGTAGATCACATAACTAATGAGGAGGTATTGAATAGAATTGGGGAGAAGAGGAGTTTGTGGCACAACTTGACGGGAAGAATGGACCGGTTGGTAGGACATGTTCTGAGGCATCAAGGGATCACAAAGTTAGCATTGGAGGGCAGCGTGGAGGATAAAAATCGTAGAGGGAGAAATGGTTCAAATGGCTCTGAGCACTATGGGACTTAACTTCTAAGGTCATCAGTCCCCTAGAACTTAGAACTACTTAAACCTAACTAACCTAAGGACATCACACACATCCATGCCCGAGGCAGGATTCGAACCTGCGACCGTAGCAGTCACGCGGCTCCGGACTGAGCGCCTACAACCGCTAGACCACCGCGGCCGGCGTAGAGGGAGACCAAGAGATGAGTACACTAAGCAGATTCAGAAGGATGTAGGTTGCAGTAGGTACTGGGAGATGAAGAAACTTGCACAGGATAGGGTAGCACGGAGAGCTGCATCAAACCAGTCTCAGGACTGAAGACCACAACACCAATACAGACAAATAAATGGTTACAATTTCAGAAATATTGGATGATTTATTCTAGAGAAAGAGTTTCACAAATTTAGCAAGTCAATTTAATGGTTCACCTCTAGATCTTATTGAGGGAGTTGTTTGGCTTGGGAGTGATTGACAGTGTTGTTAAACTCTCTCCTGAGAAATATCGTTTCGAATTGTCTCCACGTGGCGCGTTATATCGTCAGAATACTGAGATGATTGGAGGTCACCGCCCATTATCCTGAGCTGGGAAGAGTTCAGGCGGCCTTGCTCAGCAAGTACGACTTGGAAAGCACAGCGACAAGCAGTAGAAATTTTCGTCGTGTGCGGGGAGGAATTATGCTGAAATGTAAGCACAAGATAGCTTGCATGAAGGGCAGTTTAATGGGTTTTAGAATATCGTCGACGTACCACTGCGTTGCAAAGATGTCACGGATGACGATGAAAGCAGTTCTGCTATGGAATGAAATTGCACCCCAGACGATCAGTCATGGTTATCGAGCTGTACGGCGAATGGCAGTGAGATTTCTATCCTACTGCAGACTCCAGATACGTCTTGACTGATCATAATGGCTCAGCGGGCGTGATGTGACCATAGCGTAGCTATTTTTCTCGCAGTGTACTTCGCAAGGTTTCTCTTTAGCTGGTTTGCTGCGGCGCTGTATTTTAATATTAACCACATTCGAGCAGTACCGAGTTTCAGTTGACCCAAGGTAAGTCAAAAACTGTTAGAGCCAGTTTAACGTTACAATCAGGAAACAGTAAAATCGTTCTCAGTCAAGTTTTGCATTTCAAAATTGTCATTCGATCCAGTTCAGTAAAGTTTGGGATATATCTCATTTACTGTGCGAGACGATTTCATCCTTACAGTGCAGCGTTACATGCTCAGATGTGCATCTTTTAATGTTTGGAATTTTATTTATTGAGATTGCATATATAAATTTACAGAGAATTTTTGCAGAAGCATTTTGTACATTTATTCATTCATTCCAAATTTTTAATTATCATATTATGTAGACTTTTTAATCGCTTAGTGTTGTGTGTTGGAACTGTAAAACAAGCACACAAACGCGAATGTTAAGTGGAAAACACGCCATTACACACACACACACACACACACACACACACACACACACACAAACACAAACACACACACACACACACACACACACACACACACAAAGTATGTTGCATACGAACTGTCTGCTAAGATAAGAGGTTTAGAAATTTTCTGTGGATTTCGTAGTCAGATGATGGTACTTTATGAATAGAAAAGTTACAACATGCACACAAGCTGCTTTGTTGGCTAACATTAACAGTTGTCTATTTCTGAACCGTGGTACTGGTTAAATCTTTAGAAAATCAAAATTACAATGCCACCACACTTATTTAAAGAAAATAGGAAGCCAAGGATCACTGGTCATGGACAAGCTTGTGATTGTTTTACAATTTTAATTTGACGCAAAACAGGCTTTATTATAAACTTAAATTCGGACATTTGCCCTCTTACTGATACACTACACAAATTTTCACTTTAATTCAATTACACAAACACGAATAAGAATCGTATTTCGCATCAGCAACCAAAAACGTAGATAGTAGGCACGGTGAATAATCAAACAATCGTTCTTGTTTAACCATGTCTCAAAAGGCTAGTAACACTATACACTTCCACCCCAAAGTTGCACAGCCACATAACATCACAACTTCATTAAAAAAATAAAGGTCTTAAATCTTAATAAAACTGAACTACCCACATTAAGGTTCAAATGGTTCAAATGGCTCTGAGCACTATGGGACTTAACATCTTAGGTCATCGGTCCCCTAGAACTTAGAACTACTTAAACCTAACTAACCTAAGGACATCACACACATCCATGCCCGAGACAGGATTCGAACCTACGACCGTAGCAGTCCCGCGGTTCCGGACTGTAGCGCCTAGAACCGCACGGCCACCGCGGCCGGCTCCACATTAAGGTCCACAGTGAAACATGGTTATACTAAAAATGCAAAGTGGGCCAACCAAGGTCGCAAAACTGGCACACAGGGAAAATAAGTTCCACATTCATTACAGATACACAAATGATTAACATAGGTGTTGAATAAGAATGGCTAGTAATAACCTGTAAAATAACTTACAGAAACGGTAATATTAAAAAGTGGCTCCAATTAACTTCAGAGAAGTGCGTTAAGGCCCATAGCAGTATTTGGAAGCAATAACGCTACGGCCGGCAGGCAATATGAGCGTTCACTCCCCACGACTTGTGCACAGGCTCAAAAGCAGGCGGTATATACAGGGTGTTTCAAAAATGACCGGTATATTTGAAACGGCAATAAAAACTAAACGAGCAGCGATAGAAATACACCGTTTGTTGCAATATGCTTGGGACAACAGTACATTTTCAGGCGGACAAACTTTCGAAATTACAGTAGTTACGATTTTCAACAACAGATGGCGCTGCAAGTGATGTGAAAGATATAGAAGACAACGCAGTCTGTGGGTGCGCCATTCTGTACGTCGTCTTTCTGCTGTAAGCGTGTGCTGTTCACAACGTGCAGGTGTGCTGTAGACAACATGGTTTATTCCTTAGAACAGAGGATTTTTCTGGTGTTGGAATTCCACCGCCTAGAACACAGTGTTGTTGCAACAAGACGAAGTTTTCAACGGAGGTTTAATGTAACCAAATGACCGAAAAGCGATACAATAAAGGATCTGTTTGAAAAATTTCAACGGACTGGGAACGTGACGGATGAACGTGCTGGAAAGGTAGGGCGACCGCGTACGGCAACCACAGAGGGCAACGCGCAGCTAGTGCAGCAGGTGATCCAACAGCGGCCTCGGGTTTCCGTTCGCCGTGTTGCAGCTGCGGTCCAAATGACGCCAACGTCCACGTATCGTCTCATGCGCCAGAGTTTACACCTCTATCCATACAAAATTCAAACGCGGCAACCCCTCAGCGCCGCTACCATTGCTGCACGAGAGACATTCGCTAACGATATAGTGCACAGGATTGATGACGGCGATATGCATGTGGGCAGCATTTGGTTTACTGACGAAGCTTATTTTTACCTGGACGGCTTCGTCAATAAACAGATATGGCGCATATGGGGAACCGAAAAGCCCCATGTTGCAGTCCCATCGTCCCTGCATCCTCAAAAAGTACTGGTCTGGGCCGCCATTTCCTCCAAAGGAATCATTGGCCCATTTTTCAGATCCGAAACGATTACTGCATCACGCTATCTGGACATTCTTCGTGAATTTGTGGCGGTACAAACTGCCTTAGACGACACTGCGAACACCTCGTGGTTTATGCAAGATGGTTCCCGGCCACATCGCATGGCCGACGTCTTTAATTTCCTGAATGAATATTTCGATGATCGTGTGATTGCTTTGGGCTATCCGAAACATACAGGAGGCGGCGTGGATTGGCCTCCCTATTCGCCAGACATGAACCCCTGTGACTTCTTTCTGTGGGGACACTTGAAAGACCAGGTGTACCGCCAGGATCCAGAAACAATTGAACAGCTGAAGCAGTACATCTCATCTGCATGTGACGCCATTCCGCCAGACACGTTGTCAAAGGTTTCGGGTAATTTCATTCAGAGACTACGCCATATTATTGCTACGCATGGTGGATATGTGGAAAATATCGTACTATAGAGTTTCCCAGACCACAGCGCCATCTGTTGTTGAAAATTGTAACTACTGTAATTTCGAAAGTTTGTCTGCCTGAAAATGTACTGTTGTCCCAAGCATATTGCAACAAACGGTGTATTTCTATCGCTGCTCGTTTAGTTTTTATTGCCGTTTCAAATATACCGGTCATTTTTGAAACACCCTGTATTTATATATAGTCCGACCCTCCTCATGATGCGCGGTCCTGACAAGAATCCATAACCGCACTGACGCCAGGAAACGAGCAGACTTAGCAAATTGCCTGCAGCACAAACAGATTACAATGAAAACAAGGTCAAATCACAGCCACACTGGAACATATAATAATCATGCCCACAAATTCTTATGGAGCAACACTCTAACAGTACCCGTGACCCAGTAAATTAGCAGGAAACTTAGAGATCACTTTCAGTTGCCTTAAGGCACTTTCAACATTAAATAAACATACCAAATCCTGCCGGCTGCCGGTTGCGTACACAACGGCAACCAGTCTCCAACCGGTCCTAAAACAAGTTAAGACTTGCATGAAAAGCACTTAAAACACACACTCCAGAAATGATGAGAAACGAAATGAGGAACATCAGCCTCCTTAAAATAGCCACTGTGGAACCAAGTTCAGAACCATCTCCGGCAGTTACCATACCAATATAAGTATCAACGATCTTCTTAGTCAAACACAGAGTAACTTGGAGCTTGCAAATTACGAGATGGGAAGCTGTTCAGCGTGAGACGACGAACCCACCACAATTTTGAACGTCAAGGTGCCCAATGATCGGCACCGTACATCCGACGCGACAGAGACAAGAACGGCGATCACGGCGAGGCCCATGCACCACGGTTAGGGTCGCCGGCTTGTTTTCAACACAAGTTGGCGCTATGAACGCCGACCGGAGACACACTGGTCACACGTTCGCCAGGAAAACCCGCCGGGGAGGGGGGGGGGGGGGGGGAAGGGGAGCAGTCAATGATAGCGACGAGACAGCCGAATATCGATATCAGCGACGCAAGTACAACACTCTAGCGCCAGCCGCCACGGCTCATTTCCTTTTACGTATTATCATTTGTATTTTCACGATTCCCGCAAATTTAGAGTACTTTTTACATTATTTGCATGATATTTTCGCGATTTGATGAAAAGGAATTTTGCAGAATGAGGTAAGTGTAGTGCAGATTTTACGAGACTCGATTTAATATACGTTGGATTTTTATTAGTTTTTTAGTGTTTGAGACAAGTAATCTTTTCTTGGACAGTCAATAATTGAGTCTTTCTTTTTTGGGCGTTTCATTTTTGCTACCAATTGACATAATGACTACCAAAACCGTGCCTACTCCGCCTTCTGTTGACATTAGTGTGAAATTTGCTAACGTCAATATTGTAGAATAATTAATACAGTTAAAAAGGTCACAGGACGACACGACAGCACATTTTAAGAGAAGTACCAGGATAGTGGAAGAAAGTAATAGGTCATAGAGAGAGACAATTACCCCACAGGAAGATAGTACTCTGAAAGAAGAAGAGAAACTGGAGGTGATAAAAAAGTCACAGGAAGAATATTCTCTGTCACTGGAAGAAATAAAATCCCAGATACAAAATTTGCCATATCGTATCAGGTAAGAGATCAATGACGTATTCCAAACAATAACTCTTATATTTAGACCAGGTTCCATAATAATGAGAATTAACAACATCAATACAACGAAACACCTTCAAGAGATAAGTGGGTTGATAAAATGGTTTCAAATATTGAAAAGAAAAAATGTTAGCCAAAATAAACACCGTACCGCCGCGTGTTGTGACCGGTGAAGTAAACAAAATAAAATGCTACTACCTGCGAAATAGGTGAACAAATCGAAGCATTGTAACACAGAAAACTGACAAATAACAACCAGCTGCTGTTTCTGAGAAAGTTGACGAACTTTCTGCAAAAGTGACAAATTTCTCTACCAACACAGGCAGGAATTCTAAAAATACTTTACTGGTTCATTTTTCGGAACAGAAGAATACAAAACCTAGGAACATTATACAGATGATCGAATTAAAATCAACTAATAGTAGAAACAGAAAGTAAATACGATGCATGTCGAGCTCACACAAATGGAAACTAAACTTAAACGAGGTGGCGATGCCAGTGATTTTGGTCACCCCCATGCAGATAATGTTTATGAACACGGAAACTTCTAGCGTTTAGGCGATCACTGTCGGGAACAAAATTTGCCTCTTTGGCATTATAGTGAACAGCCAAAGTGGCGCAACAAAGATCATTCAGGTACACCGAAGAATGGCAGTTTCAACTAAAAGCGTTTTGTTACGGTTAAAAAATTTACATGTCTCGAAATTTCCACAAAAAAGTGTGAATTGTTGAACATCTTTCATTTTGTATGTTTGTACATTGTTACATTCTTTCATCAGGCAGACTACTATTTTGTTATGGTATATGCACTGCTGCAGTTTTTAAGTTGTATTTCCCAGTCACAGGCATTACAATTTAATGAAAAGAATACATGATATTTTGTACAAAGTCCTTGGATGTGTACTTAAGGGCCACTTTGTATGTTTAAGGGAGTTACGCCTTCGAAGAAAGTTAAACTGACAGGTGTAATTTAAGGATTGTTACTTAGCTAATGGAAATAACTAATGGAAAATCTTAAGACGCGTATGAGTGTTGGATATAGAAAAGAAGAATGCACAGAATCCATTTACTTTCTTATAATATAAGCATTGCATTACATTTTTCTGTCATGGCCTTACACACTGACTTAACTTACGTCGTGGGATAACTTCTACTAACGTGTCGGACCTCGTTTTGCCCGGCGTAGTGTAGCAATTCGTTGCATTATCCCTGGAGGATTTGTGCTCTAACTGACCGCTCTGTTATGTTCCATAATGTACGATGGAATTCATGAAGGACGATTGGGGTGGTCAAATCATTCGCTTGAATTGTCCAGAATGCTTTTCGAACCATTCGTGAATAATTGTGAACCGGTGACATGGCGCGTTGTCATCCACAAAAATTCCATCGTCTGGCAACACAAAGTCCGTATTTCGCTGTAAACAGACTGGAAGCAGCCGGACATAACCTTTTCCAGTCAATGATCGGTTCAGTTGGACGAGAGGACCGTACCATACCATGCAAACAAAGCCTACACCAACAATTTTCACAGTCCTTTGTTAGCAACTTTCCTCGAGAGTTTCGTGGGATCTGCTCCTCTCTTGAACCCTGCCATCACTTCTTACCAACTGAAATCGGGTCTCATCTGCCCAGGTCACGGGAAGTTGCGGTAGCAGAGAATCTGGCGTTTCGAATGAGACACCCAAGTGTCGCGTGTTTCGTCCACGAGCTATGCTACTGATGAACCTGCTAGTGCCCCCCACGCGGTGGACCCAACTTCACAGAAGGGTGAGTGGTGGTTGGTAAAGCTTTCTCGTCGTTTCAGGCGGAGGGCCGATAGGGAAACTGACTGTCTAGCCTGTGCGCTGCATGAACAGTGTCCGAGCAGGCACACCTCGAGGCAGCAGCTTGAAGCTGACTGACTGTAGCCAACAGCACACTCAGCTTTTCCGAACTTTGGCCAACTCTTTCTGAGACCGCAAACAGCATGCACACGTCCCTCCCATTGTAGCAAGTCTTGGAATCCTAGATATGCAACGGCGAGAGGTGATTACTTGTTATTGGCAGCAACGATAGGTGCGTAGTTGAGCTTCTTACACAGATAGCGTTCATGGCTGGATAAAAAGCCGATGTGTACTCAGTATGTCTACCGGGGGTCTCATTTGGGATGTGGAGATTGCCTTGCCTGCGGCTATCCAGGAGAGTATTGAGCACTGTCCTCCAAATTGATGGTCAGGTCCTGCAGTAAATGGCACCACTTCTGTCTCTAAGCTGGTGGTAGGTTTTGTTCCAAAAATGATTAGCTTTGAGACAGAAGTGATGAAACTTTCTGGAGGACCTGACCATCATTTTGCAGGAGAATGCTGAAGCTTGTACATTGAAGCTGTTACTGATTTGTCTGACTGATGAGATGCTAAGTGCTATACCACCTACTGCACTCCCCTGACTTAAGCCCTCGTGAGGTAAACTGGATTTCTGATTTGAAGGAAACACTTCAAGGCATTCGCTTCAGAACTGCTATAAATTCGTCGGGCAATAGACCGCGCAGCAAGAACTGTCAACTCAACTGGCACTGCTATCCTACGACTTCCAAATCGCTGGCAACGGGTTGTAGAGAATGCTGGTGACTACTTTGAAGGTCAGTACAACTTTGAAACACGTATCTCTTTTGTACGAGCTGTAAGTAAATAGTTGCCACTATTAATGTTCCAATCGTCGTATATGCTGAGCACCACGCTGAAGAAATGAATTTACTTGTGTGCTTTCTCGAAAATTCTTTGATTTGTACACTTCCCATTTCTACCCTTCTACTGCCAGTTTTCTTCTCTGCCTATTACTGTATCTTCTCTGTAGCACGGTAGCTCTTTAGGATATCATTTCATAAAGAGTGAGCCAACTCTGAAATGAGAACCAGAGACTAAGATTATGGCGTTCAGTGGAACAGTGAGAGACAGTCCTAAACGTCCATTTAACAAATCTTAATAGTACTGTTGCAGCCTATAGACTGGCTATGCATGAAAAATACACTTGCCTACTTCTAATCGCAACCTTCAAACTAGCATTTTTTACTGAAAGCGCGAAGTGCGTTAAGTAACGCAATACATTTTTTTTCTCCGCCAGTTTCGGTTGGCAAAATTTTTATTGTGGGACATCGCAGCATATTTCCGTTTCATCCGGTGAAAGTTCAAAAAAATGGCTCTGAGCGCTGTGGGACATAACATCTGAGGTCATCAGTCCCCTAGAACTTAGAACTACTTAAACCTAACTAACCTAAGGACATTACACACATGCATGCCCGAGGTAGGATTGGAACCTGCGACCGTAGCGGTCGCGCGGTTCCAGACTGAAGCGCCTAGAACCGCTCGGCCACATCGGCCGGCCCGGTAAAAGTTCCATGAAGTTCCGGTAAGTGGCAACGCTTTAAGTAGCCTTCAAAACGGCATCTGTAACGGAGGGGCGTTCAGAACACAGAGCTGCCATTGAGTTTCTTTTTATGGAAAACGAGAGCATCGTAGATATTCTTACGAACTTGTAGATTATCTACAGAGACGTGGCAGCGAAGAAAAGTGATGTGAGTCGTTGGGCAAGGTGTCCGTCAACGTCGCAACAAGTTCGTGCAAACTTATCCTATCGCCTTCTCGCTGACCGGCCGCGCGTACCCTCAGGAAAGAAACGACCTCAACGTTTTCGTCACCAAGAAATACAAACGAACATCTCTTTTTACATGACAACATACAGTTTCAGGCAAGTCTGCGCACCTGAGAGGGGCTCACAAAACTTCATTGGACCGTTCTTCTCATCCACCCTACAGCACGGATTTCGCACCATCTGACTTCAACCCGTTTGGCCCAATGAAAGATGTACTCCGTGGGAAGCAGTACGCGGATGGTGGGAAGGTTAATGCAACAAGTCATCGGGTCTGGCGTCTACCAGTAGAGAGTTACCATACGGTCATGTAGGCCCTCTCATTAAGGTCGCGTTATCTCTGTTCAACGCGACGTACTCATCTTGAAAAACTGGATTTTGTAGCCAAAACATTGGGGAAGAATTTGGATCATTGAAATCCTGAATAAATCCAACCTGCTTACAGAAAAAAAGTTATTCTATTATTTATTAACCACCCCTCATGTTACATTACGAAAGAATTTCAACTATGACTCGTGCCTTGGTATAGGCTTGTATGTGTCACTCCGTGGACAAACACCCGCCGAAATGGGACTGCATCTTAATGGGTGCTGTAACGGAAATATACAATAAAATATGCAGGATTCGTATTTTGCCAGAAATTTTAATTTTTAACTTTTTATAGTTTTAAAAAAATCAATAACTGAAATTTTGATCACAGAATTAATTTGAAAATTTTATTGTAGTGTACTGAGAAGGTTATAAGACCATTTAACTACAATTATCAATTAAACCATTAACAAGGTTTTTAATTTTGCAAATAAAAAATTAACGTTTTTTCTACATACAGTCATCTAAAAATAAGAATGTAATTCCTGGGTCTCGTATTGTTTAGTTCTAGGGAGACAGCGACACGTTGCGAACAGTTCCTGAAAATTTCATAGCATTAGCGCATATACTTTTTGAGAAAACGCTTCTAATAAGGCAAAAAACATAAAACAGAGAAAATGTGGTTAAAAAATTTTCTTCTCGCACTTAAACATGTAATAAGCTTACCTCAATTTTAAAATCCTCCATACTGATACTCTTCATCCACCAGGTTTCTTTTCGCTCCTCTTCGAATCTGCTTAGCCTGTATTTGCAGGCAATGCACTGATCTGTTAGCTTTCTTGACCCTCCTCTTGTCGATGTTGTAAAATGCTTTTGTTGTAAACACAACCGGATCTATACCAACTCTCTTCAGGACTTCAAATCTCCCATTATTTGTGTTATTGTAACATAAAACTACATGATAGACACCTGTTCTGAGTACTTCAAGTCAGCAGAATGACCTCTTTGAGCATCTAATCTAAATTAAGTTATTGAGGCTTTCACTTCCATTTTGTGTGTTTCCGTGAAGACAATTCCTCAATAAACCAGGGTTTGCGAGAATCGTTAATGTGGGCTTAATTGCATTCATAACAGGTTCTAGTAGTGAGTGTTTATGTGAATACGTCTCATTTCAGTTGGTGAACTTACACCAATCGTCTTTCGGACATAGACTGTGTATCTGTGTTTGGTCAGTGGATAGTTTATGAAAAAAAAAACAGTCCACAGAGTAGGCCTCATTGCCCCTAAATTATGTTTGTTTTTCCTAATAGCTCAACCATAAAAAATCTGAAGAGAATCAATTTCTTTCAGTGTAAGCCTGCCTTTTCCTCGTAGGGTTTTCCATCCTCAAGTACTTCACTTTTCTAGTCTTTCAGCAAGCGACGAAACCT
The DNA here is from genome assembly GCF_023898315.1 of Schistocerca nitens. NCBI lineage: Eukaryota > Metazoa > Arthropoda > Insecta > Orthoptera > Acrididae > Schistocerca > Schistocerca nitens. The sequence goes on from NC_064615.1 coordinate 958,119,439, forward strand.
ACCCCTAAGCCTCTTTTGGATGTGGCAAACACATTCCAACTTTTCTATTGTTGTATTGTACGGATTTTTATCTGTTACAGCTTTTAAAGAAGAGGATTGTCCATCTCCAAGGTATTTAGTATATTTAATACCATACTGGTCCTCAGATCTGGAGAACATCCTCGCAATTGCAGCAGCCTCCATGCCCCCATTTGAGACACTATAATATTTAGAGCATGCTACTGCATGTTTTTCTTGCCACATTTTCTCACTGTCTTTTCCACTACCCTTTATGTATAAATCTTGACTTTCACGTAAAGGTTTGCGAATTCAATCTCCCACCTACTAACATGTGTTAGTATCGTCAAAACGTAAATAACCCATATGCACGAAAGTTTTCAGGCAAAGATATAGATGCCAGCCGGAGATATAGATGTCAGCCAAAGATATCGAAAGAAAATAGCCTTCACACTGACAAAAAATCGTCTGAAGCAAGCAGCTTCCCAAACTTCGGAAAAGGTGGGAAGGCAGCCAGTGCAGAGTTAATCAGCTTGACAATGTAAAGGCATTTCTAAAGCTGCTATCACGATAAAATTGAGACACAACATAGATCAAAATGTGTAGATCAAGAAAATAATATTTTTAAAAAATCGATCTTTTGGACCAAATTCAATTACATCCCTCAATACGTTTTACTGTCACGTCTATTGCAAAAGTTAGCCTCAGTAGATGGGCAGTAGTTAGCTGCCCAAGGAGCATTTTTATTTTAATATTTAATATCTTGTCAGAGGATGTCCAAAAATTGCGTTGACACATACACGCTTTCGAGAGAGGAAGGTATAATAAGCTTCGCAACTCGCTGCTAGTACAGAAACTCAAGTTTCCATGAACAAATGAATATAGAAATAGCACGCTATTGTGTCGCAGGGTATAACAACAACGTCACCCTGTGCCCAATATTCATTTGAAGCAACAGGTGTTTTGCCATGGTGGAGGAGGAATAAACTAGAAAACAACCATTTGTATGTGTGAAGCGTGGATTAAAGCGTTCAATTTGTTCCAGGTATCACACCTCTGCTAATGGAACACATTTACAGTTTAGTACTTTGCATGAATTAATTTTCTGCTTTTACCCTCCACAGCCTCATAAAAAGCAGCTTCGTTAAAGGCCATCTGATCCCAACAATCGGACATTTCACCGTCTCAGTTCTACTTTAAGGCCAAGCTTCTGTGCTCGTCCTCCATGCTAATAATAAGTCACGACTTGCCTTACACTCCTTCATGCTTTATTAGGCTTGAGTCTATGAGTATAGGGCGTCTGCAGCTAGTCCCACTTTTACATTCCACCCCACGGGCGTCAGATAGCCGGAAATGGAGTGCACGTATGCATCAGATGCCGGCAGTGGTAGTGCGGGATCCAGCGGAACCAATGGTGCGCGCCGACTGAGCCATGGCTCCAGCATCTCTGAACTATGAGCCTCTTCTGCCATTGGACTATAGGATGACTGGTGGCAATAACATGGCCCACTAGTACTTGGCGTCCCTTCGCTAGGACACCACGTTTTGTCAATACTGGAGAGAGCCTCATCCTCGTTGATGTTGCTGAATTATTTGTTGTGAGTCTTCGTACACTTGGAGAAATACGAGTTAAGTAACCTTCTGCTTACTGTATTTACTTTTTCGCTAATCATTTCTCCTCCTGTCCAGCTTTCCTATGACAGTTGCTGCAACACACTGTAACCCATCTCAAAAAAAAAAAAATGATTCAAATGGCTCTGAGCACTATGGGACTTAACATCTGAGGTCATCAGTCCCATAGAACTTAGAACTACTTAAACCTAACTAACCCTAGGACATCACAGACATCCATGCCCGAGGCAGGATTCGGACCTGCGACCGTAGCAGCATCGCTGTTCCGGACTGAAGCGCCTAGAACCGCTCGGCCACAACGGCCGGCTGTAGCCCAGCTCTCCTTACTGTTGTGCACAAAGCGATACACGGCACGCAGCGCCCTAGTTCTCAGACTTGTCACACTCGTGGAACTATAGTTGGAACGAAGGAAGCTCTTTAGAACTGATTAAAGCGTTGCACTTCGGTTTGTGAAGTATGCAACCTGAACATTAGACTCTTACTGTCTATATTTCAGCACTCTAGTAGATGAGCAGTGCACTTCTAGGCACTACAACCAGCAGTGCTACATAGGCCATTTATTCTGGTGAATCACGATACATTTTAATGCAGTTAGGTCGCTTTTACAATTTAGTGAGACTCTGCAGACGTGAAACATACATTTGCCAGAACCGTCCCGGTAGGTATAAATGTGGATTCTCAGTTTTAAGGAACAAACTTTTTGAGCCAGATGGGCGCCTGTTTTATTTATGACAACGATTTAAAATTTAGAAGAATAACAGTAAGAATAAAAGCGATTGCCATTGTCGAAGCGTAACCACACTCGGAATCTATGTGGGACAGCGACGGCGGCACGAAATGCAAGATGCACGTGGCCGCCAAGTGTCCCTTACATGCGACGGTCAGTCAAATGTCCTGTCACCAGCCAGACGGTGTCCTGGGTCGACAGCGGCGGGAACCTACAAGCAGAAGGATCGCGTGAGTGCCTCTCAGTCGTCGTTGTCAACCCAACATCCAACACCCTTCATAACAGGTTAAGACTTCTTATGCATTCGCCGGTATTAACCACGAACTTTAACGTCAGCTAAATGTTGGAAAGATGTAAATTTTCAGATAAGCAGACCCCTGAACCTATTACGCAAAATATAAAAACTGCCAACCAAAATCTCTTCCAGATGATCTATTAACCATTTCAGCGCTGCAGACGTGAAACCCCGCCACGCCGTACCTTTCCACAGGGGCTGAGGACGTCGTTAGCCGTTGCGGTAGTATTCCCCATGGGCGGTGCAGTCGGCATACATCGTCACCACCTGGCCGGTACCTAAGTCCTAATGACGCCTTTTACCGTCAGCCAGTTTCGCTACGTGTGGTCCTACGGACGTCTATAGCCGCTCAGCGGCATTTCCGTTGGATTTCACAGTTGCTGCTCGACATTCCTGCTAGCAGGTTCGTGTGGTCATCTGAATTCTGCTTCTGTGGTGTCTCTTGGCTTTCAGCGGTATTTCCGTCGGATTTCACAGTTGCTGTTCGACATTCAAGCTAGCTGGTTCGTATGATCAACTGCATTCCACTTCTGTGGCGTCGTTCAGCTTTCTGGTCATTCGTCAGAAGTTTTAGAGTGCTAACACTTTTGAGTTCCACAGACATATTACACGTCGGCATGGTTGTACTGGAGATACTCACAAGGAGAGACAGTAACAGCGAGTGTGACATCATCAATGACAGTAGTGATGATGATGATTCTTCAGAAGACTCTCATAGTAAAACTCGTCCACATACTTCACCTAGTAGAGCTCACCAGGATAGTTCTTCTTCAGATTCTGAAAGTGAAGACGAATCGATCCGTAAAAGGCCACACCTTAGAGACAAATTTGATTGGCATAAAGGTGATTTCAGTCCAGCACTGCATGCATTCTGCCAGTCATGTAGATGACAGTTTAAAATTAGGGAAATAATTGATATAGTTCGTATGGCGTTCCACATTGCATTTAATCCGTACAAAAAGCTCTATCTCGATGAAAGCCTATTATTGTTCAAAGGTCGTTTATCTTTTAAACAACTTATTCCTTCGAAACGAAGTAGATTTGGAATCAAGACATTGGTGTTTTGCGACTGTTAAACTGGGTACGTGGTGGATTTCATTGTATACACAGGCACAACAACAGAAATTTAACTCCGTAATATAGGGAAATGCGACGATATAGTGGCAACACTAACGAAGCCGTGCTGTGAACGTGGACATACCCTGTATGTCGACAATTGGTATACAATTCTAGATTTTTTTCCTATGGATTCACAACCAGCAGCAAGCGGTACTGTACGTAGAAACAGGTGGAGTTTGCTGAAGCTACGTAAGAAAGTGAAACGAAAAAAGTTGAATTTATGTTATCTGACTCGATGCTTGCCATCAAGTGCTGCTACAAGAGAGAAGTTTTGACGTTGACTGCCTGTAACACTACAGAAATGCGGGACACGAAGAAGACAAAAACGAAGACCGGCGAGTAAGTTATGAGGGCACAATGTGTTGTCCACTATAATGCAGATATGGGCGCTGTGGGCCGGCCTGACATGCTATTAAGCTAAATCTGTTAAACAGTAGAAAAAGATTTTTTTTCACGTCGTTAACCATTGTGTTTTGAGTCCTCTAACTCTTCATAAATCGACGATGGGGAGAAAAATACCATTAGCAGATTTTCGTTTATTTCTGGTACGACAACTTGTGGAAGAGATGGGAACAGAAGAGATGGCAAAGGAAGAAGCTCTGCTGACGAGGATCCTCATCACTTTACTGGAAGGTAGCTTCCAAATGCCGTTCCTAGCGACCAGTCCACGAAACGCTATGACGTAGATTTTCAGTCTGCTCGAAACAGAAAGTGCGCCGAGAAACTAAATCTTGAGTTCAAAAAATGCGACTTACCCTAGCGTGTTGTAACATGTTTTGAAGCATGCCACGTAAAGAAGAACTTTTAGTCAATTTGCTACATCTGTAAAATGAAATTAAGTCCTTCCTTCTGAATAAAAAATTATTTAAAATTTAAAGAAATAGAAAAAAATCAAAAAATGAAAAGTAGGTACAAAATACAAAAAAATACTTCGCAATTGCTCGTCCAAAGCACATATGAGAAATAAGGATGCGAAATATAACAGAGACAAATAAATAAACAAACAAAAACAACAATAAATAAATAAAAACAAAGGTTTATGTGATCTTGAAGAGTCTCTCCAGGTGAATTCCTGTGCTGACAATCACGTAATCTACAAACATGTGAAACATCTAGTCTGTGCTGACAAACACACACTGGATGTGTTCAAGTCCAAGACCATAATGAGCAAAACAAAGAAAGAATTATTCATATCGATCGTTTCAATCGTGAATAACGAAAATCGTGGAAACCCCAAAGAAAAAGCTCTTCAGTATTTCCAAATTTTCAAATTTTCTAGGCAACTTTTGCAAACTCTTCTTTCATACAAACCTTGCCTTAACAGTTATGAACGCAACAAAAAAAAAGGAATCATCCAAATCGGTTAAGCCTTACTGAGTTTAAGTGAGACCAGGGCACAGCAGTTCATTTTTACATATAGTAATGTTACTTACAAATGTGTAACCGAATACTGATGTTTCTACACAACCTAATTAAACGTCACCTCTAATTCCTAAAGTCTTTTTGTGCCTCAGAAACTCGCGCATTTAGTATTTCCCAATCGAATTCCTAAACAAATGTTATACATCATCCTTTATTTCTACTGCATTATAACAATTGCATCCCGTATAAAAAGTATTCAGAGACGTTGACTTGTTAGTTTCGAGTTCACCTGGGCATAAATTATTGAGTTAATGAGCTAAAAATTTAGTGATTAGCTTCGAAAGTGAGTCTGAGCATTCTGACGCTCCCCTCGAAAGTTATTTCAAAAAATTGTTCAAATGGCTCTGAGCACTATGGGACTCAACTGCTGTGGACATAAGTCCCCTAGAACTTAGAACTACTTAAACCTAACTAACCTAAGGACAGCACACAACACCCAGCCATCACGAGGCAGAGAAAATCCCTGACCCCGCCGGGAATCGAACCCGGGAACCCGGGCGTGGGAAGCGAGAACGCTACCGCACGACCACGAGATGCGGGCCCGAAAGTTATTTGCACGGGGAATTATTGCGCGATTACTGACGATTGTCGACGTTTCATCGTAATCATCGTAAAGGATTCCCCAGCGGTTACATCGTAAGTTACGTACAAAAAGCTGGTACCTAAGTATCAGTATGTCAAATACACTGAAGAGACGAAGAAAATGGTACACCTGCCTAATATCGTGTCGGGTCGCCGCGGGCACTCAGAAGTGCCGCAGAATGACGTGGCATGGAATCGACTAACGTTTGAAGTAGTGGTGAAGTGAACTGATACCATTAATCATGCTGGGCTGTACTCAGATCAGTAAGAGTACAAGAGGGGGGGGGGGAGATTTCTTCCGATCAGCACGTTGCAAGGCATCCCAGATATGCTCAATAATATTCATGCCTGAGGAGTTTTGCGGCCAGCGGAAGAGTTTAAACTGGAGCCACTCTGCAGCAATTGTGGACGTGTGGAGTGTCGCATTCTCCTACTGGAATTGCCCAATTCCGTCGTAATGCACAATGGCCATGAATGGATGCAGGTGACCCGACACTATTGTTACGTGCGTGTCACCTGTCAGAGTCATAGCTAGACGTATTAGGGGTCCCATATGACTCCAACTGCAACACGCCCTACACCATTACAGAGCCTCACCACCTGGAACAGACCCCTGCTGACATGCACGGTCCGTGGATTCATAAGGTTGCCTCCATACCCATACACGTCCATCCAGCCGATACAATTTGAAACGAGAGTCGTCCGACCACGCAACGCGCATCGAGTCATCAACAGTAAAATGTCGGTGTTGACGGCCCCAGACGAGGCGTAAAGCTTTCTGTCATGCAGTCATCATTGGTACACGACTGGTCCTTCGGCTGTGAAAGCCCATATTGATGATGTTTCGTTGAATGTTTCCCACACTGACACTTGTTGATGGCTCAGCATTGATATCTGCAGCAATTTGCGGAAGGGTTGCACTACTTTCACGTTGAACGATTCTATTCAATCGTCGTTGGTCCCGTTTTTGCAGCATCTTTTTCCGGCCGCATTGAAGTCGGAGATTTGATGTTTTGCCTGATTCCTGACATTCTCGGTACGCTCATGAAATTGTCCTACCTTGGGGATTGTGTGTCCCATCGCTCGTGCGCCGACTATAAACCATGTTCAGACTCACTTAAATCTTGATAACCTGCCATTGTAGCAACAGTAACCGATCTAACAACTGCACCAGACACTTGTTGTCACATAATGGCGTTGCCTACAGCAGCGCCGTATTCTGCCGGTTTACATTCCTCTGTATTTGAATACGCATGGCTGTACCAGTTTCTGATTGTGCTTCGGTGTAAAAGTCAGCTGTGTACAGAGAGCTTATGATGATTTGCAATAACTAATCACAAATGAAAGAAAGGCTATGATGAGGAGTTACATGCAAGCAGCATAAGCAGTTCCAGTTTACATTATCTGCGTCGGGCAATTGATCTCTAGATTCAGAGCTATGCAATAAGTATACAGATACAATGTGTTTATTTGTAATGCAAGACAGTCACAACCGTCCTGGCTCCAGAAAATCAGCACAGGGCGAGGTCGGCCGAGAGAAGAGTTAAGGCAGAGACAGTATTCCACAGAGACGCCTATTAGTGCAGGTAAACAGATTGGGCGACTTCGAGGGCATGCTCGATACGGCCAGCCGAACGCTCAGCTGCAGCAGCCAATGGATTAATTCTCTGTCGTAAAAGACTACTTTGAAAGTAAAAATTATGGGAACAAAACGTTTCAGACACTTCGTGTCTTACTTTCTACGAGACTACTAGAGAGCCAGGACGTTAAAGGATCCGTTCTCCCAACTTGGTCTATTCATAGCATCAGAAACTGTTGTCCAAGAATCAATAAAAAATATGCGACACATTTACTTTGATTCAGGCGAGTGTTTGTCCAAAGAAAACGCCAAAGGGGAAGGGAACCATAAAAACGTGTGGTTTACCTGATGTGACAAAAATCGTGCGATACCTCCTGATATCATGTCGGACTTACTTGTCTTGGGCATAGTGTAGTAATTCGACGTGGTAGGGACTCTAAAGATCATTGGAAGTTCCCTGCACAAATGCTGAGAGGCGCTGCCTCTAAAACGGTCCATAATTGCAAAAGTGTAAGATGCAGTTCAAGAACGGACCTCTCGATATGTTGCATGCAAGTTCGATGGGATTCATTTCGGGAGATCTGGGTGACCAAATCATTCGCGAATAATGTGGCCCAGTAACGTGGCGCATTATCATCCACAGAAATTCGATCGTTATTTGCAAGCATAAACTGCATGAATGGCTGAAACTGGTCTCCAAGTAGCTGAACATAAACATTTCCAGTCAACGGTCGGTTCATTCCATGCGAACACAGCCCACACCATAGCAGTTACAAGGCAGTCAAATTTTAACCGCTGAGTGTCATGAGTGTCTTATAATTCTTTGTTGCGTTCAAATTTCCACAAACACTTCTTGGTCTTGCGGTCAGCGTTGACGTTTCTGAATCATGAGTTTCATGGTTCCATTCCTGCTCGGATATGTTTTTTTCTGCTCGCATTTGGATATGTGCGTTGTCTTTATCATCATCATGCGAGTCATCGATAAGGAGTCCAATAATAAGATCTGGACCAAATTGCTAAACATTTCAGCCGGGATTTTCCGCCTAATAAGGCAGTACGAGCATTTCATTTCATTTTATCGATATGTGGGCGCAGCCGTGGGTAGCAGGTGGAGTATAATGCTTATAAAATGCTCAAAGTGTTTAGCCGATACCAGTCCATACTTCCGTACTAATATTACAAATGGGAAAGTAACTGCGTCCGTTACGTTTTCACGACAAAACTGCAGAACCGACACCCATGAAATCTGGTGTCAGTTAGCTTGAACCCAGATGAAGAAGACAGAATACTTTACAAAGTGTGTAGTACAAGATATTTCTTGATCTGAAGGATATTACACAATCTAAGGAAAAATATTTGCTCTTTGATAAAGGTATTTACTCTTTCACTTTTGAACTTTTACCATATATGTGGAATAGTTTTTATTAGTTGATATGTTCTACGTATAATGATGTAATGTAGCCAATAAAATACTTATTCAAACTGTTTAATCTATACTGTACTAACACAGGCATTACTAATTTCGAAAATAGCTCACTATGTTACGTTTCCACTATTACAATGGTGAACCGAGTCCTGTGATATTTGGTACAGAGATGGCTTGAACTGCGAGAAGGTTCATAGGTTACCTTAGAAAGTTGTATCTTTTTTAGTATTATTAACATTTTTAAGTATGGTATACGTGACTGGTATCCAGACGACGCTGGCACGATGATCGGCGTCTCTCACTGTCTATGTATTATTCCCTGACAGTGCAAATCCAATGCTACCGTGCGCGTTGTTTATGTAGCTGAGTTCCTACACCACTTGGCATAGCTGCAGAGCTTTCGTAGGGATACAATAAGATCGGATGTAGCCCAGACAACCACATTTAAAACTGTTACTATAAGCCTCACAAACTTAAGTCTGCATTAGAGCATATTTCTAAGAGCGCTCAAGCTGCGAAATTTACTCGATTGTCATATACCTTATGTCCATCGGAACTTCGATGCAGAACGTCAAGCTGCCTCAACAGCCACAGAGACATCAGAACAGTCACAAGACCGTCGCATTTTAGACTCTGAACGTCACGCGTCTCTCACAGCTTCCAAGACGCTTGAAGACTTATAACGACGGCGTCATTTAAAGTCTGACGGCAAATATGGAGTTGTACCTTTACATGTGGAGGGTAGGAGGCTTCTGCTGAATCTGCATTTGATTATGATCTATTAACCGACTATGTTAATCAGAAATTAATCATCAAAGGGGCTGGATCGAAAATGCAGACATCATAACGCATTAAAATGGAAGGAAAAAACGGTGGTGTGTGTTACTCTGGTGGCAAAATCTACAGTACCAAGTGAGCCAGAATAACCCATAATTACTTTTGCATGAATGTCATGAATCGTGGAATTTACTAATATAAATAGAAAATATAATGCATGCTTTCAGGAACGACATACAGCAAAATAGCTGAACCACATTAATTAATAACTACATACCAGCACTGCATATATTTTTATGTACATGTCTCTACACCTCTGTAATCACAGATTATCGTAAACTGATTAGCTTCCTTATGCACCATCTATCATCATTACAAAGCTACAGATACTCAAGTGAAGCAGTGGGTAACAGCTAGTGATGAATAATTTCCTAATGTCACAGATATTATTGCACAATGAGATTTTCACTCTGCAGCGGAGTGTGCGCTGATATGAAACTTCCTGGCAGATTAAAACTGTGTGCCCGACCGAGGCTCGAACTCGGGACCTTTGCCTTTCGCGGGCAAGTGCTCTACCATCTGAGCTACCGATGCAAGACTCACGCCCGGTCCTCACAGCTTCACTTCTGCCAGTATCTCGTCTCCTACCTTCCAAACTTTACAGAAGCTCTCCTGCGAACCTTGCAGAACTAGCACTCCTGAAAGAAAGGATATAGCGGAGACATGGCTTAGCCACAGCCTGGGGGATGTTTCCAGAATGAGATTTTCACTCTGCAGCGGAGATATGAAACTTCCTGGCGGATTAAAACTGTGTGCCCGACCGAGACTCGAACTCGGGACCTTTGCCTTTCGCGGGCAAGTGCTCTACCATCTGAGCTACCGAAGCACGACTCACGCCTGGTCCTCACAGCTTCACTTCTGCCAGTATCTCGTCTCCTACCTTCCAAACTTTACAGAAGCTCTCCTTCGAACCTTGCAGAACTAGACCTCCTGAAAGAAAGGATATAGCGGAGACATGGCTTAGTCACAGCCTGGGGGATGTTTCCAGAATGAGATTTTCACTCTGCAGCGGAGAACTTCCTGGCGGATTAAAACTGTGTGCCCGACCGAGACTCGAACTCGGGACCTTTGCCGTTCGCGGGCAAGTGCTCTACCATCTGAGCTACCGAAGCACGTCTCACGCCCGGTCCTCACAGCTTCACTTCTGCCAGTATCTCGTCTCCTACCTTCCAAACTTTACAGAAGCTCTCCTGCGAACCTTGCAGAACTAGCACTCCTGAAAGAAAGGATATAGCGGAGACATGGCTTAGCCACAGCCTGGGGGATGTTTCCAGAATGAGATTTTCACTCTGCAGCGGAGAACTTCCTGGCGGATTAAAACTGTGTGCCCGACCGAGACTCGAACTCGGGACCTTTGCCGTTCGCGGGCAAGTGCTCTACCATCTGAGCTACCGAAGCACGACTCACGCCCGGTCCTCACAGCTTCACTTCTGCCAGTATCTCGTCTCCTACCTTCCAAACTTTACAGAAGCTCTCCTGCGAACCTTACAGAACTAGCACTCCTGAAAGAAAGGATATAGCGGAGACATGGCTTAGCCATAGCCTGGGGGATGTTTCCAGAATGAGATTTTCACTCTGCAGCGGAGTGTGCGCTGATATGAAACTCCGGTGCAGAGTGAAAATCTCATTCTGGAAACATCCCCCCCGCTGTGACTAAGCCATGTCTCCGCTATATCCTTTCTTTCAGGAGGTCTAGTTCTGCAAGGTTCGCAGGAGAGCTTCTGTAAAGTTTGGAAGGTATGAGACGAGATACGTGCAGAAGTGAAGCTGTGAGGACCGGACGTGAGTCGTGCTTCGGTAGCTCAGATGGTAGAGCACTTGCCCGCGAAAGGCAAAGATCCCGAGTTCGAGTCTCGGTCGGGCACACAGTTTTAATCTGCCAGGAAGTTTGATATTAGTGCACTTTGTAAGAGCTTGTCTCCTGCTCAGGAAGAGGATCAGATGGCTTAATGATGATATACTGATCAAATTTAGCTACATCTATCCTGAACGCACAACCAAAGGAGCGCTATATGTCTGTAGTGGCCAACCATCACTAGTATGCCGGCATCTATAGACCGTTTAAAATTAATTTATAGTTGACGTATATCACCTGCAACGATAATGCTGCCACATCAACTGCTGGTTGCAGCTCTGTTACAGACGACACTTGGTGCGTCACTTCACAAGTGTTGTTAATGAACCTGCAAGCGTCAATATTTATTGACAATTCTACAATCTGTGGCGCTTTAGAACAACAGATTTCTGTTTTAAGCAAACTATTCTCTACTGAAGCGATGGTGGGATTTTCAAGTTTGTTACTTCTAGTTTCATCATTTCACAAGATTATGACGTCGAACATGCAAAACAAAGAGTGTGCTGCAATTATTTTATCAATATCTGCTAAACAACAGAAAACAACAAAAACGGGACAATTGTCCGAGAATTGCTTGGAACCGAAGCTACTTGTAGCATGTTAATTTACTGACTAAAATCTTAACTATGGAAACAAAAGATACTGAACTATTTTTGTATGAGTTCTCCATTTCACGACTAATGTTTAATGTCGAAATGACGTAAAATTAAAAAAAAAATGCATCAATTGGAGAGGCAATCGCAATAAACGAGATAAGGTGTAACTGAGATATCATTCGATTGCTTGAAATTTAGTGCTGTGATACCTTCAAATACAATTAGCAAAGATGTTATCGAAACCTGTGAAATAATTGTATTTGTACTGCAATGATATATTCGCATAATTAACGTATATAATACGATGAGAGTGATACATATTTCATGTACAGTACATGGCGAGACCGCAGAGAATGCTCGATTGATCACTGAAATGTGATAAATATGACTATTGCATAGTCCTTTTAAAGCTCTTTTCTGTTAAAAGAGTACTACAAAAACTGAATCTGAGACATATTAGGCGCGTGGAGTGGCCGCACTGTCACGGATTGCCCCCCCCCCCCCCCCCCCCCCCGCCGGAAGTCCTGTCCTCCCTCGGGCATGCGTGTATGTGTTATGTGTTGATCTTAGCACGTGTTAGTTTAAGTAGTGTGTAAGTCTAGGGAGCAATGACCTTAGAAGTTTGGTGGTCCCTTAGGTATTCACACACATTACATTACATTGAGACATGTTACGTTAAAAGACGAACTGATAACATGAAAAGTGCACATAAGCAATATGTGACTGGTTCTTGAATCTCTGCCAATACCAGAATGGCGAATAATGTCAAAACGTCGATGCTTGACACCACAAGTTCAGTGCGAATTGCTCTGAGCACTATGGGACTTAACATCTATGGTCATCAGTCCCCTAGAACTTAGAACTACTTAAACCTAACTAATCTAAGGACATCACACAACACCCAGTTATCACGAGGCAGAGAAAATCCCTGACCCCGCCGGGAATCGAACCCGGGAACGGGAAGCGAGAACGCTACCGCACGACCGCGAGCTGCTGCTCAGCATTTGTGGTACTGACAATATATCAGTACGTTGTCTCAGGCGGTCAATACAACGACGGATTGATAACGTTATGAACATGTGAGGTTCCCTTTTCTTACATGTAATGCGAAGCAGTGTGGGCAGTTGCCGTTTTGTGGTAAGAAACCGAGATGCTCTGTCGACAGCTGAACTTCTAACATAGCCACAACTTCGTGATATACAATATTTCCGAGGATACGGAGCTCGACAACTTGTTGCAGAAATATTCATCACGCTTACGTTGTTCACAGCGATTAAAAATAACCTCTAAGAGCAAACTAAAGCCAAATGTAATTTCTCGCTTTCATTGGTTACGTGGAATTGTCCTCACACTGGCTTCAGGAGCTGACACGTTACTCGTTATAGGTCACACAGGCACGGTACATGTAAATAATGTACATTGTTTAAAAGTAAGGAAACCTTTTTGTTTACTTACCTACACCGATTGCCAACTGTAGGCAACTACTCGGTCCAAAAGAGGGTGGATACAACTCACGTCAGAATCACTGGAACTTTATGAAGTAGAGGAGCAGCTGGAGGTAATAAATTCGTAACACTACCTTCGAGAAGACCTCAGTATTCTGCGCTTCCAGGCACAGAATAGTCAGTTTCTCAGTTTCACTTATTTTTTGATTTTGGCCGGCAACATATTCTTTCACTTGCGTCCAAGTAAGTTCAGTAACGTTCAAAGTGGCAGTGATAAGGTTGTAGTCTTATGACTCTATGTCCAAATTTATAAGTCACCTCGTCGATAACATAGGTTGGATGCTATGGCTAGTGATGTGATAGGAGTTGTAATTATCTGCTGTAATTATCTGCGGTAACTCTGTGTTGTTGTAACCACTGGATAATGTCTTCCTTCGACAGGATACGGTTTTATTCTTACCCTTTAAACTTAATGGTATGGGACACAGTTGGTAATAATTACTGACTTGGCACCAAAGTAATTTCGAACCAATTTAAAAATGTTACATGATTCATTTCCTCATGGTACTCCAATATTTTCTTGGTTCTGAAAAGTAGTTTACGGCTGGGAAGAAAGCTGTGGGTGCGTACCAGAGTGAAAAAGAATAGTTCTACCATCTTTTCCAGTGGGGAGTGCCATTTCTTCACCTTTGTCGACACTCCAAACTTTCGTAACAGTATGACCTGTATTGGCACATTGTTCATCGAGCCATACAATGCCCTCGAAATTAATATCTTTCGTTTCACGCAAAGTCTTCAACGCCATGCGGTTACGTCTTCTCGTTCCATGAACATTTAACATCCTGAAATGTTTTTGTATTTAAAGCCGAGACTCTGCAGAAGCAGTCGCAATGACGATCTGCTGCCTTAAAAAAGTTCACCTTTATGCAGTTTTGTAAAAAGCTTGTTTAATGTAGGCCAACTTCTTTTATGATAATAATTCTTACGTGACGCAGGATCGCGTCCCTTGCGAAAGCATTCAGTTTTATTACGCGCTTCTGCAAACGTCTTTTCTTTCCCGATGTATGAAGATAAGAGGGTCCTCTTCACTTCTTTCTATCTCCTATTTCTCTTTCGTAATACAAAGTACGGTCGGTTCACTAATCTTAACCGCGGCTGCTGTTCGCGCAACTAATTTGGGCACCGGTAAGAGGGGACCTCCATTTTCCGCCTCCCTCTCAAAGTATTCCTGCACGTTGCACACGAGTAATCGCGATTGTCCTCTAAATAAAATTCCTTTCCCGGCTTTATTTTCTGATGTGTTTGCAACCCGGATCCTGGGTCTGCCAGACGTGATAAATCACACGAAAAACGCAAGCACAACGACGGTAACGAAATACTCACGTTTGGTACTCAGCACTAGCCAAACAACGGAAGTCAGCTGAGCATTTGCTGTGGCACTTTGGCAACGGCGAACGGTTCGGGCGTAACGCTGAGCGCTCTCACTGGAGGAAACCAGCTCCATCCTCCATGTGTCAACTATGATGTAAATTAAAACGGACTCTAGACAAGAAAGCGAATCACTGAGTTTAAAATTCTGTATATGACTATCAAAACTCACAACATCTCGGAGCGACATGTGCACTTTAGGCACTGTAATGTATGTAGTGTAGACTCTCATTCTGACTAATCATTGTGTGCTTCTTATCATCTCCTACTTCGTGGATTCATTTTAGAAAACACCAATAGCACAGACACATCCTATAAACTCCCTTGCACTGTGATTGTTGCAGATTGTCATCGTAACTGTAGCCTGTCAGTCAACATCAGAAGAGTTAAAAAGAACAGCAGCACTTGTTGAAGAACTGGAAGTTTGGAACGATGCAGGTTTGATGTTATGCAGTTTACTAGTTTACATGTCTGTGCATAAATTAAAATTAACTATATAAAAGAAAAATTATTGACAGCATTGAAACTTTCAGAAGTTTAGCATATTCATACCGGAAAATCGTATTTGTTTCATAAAGTACTGTAACTGTTCCTTGTTATTAAAAGGCAAAACAACTACGAAGGCAAAAGGAAGATTTAACGTGACGTCGTCGAATATGTTATTAGAGACGGTGCACTAGCTCGTATTGGGGATGCGTAGGGGAGGTTGTGTCCTTTCCAGATGAACCGACCCGGCCTTTGGTTTATCTGATTTAGGAAGCCACTTTCGAGAAAAAAGCTATCTCACGTTGTGGTGTTGTCTTTACAGTGTAAACTATTAAATTGTAAGCATGTCAAAATTGTAGCTACTGTTTTCAAGGGAAATTATGACGTTATGGTGCACCAAAGTAGCGATAGGATATTCCAGTGAATGACACAGAAATGCTTCATTTCCAGCAAATAATGTTTGCATACAGTGGGAGATTCCAAAAGAACGAATAATTTAGAGAAACTGCGTACTTGTGGCATAACATTTACCTACTTATTAATAATCATTTGTTTTTGGTGACCTCTAGTGTTCTTATTATCCAATGTCTAAATGGTTTTATAACAACATAATTCGAGTATGTGTCCCATAACCCAGATATATGCTAATTGAAACATATATATAGTAAATGGACGGTAAAATAACGAATAACTTCCCAGATTGTATTAGTTACCGTGGAAAAGAGTAAAAAATTTTGAAATTAATTTCTACGGTTAGAAGAACTAATTCATTTCTGTATGGTCCCAAAGTTCGTATGTAATGTCACTTGGCGTCTGAGTTGACTACAAAAACTTTAAAATGCCGCAAGATGGTCCAAGCATTTTCATCTAAGGAGGAGAAGTACCAAAGACGACTTTCTGGCAGTTATATTGCTCTTGTGCCATCTGGAATTATTCTATTGCTACAGTTACGGAGCCGGCCGCGGTGGTCTCGCGGTTCTAGGCGCGCAGTCCGGAACCGTGCGACTGCTACGGTCGCAGGTTCGAATCCTGCCTCGGGCATGGATGTGTGTGATGTTCTTAGGTTAGTTAGGTTTAAGTAGATCTAAGTTCTAGGGGACTGATGACCACAGCAGTTGAGTCCCATAGTGCTCAGAGCCATTTGAACAGTTACGGAAGTTCAATCTCAACACCAATGGCGCAAGGTGTAAACGTAAAAGGAGACTCTTTCATCTTCCCTCTGCTTATTATAACCTTTCTGCTGTCATGCAGGAATTGAAGCTTGATTAATTTATCCCTTTCTATGTTTGCGTCCTACAATAGTGCAACAATACACTAATTTCTTTCAATTGGGAGACTTTCCTGCTCGAGAAGTGATCTGTCGCTAATGCAGCGGCAGAAAGTTACCAGTATGGATAGTGTGGAATGCAAACTTTACCTCATGTACATTATGGAGCTGTAAATGTCACGCAGACAGGTGATTCACCTTATTCATTTCGTTCCTTCCAGGAGCACATAGTGCTCTCTAACACTAATTCGCTCCAATTTTCTTACATAAGTTGAGTAAGTCAACAAGGAATTACATGTCATTAATTAGGAAAGGACAAAGCCTGTAGTAGAGACAGAAATCTATGTGCGTCAACGCGTCTAGCTTTTTATGATCAATCTAATCTCATCCATGATGATTCACGTTGAAACACCTCAGGCCACTTTTGGAAAGAAAATAAGTACATTGTGTTGAATGAATGAATATTCCTGATAACAACGTCCTCTTGAGTAGTCCCCGTCCAGAGATCCGAATGGGGGACTATTTTACCTCCGGAATATTTTACCCAAGAGAACGCCATCATCATTTAACCATACAGTAAAGCTGCAAGCCCTCTGGAAAAATTACGGCTGTAGTTTTCCCTTGCTTTCAGCCGTTCATAGTACCAGCACAGCAAGGCCGTGTTGGTTAGTGTTACAAGGCGAGATTAGTCAATCATCCAGACTGTTGGCCCTGCAACTACTGAAAAGGCTGCTGCCCTTCTTCAGGAACGATACGTTTGTCTGGCCTCTCAACAGATACCCCTCCGTTGTGGTTGCACCTACGGTACGGCCATCTGTATCGCTGAGGCACGCAGGTCTCCCGACCCACGGCAAGGTCCATGGTTCTTGGGGAAGGGGGGGGGGGGGTACTTCACTTTTGGAGAGAAAATAATTACATTGTGGTACTTCACTTTGAAGGCTAATCTTAGCTCGTGTGCTATTTTATAGATTTATAATCCATATTTATGTATTTTGAAAACTGTGATACATTTCTGTAACGTATATTATTACCTTGACTCTGGCTTTCTGTGACCAAGTAGTGAAAAGTTTAATATAGGAGGCAGTGCAATAAATACACTTCTCGAACATTTTGTAATTCGATTTGTAACCATTAACTTTCTTCTCATAACCTTCGACAATGGACTATCTATGTATCTGTGCCCTTGTCCGGAACCACATCTTGCCCACGTGGGTTAAGAGGGGACAACAGGGACAGGTACTTATTTCAGGCATAAACGCCGATTAGCTTATAACAGCAGCGTATTATATGGGCAAAATAACTGAAAATTCAGTGAACATGCGTCTCGCAAAAGCACTGTCACTGGGTAAGTACCTTCAGTGGATTGGGCGCTAATTGAGGACACTGGAGAAGTGCCTGAAAACCCAGCGTGTTGCATGGAATACTAAAAGTATACTAAGCGTGTAGACACCGATTTACTGAATTAATGAACTTCTCTTTCGTGTCCATGTTAGAAACAACTTTGCAGTTATTGAGACTTTAAGGACTAACACTGACTCTTTTGTACAAATAGAATCTGAAAGGATGGAGTATACACTAGAGTTCAGTATAACGAGGAGCTCACGAGGAATGTAGCACAAGTTGTGAGATAATGAAGGAATATCCTCATCATAGAAACGATTCATAATCTGCATTTAAGAAATTTAAGGAAATGGTGGGAAACCTAAAGGTAGCTGGACACGATTAGAGTTCCACTCTTCCTCGAAGAGAGTCTACTGCCTCTCAACCTGGTCCACTAACATTCGTCATTTCTGGTCTTACACGAAATATCGAGCAGCCATCCACGAATGATGTAGAAGAAATGCTACTAGGGGAATACATGTCATGTAGGTGCGTTTCATCATGGAAACAATTTCTTAGCCTGGTATCTAACTCGTTTTTCTGACGAGCACTCAACAATACAGCGCACATCCATAACTTCGTCCATCCTACTGATATACTGCTGTATCAAGAAATGACCTACTTCACTGGCCAACAATATCACTTAACCTGCCCCACACTGACCGTGTGTGTGTGTGTGTGTGTGTGTGTGTGTGTGTGTAAAGCATTGGGCCAACGTTTGGGTTATGACACAGTACTATAAATACCCAGGCACGCATTGCGACTAGATGTTCTGCCCTAAATCGCTTAAGATGAAACACAAGGTGGTTACTTAGAATATGATTATGTCGATCTCCTTCCCTGACAAGAGTTCTTCGTCTCTGTTGTGATCTCGCCTTCTACAAGACGTTAATGCCTCTCTTCCTTTATTACGTTGGTCATGTAAATGTTTAATGGAACGAAATTAATGGTATCCTTCGCTTTCAATAGGGGACGGACAGGGGGATCTGAAACAACAGCTGGGGTAGCTCTCTCAGCAGGTGCTTCACGGGCCCGTCTCTTTCAGCGCTTGCCATCACTGTGCATGGGGTGTAGTTGTCAGGTTTCGTGGCCACGGTAGTCACTTACGCCATCATACTGCTGCAGTTCAGTGCATAGCTTTCTGCTGACAGTGCGTTCTGTAGACACCTGTATCTGTGCTACCGGAAGTGTGTCACACTACAAAATGTGGTTAACTAACTACGTCACTAGGTGCAATTATTTCTCTTAATGACGAAAATACTTCTACTTAGTTATCTGTTTTAGTTTATTCTTGTTCCAGAAAGAAAGACAATAATAGCAACAGTTGCTGCTGCAACTATGTATTAAATACATATACAGTTACTGATCTGTTTGTATTTGGCCATCAAAATATCACTAGTTGCAAAGCAGTATTCATTAGCTACCTGCCTATCAAGTAAACTGTGTCGCAATGCGTTTTGTGTATTTGATTAACCAAGAAAAAGGGAAGAGCAGCTTTCACTTGTATGAAAATAAAGTCAAAGACATTTGGAGCTTGAGCTTTAAGCGAGCTGTCTCGAATTCATACTGGTGCAGCTTCTTGTATTTTTTGAGCAATAGAAGGAGAGGTGGTGGCGTAAATTCCAGAACCAGTCTGCAATGTGTCTTAAGGTCTGAATATGGCTTCTTCGTTATCTCATCGTCCTACAGTACAAACATGATACAACAAATAAAAAACTGCACTCAGCGGATACAGTTTATACAAAACTCTCACACACCATGGGGATTTAGCCATTTTGTAAGGAAAAAGAAAACCCCTTCCGACTAGGCAGCTGAACCAACACCAGCTAATTTCTCTATATACATGTATAAAGAATATTGTTCATCTGTTTGTTTCATTGTTATTCATAGGAATCTACAGTCTCTTTCAGGCCTGGATGAAATTTTACACCTTTACGTTCAAGACAGGAGGAAAGTTACTGTCTACATATGATTTCGTAATCTGTCTTGAGACCCGTATGTATGAAATATATAAAGGGGAAAGGTTGTTATATATAATAAGTAAGAGGTCGTGGCCGATTTACTTCAAATTTCTACGCTATCCCCTAACGAACATTTTTGCGGACGTGGGCTACACATTTTAAATATACACAATATATAAATATGTTACATAAAATATATAAAGTGGAAACATCGCTAAGAAACGTCTCGAGAAGTAACTAACCGATTTACTTCAAAGATCATCACCGATTTTCCTCAAATTTGTTCATTCAAATGAAACAATGAAGAAAATTAACGAAAAATTAAGTAACTAACCAACTAAATATATAGCCGTAAACTAACTGTAATTCCTATCTGGAGAGTAATTTACAGCGGCAATGCCATCTTGTATATAGTAGAATCACTAGATCGCGGGATGAGCGAATGCTAGAGAATTTCACAATACCATACACACGCAAAGGCAGGTCGTGGATATAGTACCAATAAAAATCACTAGATCGTGAACCGATCAAGAGGTCGGACATAACACGAGATGTCGCGAAACGTGTGGTAAACCGTTCGAAAATTTCGAGTCGTGCTCAAACACAGCTCTACTTCAAACTGTGAAACTTAGCTGAAACAATAGAAGACGAATTCTCCAAAAACACAATGAGATATTTATCACAAAATGTAGCAACAGATCACCCAACTAATTACCTTATCATTCAGGTGAACACTTATTCATTTGTCGAATTCCGTTGACACCCAGTGACTCAAATATGCCATTCTGTTCAAATCGATGACAGTTTCCAATACTGCTTGCATTCGCTATCAAGGCACATGGCCCGTCACTTTTTGTATCAGATACTAAACATCCCAGGCAATACTGGGCACTGCACCTGGTTATATTATGTTACTCTTTCTTGCTTTCGAAAATTACTTTCATTCGATTGTTAATCATGGAAATTCAGCGAAGACCCAAAGTCCCCTGTTGTCGTTTTAGTGTGTTAGTTTGAGAATGTTGCTTCTTCGCTCACTCAGATTTTATATGTAAAATAGGATCCACAATATTCTCTTTAGGTAGCTAGTGTCCCACCAGGAACTTGAAAATAAAAGTATCTTCACTTTATAATGTGTCAGCCTATACTAATATCTCTGAAGACAAGAATCAGATCATTTCCACACAATTTCAAATGGTTCAAATGGCTCTGAGCACTATGAGACTTAACTTCTGAGGTCATCAGTCCCATAGAACTTAGAACAAATTAAACCTAACTAACATAATGACATCACACACATCCATGCCCGAGGCAGGATTCGAACCTGCAACCGCAGGTAGCGCCTAAAACCGCTCGGCCACACCGGCCGACACACAATTTCATAGCCACAGGAATATGATAAATTATAACTCATTGACATGCAGAGCTACTCGCAGAAAGATGCATGAAACGGTAACTGCTATTGGCCGCTGCCAGTTGGAGAGGTGAATGAACAACATAGTTCTGACTAGCGGCCTTCCAATGTCATGTGCACCGTTTACATATATATTTAATGTTTTGACATTTTTATGCTCTTTCTTGAGCTAGGGTTGTCGAACAGCACGCTCCCATACCAAAACTTCGTAAATAGAGCAAGTTATTATCAAAAAGCGAACAACGATTTTTGGAATTACATCCAAATTCAGACGACAGGTATTCAGCTACATCGTTACAATTAGGTACATTAGGCTAATACTCGTATTTAAAAACACTGGTTTTATAACTATAGTGTTTTGAATCCTTACAATATTGTAAAATTAAGAGTGATCGATTTCCACGTTTTAGTTCTGTACGAATACAGATGATATAGCCTCGCAGCATCACGATAACTGGAATCATTTAAATCCTAGTCAGGCACAGCCAGATCAACCATTCACGTGTCACTGAGGCATCATAAAGTGCACTAAACTGACATTTGCTCCATTTCTTATTACTTCTTATGAAAATCAAGAGAGGTTTTCCACGAACAACTGCAACGGGGAATGGTTCTTACCTACGAAGCACAGGCTATTGTCGTAGGCGACAGATTTGCCAATGGTCATGCAAATTATTGTGCGCACTCGAAAGACTCGCATCGTGTGGTTGTAGACACTATACTTCGCAGCCCAGCGCTCTAAACAAAAACGTTTCAGTTAATCAGCACCTTTATGTCGTGAGACGTTTCTGGAAGCCACAGTAGCTGGACAGTTACGGACTTCAAGTGCTGTGCTTCGTCCTGAAAACGATGTTCGAAGACTGTCAACTGAAGGACACTGCTGAGTCCCGAGGACTTACGGTGAGCAGGAGTTTAAAGGCCTTTCCGTTTAGGAAAAAAATTACTTGTTACCAAGTTGCAACCTTCTAGACGGACCAGGAATAACAAGAAACTGGTGAAGGCATTCTCAGCGGATTTCTCGATAAAATTCACGTATAACTCACTAACAATGATTCATTTTTATAAAGGGAGTAAGATTCGTTATGAATAACAAGGTAGGATGGAGAGCGGATTAAAGTGAGCAGTTTAGTGATAGCGTTGTTCTTATCAGAATCGACATCAAACCAACACCGACAACGATACTTCAGGTATACATGCCGACGTTTCAAGCTCAGTATGAAGAGATAGAGTAAATATATGAGGATATTAAAAGGGTAATACAGTACATAAAGGGAGATGACAATCTAATAGTCATGGGGGGCTGGAAGGCAGTTGTAACGGAAGGAGTAGGAGAAAGGTTACAGGAAAATATGGGCTTGGGACAAGGAATGAGAGAGGAAATAACCCAACTTTCTCTAATAAATTTCAGCAAGTCATAGGGAATAC
Organism: Schistocerca nitens; assembly: GCF_023898315.1. Lineage (NCBI taxonomy): Eukaryota > Metazoa > Arthropoda > Insecta > Orthoptera > Acrididae > Schistocerca > Schistocerca nitens. Next base: position 958,142,309 of record NC_064615.1, read on the forward strand.
TCTGTTGAGAAATCACCAGAAGAGGTGATATTCTTTGAAAACGCCAGGATACGAGAAGATTTCATTAGATTACGTCATGGACAAACAGAGATTCCGAAATTAGATACTGGATTGCAAGGCGTACCCAGGAGCAGATATAGACTCAGTTCACAATGTAGTAGTGATGAAAAGTAGGCTGAGGTTTAAGAGATTAGTCAGGAAGAATTAATACACAAAGAAGCGGGATACGAAAGTACTAAGAACTGACGAGATACGGTTGAAGTTCTCTATGGCTGTAGATACAGCAATAAAGAATAGCCCAGTGGCAGTACAGTTGAAGAGGAATGGACATCTATAGAAATGGTAAGCTCGGAGGTCGGAAAGAGAAACTTTCATACAAAGTAGGTGACTGCGAAAAAGCCGTCGGTAACAGAATAAACACATTAGTTGACCGATGAAAGAAGAAAGTATAAAAATGTTCAGAGGAGTTAAGAAATACATAAATACAAGGCGCTGAGGAATGAACGGAAGGACTAACTCAGCATATAGGAATGGCAAAATAACCTTCGGTGAATTTAAAAATAAGGGTGGTAACATGAAGAGTGCAACGGAAATTCCACTATTAACATCAAAGAAGTGAGCGAATAGGTAGAAAGAGTACACTGATGGCCTCTGTGAGGGTGCAGATGTGTCTAAGGCAATAGAAGAGGAAACTGGAGTCGATTTACAAGAGATACGGGTTCTGGTATTAGAATCGGAGTTTAAGAGAACTTTGGAGGATTTACGATCAAATAAGGCAGAAGAGATAGATAAAATTCCATCAGAATTCTTAAAATCGTTGCGAGAAGTGGCAACAAAACGACTATTTACGTTGGTGTGTAGAATATATGAATCTGGCGACATACCATCTGACTTTCGGAAATATATCTTCCACACAAGTCCGAAAACAGCAAGAGCTGACAGGTTCGACAATTATCGCACAATCAGCTTAAAAGCTCATGCATCCAATTTGCTTACAAGAAGAATATAAGAAGAATAATTAGTAATAAATAGAATTAGCAGTATTATTTCTCTAGTTGGGTTGGGTTGTTTGGGGAAGGAGACCAGACAGCGAGGTCATAGGTCTCATCGGATTACGGAAGGATGGGGAAGGAAGTCGGCCGTGCCCTTTCAAAGGAACCATCCCGGCATTCGCCTGGAGCGATTTAGGGAAATCACGGAAAACCTAAATCAGGATGGCCGGACGCGGGATTGAACCGTCGTCCTCCCGAATGCGAGACCAGTGTCTAACCACTGCACCACCTCGCTCGGTTATTTCTCTAGTAATAACCATTTTAATGTGTGTGTGTGTGTGTGTGTGTGTGTCTGTGTGTATGTGTGTGTGTGTGTGTGTGTGTGTGTGAATGGCGGTCAACGGGTCGAAGAAACCATTCCGATGTATTCACCGTCAGTCAAAATCGGTGATGGTACTAACAAATCTGTCCTCTACAATATCCTCTTTTAATATTCTAAGATTTTAAACATGGCTGCAGCTTCTTAAGAAACAATAAAATTTTATTTATATTTTCACCTTAAGTTATTGTTATTTTGAAAAGTGTTAATCTTTGTAAATGCTGTAGATAAAACAAGATAATTTAAGGAGATGGGACCTGGATGAACTAACACAACCAGAGGTTGTAGAGAGTTGCAGGTAGAGCATAAGGGAACGATTGGCAGGAGTGGGGCAAAGAAATACAGTAGAAGAAGAATGGGTAATTTTGAGGGATGAAACAGTGAAGGCAACAGAGGATCAAGTAGCTAAAAAGACGAGAACTTTTAGAAATCCTTGGGTAACAGAAGAAAAGTTGTATTTAATTGATGAAAGGAGAAAATATGAAAATGCAGCTAATGAAGCAGGCAAAAATGAGATCGACAGGAAGTGCAAAATGGCTAAGCAGGGATGGCTAGAGGACAAATGTAAGGATGTAGAGGCATATCTCACTAGTGGTAAGGTAGATACTGCCTACATGAAAATTAAAGAGAGCTTTGGAGAAAAGAGAACCACTTGTATAAATATCAAGAGCTCGGATGGAAACCCAGTTCTAAGCAAGGTAGGGAAAGCAGAAAGGTGGATGGAGTATATAGAGGGTCTATAGAAGAGCGATGTATTTGAGGGCAATATTATGGAAATGGAAGAGGATGTAGATGAAGATGAAATGTGAGATATGATACTGCGTGAAGCGTTTGACAGAGCAGTGAATGACCTAAGTCGAAACAAGGCCCTGGGGGTAGACAACATCCCATTAGAACTACTGACAGCCTTGGGAGAACCAGCCCTGACTAAACTCTACCATATGGTGAGCAAGATGTATGAGACAAGCGAAATACCCTCAGACTTCCAGAAGAATATAATAATTCCAATCCCAAAGAGAGCAGGTGTTGACAGATGTGAAAATTACCCAACTAACGGTTTAATAAGTCACGGCTGCAAATACTAACACGAATTCTTCACAGACGAATGGATAAAAAACTGGTAGAAGCCGACCTCGGGGAAGATCAGTTTGAATTCCGTAGAAATATTGGAAGACTTGAGGCAATACTTACCCTACGATTTATCTTAGAAGATAGATTAAGGAATGGCAAACCTTCATGTCTAGCATTTGTAGACTTAGAGAAAGCTTTTGACAATGTTCACTGGAATACTCTCTTTCAAATTCTGTAGGTGGCAGTGCTCAAATACAGGGAGCGAAGGGCTATTTACAATTTGTACAGACACCAGATGGCAGTTATAAGAGTCGAGGGGCATGAAAGGGAAGCATTGGTTGGGAAGGGATTTAGGCAGGGTTGTAGCTTATCCCCAGTGTTATTCAATCTGTATATTGAACAAACAGTAAAGGAAACAAAAGAAAAATTCGTAGTAGATATTAAAATACATGGAGAAGAAATAAAAACTTTGAAGTTCGGCAATGATATTGTAATTCTGTCAGAGACAGCAAAGGACTTGGAAGTGCAGCTGAATGGAAGGGATAGTGTATTGAAAGGAGAATATAACATGCACAAAAGCAAAACGAGGAAATGGAACGTAGTCGAATTGAATCGAGTGATGCTGAGGGAATTAGATTAGGAAATGAGACACTTCAAGTAGTAAATGGGTTTTGCTATTTGGATAGCATTATAACGATGATGGTCGAAGCAGAGAGAATATAAATGTAGACTGGCGATAGCAAGGAAAGCGTTTCTGAAGAAGAGAAATTTGTTAACATCGAGTATAGATTTGAAGTGTTAGAAAGTCGTTTCTGAAAGTATTTGTGTGGAGTGGTGCCATGTATGGAAGTGAAACTTGGACGATAAATATTTTGGACAAGGAGTGTTGTGGCGTAACAAGACAGCCACGCCACTCGGAAGTAGCCGAAAGGCACGCGTTAACTCACGCAGGCTAGTAGATAGGTCTGAAACAGGATACGTAATGAATGCTATAAAGAAAAGTACGTAGCTCCTGGAATACCTAACTTTAATCCATCCTTGTGGTACATCGCTCTTGACGATACAAGTGAGACTCTTTAGATACAAGCTATGTAATGCTAATGGCGCCTTGCTAGGTCGTAGCCATTGACTTAGCTGAAGGCTATTCTATCTGCTCTGCAAATGAGCGAGGCTTCGACAGTGTGCATCGCTAGCTACGTCGTCCGTACAACTGGGGCGAGTGCTAGTCCGTCTCTCGAGACCTACCGTGTGGTGGCGCTCGGTCTGCGCGATCACTGACAGTGGCGACACGCGGGTCCGACATGTACTAATGGACCGCGGCCGATTTAAAGCTACCACCTAGCAAGTGTGGTGTCTGGCGGTGACACCACAAGGAGAGAATAGAAGCTTTCGAAATGTGGTGCTACAGAAGTATGCTGAAGATTAGGCGGATAGAGCGCATAACGAATGAGGAGGTACTGAATAGACTTGGGGAGAAGAGAAATTTGTGGCACAACCCGACTAAAAGAAGGGATCGGTTGGTAGGACATGTCCTGAGGCATCAAGTGATCACCAATTTAGTATTGGAGGGCGGCGTGGTAGGTAAAAATCATAGAGGGAGACCAAGAGATGAATACACTAAGCAGATTCAGAGGGATGCAGGCTGCAGTACGTACGGGAGGTGAAGATCCTTGCACAGGGTAGAGTAGCATCAAGCCAGTTTCTGGACTGAAGACAACAACATGATCTTCATTTCCCGTTTCGATAGCTCTTGTGATAGGGTCTTGGTGGTATTATTGCTTTGGCGCATTTTAAGTTGAAAGGTTTTCTCATTCATCTGATCTAGTATCTATTAGAATTTAGTTCTTAGAACAACAACAACAACAAAACAAGAGAAAATAAAACCGCAAAAAGATAAAAGCGAAGATTGTAAGATGTAGAACCTGTTTTAAAACATCACGTAACAGGTCTATAATTAGGCAATAAATAAAATAAAATAAAATAAAAATAAATAGCAAGCCTAAAATTGTCTTGCCAAATGACCTGTCCGTGGGTATTTACGTATTATCGTGAGACACAGGTAGGAGGACACGTAACTTTAAGACCAGAACAAACGTTCATGAGAGATTAATTTTGAAAAGAACAAGGAGATTCAGAAGTTAGTAGAGGAATGTAAGACTTGTTACCTTAGTAAACCACTACTGAATACCTGGCAGGGATTGCTGTCTCTACGACAAAAGTGTATATCGACGGCCCATTTTCTACGTCAAAGAAAGAAAAGTGGGCCACCCTAGTGTGCATAGACACATGTATCCTTATTTCGCTGGCTACTCCCGACAAGGAACGTTAACGCAGTGACAACCATAAGATATTTGAAAGGCACTCTTGCAACTTTTGGACCATATGCGTCAGATAATGCGACCGCCATTACCTGAGCAGCGTGAGAAACTCCTGTTTTGAAACGGGGTAGTCCGTACTATGACTGTCTCCTTCTACCCAAACACCTCGTTTGCAGAGCTTTGTGTGCTCATCACCGACCGCTGTGTTGACTACACTGTGACACATCGCTGTGTTTGTTATATTTGACTTGAAGCAGAATTCACTCCTCTCCAGTCTGTGGGCCTTAAAGATCTGTTACCAAACAGCTTGACACAATGCAACTCCGAAGGACATGGAAATGGGTAAGGAAAAACTTGAAAATTAGTCATGAGGGGCTTTCTCAGCCTTGTAATGAATATCCGAGACGAAACTGTATCGAAGGGAGATTGATTTCTAAATGTAACAAGTAGGAAACATGTAGATAAATGAGAAGGTATGTCATTAATAATCTGTTATATAGATTTTAAGTTGCCGGCTGGTTGGTGTGTGTAAACGCTGTTCCCCTTGGTAGTCTTCGTGCTACTTCATGGCGTTTTCTCTCCGTTTCTAACTGCTTTCTGCGAAGGTTGATGTGGAATATGTGCCATCATAAGATGTAACTGAGATGCGAATGTTCGAAAACTGCCCCGGCAGGGCTACGGCCACTGCTAAGTGACTGATTTATGGGGGGGGGGGGGGGGAGGGGGCATGCTGCGATCCCTGGTACCAATGGAAGGCGGTGTGCGAGACCAGCTAGCAAAGCAAGCGTGTGGAGAGAAAGGTGAAGACACCCGAACGAGAACCATCAAGAAGAAACCTCTGTACACCCGAGAAGCGGGCAGTATGGATTTAACTGTGTGCCTGGTATGAAGGAGAGTGGGTTCTGGTATAGGAAGCCCGGCGCAATTTGATTTGGGGCTATTTGTCTGACGTGTTCCTGAAAGGGAATATTGAAAACAGAGCCTTAGCCTGTGTCTCAGACAGAGAGAGACCAGACAGGGAAATTCTAACTTCCTTTGAAAAGTGGTGGTTAGTTCTCTCCATAATGTAATCAATGGTGTGTTCAGTATGAGAGACAGAAGAGATTTCTAGGTGCAATGTTTCTTGCCACCACAAGGCCGATATATAGTAACTATGAGTTCTGCACAAGGTTATATGGCGAGTCAGTGTAGCTGTGCCGTAGTATTCAGTGCACTGCAGATACTTTGTTCTTGTTTTCTTGGCAGGTGCACTCAAATAGTGGCATCTTACACCTAGTATATTTCCCCTACGCTACTTGTTTTGATCGGGTTCCTTCTACTTAACTGTGTCGCACGATTGCTTCCTTTACTTACTTTGTTCCAGTCTGAATATAAATTTTTAGTAATGTTATGAGTTTTAAAACTTCTTGACCAGTTGTTGTACCTGGTGGTGTTTTAGTATCTGGCACATCTGGTCACATGGCCCGTTGGTTACAGTTGCTGTAGTGGCCAGACGGTGAGACAATTTTTTAAATAAGTTCCGTGTAAGAATAATTACCATTATTGTTAAACATTGTTGTCTGCAGCGCTACACTCATTACATAATTGGAATTTAGTTTTATTTCAAAGTATTTTTACTAAGTGTACTTATCCTGAGCACTGCCAGGTAATTTTCATGAATGGAGTACTCGTAGCATTACTCTAGGGAATTGATTTGGGGTACCAGCGGTGCATTGCTTGTTTCTTTTAATTGAGAAATTTTATTGTTGCTCTCCTCGTTGTTGAACTGTTGCGTGATCAAATTTAAATTGTGTCACATTAAATGGCTGGATAGTTGTTGTGAGGTTAATTTCGAGAATCCGTTCTATATAAATGGTTGTGAGACAATAATATGGCTTTATCAGTTGCTATGTAACTTATATTTGTTTTAAGTATCAGAGTAGCTTCACTTATATAATAAATGTCAATTTTATAATCATGTGCCCACTCCCACTTCTCCGCTGGCTAATTTTCTATGGACACCCTTATCCCCATGATCAAATAACAAAATACTGCAGTGAGAGATGCAGTTCCACCTAGTCAGCAGTTACCTATTACACTACGGTACTTTGTTACTGGAAATTCTTTGGCAGACTTCAGATTTGCTAGAACAGTTTCGTCTTAAAGTATATACAGGCTTCCCCAAAACAATGTATACACTCGTTAAAACTGAGTACATCTTCATTTAAAGGAGGCAGATCTACAGCCGTACCTTAAGGTCCAACTAAAAGTGTTAAATGTTCAAAATGGCCCCCTTCCGCCGCAAGACCCCGTCGGCGACAACTTACAACAGAGCGACATGCCAACTGTGTTGTTCCTAATAGAATAGCACCACAGGCTGGCTCAATTTTCTCATTAAGATCACTCGGTGTCTGTGGTCTTGCAGTGTGAACTGTTTTCTTGAGAGTATCCCACAGAAAGAAGTCTAGATGAGTTAAGTCGGGAGATTCAGCTGGAAACTCCATAGTCCCTCTCCGTCCCATCTGTTTGGCAGGGGATGTACGACCGAGAAGTGCCCTCACATCAGTTTGAAAGTGAGGTGGCACCCATCCTGCTGAAAGTAATAATCTTCAGTTTCAAACACATCGTCAAGGCCACCTGTTGTCATACGTCTAATAGCCACACGTGACAGTGTTTTCAAGGAAGTACGGCCCGATTAACTCTCCGAAAGGTAGACCACGCCAAAATAGTACTTCTGCTGGATTAAGATGCATTTCCTTGGTGACGTATGGATTCTCAGTGGCCCAGTACACGCACTTATAGCAGTTAATTGTAGTGTTAAGTATTAAGAGTCGCTTCATCCAACCAAAGAATTAGATGTTAGAAACGTTGTTCTTGTTCACATCTGTGAGTGAACCACTCACGAAATTCACTTCTCTTGTCGGGATTATCCTCGTTACGAGCTTGGAAAAGCCTTGGAGTGTAAGACTTAAATTTCTGAGCCCTCAAAGTTCTATGAACACTGCCTTCACAGATCCCTGTCTCGCGATAGCATTGCTTCACAGATTTCTTCGGGGATTGTGTGTACGCCTGGATCACTGCTTCTACGCTTTCACTCTTTTCACACTCTTTCTTCCGCAATGTCCCTTCTTCATATCCTGCACCGTTCCGTTGACGTCAAAGTTATCTCAGGTACTTCTAACTGTTCTCCTTGGCCGGCCGAAGTGGCCGTGCGGTTAAAGGCGCTGCAGTCTGGAACCGCGAGACCGCTACGGTCGCAGGTTCGAATCCTGCCTCGGGCATGGATGTTTGTGATGTCCTTGGGTTAGTTAGGTTTAACTAGTTCTAAGTTCTAGGGGACTAATGACCTCAGCAGTTGAGTCCCATAGTACTAAGAGCCATTTTGTTATCCTTGTTGGTGGTGTTGTTCCAAATTAAACCCTCCGACGTCGTCGTACCTCATTCACATTGTCTGTTTTACAACGACACTTTACCACCCATTTCCTCTACTCCAGCGACAGCGCCATATTTGTTTACAATCTTGAAACAAAAGAAACCTTCGTCACCTGTTTCACCGCCTTCTGAACTATTACCCACAAAAGCTGTATTTCTATCTCCTTCAATTAAAGAGATATTCAGATTCAAAGAGTGTATACATTATTTTGGTACACCGTGTATATACATATACATATTTGTGTGTGTGTGTTCACAACTTTGCGTTAATTAATTTTTTGATAACATTTTCCATCGTAGCTGTAGGGTAGCATTTCCCATGTTTTCTAATAAATTATAAGAGCCTTTTTTATATCTTATTTATCTGTCCTAACATCAATCAATGACAACATATCGATTTACACATTTCGTTACACTGTAGTAACATCACTCTTCCGTCTGGTTTTGAACTCATTTTCAAGTTTCCGACGATAGAAAACAGCGAATAAAAATACATCCAGCGAGTGTATCACTCCGGTGACTGTTAATAATATTGTCAACGTTTCCACAGACTGATTAATATTTCTGGGCAAAGCAATATATTTCAAATTTCTTGGTGCTCTCAGTGCTTTTGCACAACCTCTCAATCTCACCCCCTACCCGTTCAGTGTTATTGCGCATCAGAAAATATTGTCCAGTTTTATTGAGCGTGTAGGGATTGTTTAAGAAATGTTACCAAATGAAACACCACGAACTTCTACACAGGCTCTAAAATTTCCTTAGTATTCACAGTACTAGACATACCGTATTAATCCCCGTCTGCCAGTTTTAACGTCACATTTATTCCATACATCACTTATTACAGTTCTCAGTCAACGTAATACTAGAACCTACCAAACTAAGTGACAACCACATCAGTTATAGCTCATTTGAAGGTTTCTCAAAACGTCATTTAATCAACAAACAAATATAAATGTGATTCTGAAACTCCTTACATTGATAATATCTTTATATTCATTAGCTCACCAATTTTATGAATAACTTTACAATTTACTTTCCTGGAGTCTCTTCTTCTTCAGCCTCTCCGTACCCAATGCTGCATATTGCCCACTTACAAAGATTTCAAAGTCGATCTTTGTTTGGCGGTCTGGTTCCCGTTTCTTTTCGCATGTCGTTGCATGCCGTCTCTCCATCTTTGTCCGACGGTTGCTTCGACTACCGCAAACGCAACGGTATCAGGATTTTGGTCCTTTGAAATTGTTCCTGGTCACATGCTCTGCAAAACCCCACTTATGCCTTGCCATCCGTTGGACAACGTCATAGAACCCCGTTCTTCTCCTTACCTACTCGTGTTTGGTTTTGTCTCCCAGACTCACTCAAGCATTGCTCTCTCTATTGCCCTCTGACAGACACAGAACCGATTGCACTGATTGTTTCGAACCTGCATATTTTGCTGGCAGCTGCTTGTTCAAATGGTTCAAATGGCTCTGAGCACTATGCGACTTAACTTCTGAGGTCATCAGTCGCCTAGAACTTAGAACTAATTAAACCTAACTAACCTAAGGATTGAACCTGCGACCGTAGCGGTCACGCGGTTCCAGACTGAAGCGCCTTTAACCGCACGGCCACACCGGCCGGCGCAGTTGCTTGAGTCGTGAACCTCCCTTTTTTTTTAAACTTATGTGCATCGTTAATTTACGGAGAACGTAATCAAGTTTTCTGAACCCCATATGGGTGAATCCAATTCGCCAGTTGATCTCCGCAACCTCGCTGTTTTTTCCAAGTTGGGTTTTATGTCCTTCATAATGAATGTATTATTTAACTACTTCGAGAGCATGGTTTCCGGTGGAAATCGTAGTCCTGATAGAGCTTGTGACTATGGTTTCTGAATGTTAGTTTCTAAGCCTACAGCTCGAAAAACGTTTTTGAGTTTGGGATCATTTTTGACACCTTATATCGGTGCTATAGAGGATGATATAATATGGAAAGCGAAGATGGTTGAAACGTATTCCGTCTATGTTGATATCTCTCTGTCCTCAGGCTGGAAACCTTAAATATACGCCTGAGACAAGATGATCAGTATAGGTGAGCTGCGTCTGCATTGTGACGCCTCTTCTCACGGAAACCTTTCCATTGATCCAATCTTCATTTATTTTCAAATGTGGAATTGCATTCTCGAAAATGTTGCGGATTACGTTGGTATAGCTGCAATCGATACTAGCTGTGTTCAGCGTCTTCAATACTGCCCGGGTTTCGCCTTCTGGTAGTTGATGAATGCCATGAGAATTAGCATGTCATACTCCATACATTTACCTGGAATACTCTGTTGAGATCGATCAAGCCTTTTCTCATCCACGTTACAAATCCATGTCCTTTTGTAGTCCGTTGCACACAACACGTTGGCTGGAGTACCTTGCTAAAATCTATTCTTCTCTCTACGATAATATTTTCTAACGAATATTTACCGGTATTACAAACTGATCAGGCCATTGTTCCACAGAATTTTGTACGTCATTCTGTGAAATTCATTGGCTAACAGTAACACACGGAGGACACTGTAGCAGGGATGAAAGCAGAAATTTGTAAAATAGGTTCTTTTAGACTTTTTTTTAATGTTGTGCTCCAAAGCTCGAAAGTATTTAGAAAAGTGTCATAATTTTCATATTTCTGTCGCCAACAGCCGGTAACACATATTTCCTTACAATCGGTTTAGACCTCCAGATCATCGCCAGATATCGTGTACACTGTTCTGTACATACATTCCACATATAACGCAACGCTAAGTGATGCTCTTATATTACAATGTTAATTTTGCATTTGTTCAAGAGATGGTAGGAGGCAATGTTTGATGTATGGTTTATTTTTAAAATAATGGCAACCATAATTAACAGAATGTGAGTTACCCAGGAGTGTGAATAATGTATGTCTATGCTCTGCGAAGTACAAAGATGACTTTAAAACAATATGCACTTTTCATCAGAGTGCATTTCATAAAATTAGAAATAAAATGAAAACAGAAAAGCCAAAATACAGCCGGATATGGACCCAAAGCTCTAAAAATGAAAAAAGTGTAAACTAAGAGGAAATGAAAAAAAGAAACGTCAGAAAAAGAGTCAAGAAAAAATTATAACAAACACTTCAAAATGCGTCAACAGAATGAGGAATTTCATGATATACGAGTGCTCAAACACAGCAGTACTTTCGGTATGTGGGAAGTCGGCGTCAGAATATTGTTGAGTACGGTGTTTCACTACTGGCCATTAAAATTCCTACACCACGAAGATGACGTGCTACAGACGCGAAATTTAACCGACAGGAAGAAGATGCTGTGATATGCAAATGATTAGCTTTTCAGAGCATTCACACAAGGTTGGAGCCGGTGGCGACACCTAGAACGTCCTGACATGAGGAAAGTTTCCAAGCGATTTTTCATACACAAACAGTTGTTGACCGGCGTTGCCTGGTGAAACGTTGTTGTGAAGCCTCGTGAAAGGAGGAGAAATGCGTACCATCATATTTCCGATTTTGATAAAGGTCCACTTAGGGCCGAACCACACAGTAACCCGGGGTTCGCTGTGGGGCGGCGGTGGGGCGTGTGGACTGCTGTGGCCTGTTGTCGGGTTGTGAACCGCTAAGGGCTACGGCGGGACAGGCCCTCTCTGTCGTATCCAGGTCGCTGGTTCAGTACACACATGCACACACGATAGATAATTGTGATACTGTGAATGGAAGGGAATGAACTGAAGAATTCGAAATAGTGGGGAAAAAGGAAACAACAGCTGTAACGTAACTGTAAGGTGAATTATTACATAATGAGGACAACTGACAAAGAGTTACAGCCACGTGTGTTTTGTTATGAAACTTACAAGGCTATATGCGATAAACATAAGCAATCTAGAAAAGAGAAGCTTCTCAAGTTCTCAGCAGTTTGTTCACGATATTTAAAGTTTCAAATACGACAAAGCTATAAGTGCACTGTAGAGAATATAGTACTTGAATAGAATCGTCTCTAGTCAGAAATGAAGTTGGACACTTTTCAAACACAAGAGACTGTCTATTCTCCCTGGTGATTTCAAACACTTTTCTCCATCATGGGATTCGTCATTCAGTTGTGAGAATACTATGGACAATCTAATTGTAAGGCTCATATAAGAAGATAAACCTTTGACAGGTAATTATCAAGAAGGGAAAATTGTATTTGTTGCTCATTTTAACAAAAATAAAGGAAAGGATCTAATCTGTAACAATGATGGTGGCTGTGGACATTCTGCAAGGGAACGCAAGAAGCCTAAGGAAAATGATTATTGCCCTATATCCCATGAAAATAATCACAGAGATAAAGAGGGCTACTTCGAAATTAAAAATGAAATTCGAAAAGAAAAACTGATACGCATCACACACCGTGCTCGCTGGAAACAACAAACCATCAATAGGATGAATATTTTTATAAAAACTAGAACAATATAAAAATTGCATTTTTCACATTAGATGACATAATAGACGACATCATCACTGAAAAAAAAAATAAAGAAGACATCACCAAACCAAACATAAAGAGATGCTAATTTAAACACCTTTTAGCCGTACAGTTTTCAAACTTATTTGATTTGACTACAAGTTTAAGTGATTGACTACATCAGCTTCAGGCCCCTGACCGACTTGTAGAAAGATTCCTAGTCGGTTGTGATAAAAACAGGTGCCATCAGTACTGGTATTGGTAGATTTCTACTTGTTAAAGCCATATCTTCAAACATCATCTGCCGAATATTCGATGTAGCAAATCACCGAAACTTCTAGCCAAATAAAATACGTTTGGAAGCTGGGTGGCTGAAAGGTGTTTAATTCGGCATCCTGTATCGAACAGCCGAGTTCCGCAACCATCTATGAAAAGATGAACATACAGAAGCGTAGTCGGAGTTATGACTGAAGAGAAGATGAGAGGTTAATGTGAAGAATAAGAAATAAGACATCAGCCAAGTACAGAAGAAAAAAGGACTGTATTTACTGCTTGTGAATTCCACAAAGAAAAGTATTAGAAGAAGCTAATGAGAAGGAAGCATTAGTCATGTTTGTTGATAGCACATGTACTAGACGTATGTGTAATGAAGTGGACATATTAACAAATATGAAACAGTCTGAGAGTGTTGTGGAAACTGCCAAACAAGATCGATCAATAAAAAACGTAGTAACAACAAAGTTCGATGTCCATGAGTGCTATCGCAGAAAATGATTGCACAGTTGTCTTAGTCAACATTCTACTCGAATTTAGAAAGATGAAATAATCACTTAAAATGATAATAAAGAAGAAATAGTAAACATTAGATTAGAAATGCGGTCACTGCTGATACTAGAAGTCAAAAGATGGCATAAGAAGCTTGGTCTCCCAGCTATAAATTGTACATCAAAGGTCAATAGAGTGTTCGGTAGTTTATGATAATCAGAGAAATTGTTTGAAACTAGAGTGGGATCCTAGCCAACAATAAAGCAGTTTTCTGCTATGAGAAAAAGCAACAAAACCACCTTCAATAACACATACTGATGCCTGTGGAGAAATAGACAACTTCACGATTTAAGGGATATAGATATTACATGAACATATTAGTTGATTTCATTGGTTTTCATGGAACTCATTTCTTAGGATACATGTCACAGGCTGCGAGATTTTTAAGAAAATGTCTGTTGGAAAGCGAAAAATTAGTTCACTCTGAAGGCATCAAAAATAAAATGTGACACAGGTCGTTAGCAGCCCATACGTGACACTAAGTCACCAACTTGGACGGAAAGTTGAGAGATTAGTTCTGGCAATAACGAGGAAGGCCGGACCTACATTCTTCGATAGCAAACGGAATAAGAGCTATTAGAAGAAGCAGTGATCACTAATACATATTTAATCAATAGGATCACAATTATCAGTCAAAGTAGTGCACCTCCAATAAAGTGGTTCGAAAAACGAACAGTTCTGTCGAAACTTCATACTTTTGGCTGAAGAGTGTTGACAAGACCCTAAGCCACAGAACAGGTTGAAGGAAAAGCTGTATATGATTTTGCTGGTTATGATCCAAATGGATAAAACCTATTTATGCAGAAAGGGGAAATATTGCTGTGACAAGAGATAATGAATTTGAACAGATAGTGAAAAAGGAAACTGTAGCAGAAAATTTTGTTTTTGTTAAGTATCAGGGAAAATTTTGTTACTGGTGGAACATTAAGTGAGACTAAATACTACATGAATGAAAATCATATCATGAAGATGCAGGAGAAGGAAATCAAAAAGGTAGAGGATGCAATGAAGCAACAAAGGACTCATTTTAGTTATGGCAACAGAGAAAAATTTACAAATGTGAGCGTTTTATCCAGGAAACTTCCTTTCTCTATGGGACATTGGATGAAGGGCTTTTCATAAACATACCTGAAGGTAACAAAGAAGCTGGAGAAAGTTCAGTATGGCCTCACCAGACTAGATCTGGATGGAATAAAACACTTTAATATTTCCTAGAAATGTGAGGAGGAATTCAGTTGATGTCAGATCACTACATATTTAAAGATGTAGTAGAGGAAATGTACATGGCTGTTTATGTTTATGACGCAATCATTACACAAAAAGACTTAAAGAAATGTGGAAAAAAATCTTGATGAAACTTAAGAAAAATTTGGAAATGTATGTGGCAGAAAATTCAGATATGTACATTGAGTTACATGCAAAAAAGACAAAGGGCGGGCTATTTCTACATCAGAAACAGCATGCAAGAAAAAACTTTTAAAATTAAGTATCACTGAAAGGCCACGACGACACCTTTAGTTCCAGAGTGGAAGACAAGTAAAGAGAACAACAGTATGACCACATTAAAATTCTAAAATTCTATTATGAACCTACAGGACGACCTCTGTATTATTCATCAAAATCCTTGACAGATTTTGGAATCACAGTCAATCATAAGAGCCGCTTCACATGAGACCCAAAATAAGGGGTCAACACAATGCCAAAGGAACTATGACATAACTACAAGACTCAAAGAATTATGGCTTATTGTACAAGAAGAAACATAAAGGAGACATTACATATACAAATGTTTATTGTGATGCTAAATATACTCAAAACTTGAGAGAGGATATACAGAAATACACTCCTGGAAATTGAAATAAGAACACCGTGAATTCATTGTCCCAGGAAGGGGAAACTTTATTGACACATTCCTGGGGTCAGATACATCACATGATCACACTGACAGAACCACAGGCACATAGACACAGGCAACAGAGCATGCACAATGTCGGCACTAGTACAGTGTATATCCACCTTTCGCAGCAATGCAGGCTGCTATTCTCCCATGGAGACGACCGTAGAGATGCTGGATGTAGTCCTGTGGAACGGCTTGCCATGCCATTTCCACCTGGCGCCTCAGTTGGACCAGCGTTCGTGCTGGACGTGCAGACCGCGTGAGACGACGCTTCATCCAGTCCCAAACATGCTCAATGGGGGACAGATCCGGAGATCTTGCTGGCCAGGGTAGTTGACTTACACCTTCTAGAGCACGTTGGGTGGCACGGGATACATGCGGACGTGCATTGTCCTGTTGGAACAGCGAGTTCCCTTGCCGGTCTAGGAATGGTAGAACGATGGGTTCGATGACGGTTTGGATGTACCGTGCACTATTCAGTGTCCCCTCGACGATCACCAGTGGTGTACGGCCAGTGTAGGAGATCGCTCCCCACACCATGATGCCGGGTGTTGGCCCTGTGTGCCTCGGTCGTATGCAGTCCTGATTGTGGCGCTCACCTGCACGGCGCCAAACACGCATACGACCATCATTGGCACCAAGTCAGAAGCGACTCTCATCGCTGAAGACGACACGTCTCCATTCGTCCCTCCATTCACGCCTGTCGCGACACCACTGGAGGCGGGCTGCACGATGTTGGAGCGTGAGCGGAAGACGGCCTAACGGTGTGCGGGACCGTAGCCCAGCTTCATGGAGACGGTTGCGAATGGTCCTCGCCGATACCCCAGGAGCAACAGTGTCCCTAATTTGCTGGGAAGTGGCGGTGCGGTCCCCTGCGGCACTGCGTAGGATCCTACGGTCTTGGCGTGCATCCGTGCGTCGCTGCGGTCCGGTCCCAGGTCGACTGGCACGTGCACCTTCCGCCGACCACTGGCGACAACATCGATGTACTGTGGAGACCTCACGCCCCACGTGTTGAGCAATTCGGCGGTACGTCCACCCGGCCTCCCGCATGCCCACTATACTCCCTCGCTCAAAGTCCGTCAACTGCACATACGGTTCACGTCCACGCTGTCGCGGCATGCTACCAGTGTTAAAGACTGCGATGGAGCTCCGTATGCCACGGCAAACTGGCTGACACTGACGGCGGCGGTGCACAAATACTGCGCAGCCAGCGCCATTCGACGGCCAACACCGCGGTTCCTGGTGTGTCCGCTGTGCCGTGCGTGTGATCATTGCTTGTACAGCCCTCTCGCAGTGTCCGGAGCAAGTATGGTGGGTCTGACACACCGGTGTCAATGTGTTCTTTTTTCCATTTCCAGGAGTGTATATAAATTATTCATTATAATAGTTTTCCAATTATTTGGTGTTCTAAGAACTAAAATCTAATAGATACGCGATCAACTGAATGAGAAAACCTTTCTACATCAAAATGCGCCAAAGCGATAATACCATCAAGACCCTATCACAAGAGCTATCGAAATGGGAAATGAAGATCTTGTTGTTGTGGTCTTCAGTCCAGAGACTGGTTTGATGCAGCTCTCAATGCTACTTTATCCTGTGGAAGGTTCTTCATCTCCCAGTACCTACTGCAACCTACATCCTTCCGAATTCGCTTAGTGTATTCATCTCTTTGTCTCCCTCTACGATTTTCACCTTCCACGCTGTCTTCTAATACTAAATTGGTGACCCCTTGATGCCTCAGAACATGTTCTACCAAACGATCCCTTCTTCTAATCAAGTAATGCCACAGATTTCTCTTCTCCCCAATTCTGTTCAATATCTCCTCATTAGTTTTCTGATCTTTCTATCTCATATTCATCATTCTTCTGTAGTACCACATTTCGAAAGCTTCTATTCTCTTCTTGTCTAAATTATTTATTGTCCATGTTTCACTTCCATGCATGGTGCAGTGTTACTTGGCTTTATGCTTAATTACAGACTTACTATTTTATCAGTTGATTTGTTTTCACCACGTAACGCCCGCTGTTTACGTTCTTCTTCGTTGCTGAGCGATGTTTCACTTTTTCTGACGCCGCAACTCTTCCTTTCCTATTATCTTTACTACTTTTTATCTATATAAATGATGAACTGTTGGTTTTGCCGTTTAACAACTTTTTAATAACTGTGGAAGTATTACAGGCATCGGGTCCCACCTAATGCGTCACCCGCCTATACGTTTCACGTGAACCTTTCAAGACTCGATCGATCTGTTTACAAAGAGAAAGCGGAATTTGTCTTTCTTTGACGTTGTCCAACAACGACCTAGAAAGCTCGAAGCAGTCGCGGCCCAGGCTCTTCCATAGCTAGCGGTAGTTTGCAGCATTCGTTTTATTCCTTGCCCACTTGCCGCTACGTCGAACTTTCGTGGTGACCCTTGGACAACGTCTTCCACGTTATCTGCAACATAAATAAACTTTGTTCCCACAGTATTTCTAAAAACTCAAAAACAAACTTAAAGAACTTAATAATAATAACGGTTCTTACAATTATTCGTGTAAGTCCTGGTCGATTTAATGAGGGGTGGGACAGGCCTAAGCCTTGTGACATCACAATGGCTACACTCCATAAATATACTTTCAGAAACGACTTCCTGACACTTAAATCTATACTCAATGTTAACAAATTTCTCTTCTTCAAAAAGGCTTTTCCTGCCATTGTCAGTCTACTTTTTATATCCTCTCTACTTCGACCATCATCAATTATTTTGCTCCCCAAACAGCAAAACTCATTTACTACTATAAGTGTCTCATTTCCTAATCTAATTCCTTCAACATCATCCTATTTAATTCGACTACATTCCATTATCCTCGGTTTGCTTTTGTTGATGTTCATCTTATATTCTCCTTTCAAGACACTGTCCATTCCGTTCAACTGCTCTTCCAGGTCCTTTGCTGTCTCTGACAGAATTACAGTGTCATCGCCGAACCTCAAAGTTTTTATTTCTTCTCCATGGATTTTAACTAATACTCCAAATTTTTCTTTTATTTCCTTTACTGCTTGCTCAATATACAGATTGAATAATATCAAGGATAAGCTGCAACCCTGTCTCACTCGCTTCCAACCGCTGCTTCCCTTCCTGCCCCCCCGACTCTTATAACTGCCGTCTGCTTTCTGTACAAATTGTAAATAACCTTTCGCTCCCTATATTTGACCACTGCTACCTTCAAAAATTGAAAGAGAGTATTCCAGTCAATATAGTGAAAAGCTTTCTCTAAGTCTACAAGTTCTAGAAACGTAGGTTAGCCGTTCCTTAATGTATCTTCTAAGATAGGTCCTAAGGTCAGTACTGCTACACGTGTACCAACATTTCAACGGAATCCAAACTGATCTTCCCCGAAATCGGCTTCTACCAGTTTTTCCATTCGTCTGTAAAGAATTCATGTTAGTATGTTGCAGCTGTGACTTATTAAACTGATAGTTCGCTAATTTTCACATCTGTCAACCTCTGCTTTCTTGGGGATTGGAATTATTATATTCTTCTTGAAGTCGGAGGGTATTTCGCCTGTCTCATACATCTTACTCACCAGATGGTAGTGTTTTGTAGGGCTGGCTCTTCCACGGCTATCAGTAGTTCTAATGGAGTCTTGTCTACTCCCGGGGCCTTGTTTCGACTTAGGTCATTCAGTGCACTGTCAAACCCTTCACGCAGTATCATATCTCACATTTCATCTTCATCTACATTCTCTTCCATTTTAATATTATTGTCCTCAAGTACATTGCCCTTGTGTAGACCATCTATATACTCCTTCCACCTTTCTGCTTTCCCTTCTTTGCATAGGACTGGGTTTCCATCTGAGCTCTTGATATTCATGCAAGTGGCTCTCTTTTCTCCACAGGTCTCTTTAATTTTCTTGAAAGCAGTATCTTACCCCTAATGATATATGTCTCTAAATCCTTACATTTGTCCTCTAGCCATCCGTGCTTAGCCATTCTGCAGTTCCTGTCGATCGCATTTTTGAGACGTTTATATTCCTTTTTGCCTGCTTCATTTACTGTATTTTTATATTTTCTCCTTTCATCAGTTAAATTCAATATATGTTCTATTACCCAAAGATTTCTATTAGCCCTCGTCTTTTTACCTACTTGCTCCTCTGTCTTCACTATTTCATCTCTCAAAGTTACCCATTCTGTATGTACTGTATTTCTTTCCCCCGTTCTTGTCAACCATTCCCTAATGCCCTCCCTGAAACTCTGTACAACCCCCGGTTCCGTCTGTTTATCTAGGTCCCATCTCTTTAAATTCCCACCATTTTGCAGTTCCTTCAGTTTTAATCTACAGTTCATAACAGTAGATTGTGGTCAGAGTCCAGATATGCCCCTGGAAGTGTCTTACAATTTAAAACCTGGTTCCTAAATCTCTGTCTTACCAATATATAATATATCTGAAATCTTCCATTGTCTCCCGGCCTCTTCCATGTATACAAACTTCTTTCATAATTCTTGAACCAAGTGTAAGCTATGATTAAGTTATGGTCTGCAAAATTTTGCAAGGCAGCTTCCTCTTTCATTCCTTACCCCATTACATGTTCACCTACTACGTTTCTTTCTCTTCCTTTTCCTAGTATCGATTTCAGGTGACCCATGACTATTAAATTTTCGTCTCCCTTCGCTATCTGAATGATTTCTTGTATCTCATCATACATTTCATCAATCTCTTCGTCATCTGCGGAGCTAGTTGGCATATAAACATCTACTGCTACCGCAGGTGTGGGCTTCATATCTGTCTTGGCCACAATAATGCTTTCACTATACTGTTTGTAGTAGCTTACCCGCATTCCTATTTTTTATTTATTTTTATTCATTATTATACCTACTCCCGCATTAGCCATATTAGAATTTCTGTTTTTAACCCCATATCCACCTGACCAGAAGTCTTGTTCCTCCTGCCACCGAACGTCACTAATTCCCACTATATCTAACTTTAACCTATCAATTTCAATTTTTAAATTTTCTACCCCACGTAGCTGATTAAGGAATCTGACATTCCACGCTCCAATCCGAAGAACAACCGTTTTCTTTTTCTGATAACGACGTCCTCCTGAGTGATCCCCACTCGGAGATTGAATGGGGGACTATTTTACCTCCGGAATATTTTACCCAAGAGGACGCCATCATCATTTAACCATACAGTAAAGCTGCATGCCCTAAGGAAATATTACGGCTGTAGTTTCCCCTTGCTTTCAGTCGTTCGCAGTACCAGCACAGCAAGGCCGTTTTGGTTAGTGTTAGGAGGCCAGATAAGTCAATCGTCCAGACTGTTGCCCCTGCAACTACTGAAAAGGCTGCCGCCCCTCTTCAGGAACCACACGTTTGTCTGGCCTCTCAACAGATACCCCTCCGTTGTGGTGGCGCCTACTTCACGGTTATCTGTATCGCTTAGGCATGCAGGCCTCCCCACTATGGTTCATTGGGGGGGGGGGGGGGAAGGTAACGTACAGATGTAAGATTCCTATGTGTTACTAAAGAATACGGAAATTATTAGCTTGAGTTAAAGTTTTGTAGTTTTGAAGAACAAGTGGCAGAGTTACCACATTTATGCGATGGTCAAAGCTTAGGAATATTAAAAATGCTGTTATGATAGAGTTACCGTAAGTTTTTTTAAAAAATACTAATGTTAACTGTGTCATTAAAAATGTAAAAGGTATTACTTACATTTATGGGAAAAAGGCAATGTATTTTGAGTGTCGATGTTAAAAATGTTGAATAATTTATTAAAAATTATATTTAATTTAGTAAAAATTAAACTTAAAGAAGAAAAATCAAACACTATTTAGCTTTGGCTAATTTTAGCAAGCAGAATGTGACTTACCTGACATTGTGAATAATATATACCTATGTCCTTGGTAGTATGAAGATGGGTGCATCATAAATTTCATAGTTTTCATGAGTGTGTAGTTTATAATATTGGAAATAATATGAAGGCATAAAATTACACAACAGTCACATACTCGCATAGTCGTGTTTAATAGTTTATGTGGCACTTCTAAAACTGTGGCGTCTGGGCTGTATAACGCTACTGAAACTGTGGCGTTAAGGAATATAAAATCTGACCTTCATCACTGAACTTAAAAGTACAAAACGTAAACTGATGTGACTGACAGTGTGCAAAGTTACAACGCAAAACTTAAGCAGGACGCATTTTTACAATTTTACCTGATATCAAGTAGTAAAATAAAATACAGTGTCAGCAATAAAATGTACCAGCGCTCTTAGTCTACATCTAATCTGCATTGGGTTACAACATTCCTTGTATTGGCATTGTACATACGAGAGATTACACATCCACTTCATGTTTATAGATCTAACCAAACAGAATAGAGTATAGTGTAAAAATGATCTCCAGACATCGATACTTCCACTACGTTTCCCATAATATCGTTAGTGCCTATAGGATTTCCGACAGTCAGACATAAAATTTGCGATCTGTAAATCGCTTACAGTAGCAAATTATGTTTGTTACAATAACAATGTAATGAATTAATTATGTGGAAATAAGCAACGGTGTTTTTTTTTTTTTTTTGTTAATTCTCTTCTGTGTGAAGCTTCTGTTTTACAGCAACTTTATGGGCTACAATGTACTTGTTTTTTACTACAGGAAGGTGAATTATCAGCTAAGTTCTGTATTTGTCGAGAGAAAACTTAAATCATAGCGGAGTTACAATATGTAGACCAACAGTAAGAACGAATATAATTACTTGCATAGTGCTTTATTCCGCGTTAATAGACATAGACAGTAGAAGTAATTATATTAAGATATGATTCAAAACACAATTCCTTAACGTATGATTCTTTTCCATATGATTGAAAACACAATTCCTTAACGTATGATTCTTTTCCATATTTCACCAACACAATACAAGTTCACATCACTTTCCTAGATAAACGCTGACTTGAAACGTCTTCTTTTGGAACACGAGTGAGTCACACGAATTACCATAGAAACATCTGCATTAAAACTGTATTTGTTCCACTTATGCAGCAACTTTCATGTCTCTTTACTGTATTCTAGGAGAAAAATTGACTGGAGATATGTCAGATTATCACAAACACCACAGGTGGTTACTTTATCTGTAAATAACGTGAACCAGCCATACGTTTAAATAAATCACTATTTTATTTTGTGTAATTTTAAGAACTTTTTTACAGTTTATTTCATTATACTATTTATTTACTTCGTGTGACAGTTGTGGTACGAAATGTGAACAAGATTGGTGATGGCAAGGGTTCCATTTGCATACTATGCTTATTAGTTATAACGATGCCTATAGATGTCGTTAGTGTATAGGGGCTTACATACATTAATCAGTTCCACTCACTGAATGACATTCAGGTCTCAGTTGCCGTCGGCGAAAAGCTCACATTATGACTTCATAATTTACTCAAAGCAGTAGAAAACTTTTAAGGCATGCTAGGCTGCTTCAGCACAAGCTCTCAGATCAGTCTTGGATCAAGAGTATTTCATAATTACCCTCATGTGTCACTACGTTAAACCCCTATGTGCCACTATATGTGTTACTTACAGAGCAGCAAGTTACTGTGCAGAGGTAACCTGAGCCATGATGACGACATATGTGATGACAATGGCTAATGCAGACACCAGGACTCGCCGGTCGACCGTGAAGAAACCGGCGGCAGAGAAGCACAGTGGAGGACTGTGCACCAGGAGCGGCAAGAAGGCCTCTAGTTCTGGACAGTGGGCCTCAGACGCCACAGAGGCCTTCAGGAAGAGGGCAGTAGTAGCAGCCGCCTCTTGTTCCACCGCCGCACACGACAGAGCGACCGTGGACAGTCGTAGCCAGTGAGAAGTCAACCACATGAGTGAGTAGCACACGGAGGTACCGAGGTGCAGCTGTGAGGTCCACTGAGGCCGCAGCTGTTTCAGCAGCACTTCGTAGGCACTTCGTGTGGAGCAGCTCACCGAGTGAGCTACGCTGATAGCCACCGGCCCTCCAAAATGGCCCTGCAGCAGCTGTTCAGCGTGGTACAGTGACATGTATGCCTCTAACAACTGGTGAAGTCTGCCAGGAGGTGGCGAAAATGACGCTATGGGCCGATGCAGTGACACTGGTTCGAGGCACGATGGGATCACCTCAATGAGGCGGGAATTGAGGGAGCGGAACCGCACCCACAACTCGAGTTCTAGCAGAACGAACTGCAACGTCGTCCAACAATCGAATAACAAAGTATACATCATCAGTGGGCCCGAATATATCCCGTAAGAATTTTGGGCACTAGTGGCGAATACTGCAACTGCCACAACCAGGTGTACAGCCAGCAGGAATCCTCCCAACATTTTCATGTTGTCTTCTTTCTTGGACAGTAGATGACCATCAGTATAGTTCATTTGTTTAAAGTAGCACCGCAGCTTTTGATAGTCAGTCACGATGCACAAACCGATCGTTAGTAGCGACTGCAAATATGGCAGTATATCTGTAATGATATATGTGAATGTTATGAGGTCAGAGATGGAACGATATACCATTATATTTGAAGCCAAATTCATTAATGAAACTATCAGTGCTACAGAGAACCAGAAAGTTGGCACTATCAATGACTTAATGCAAACATTGTTTTCCCAATACTTGCAACAGGCCTTGTATCTTCTTTCATCCGCCAAAGGAACCAGTCCAAATAGCTTCCACACTTTGTACACCGGTTTGAAGCTGACACGAAGAATCATCCGCTTCTTCCTGTAAATCATAGGCATTGCGTTTACTGTTGACATATATGAGTTAGTGCCGGCTAGTGTCACTGAGTAATCTCGCGAAGAAACGAAGTAGCGGAGGGAACTTTCTAAGGCGTCTTCGAATCCTCTTAACAGTGAGACGTTTTCGAATTGGAGGGACACCAGTAAATGCCTAAATTTAACTCATGCTGCGATAAGTATTGACTGCCACAGGATTGACGTCTGTTTTCGTGATGCCACGACAGGCTTATCAACTTGTCATAATCTCATTTTCTAATGGAATATTGATGTCTAAAGTGAACAGCGAATGAAGCTTTCAGTTCTGCCACCGCGTTAATCTATACGCGTCCAACATTAATAGTACTGATCAATAGCCTTCACTCGGCTATGTTGTTGCCATTTGTCCAACACATCTCTCACGTCCTTGTGGCTACTACAAAACAACCCATCACAGGAACATATTGATCATTATAAGTGTCAGTTTTATTCTGGCAGCTATTGTAGACATTTTTCTTCTAACAAAAGCTCTTCTTTACTGAAAGAATGCTCATTCCATCTTTTTCCATTTACATCAGAAGACACAACAACAAACATTTAACTACTTCGAAAGGGATGCCTAAAATGAATTCTTCCAACACAGTAAGTGGCAGTGAGCTACACACAGAACAAGAGAGAATGTATTGACAGAATCGTTTTATTAGAGCCTAAATCTTACCGAAAAGGTCACTCAGTATTCTGAACAACAGAATCCAGACCCATCAACGAAGTAAGCAAGTAACTAACACTCAGTAATCTCAAGATACTGTGTAAACCTACAGCAATTGTTTCTTGTCCTGGATTTCTAGTCCTTATAGGAGTCATTTCTTCGGTTAGACGAGTACTGAAGTTTTTCGTTGCACGCTAATTGTGCTCTCATTGCTGTTATTACATGTCGCGCTCACGCTTGGGTAATTCGTCTTGGTGAGGAAGAAAATGTAACAGGTTTCACTTCCATCGTGACAGCGGTCGTCACTTATTTTGAAGGTGATTAAGTGTGTGAAGACATTTTTTTGGAGTAATACTTTTTCTTCACCTTTCGTGAAACTGGAATGTGGCTAAATGATATATATCTTTGCAGTTCACCATGTTTTTCTGTAGTAAAATGTATAACTGTGGATAACTTTTAGCACGTTATCATACGCAATTATCTTTAATATGTTCACTTCTGGGTGTGTAACTTTTTAATTTTCTGTAAATAGGAAAAATGTGACTGCTACAAGTGATGAATAGAGCAACTAATCCGTCCTTACAGAGGGAGCTGTCTGTGAGTGTAGAAATGCGAAGTGTACTAAGTGCCGTCCAAAACATTCCGAATACAGTATGGACTTACTATCGCCATGAACGCTGTATTAAAAAAGCAGTACCAGCGTGATTGAAGTAGCGTGAGCTGGTGCATTGCTACGGGTTACATCGGAAATGTATCCCGGGATAGTTGCTTGACTGAACAGAAATTGCTGATGTGACGAGAATGAAAGAGATAGGGGTGTTTTACAATTTTTTACTTGCGCGCTTACAAGGTTATGTAGGTTAATGTGGTTTTGCAACAATGTGGATCCAAACAACTTCCTATACGGTAGTCTGAATAGTCGCGAACGTGACAGCTGAGTCGAAACTGCAAGTACTGCATTCTCATATTCCGCGGGTTGGTGTGACACACTTCAAAACATTGAAGATGACTGGAGTAATATCGTTGACTGGCAGAAATGCTGTCGCAGTAGACTTGTGAAGGTAAATGAAGTACAATACTGTTTGCTTCCAGCTAGGCTTTTTCCTGTGGGAGTCGAAGGACGAATGTTATCGTCACCAAACGGATTAGTTATACAAGAACACTTTTCTTTGCTATTAACTAATCCTCTATAGCTTCGCCACTACTTTCTTTCTGCACACGACGCAGTCCGGCACCGTGCAGGATGGTTATAACTGAACTTTCGCTACTTGAGGGCGTATCCACGAAACACGAACTATCGCAAGGCAATTGAAACTTTCTAGAAATATTATTACGGAAAGGAGGAAGAGAAATAATGAATAAACGATTGACAGAAGCACATTTTATTTCCCACATCAGAGGGTTACATTTGTTAATTACTTACCGTGTTTACGTTACAGGTTATAAGCGTTGCTCTTTGTGACGACTATCTGCATCAACGACAGCCTCGAAACGCAGAAGAGTTTGCTCTACAGTTGCCCAAAACACCGGTGGACCATGGAACGTTCGGCGGTCGTGCCCCACTCGTGCTCTGTTTCAATATCGCACATTGCGTCCAGCACTATCAGCCATGGCAATAGTAACTCAGTGGTTAGCACACTGGACTCGCATTCGGGAGGACGACGGTTCAATCCCGTCTCCGGCCATCCTGATTTAGGTTTTCTGTGATTTCCCTACATCGCTTCAGGCAAATGCCGGGATGGTTCCTTTGAAAGGGCACGGCCGATTTCCTTCCCCATCCTTCCCTCACCCGAGCTAGCGCTCCGTCTCTAATGACCTCGTTGTCGACGGGACGTTAAACATTAACATCCTCCTCCTCCAATAGCAACTTAAAAAATTTGCGGCTCAATTGCTCACCAGTCTCTCCCAGGAGAAATTTACAAATCATTATCGTGTTCTTCAACCTAGGTTGGGAAAGAGGACCTCTCCGTATTTCTTTCAGGTCAGCCGCTGTGGCCGAGCGGTTATAGGCGCGTCAGTCCGGAACCACGCTGCTTCTGCGGTAGCAGGTTCGAATCCTGCCTCGAGCATGGATATGTGTGATGTCCTTACGTTAGTTAGGTTTAAGTAGTTCTAAGTCTAGGGGACTGATGACCTCAGATGTTAAGTCCCATGGTGCTCAGAGCCATTTGAACCATTCGTCCCCTCAGGCAAAAGCCCATGGACATTTGTCTCTAAACCATGTGACAATCTTCTCGGAATGTTAGGGGTATGTTACCTTAGGACTATGAACTACAGGGTACCCAGTAAGGCTGGTAGAAAGTTCCCATAACGGTAGCCAAAGAAACATTTTCGAGTAATACTGGAAGCTCGTTTCTAGGACAGTTCAGATAACGTTGCCGTCTAAGTCAATACCGTAACACATTGAGCCCTAAGAACTGATTATGTATCATACCATAATGCACATTTAGAGGGAAGAGTTGGGACAATGCGTCGCTACAAAGCACGTCAGGTTTTACTGGACCTCTAATGTGAGTTACGAGCGATATTAAACACTATTAACGGGGCTACTCTGCGACTCTAAAGCAGTCAAAGACAAAATTCGAGTGTTCAAATATCATCTCATTCTCGAAAGTGTTGAATCTGCTGTAAATAAGGATACAGCCCATGCACTAATGACGTCGGCCACATTCCTGTAAGCACAATACATACCTGCTGTAGCAGTATGTAGGGGGTGCTTAATGAAAGAATAAATCCTACCAAATCAGTTGCTACTACTACATACACACTCTCTTCATTTCTACGTCCAGATGTGACATGACTGCTGGACACCGCACCAGACTCGTACTGGTCAATGAAAATACTAGTAAACATTCTTGAATCAGCTACTCTGCGGTTGTGAAAATGACTCTACAAGCAGCAACTTCGCTTCCATTACAAAACCGTGACAAATATCATATCTCTACACTCAGAATTTTTTAAATATGTACGGAAAGATTAAACGATACTGTAGAAGTAGCCAATAAACCACAACCAGAGTCCAGCTGAAAAATTCAATTATAGAACTCAAGTTGTTGTTGTTGTTGTTGTTGTTGTGGTCTTCAGTCCTGAGACTGGTCTGATGCAGCTCTCCACGCTACTCTATCCTGTGCTAGCTTCTTCATCTCCCAGTACCTACCGCAACATACATCCTTCTGAATCTCCTTAGTGTATTCATCTCTTGGTCTCCCTCTACGATTTGTACCCTCTATGCTGCCTTCCAATACTAAATTGGTGATCCCTTGATGCCTCAGCACGTGTCCTACCAACCGATCCCATCTTCTAGTCAAGTTGTGCCACAAACTTCTCTTCTCCCCAATCCTGTTCAATACCTCCTCCTTATTTATGTGATCTACCCATCTAATCTTCAGCATTCTTCTGTAGCACCACATCTCTTCTTGTCCAAACTATTTATCGTCCATGAATCACTTCCATACATGGCTACAGTCCATACAAATACTTTCAGAAATGACTTCCTGACACTTAAATCTATACTCGATGTTAACAAATTTCTCTTCTTCAGAAACGCTTTCCTTGCC
This sequence comes from Schistocerca nitens, assembly GCF_023898315.1. Lineage (NCBI taxonomy): Eukaryota > Metazoa > Arthropoda > Insecta > Orthoptera > Acrididae > Schistocerca > Schistocerca nitens. Next base: position 958,170,628 of record NC_064615.1, read on the forward strand.
ATTGTCAGTCTACATTTTATATCCTCTCTACTTGGACCATCATCAGTTATTTTGCATCCCAAATAGCAAAACTCCTTTACTACTTTAAGAGTCTCATTTCCTAATCTAATTCCCTCAGCATCACCCGACTTAATTCGAGTACATTCCATTATCCTCGTTTTGCTTTTGTTGATGTTAATCTTATATCCTCCTTTCAAAACACTATCCATTCCGTTCAACTGCTCTTCCAGGTGCTTTGCTGTCTCTGACAGAATTACAATGTCATCGGCAACCCTCAAAGTTTTTGTTTCTTCTCCATGGATTTTAATACCTACTCCGAATTTTTCTTTTGTTTCCTTCACTGATTGCTCAATATACAGATTGAATAACATTGGGGACAGACTACAACCCTGTCTCACTCCCTTCCCAACCACTGCTTCCCTTTCGTGTCCCTCGATTCTTATAACTGCCATCTGGTTTCTGTAAAAACTGTAAATAGCCTTTCGCTCCCTGTACTTTACCCCTGCCACCTTCAGCATTTGAAAGAGAGTATTCCAGTCAACATTGTCAAAAGCTTTCTCTATGTCTACAAATGATAGGAATGTACGTTTGCCTTTTGTTACTCTAGCTTCTAAGATAAGTCGTAGGGTCAGTATTGCCTCACGTGTTCCTATATTTCTACAGAATCCAAACTGATCGTCCCCGAGGTCGGCTTCTACTAGTTTTTCCATTCGTCTGTAAAGAATTTGCGTTAGTATTTTGCAGCCGTGACTTATTAAATTGATAGTTCGGTAACTGTCAACACCTGCTTTCTTTGGGATTGGAATTATTATATTCTTCTTGAAGTGGGAGGGTATTTCACCTGTCTCATACATCTTGCTCATCAGATGGTAGAGTTTAGGCAGGGCTGGTTCTCCCAAGGCTGTCAGTACTTCTAATGGGATGTTGTCTACTCCCGGGGCCTTGTTTCGACTTAGGTCATTCAGTGGTCTGTCAAACTCTTCACGCAGTATCATATCTCACATTTCATCTTCATCTACATCCTCTTCCATTTCCATAATATTGTCCTCAAGTACATCGCCCTTGTATAGACCCTCTATATACTCCTTCCACCTTTCTGCTTTCCCTTCTTTGCTTAGAACTGGGTTTCCATCTGAGCTTTTGATGTTCATAAAAGTGGTTCTCTTTTCTGCGAAGGTCTCTTTAATTTTCCTGTAGGCAGTATCTATCTTACCCCTAGTGAGATAAGCCTCCACATCCTTACATTTGTCCTCTAGCCATCCCTGTTAAGCTATTTTGCACTTCCTGTCGATCTCATTTTTGAGACGTTTGTATTCCTTTTTGCCTGCTTCATTTACTGCATTTTTATATTTTCTCCTTTCATCAATTAAATTCAATATATCTTCTGTTACCCAAGGTTTTCTACTAACCCTCGTCTTTTTACCTACTTGATCCTCTGCTGCCTTCACTGTTTCATTCCTCAAAGCTACCCATTCTTCTTCTACTGTATTTCTTTCCCCCATTCCTGTCAATTTTTCCCTTATATTCTCCCTGAAACTCTGAACAACCTCTGGTTTAGTCAGTTTATCCAGGTCCCATCTCCTTAAATTCCCACCTTTTCGCAGTTTTTTCAGTTTTAATCTACAGCTCATAACCAATAGATTGTGGTCAGAGTCCACATCTGCCCCTGGAAATGTCTTACAATTTAAAATGTGGTTCCTAAATCTCTGTCTTACCATTATAGAATCTGTCTGAAGCCTGTCAGTATCTCCAGGCTTCTTCCATGTATACAACCTTCTTTGATGATTCTTGAACCAAGTGTTAGCTATGATTAAGTTGTGCTCTGTGCAAAATTCTACCAGGCGGCTTCCTCTTTCATTTCTTACCCCCAATACATATTCAGCTACTACGTTTCCTTCTCTCCCTCTTCCTACTGCCGAATTACAGTCACCCATGACTATTAAATTTTCGTCTCCCTTCACTACCTGAATAATTTCTTTTATTTCATCATACAGTTCCTCATTTTCTTCGTCATCTGGAGAGCTAGTTGGCATATAAATTTGTACTACTGTAGTAGGCGTGGGCTTCGTATCTATCTTGGCCACAAAATGTGGTCACTACGCTGTTAGGAGTAGCTTATCCGCATTCCTATTTTCCTATTCATTATTAAACCTACTCCTGCATTACCCCTATTTGATTTTGTGTTTATAACCCTGTAGTCACCTGACCAGAAGTCTTGTTCCTCCTGCCACCGAACTTCACTAATTCCCACTATAACTTTAACTTATCCATTTCCCTTTTTAAATTTTCTAACCTACCTGCCCGATTAAGGGATCTGACATTCCACGCTCCGATCCATAGAACGCGTTTTCTTTCTTCTGATAACGACATCCTCTTGAGTAGTCCCCGACCGGAGATCCGATTGGGGGACTATTTTACCTCCGGAATATTTTACCCAAGAGGACACCATCATCATTTAACCATACAGTAAAGCTGCATGCCCTCGGGAAAAATTACGGCCGTAGTTTCCCCTTGCTTTCAGCCGTTCGCAGTACCAGCACAGAACTCAAGTACACCTTCAAAACTTGAAATTTATAATAAAGTTTTCGATCAATGAAAGGAGGAAGGAACATTTGTTTTTGTTAGCAACTGTATATCCTTAACCAATAAAAATTGGACACGTGTTATATGAAATGTCTTATCTTCCGGATACTAAAATATTTAATTTTTCTTCCGAGCTATCACTACAATAACTCATTATTCCGAAATCGGATTTGTAGCTATTTCCTCAGTGACGAAATCTGTTCTTATTGCTCAGTAGAATAGAATGTGTGTTGTACGATACAATCAGCGCCTGTTAACTAAATGTCAAATTTTAAATATAATGAAACAATATGCGGCGTTATTGTAAGGTATCATAAAATCACAATGAACACTGTCGTGTTTCTATTTTTCTTTTCCCGCGATGGGAGGCGATTATGTGAAACGTCACAGAAGGTGCCAGGCCTGGAATCCACGCAAGTATTACGTCCAATCGGCTAACGCTTGCAAATGTCCGAATTTTATTGAACTTTTGTGATGTAGTATGTGTAGGTGATGTGTAATCCAGAGTGGAAGTTTTCAACTTCAGATACCCTGTGCTATCTTGATGGGAATGAAAATCACAAATTCTCTGTCGTCTTTCACTTGCCGTTTAAGTTCAACAACAAGCAACTCTCAGAGATCCGCTGTAGAGCGTTATATTCCTCACAATTTTATTTAGTTAAATGTATTTCACACCACACACTTGTCAACATTTAGAGTTTAAAGGGAACACAAATTACTGAAACTATAAAAAAACTTAAAAAAATTGTGGTTCTTGCGTTTATAACTTTAACTTAACAGCAACGGATTTCTTCACGGGCCTTATGGATGCTGTACCTCCAATACGTCTGTGAACAAATACAGAAGTTCACTGAGGTACGTTGTGGTATATCTGAAAAACACGTAGATGTGATGTCTTCACGTGTAACCCGCCATATTAGTTACATTGAGAATCTGAGTGCATGGTTCTCTGAACTTGCGTCATTCCTTGAGACTAAGAGTTATTGTCAACGTAAGAACAATTGAACACGAAGTGGTGACATCTTAGGCAGCTTGAGGAATCAGTATCAACTGTGTGAGAAAAAAAAAATACTGAGACAAAATCTTGATAATTTTAATTTGATATCGACGAAACGAAAGATTAATGTTGTTACTCTAGCCCCCGTTTGATATAGCCGATAAATGCTGAAAAAAAGGGCACAGTAGGTTCTAGATTTTGCATTGGGAAGCAATCTGATGATAATCTAAGGCTACTGGTCAAAATGGAGCATCCACCCTTTCCATCCTTCATTGCGGATGGTACGCAGAAGGGTACATGCAGCGTTCACTCCGATACTACAAGAAGCGGACTACGACATGCATAAATGTGCTGTTGCTGACGGAGGATACCTTCCACATAAAGTTAATGGAGAACGACAACAGTTGTCAACGTGCAAGACTTACGTCAATTTTGAGAAAAAAATAAGTAGAATGCTGTAGTACTTTTTCAGGGGTTTCCTATTGATGTCAATTATCAAAGTACTAATACGTCAGTGATCTCACCAGCATTTACTACGCTCGTCCACGAAATTCGTCTTCTCAACAACAAAAATAGTTACAGTCTTACAAGCTACTGATTTACCCGATGACAACAATGAAAGGAATGTTATCTCAATGCTGTTGACAGAAATGACAGCAAAGATCAATGTGATTAAACAGGCAACAACAGATGCTGTTGTGATGATATTGAACATCCTGTATTAGACAGTTCTAATTACTGTAGTGTTACCATCACAAGTGAAGACTTAGTGTCTTTGTATTGCTGACCAGATGAGTCTCTTCTCAAATAACACGTATTTCCGGAAGACTGGAAGGAGTATTTCTCCAAGCGTTCTGTACTCGTCTACATCAAGCAAATACCATTCCCAGGTACTGTTCTTGCAATAACAGTTGTGACTACTACTGCAGTGACCTTTCAAGAAGGGAAAAACGAATCACTATTTACCAGAAAAGACCTTGTCAGCATTATTTGACATTTTCATACAGCTAGACACAGCAGTACACTTAGTATCTTAAACGGAGGAAATTTTTCCTATGTCGCTGTACAATGGAGACCTGTTGATCTTGAGCAAACCTATAACGAAACGCAAATTCCGACTTTCAAGGATGCTGTCTACCCGAGACGCCGCTTAGTACAAATTTTTCGTACCTACCTACAAGTAAAGGCACGGGGAGGACTCGAAAAGGTTGTTCACCTTGGTGCTGCAAACTAGGAAGAGAAAGAGTGATTCCCGTAACGTCAGAAATGCAGCTCCGAAATCATTAGTAAAAGCAATTTCTTGAAAATGTACAAAAGTGTGTTGCACAGGGTCACCTGGTCCAAATTCTCTTGCCAAGATACTTGCAGCCGTGCGTTTGTGAATTTATCTGCGTGAGAAGTCAACGGGAATGGTCTGAGGGAATTACGACGACTTCACTATTGAGTAGAGTGAAGCATATACATATATCATTGATCAAAGCTGTGTAACTGATATTAGATTTTTATGCCGAAATATGCTGCTGAAAAAGTGCAAAATTATAATTTATATCTCAAAATGAAGCATTATGAGTTTCCTCTTTCATTTAACCATTTTCCCAGAAAACGCCACCACACAAGGAACTACCTACTCAGCCAAGCCTCTGTGTCATATTCGAGATAAAACAGAGCACATTGCTGGTATGCCCCAGAAACCAAATTGTCATGCGTTAAAGGTAAGTGATGTGAATCATGACATAGTTTTAACATATAGACCAGGGTAATCAGTGTCCAAGTACAAATACTACATGTTGCAGAATCTTTCAAAATCATTTCCTTTCGCACTCAAATTAGATCATACAGAAATTAAAGGCACTGGACAAATGGAAGCGAAAATTTCCACTAATACAGGGACGCAAATACTACTAAAACAGCTCTTATATGACAAAAAAGGAACATCCAGAAGTGATGCAGTTAATTAAGTGTACTACTACCATCATTAAACAATGCACAAAATTCATGCTGTAATACACTACTGGGCATTAAAAATGCTACACCACGAAGATGACGTGCTACAGACGCGAAAGAAGATGCTGTGATATGCAAATGATTAGCTTTTCAGAGCATTCACACAAGTTTGGCGCCGGTGGCGACACCTACAACGTGCTGACATGAGGAAAGTTTCCAACCGATTTCTCATACACAAACAGCAGTTGACCGGCTTTGCCTGGTGAAACGTTGTTGTGATGCCTCGTGTAAATAGGAGAAATGCGTACCATCACGTTTCCGACTTTGATAAAGGTAGGATTGAAGCCTATCGTGATTGTATTTGTAGTATCGCGACATTGCTACTAGCGTTGGTCGAGATCCAGTGACTGTTAGCAGAATGTGGAATCGGTGGGTTCAGGAGGATAATACGGAACGCCGTGATGGATCCCAACGGCCTCGTATCACTAGCAGTCGAGATGACAGGCATCTTATCCGCATGGCTGTAACGGATCGTGCAGCCACGTCTCGATCCCTGAGTCAACAGATGGGGACGTTTGCAAGACAACAACGGTTGGATGACGTTTGCAGCAGCATGGACTATTAGCTCGGAGACCATGGCTGCTGTTACCCTTGACGCTGCATCAGAGACAGGAGCGCCTGCGATGGTGTACTCAACGACGAACCTGGGTGCTCGAATGGCAAAACGTCATTTTTTCGGATGAATCCAGGTGCTGTTTACAGCATAATGATGGTCGCATCCGTGTTTTGCGACATCACGATGAACACACATAGGAAGCGTGTATTCGTCATCGCCATACTGGCGTATCACCCGGCGTGACGGTATTTGGTGCGACTGGTTACACGTCTCGGTCACCTCTTGTTCGCATTGGCGCCATTTTTAACAGTGGACGTTACATTTCAGATGTGTTACGATCCGTGGCTCCACCCTTCATTCGATCCCTGCGAAACCCTACATTTCAGCAGGATAATGCACGACCTCATGTTGTAGGTCTTGTGCGGGCCTTTCTGGATACAGAAAATGTTCGACTGCTGCCCTGGCCAGCACATTCTCCAGATCTCTCACCAATTGAAAACGTCTGGTCAATGGTGGCCGAGCAACTGGCTCATCGCAATACGCCAGTCACTACTCTTGATAAACTGTGGTATCGTGTTGAAGCTGCATGGGCAGGTGTATCTGTACACGCCATCCAAGCTCTATTTGACTCAATGCCCAGGCATATCAAGGCCGTTATTACGGCCAGAGGCGGCTGTTCTTTGTACTGATTTCTCAGGATCTATGCACCCAAATTGCGTGAAAATGGGATCACATGTCAGTTGTAGTATAATATATTTGTCCAATGAATACCCGTTTATCATCTGCATTTCTTCTTGGTGTAGTATTTTATTGGCCAGTAGTGTAGTATACGAGTACATGTCTCACCGTGCCTTTTAACTATACAGCAGTTGTGTAGATGTATAACCTATCACTCCTTGTGCCAGCATTACGTTACAGTTGAAATATTCTATTGAGTGACCCCAGAAATTTTACGAACGGTGTTACGACTAATATCTGTAGTATCGTTACAGGGCGTTAGGACTAAAATATGTGAGAAAAGGCTGCACACAGAGTCTCTGTCTGTGTATGTGTATGTGTATGTGTGTGTGTGTGTGTGTGAGAGGAGGGGGGGGTCTTTGTACTCGGTTTCTCTTTGAGCTAGAAGGATGGGGTGAAATTCTTTGGTTTAGTCCTGTACCAGAGGCCTTTTGTATAGCCGTTCAAACATCTGCATTTCTGTAGGTTTGTTATAGCACATTATGCGATGTTTGAACGATGAACTGGAGCTGGTGCCCAGAAAGATTATTTGAATAGATTAATTCCTTTTGGAAAAGATTATAACTTGGCTGAGACAAATGCTCAGCTGATAGCACCGTTCGGACTTTATGTGCAAAAACAGTCACTATTGTTTTGATTTTACGAGCAAAAAATAAGTCACCCTTAAATAATTAACAAGACTGATGATTAAAATAACATTTGAATAGATCCGATTTTGTGTGGATGTTACGTGTAAAAAACACGTTTTTCCGGAAGGTTTATTGAGGGAAGCAAGCTCATACATTAACTTGTACGAATCGGAGGTCAAAGAGAAATTCTTTTTATTCAGTAATTTTCATCCATGTTTCAGACACGGTGGTTTAAAATCGAACGAAACTTAGCACTTAAAAATAATTTTTAAGTGAAATGCAAGTGCAGAAACGCTTTAAAGTGAATCAAATAAATAATTAAATGCATTCTTACAATAAAATACAAAACTTGGTCCAAAAATCTAGATGTATTCGCATTTTACGTGCAAAAAAATAAAAACATTTTTGTATATTTTTATGTTCCACTTTTCAAAGTAGAAAGAACTGGTACGAATTTTATAAGACACCAGGCAAATACTCTTAATTAACGGTCATCCTGCTGTTTTGCGAAAGGCGTATCCGTTCCCATGACACAAGCAGCATGGTTTGAATGGCAATAAAGAAAACATGTACCTGACCAGTCGTAGGCCGAGTCAACAAACATCTAGACTACCTGTTAAGCTATTTTGGTGGTGGAGTAACAGTTGGGAAACAGCATGGAAAACCCTCTCGGCCAAGCACAAAAAATTCAAATATGCCCTGGGCGGAGTTAGCGATGAGAAAGAAGGGAACTAACCTTTCGACTCATCTGAAAGATTCACAGACATGGAAATCAAAACATCTTTACATGTTCCTGCTTTTCTGCGACTTGGTCCTACTACCACCACACAGTGTGATCTCTTTGCTGCGAAAGGTTGACACACTTGCATCCTGCGATTTATGCATCCTAAACTTTAACGAGACATTGCCTCATGCTGGACGACTAGACAAATGCCAAGTTGGATGGCATGATGGCATCAGTCATGTTGTATGAAATGAAATCATGTATCACGCTACTTTACTTGATACGATGCATTATATTAGGTGACACGGGTACTAATATTAACAAGTACAAAAGCGCGAGTATGTAAAGACAATTTGACTGAAATATCTTTGATGCTGACAGGTAAGTCGAAAAGCTAGTTCCCTTCGTCCATATCCTAAATCCGCCCAGGAAATATTCACCTCTTTTGCGTTACGATAGAAGTCCAAGAAGCGACATTATTGCAGTCACAGAGTGCCATCTTTGAATGTATCTTTACTTGGAGAAGTTAGTGATCGAGTTAAGGGACAGGGATCGTACGAACCTGGAATCAATCGGTTCTCGATTTGATGAAAATCAAAGTCGTGGAGAAAGGCAGCACCGCTAGCATTAGAGTGCAAACTTAGAAGGTATCAAGTCTCGTATTGTGCAGTAGCTAAAGAAGTTTGTGAAGCTTAAATGACATAATAATTAGGTAGGGGCGATAAAGACATGGAATGGCAGGTACAAGGAGCACAGACGTTAGCGACATAAAGTCACTGTCTACTAGCGGATACTTCACCACTGAGCACTTTAACTTGACTCCATTCGCGCACGACTCACCATGCTCTGAAGGAGGTCCTCTCCTGAGACGTCATCGGCATCTGTGTCACGGTTCCTTTACCTGTCTGTCACGATGTCAGTATCTTAATGAAAAGGTAATATCCTTTTTTCTCAAGTATTTTATCTAACTGTCTTCATGAAACAGATCTTCTCGTCTTATCCTTTCATCTACATAGGGGAACCACTCATTATTATTACATCGCTTAGACCCAATCCTACTACTTAGTGAGGAAGTAACATACCTAATGCTACAGTGTTTGTGTTCAAAACATATTATAATCATTATTGACATAAGGGTTTCCTGATAATAAATTTAATATTCCCGGCGGAGCTATACCTGGCAATATACATTACTCAGCACATATAATCTGTGAGAAGGAGTAGTACTCATTTTTCCTTTCCTACCCTAATCTTTCACCTCCAATGTTATCTACTTCTAATATGAACATTACAAATCCTTCATTAGTCAGTACAGCTCTTATCTCAAAATCATTGTTATTTTAACATTGTTGTTGTTTGTGGTCTTGAGTCTAGAGACTGGTTGTAGCATTGCTCTTGGGGGCCAAGAAAGAAAAAGAATTGTTATTTTATATTTATTTGAAAAAGTGAATATTTTGGTGGGCCACTTGGCAACAGAATCAGGGATTGATTACACTATTCTAATATCAAACGTTGAGCATTAAATACCTGAATAAGAGAAACATTATCATTTCTGTGCATTTTTATATTCGCGATGTATTCATACCCGGAACAACACTAAGGGACCAGAAGATTTATAGACTTTAAAAGAAATGCAACACTACACAATTAAAAAAAGTTGGTTCAGAAATAATAGGAAAACGATAATCTTCATTCTGCCTCATGCTGCGTTCGGCCCATCAGCTTGATCGTAATTTCTGGTGATGAACTAACACAAAATAATTATCAATTAAGTAAATGAGGAGATGGAAATCATCAAGGTTAATTTACTAAAATAAGCACACTTATCCTTAACACACTTTTTTAATGCTACGTACCTTTTCATATTAAATTACAATAGATGACCATTGTGGTTAAATACTTTATACGTTACAGTCAAAATGTCCTCTTGATGCTGTTTGTTCGTAATCAGTTACAAGAAACTACATGTTTTCTGATGGAAAAATAACAATTAGCATATTCACTCAATATTTTCACGTGAAATATAAAATACCGTGGCGGAACGCAGCAAGTCCGCGTCCGCCTTTCATGGAATACAAACAGTAAAAGGTGAGGCGCCAAATGCCTCATTTGTCTTGATACAACAGAATTCATTTTTATATCATTAATCGATACATGTACATAGAGATTTACAGGCACCGCGCAAGAACGGTAAAGATATGCGATGTTTCATGTCTTCTAGTTTACAATTGCTCGATAACATTAGGCCATCAGGCGTTTAACTATTGAGCGTATATTATTGTTTGTTAGGCGAAAATGACTAATATTACATGGTTTGATGCAGCTCATCATCCTACTCCATCCTGTGCTAGATTCTTCATCTCCCATTACCTACTGCAACCTACATCCTTCTGAATCTGCTTGGTGTATTCATCTCTTGGTCTCCCTCTACGATTTCTACCCTCCACGCTGCACTCCAATACTAAACTGGTGATCCCTTGATGCCTCAGAACATGTCCTACCAAGCGATCCCTTCTTCTAGTCAAGTAATGCCACAAATTTCTCTTCACCCAGATTCTATTCAATACCACCTCCTTAGTTATGTGATCTACCCATCTAAACTTCAGCATTCTTCTGTAGCACCACATTTCGAGAGCTTATATTCTCTTCTTGTCTAAACTATTTATCGTCCACGTTCCACATCAATACATGACACCACTCCATGCCAATACTTTCATAAACGACTTCCTGACATTTAAATCTATACTCAATATTAACAAATTTCTATTCTTCAGAAACGCTTTCCTTACCACTGCCTGTCTACGTTTTATATCCTCTCTACTTCGACCAGCATCAGTTATTTTGCTCCCCAAATAGCAAAACTCATTTACTACTATAAGCATCTCATTTTCTAATCTAATTCCCTCAGCATCACCCGATTTAATTCGACAACATTCCATTATCCTTGTTTTGCTTTTGTTGATGTTCGTCTTATATCCTCCTTTCAAGACACTGTCCATTGCGTTCAGCTGTTCTTCTTGGTCCTTTGCTGTCTCTGACAGAATTACAATGTCATCGGCGCACCTCAAAGTTTTTATTTCTTCTCCATGGATTTTAATTTCTACTCCGAATATTTCTTTGGTTTCCTTTACTGCTAGCTAAATATACAGATTGAATAAAATCGGCGATAGGCTACAACGCTGTCTCACTCCCTTCCCAACCACTGCTTCCCTTTCATGCCCCTCGACTCTTATAACTGCCACCTGGTTACTGTACAAATTGTAAATAGCCTTTCGCTCCCTGTATTTTAACCCTGCAACGGTCAAAATTTGAAAGGGATTATTGGTTCAAATGGCTCTGAGTACTATGCAACTTAACTGCTGTGGTCATCAGTCCCCTAGAACTTAGAACTCCTTAAACCTAACTAACCTAAGGACATTACACACATCCATGCCCGAGGCAGGATTCGAACCCGCGACCGTAGCGGTAGCGCGGTTCCAGACTGAAGCGCCTAGAACCGCTCGGCCACTTCAGCCGGCAGAGAGTATTCCAGTCAACAGTGTCAAAAGCTTTCGCTAAGTCTACAATTACTAGAAACGTAGGTTTGCCTTTCCTTAATCTATTTTCTAAGATAAGTGGTAGTATTGCCGAGGTCGGCTTCTACCTGCTTTTCCATTCGTCTGCAAAGAATTCGTGTTAGTACTTTGCTGCCGTGGCTTATTAAACTGATAGTTGTCTAATCTTCACATCAGTCAATACCTGCTTTCTTTGGGACTTGAATTATTATATTCTTCTTGAAGTCGGAGGGTATTTCGCCTGTCTCATACATTTTGATCACCAGATGGTAGAGTTTTGTAGGGCGGCTCTCCCAAGGCTGTCAGTAGTTCTAATGTCATGTTGTATACTCCCGGGGCCCTGTTTCGACTCAGGTCATTCAGTGCTCTGTCAAACTCTTCACGCAGTATCATATCTCACATTTCATCTTCATCTACATCTTCTTCCATTTCCATAATATTGTCGTCAAGTAGATCGCCCTTGTATAGACCATCTATATCCTACTTCCACTTTTCTGCTTTCCCTTCTTTGCTTAGAACTGGGTTTCCATCTGAGCTTTTGATGTTCATAAAAGTGGTTCTCTTTTCTGCGAAGGTCTCTTTAATTTTCCTGTAGGCAGTATCTATCTTACCCCTAGTGAGATAAGCCTCTACATCCTTACATTTGTCCTCTAGCCATCCCTGTTAAGCTATTTTGCACTTCCTGTCGATCTCATTTTTGAGACGTTTGTATTCCTTTTTGCCTGCTTCATTTACTGCATTTTTATATTTTCTCCTTTCATCAATTACATTCAACAGCTATTCTGTTACCCAAGCATTTCTATTAGCCCTCGTCTTTTTACCTACTTGATCCTCTGCCGCCTTCACTTTTTCATATTTCAAAGCTACCCATTCGTCTTCGTCTGTATTTCTTGCCCCCATTCTTATCAATCGTTCCCTAATGCTCACCCTGAAACTCTACACAAATTCTGGTTCTGTCAGTTTATCAAGGTCCCATCTCCTTAAATTCCCACCTTTTTGCAGTTTCTTCAGTTTTAATCTACAGTTCATAACAAATAGATTGTGGTCAAAGTCCACATCTGCCCCTGGAAATGTCCTACAATTTAAAACCTGGTTCCTAAATCTCTGTGTTACCATTGTATAATACATCTGAAACCTTCCGGTATCTCCCGGCTTCTTCCATGTATACATCCTTCTTTTCTGATTCTTAAACGAAGTGTTAGCTATGATTAAGTTATGCTCTGTGCAAAATTCTACCAGGCGGCTTCGTCTTTTATTCCTTACCCCCATTCCACATTCTACTACTACATTTCCTTCTCTTACTTTTACTACTTTCGAATTCCAGTCACCCATGGCTATTAAATTTTCGTCTCCCTTCACTATCCAATTAATTTCTTTTATCTCATGATACATTTCCTCAATCTCTTCGTCATCTGCGGAGCTAGATGGCATATAAAAATATACTACTGTGGTAGGCGTGGGCTTCATATCTGTCTTCGCCACAAGAATGTGTTCACTATGCTGTTTGTAGTAGCTTACCCGCACTCCTATATTCCTGTTCGTTATTAAACCTAGTCCTGCATTACCCCTATCTGATTTTGTACTTATAACCCTGTATTCACCCGACCAAAAGTCTTGTTCCTTCTGCCACCGAACTTCAATAATTCCCACTATATCTAACTTTAACCTATCCATTTCCCTTTTTAAACTTTCTAACATACCTGCCCGATTAAGGGATCTGACATTCCACGCTCAGACCCGTAGAACGCCAGGTTTTTTTTCTCCAGAGAACAACATCCTCCTGAGTAGTCCCCGCCCGGAGATCCGAATGGGGGACTATTTTACCTCCGGAATATTTTACCCAAGAGGACGCCATCATTATTTAACTATACAATAAATCTGCATGCCCTCGGCAAAAATTACGGCTGTAGTTTCCCCTTGCTTTCAGACGTTCGCAGTACTAGCACAGCAAGGCCGTTTTGGTTAGCGTTACAAGGCCAGATCAGTCAATCATCCAGACTGTTGCCCCTGCAACTACTGAAAAGGCTGCTGCCCCTCTTCAGGAATCACACGTTTGTCTTGCCTCTCAACAGATACCCCTCCGTTGTGGTTGCACCTACGGTACGGCTATATGTATCGCTAAGGCACGCAAGCCTCCCACCAATGGCAATAGGGAGGGGGGGGGGCTGGGTTTAACACTAGCACTTGCTAATTCAGATTTACCTCATAACTGATAGTTACAATAACTATAAAATATTAATTCAATAGCCGGACGGGGTTGCCGAGCGGTTCTAGGCGCTACAGTCTGGAACCGCGCGTCCGCTACGGTCGCAGGTTCGAATCCCGCCTCGGGCATGGATGTGTGTGATGTCCTTAGGTTAGTTAGGTTTAAGTAGTTCTAAGTTCTAGGGGACTGATGACCTCAGAATTTAAGTCCCATAGTGCTCAGAGCCATTTTTTTTTAATTCAATAAGAATAAGCTTGTTTGTCATTTCACAAAGTGTATCTGCAGACTATGAAGAGGATATAGTCCTCAATATTATTGGTTCTAGGAAGCTCCAGAAGATGGGTCGCATCATGTGGAATACCAGTGTATAAATACCTGTGTATAAAAGTTGCCAATTGCAGTTGTTCTTTCTAAGAAGAGAGCTGGGTTTTCAGGAAAATAAATTCTCCATCCTGATAATTCTGTGATCGTAGTAATCTTCTCTCGTAATCGATCGTCCTTGGACATGCTTGTTCGGTAAGTAAGACTAAAATTCTCGTTACGTGATTAGCAACATCTTCTCTCTTGTCATTCTGAAATATAGTGTGTTTGACACTGTATTTGGGGAGAGGGACAGACTTCCATATTATACATTTTAATTGCACCACGTTCACTTACAAATACATTGACATAGTTTTGCTACAAATGTCTCAATTACGTTTGGTGCAGCTGTCGAGGCAGTGATCTTACCTTCCACTAAACTTTCTTATCTTCAAATAGACCATGGTGTGTAGATGTGTCTGTGGGACAGTGTATCTTTGTCTTAAGTAGACTGACTGTCAAAGCCTTGCAGTATGTACCTTGTGCTAATTTGGAATTTGTCAAATCGACTATAATTTCTCGGCCATCAGTGCTCAAAGCTTATCTCGCCTCACAAAATTCGTGATTGCATCCATCTCACCCAAAAAACCTATACCGAAAATATAATCGACTACCAATTTACTCATGATGAAAGACGCGGAATTTCATTACTCCATTTGCTATTTTCATGTCCGTATATGCCTGCGTTATGATATTCTCACCAGTAGGCTCCAAATCACTACGGTTTTCGGATGGCAGTACTGGTAATTTAATAATTTCACGTATTTTATTAAATAAATTAGATGCTAAGACACTTTTCATAGCGCCTGTATCGAATATAACTGTGGTCTTTATTGCACCCACTACTGCATGGACTGTCGCCTGTGCAACAATTTTGTTAAGGTTACGGCACCTGAAATGATCTATCTTGAATTCCTCGTTGATGTCTACGGCGTCTTTATGATGTAACAAGTTTACTTCATAGTGTTGGCTGCCCCCAAGCCATCCCTCGGTTTAATACTTATGGTGACACTTTACGTCCTGAGGGGTAGATGCTTTTCCAGATCACTTTAAAAGATGCCATGTGAAATGGAAATCTAAGTAAGTGTCAGTTATTTGGATGTTTGTTTGTGTTTGTCATGATGACCTTCTGTTTTCTGTCAAATCTTATCTTATTAACACCTGGAGGACCAAAGTCGGCGTGCCGCGTTTAACACACCAGCGGCATCATCACCATTGCATCAACAGATCGATGCTTTCCTCTTGTGATATACAGTGGCCAGAAAACACTAACTACAGCGGAATGTTGTGCATCACTGTTATTATTACAGTTCTTGCTGTTGCTATTATTTTTGTAAGTTCGAAAAGCAAAAAGTGTTCTTCGCCTGACGAGTATTCACGGATTAAAATTAAATGCAAATATGGGCCTGCCCCCACCCCGTAAAACTCACATTTTGGCAACAGACCTGCGTTTTCAATCTTGATACTGAATGTTATAGAGTCTCCACACCTATATGTAATTATAATATTTTTTCAAGTGAAGTGAGACATAGAGAAACCGTATAAAGAAGGTCCTACAACTATGAAGTGTGTAAAGACAGTGTTTTATGTGAACAATTACGAAAACATTAGTTTAAAATACAAAGACAATAATAATTGTATTTGAAAAATAAACGATATCATAGGTAGTGGTAAGTGTTTATCTGTAGTCCTCAACCGATTTATATACGCAAAAGTTCTCTCTCTCTCTGTCTGTCTCTCGCTCTCGCACTCTCTCTGGTTGTCTTCCGAAACGTTATTATGTGTACTGCTTATCTTGGTCTTTAATATAATGTAATATAACCCACCGAGCTGATGTCAAATAGATAATAAATTAAAGTCTGAGTAAGTTTTATATCTATAAGTGTTAAACCTATGTCAACTAATACCAGTTTTCAGAATTATAGCATTGTCTGCAGTGCAACAAAAACAAAGACGCTGGAGCCCTGAAGCCCGCCGTCATGACACGAAATATTTAAAATTTATATTACTGTTCTATAGGCGCGTTACATCAGTGCAGAATATTTTATAATTTTTCTTCTAGGAATGCTGGAGACCAGGACCAGGGAGTTTAATGAGGGTTTTGCAAGTGATTTCGAAATACTGTGTGGAATCAGGCCCTGGCCTGTACTACGTCCAAAGGAGGACGACTTTCATTACCAAGAGTGAACATCGTATTTAACCTAGAACGTTGAAAAGGAAAGCGACAACTAAAAGCATATTTACTGTCAAGAACAATTACCAATATGCATTTCGTTGTTTTTTAATGTGTTTGTAAGATATCGATCGTATATACATTAGAATTTACAAAGTCTCTCTCTATTGTTTTTTCTGTTTCATCAATTGTACCAACATTACGCCACATACAGACAACTTGATCGAAATAATAATATCAGTATTTAAGTAACATAATAGTAACAAGCTGAAACATTACCATATTTTCAAAGAATGTATGAAACTAATTTAATGAGTGCACGGGCACACTGAAAGGTCTTATCAGGTAGTATGTTACCTACATTTTCGCTGCGAGTAGTAGCGGCAGATGATACTGTGTCTGGTGTTATTTGTTTTGCGCCGGCCGGAGTGGCCGTGCGGTTATAGGCGCTACAGTCTGGAACCGCGTGACCGCTACGGTCGCAGGTTCGAATCCTGCCTCGGGCATGGATGTGTGTGATGTCCTTAGGTTAGTTAGGTTTAAGTAGTTCTAAGTTCTAGGGGACTGATGACCACAGTAGTTAAGTCCCATAGTGCTCAGAGCCATTTGAACCATTTTTTTTTTGTTTTGCGATAGATTGCTCTGGCTGCACATTGCTGGATCCCATTGTATTGTGCAAACAGTACGATTTCTCTGTGTGTCATATTTATTAAACCTGTTTCAGAATAGTGTGACTGCTATAACAACATTGCCACTGATGTCACTGGTGCAAACTCAGTAGCTGGTTGTTGGTAGCGAGCAACACCTGACTGCGACTGCGGATGGTTAGAATTATTTCATTAATTAATTTGTTAAAACACAGCCTTGTACGGTATCTTGTCTTGTACTCTGTCATATGTATGCATCAGAGCAGAAATGCTTATACAAACTGAAATGTGTTTCATTCTGATTAATTTTAGTCAGGGAATCAATGGCACAACATTTGTTTGACAGTAAGAGGAATATACCTCTACTGATTTATGGTTTGACTTTATTGAAGTGCTTTCATTAATGTGCTTCTTTTATTGAAATTTTACCTTTAGAATTAACATTCTTTTTTCTGTGTTAAAATATTTAGCTCAAACTGATGGACTCTTTATTCCTTGAAATCACTATAGGCTCCGAGGAAGCTTAAAATTTTACGTAATATTCATTTCGTAAGACTTTCTCCAAACGCCGTCACGCCTAATATCGACAACCACAGGAATTCTTATCTACTTTCGTCAGCGTTCGACATAGGCCTCTCACAAGACTTCATGCAGGCATCTCGGAGATTTATAAAAACACACCGTTCTTGATACGATTGACTACACTTATCTTTATAATTGAATGTCATGATTTATCGACGGTTATTACTTTCCTATAAGAGTGCTGTCTCAGAGGTGAGACAATGTACTCTGGTATTTTGATTTCCGTGTGTCATTTCAAGGAATGGCGTATTGAAAATTCATCAAAGACATATCACCATTATCATTAAACGTGAGTTAATAATGCATCAATTATATAAGTCTTCCAGACACAATATGGTTATCTAGACAGGGGACTATCACATGACGAAATAAATGTTTATGGCGTCGAAGGATATAGGTTTACATACCACTATATTAATTTTTTTTCATCTTAACGTTGTTAATCTGTAGCGTTCGATGATATTTACATTTCGGTGTGACTAGAGAACGAGGACCAAGTAAACACGAGTATCTGGCGATTTCCGAATTTGTGGTTAGGAAAGAATCTAAGAGGACAGCTTATATTGCTGCAAGTGCAACGAGGAACAATAACATTCATATTCTGCTTTGTCACAAAGTCAATAGCAGTTGCTGCGGTAATCGATAGCGAGCAAGACGTCAAAACGACGCCACGTTAGCAAAAAGTGTAACGAAATGAGTGCTCCTCACAATTTTTAAAAGTCAGCGTAATTCTGTTCTATCCACACATTGAGCGACCAACTCACGTAATTGGAAAGAATATCCAGGCGTAGTTAACTGAGATACTTAACACATTACTGGGGGATGTATGTCTTTATTGCCCTCTGTCTAGCGCGCACTTGAAGCGATGACTGTAACAAAGTGCTTCCAATTTCATATGGGCTGTTAATGAACTAACAGTAAGGCCTAACAACTCAAGATAAATTAAAGCCCATCGATAGGAGGAACGCCACCAGAGTTACTTCAATTCGTTTGATTTGTTACCCACGCTAGCTTTGTATCTGTATTGCGCTGAAAATGGTGCACAACAAATCGAATGCCGACATTACGCGCTACATTTCTTGTTAGGAAACCAACTTGTTCCATTGACTCACAGTGCCTGCTGTTGACTACAATAATGCCCTCTTTACTATTTTGTCTCAAGGTTACTTTGAGAATATCTCCATTTCGACTCGGATTTGTTTTTTGTGCAGGATTAGTTGTACGTTAACAGTGATACATAGCACTATGGATAGTTCACTAATGAAGAGTTGGCGGGTATGCACTTCCCACATGGTTTCACTGAAAGCTGTTCCCGCAATGACAAATAACCAGGACAGTGTAGTCCTTTTGCATCTGAACGTAGTCTTCTGTGAGAAATCCGATGTGTTGTACGTTTTGGTGATTGCATGTTAGAGTGTCCTTTTTTGTTTTGATAATATCTGCACAGAAACGATAGCAACTGGGGTAAAACCTATGTAAATCATAATTATATTATTACTCTGTAAAGAGATTCCAGAAAACACGGGTCCCTGTTATCAAAATACTCAAGTTTACCAAAGAAGCCGCGAGAGTTTGTGTGTAGACTTGTGGGTCTACGCAAGAACTTCCAGGATTTGAATGTGAAATGTTATTATCTCAAGTTTTGAGTGTTAAGTGTTATTGTAATTTACTTAGGAGTGGGCATTTACTGTGTACTGCGGTGAGGTAAGGTGGCAGCGATTTATTCTTTAGTTGCTGTTTGAATCGGAAATTTAGTTTAGTCACTGTGCAAGAATCATGACTCCATCCCCAATAGATAGAAGCATAATTATTTGAATAGATTGGCAGTCAGGGCAGTTGAATAATAAATTGTGCAGTGACGTCCTGAAAATATTTGTTACATGGGACCAAGGGAGGGGCGAAGTGTTTAGCTTGCTGGATTCGGAATGACTGAGGTTCAGATCCCTGTCTGACCATTGTTTTCCTAAATCGCTTAAGACAAACTTTTGGATGGTGCCTATGAGAAGGATACGAGCGATTTCTTTCCCTATCCTCATTCCAATGTTAGCTTATACCCCGTCTCTAATGATTTCTTCGGCGACGGAACGTTAAAACCTAAACCTCCTCCTGCAACATGCTTACAAGCATGTAGGCTCTGCAAAAGCCTTAATGCAAGTGACGCTATTGAGATTACATTTTGCGTAGCAAGCAGTGCGGAAAAAATACGAGAGCGGAAATCATACAAAACTGTTAGATTGCACGCCCTATGGGGTTTGACGACTGCCTCTGACAAATTCAGATAATTTCAGATAGATATTTTTCATTGTTACGTGGCGTTGCATATTATTCTTCAATGTTGGCTACATCTATGCACGATTCGTTCTCTATGGCTCACATCTTTCAAATAAATGAAGGCTATAGTTCAACATTTCGCTGACAGCTAGGTCATTAACAACAGAGGATAAGAGTGCCGTCGTCCAAGTAGAACGATTCACAGATATTATTAAGTGATGAAATCGAAGTGACTGCTTGGGAACTTCTACTCCGCACACCATCCCAGTGTCCTCAATCAAACTAGAGTCATAACCTCACAGAAATCTCGCTCAGTTGCATAAACAGGTCTACGTTGACACACAGTCACTCACGGTTGCACACACACACACACACACACACACACACACACATACACTCCTGGAAATGGAAAAAAGAACACATTGACACCGGTGTGTCAGACCCACCATACTTGCTCCGGACACTGCGAGAGGGCTGTACAAGCAATGATCACACGCACGGCACTGCGGACACACCAGGAACCGCGGTGTTGGCCGTCGAATGGCGCTAGCTGCGCAGCATTTGTGCACCGCCGCCGTCAGTGTCAGCCAGTTTGCCGTGGCATACGGAGCTCCATCGTAGTCTTTAACACTGGCAGCTTGCCGCGACAGCGTGGACGTGAACTGTATGTGCAGTTGACGGACTTTGAGCGAGGGCGTATAGTGGCCGGGTGGACGTACCGCCGAATTGCTCAACACGTGGGGCGTGAGGTCTCCACAGTACATCGATGTTGTCGCCAGTGGTCGGCGGAAGGTGCACGTGCCCGTCGACCTGGGACCGGACCGCAGCGACGCACGGATGCACGCCAAGACCGTAGGATCCTACGCAGTGCCGTAGGGGACCGCACCGCCACTTCCCAGCAAATTAGGGACACTGTTGCTCCTGGGGTATCGGCGAGGACCATTCGCAACCGTCTCCATGAAGCTGGGCTACGGTCCCGCACACCGTTAGGCCGTCTTCCGCTCACGCCCAAACATCGTGCAGCCCGCCTCCAGTGGTGTCGCGACAGTCGTGAATGGAGGGACGAATGGAGACGTGTCGTCTTCAGCGATGAGAGTCGCTTCTGCCGTGGTGCCAATGATGGTCGTATGCGTGTTTGGTGCCGTGCAGGTGAGCGCCACAATCAGGACTGCATACGAACGAGGCACACAGGGCCAACACCCGGCATCATGGTGTGGGGAGCGATCTCCTACACTGGCCGTACACCACTGGTGATCGTCGAGGGGACACTGAATAGTGCACGGTACATCCAAACCGTCATCGAACCCATCGTTCTACCATTCCTAGACCGGCAAGGGAACTTGCTGTTCCAACAGGACAATGCACGTCCGCATGTATCCCGTGCCACCCAACGTGCTCTAGAAGGTGTAAGTCAACTACCCTGGCCAGCAAGATCTCCGGATCTGTCCCCCATTGAGCATGTTTGGGACTGGATGAAGCGTCGTCTCACGCGGTCTGCACGTCCAGCACGAACGCTGGTCCAACTGAGGCGCCAGGTGGAAATGGCATGGCAAGCCGTTCCACAGGACTACATCCAGCATCTCTACGATCGTCTCCATGGGAGAATAGCAGCCTGCATTGCTGCGAAAGGTGGATATACACTGTACTAGTGCCGACATTGTGCATGCTCTGTTGCCTGTGTCTATGTGCCTGTGGTTCTGTCAGTGTGATCATGTGATGTATCTGACCCCAGGAATGTGTCAATAAAGTTTCCCCTTCCTGGGACAATGAATTCACGGTGTTCTTATTTCAATTTCCAGGAGTGTACATACACGCACGTCTGTTGCTTATGCGCAAATGTTGCTAGAGAAATATATGGACAATTTCTCTATCGGAGAGCCAAGAAAACAGCGTAGGAATTCTGCGCTCACCACACCACAGTGGCAGGATTTTTTACATTGTTTTTCTTATAGAACAATCTCTAATTCCATTTACATGCTGCTTGGTAATCTGGCCACTCTAATCCTGTTTTCTCTCGGCACGGCAGCTACTAGAACAATACTTCAAGAAACTTCTGAATTTCACAGTTGACTGAAGGGGTAAAAAGTAGAAGGTCATTACCAGGATTACACTGCCACGAATCCGTTATATTAACAGTGCATGAAGTAGTAAGTCATCAAGTAGAATGGAAGTACTGCTGTACTTCACAACAAACTGGATTACAGATATTAGAGTGAAGAAAGCTTAACATTCTACTAGTCATAATGCTCCTCATACATTACTGATGAAGACGCCTTCATTCGACAGTTCCATCGGCTTTAGTGAGACTACTGCTCAACTGTCAGGTTCCAAGTCAGTCCACAGTAGCCAGTTGATTTCGATGGCTCAGTCTCAACCGATTTGGGGACAGAGCGGCGTTTGTAAGAGCCTGCGGCCAGTGCTGCTGCTGTCTGCTGTTTTCGGGGTTCCACTGTGTCGCCGGCACAGATCCCTACTCGCTACCTGCACACGTGTCAGCAGTCTAGCCGTGTTGATGGGGGTCTTCTACCTAGGTTTCTCTGCGGGGCGAGAATCGATTATATTCAGTAACGAACGATTTTGGCACCGCTGATTAGTGCCATGTGTGTTTATTAGCACGTTAAACACCTTCATGACAGCTGGGTCAATCCTTCTCATGTTCACTTACTGCAAGAAGACATTCGTGGAATTCATTGATGACATCCTCCATGTGGACACCTTGCTTGGTTTTGCAAAGCGACGTGCTGAAGGATTGAGACTTTTCCTGTTTATAATACCGTCATTTACTGTTAATCTAACGATTACTAGTGCCCCTCACTATCTGTACTATGAAGAAAAATTTCTGTTATCTGTCAACATCGATAATATATTATTATTTATGGTATTGCTACAGTTCATTGCACTTTGTCTGATATTAGAGCAAAGATTCACATTAGTGAACGAATCAATGAGGACTGATTAATGCTGTGACTACATCGAAAATGTATCACAAGATTTAATAATGCTGTTGTGCAGAAGTAATGCCCACTATATTTGCTCAATGAACCAATTACACACTACACACAGGACCTTAGTATCCTTAAGTAATCGATTTTCCGAGATTCAAGTATTTCATATGGAGCTGAGGAAGTTAGTTTCATTATTGAATGATGTATATGGGCCAATCATTGCAATGTTTCTAATACAGAACCTGGTCGTTAACATACTGTTTGCGTCCTACGTCATGAAACATTCTTTATCTAACTTAGAAGAGACAACGATAGATAAAATAATTTGTATACTGAATATCGTTGTATCAGCTGCGCAAATACCGTCTCTGGTGACTACTTGCCAGTCTACATCTTCAGAAGCAAAGAGGATAGGACAAATAGCTGAAAAGGTGTTCACAATGAATGTTGTAGGTTTGTAATACAGGCTCGTCTATTTTAACTGAATATATGTGGTTTTTTGTTGAATTATGTTACAATAAGGCCGAGGTAAATGGTCCAGAGCCTACAAATTAGGGATGAATCGCGTGAAAGGAATTCTATTCATTTCGATAAATCAGTCCTCCAACTACTCTGTCTAGTTTCTTTTTTTTTTAGACTTTTATTGGACAGCACTTGATTTCTTCGACTGTAACTGATTTACAAGAAAAGTGACAGCTCTGTTTGATGGTTATCCAGTATGCTTCACTTCTCTTGTGTGATAATGGGCGTATGTGTTATCCAGATATTCCTGAATACTCTTCAAATTGTTAAATGATCTTAAGAGCCATCATTATTCTCATTATTTTGTCATATAGATAAACTGGACATCAGTGTAATATAAACCAGTGTCAGGATAAATATTCATTTTTGTGTATGTCGTGAACATAAATCTCTGTAACTCTATCGTCGTTGATTGCATGTTTGTGTTTCACAAAATGAAACATCCTCTTCATACTGCTGCTGTTGTCTTTGGGAATATACATAGCTTCTTAATAATTCTTTTAAAGATCCTGACATAAAGGATAAAGCACTTTATCTTGACATTGATGAAATATTGTATTATTTTGATGTACTGTTTCTCGCTGCATGAAAAACATATTTAAGAAATATTAGAAAACCGATTTAAAATCTTGCAACATACTACCGAAATAAAAATATCCTAACAGTTGCTGTAGAGAATTTTTTGTTGTTGCCTTAAACGTTTCATTTATAGACCATACAATACTTTTCTCAAGTAAAAATATTTAAAAGATTAATACTGTTTTGGATGAACGTGGACCTACAAGAAAACTAACGCCTTATTCTCTAATGATCGATCCTTACATCTTCAGTTAATGTAGTCAGATCCCCCCCCCCCCCCCCCCCCCAGTGAAATATTCCATCACTATAATTCATTTATTGGGAATGATATTTTAAGTTGATCCTGGAAATTATGACTGAGATCCTGCATAGCTTTTGTAAAACTGGTGCCCAAACGAATAGACAGATTTGGTGCAAGAAATATTTCTTCCAATAATTCTATGGATGTTAAAATTTGCAGGCATTTTTTGACATCACAGGCAATAATTATTTGAAAAGTTACGTATTTCTATAAATACTGTAATGGTTCAGTGATGCAGAGTCAACGCCTGTACCAGTACTTTCAGGGCGGCCACCACAACAGTGGCCGGCCGAAGTGGCCGTGCGGTTAAAGGCGCTGCAGTCTGGAACCGCAAGACCGCTACGGTCGCAGGTTCGAATCCTGCCTCGGGCATGGATGTTTGTGATGTCCTTAGGTTAGTTAGGTTTAACTAGTTCTAAGTTCTAGGGGACTAATGACCTCAGCAGTTGAGTCCCATAGTGCTCAGAGCCATTTGAACCATTTGAACCACAACAGTGCCTACTCAAGAATAACATTCTTTACTGAGCCCAGCTTCCAGCGAGAAAGTTGGTCATAACCGGGAGCAGGGTGACAGGCGCTGACGCCGAGGCATCACAACAGGGGATGGCTGTGTTCAAGTTATTGCTGATACAAGATAGCACTCTGCGTTGCAACAGCCTGGTGAGACTGCTGGGAGACATGAATTGCATGTGACCTGAAAACCAAACAGAATTTTTCACAGGCTGGTGCCCAGCTGACTGCACTTCCCACGACAGTAAAAAGTACCAGGATCGAGTCTAGGTACTTCGTAAGACATGGACACTTCTCCGATGGCTGGATGAACTGGGGAGAATTCCTTGAATACTTCAATGTTACAGATAACTGATACTTCTGAAAAGGCCTTGTCGACTCTGTTATGGGGTATTTGGTTTCATGGTCAACCTTCGCAGCTGCAAGAAATGACTGAGAAGAAATTCTCCTCACTGGGCACTGCTGTGCATTTACTGAAAAAAGGCATAAGCTTAGTGTCGGAAAACGGCTTTATTTTATGATTCATCATCTTCATTACGCACTCATGCTCACGACGTAGAAATATCATCAAAGCCCTAGTCGTTCTGTCTTGAAGGAAATAGAATGAGATTTTCACTATGCAACGGAGTGTGCGCTGATGTGAAGCTTCTTGGCAGACTAAAACTGTGTGCCGGACCGAAACTCGAACTCGGGACCTTTCCCTTCCACGGGCAAGTGCTCTACCAACTGAGCTACCCAAGCACGACTCACGACCCGTCCTCACAGCCTTAATTCCGCCAGTACCTCGTTTCCTACCTTCCAAACTTCAGAGAAGCTCTCCTGCGTACCTTGCAGAACTAGCACTCCTGGAAGAAAGGACATTGCGGAGACATGGCTTAGCCACAGCCTGGGGGCTGGTAGAGCCCTTGCCCGCGAAAGGCGAAGGTCCCGAGTTCGAGTCTCGGTCAGGCACACAGCTTTAATCTGCCAGGAAGTTTCATATCAGCGCACACTCCGCTGCAGAGTGAGCATCTCATTCTGGAAACATGCCCCAGGCTGTGGCTATGCCATGCCTCCGCCATATACGAGGGCTGTCCAAAAAGTAAGTTACGATTGATCGCGAAATGAAAATCACAGTGAAAATCAGAAATGTTTCATTTGTAACAGTTAGCTACACCTTTCAGCTACTTCTCTACGTAGTCGCCGTTCTGACTCAGACATTCGTCGCAGCGTTGTACCAACTTTCCAATACCCTCATCATAGAAGGCAGCCGCCAGTGCTTTCCGCCAATTCTCTACGCTGTCCTAAAGCTCGTTGTCTGTGACAAAATGTTGTCTTCATACCCAGCGGTTCGTTTGAGCAGAGATGAAACTCAGTGGGAGACAATTACGGGCTGTATTGTGGGTAACCAAACATTTCCAATTAAAACGATGCAGGAACAGCTTCATTGCCCCTTCAGAATGAGGCTGAGAATTGTCTTGAAGAAGAAACCGCACGACAGTTATGTAATGTTGGTTGCATAGCTTCAGGGGAAAATTATCACCAGGCCCTCGTACTTGGCGGGAGACACTATTTTCTATAACATCTTTACGCGTTCACTAAGAGTTCAGGCATGAAAAGAGCGACATAATTCTTCCTAGAGCCATACTAGAGACACTGCCAAACACATCTTTGCAAAGCTTTATCGGATTTTCATAATCGTTTCCATTTCGCGACCGATCGTAACTTACTTTCTGGACAGCCCTCGTACTTTCTTCCAGGAGTTCTCTTTCTGCAAGGTATGCAGGATCTGTGAAGTTTGGAAGGTAGGAGACGAGGTACTGGCGGAATTAAGGCTGTGAGGACGGGTCGTGAGTCCTTCTTGGGTAGCTCATTTGGTAGAGCACTTGCCCGCGAAAGGCAAAGGTCCCGAGTTCGAGTCTTGGTCCGGCACACAGTTTTAATCTGCCAAGAAGTTTGAAGGAAGTAGTTTGGAGGCTTTCAGCAGTTCATTGATGTATAACTAAAGTTGAGATCTGTTAAACATTTAAAGCTACGACAACCAGATTTGGAATATTTGTGTTAGGTATGTAAAAATACCAACAAATCCTAGATATTTCGCGCTTGCACGCAACAGTTCGGAATCTATAAGAAGTCCTAAACTTTTTTAATGGAATTGAACTATAATATACAGTTAAAGCTACAAAGAATAATCTGGTATGAGGCTTTAACTATACATTATATTAATGTAGATTTTGAGTTTCTGAGGCTAAATTCTGCGGTTTTAATTACATTGGGCTTAGTATCATACTGTGCATCTTTGATTTTCCGAGCTAAAAATATTTCTTGATTGTATATGTCCTGGGAGTGTGCATTTAAGTTGGTTCAGTGGAATACGACGATTTCCTCGAATGAAGATCCTGACAAATCAGAACGTGCTCCGACATGTCACTGCTTGCTGATTAATCGCTTTTGCTTGTTGGAAGAAGTTTGAACTAGTTGTAACTAGTCAGAACTTATTGAGACAGCAGGAAGGGAGGTATTAAAAGTCAGGTTGACACCTGTACCAAGGTTCTGATCTCGTGACATTGTAAGCATCATTGTCGTTCAATACGTCTCTTCCTCTTCGGCATGAGTGCATCAAGAAATGTGAGTTTGTCATAAATTACTATTAACAGTCTTACGTCTTTCAGCTACTGGTTATTTACTGTAACCCGCAAAGCCTTTTCTCCCATCCAGTTACCGAATCTGCATGCATCTGGAAGGGGGGAGAAGCAGCTGACTTCTTGCAGAAAATACGTGATCGTGATGACATTGGGCTTCTTGACATACGCAGCTTTTGGAAGAAATATCAGTGTGACTTTTATTAATATTAATCCTACTCCTTTCTGCTACTCATTCCTTCCTGTAAATCGGAGACGTGTTACATATTTAGCAAACAGAAGAGGGGGAGAGGGGCGACAGCAGCTGTCATCTTCCACAAATTATTCTATCATAACCCCCTGCAGGAAGGGGGAGTGGCGGTCAGAGACCAAAGACTGTCAGTAAGTCTCTGTAGGTTGAATAACATGGGCATCCTCTACTGTTTACAGTAATACTAACCTAGCAATATTATTGTATTAGTGATGTGCCTTGCAAAACTGGGGAAAGCGCAATGAATTTCTGTTAGCGAAGTGTCAAGTTTAATAATTCCGTTACATTTTGCCTGTTATATGAATAATGGCTGATATGTCTCCAACGCTCTTTAAATTAAATCCAATCAATGATTTGGAATTGTCTGGAGCTGAATATTCAGTCAAAAGTCGAATTCATACAGCTATGGCATCTATTCAGGTAGTAATTAAGGAACCTAGACATTTCTTGAAAACGTGCTTCAAAGTCTTTCAGAAGAGCATGTGTCAAATTAATCAATTTCTTGAAAGAAATCTTCCACTTCCTGCATCTTTCACTTTGCCAAGTTAACTAAAGTAAATCAAATCTGCCTAAATACAAAGAATCTGAGCGTAATTTATCGAAAATCAGTCATGAGTGGCACTCAGATAATGTTACTGACAAGTTGTCAAAGAGACTGGAGATTTTTCAAGGCAGAGATTCCAGCTGGGATCACAATACAATCAGGAGTAGTAGCAAACAAAAATGCTACAATTAAAGTTTAGTATAACTCTTTCGAGCAGTTAATTCTGCCAGAATGCAGAATGTTGTCTAAATATTTTCCATACGTAAGGAAATTAAACTGCGCTAAGATACCATTTCCTGCTCAGCCGTGAGAGCTGTTGACATGTCCAAAAAGCAAAATGACGGTGTCTCTTTTAACGCCTATGGAATCTAGCATTCTTCTCATAATTACCGAATGAGTGTGCAAGACTAGAAAGGCGAGAAAGAATTTTGATTTGTACTATTATATACATCACATATCACCATTGCAAGAAACATAAATTTATTAATTTTGCAGCTTAATAAGGCATAAATTATTTCTAATACACAAAACGTTTTCTGAGGCCAGCATGTATTAGCATTACTGCTCATCTTACCGCAATCGCAATATGTGAACGTCGCCTGAATCATTTCCATTCTGAAGAAAGTTAGGTACACACTCTGTTGCCTGTGTAGTTTAAAAGTAATGAGCAGTATAATGCCTAGTCATCAGAAGAAGTTTATAAAACTTACCAGTCTTATATAATAATAATGACAGGGAACGTATTTTAGATCCAGTGGCCGCGTTCAGTCATAATACTAAAAATCTTTTGGTATTCCGATCAAATAAATTGACATGTACCAATCAGCAGATGTTATGCAATGTTTCTCTGACGGGAGATATACTGAGTTTAAATTATATGCAGCCAGTGATTGCACGAAACTATGTATCAATTTTTATTGTAAAATCGAAAGAGGGACATTAACCCTCAAGAAGAAGTAGTGTTTCATTCTACATAGGGCTGTCATATTTACTGATAACTGTTTAAAGAAGAATAAGTTGAACATAGAGACCATTGTCATCTCACAGGTTGCTGCACATGCCAGTTGCAGCCATATTTAAGTTTGGAAGTTATATTTCACAGCTGGAGTACTTACAATGCTCATTTCTTGATCACAAACATAAGTGAACAACCGTTGTCAGACGGTGATGAATAGACTGAATGAAATCTGGTCACATTCCTTTGGTGCAATAAAAAATGAAGAAATGTAAATCATTCATGAAGAGTATTGCAGTAATGCCTCAAGAAAGAAGATGTAATACAAATGGCTAGTTTATAGATTTGCTTAATATTTTGACATTCTCCCTCGAAAACAATACATTGTACTTGCAAACAGATGATCCCTAGATGTTACGATCCTATTTCCCTGCTATAAAGAATTTAATGCAGTCAAACGAAAAGGCATTTCCTCATATGAGCATGTAATTAAATGTTATTTTATTGTAAGTAATTTCGCTCAGCTGAGAAGCTTAAAAATTTCTGAACAGGTGAAACCGTAACAGGAGGTGGGTACCAAAGTGCTTGCAGTATATAGAACTTTTTCAACTGTAAGGCACTGACACAGCATTCTGATTATATTTGAAAGCTAATAATATACTGCTTGTTTACGTATTTTGAAAGCTTCCCAGTGTATGTCTTGTAACATTTGAACTGCGTCCTGATTATTACATTATTTTACCTGGCTTGGCATGGGATGCTCTACTGAAAATTATTGGAAAGGACTGCAGCTTATTACCAATATTGAACAACTTAAGTTTGTTGAGAGAGGCATTAGAGGCTGCATTTTTCACTGTTAATACAGACTTGCCATTGCAAAGAACAGATTCATGGATAGTTAAGTTGATAAAACTGATGGATCTAACTTTATATATGTTGACATGAATAGCCTTCACAGCTGAGCAATGTCACAGTATGTTCCCATGTAAAATTTTCTACGACCGCTTAACACAAAACAAGAAGATGTGTTCACAATGCAAAAGCAGATATTCAGGTTGCTTACAAAGTGGAAGAAGGTAATCAGCGGCTTTGAAGATTGAATTTTGTCAGATTTACTGGTCTGGCTACGTTCCTTAACGAGCTGCCCAAACAAAAAGGAAGAATGAATGAGGTCACCATTACTCAAGGGCGATGCCAGTCTACTACGACCTGTTGTCTCCTCAGGGTTGGCGTGCTGCTATTGTAGAATCACTGACCACCAGACTATCACAAATAAAACTCTAGCTCAGACCTTCTGTCTCAGATGAACACAGCTTTTCTCAGACGTTCGCCCGTTCTCATATACGACAATTTGGAGGTATGTACATAATACACCTCAGTTTACTGAAGTATACTACTTCAGCATCTGGTGGAATACCCTGTCAACAATCATGGACATGGTCTTCAGTAGCAGCAAGCAGTTTCCTACACTGGAGAGTGTCTTCACACTGTTGGGTCTCACTGTGGGTGAATATTTCTTTCTTCTGGCCATCTCTTTACGGAGACACGCCCTTGAAACCGGCTTGGAGAATGGTTCATCTCTCTGCAGCTGTGAAAGAGTCCCTGTAGGCTTTCATCAATGCTGATCATCTCCCAGGGTAGGCGCATGCCTTTGACGTCGATCATGCTGGGGCAGCAATTCGAGTGCGATCCTCTCCGGTACATTACCCATAGCGGAGTGCAAGCTAACAGTAAGACTGACGTTATCTTACGTCATCCATGATGCACGGTACCTGCAATGATGGCCGTCCTGCTGTCCCCAGAGGATGAGATATCTTATACACGCCACTGGCCTGTTAACAACAGATCACTGAGCTCGGCAGCTCACTACGTCATTCTAGTTACGGTGGCTTCTTCTCCAGCAGCAACCACCCCTCCGTACCTAACTTGTATAGGTGTCTAACCCAGCACTAAGAAACGACTGCTTGCTTTCAGTGACCGCAAATGCCACTCTCAACCCACGTCTGGACCTTGCATAACGATTTCCTCTGACACAGTAAAGGTGACACTCCCAGCTTCTACAGAACTATGTTATTCAGTGCATGAAATGTAGGAGTGCAAGTAATGGTTTTGAGTACAATTTTTTCAAACTGATGAAGAACGTGTTTCGTAAAATGATGCAAAATGTTGAAGACGTTAAGAGATGTGCAGCTTCAGACTTTTGGTGAGATACATACAGAGCGGCTGCATTGATAGGAATACCTAATATGCAAAAGAGTGTTATTTTTCACAAAAATGTAGTTACGGTTTAAGTAAACAGACAATTTGGTTCTGATAAGTCCATAGCTGTTTGATCAGCTATTTTGGATATTGGAAAGGACCTTTATAAAGTCTTTCACTATGAGCCAATAATAAAGGGTTTCCTACAAAGCATCAAAAACTTTATTACAGAGATACTGTTAAGT
Organism: Schistocerca nitens; assembly: GCF_023898315.1. NCBI lineage: Eukaryota > Metazoa > Arthropoda > Insecta > Orthoptera > Acrididae > Schistocerca > Schistocerca nitens. The sequence continues at coordinate 958,202,323 of NC_064615.1, forward strand.
TTAATTATCATAAGGATACTTCAAATATTTACAAGCTTATCAGGAATGATGTGCATACACGGTTTAATACTCCAGGTTCTCCTGTAAATAAGGGCTACAGACTTTTACATGTAAATAAAGAGCAGGTGGGGTTTATGACAGACGAGTTGAATGGTGAACCTATATGTTTGTCTACAAAGTAAGGTGTATGCTCTAAGACGGAGTATGGATGTGTAATGCGCAGTGCAAAGAGTGCGAAACAGTCTTTATTAAAGAGCTAAGCATCGATAATTACTGCAAATGCGTGTTGAATTCTGTAACTGAGACAACTGTTCAATTTGTAATTCAGTGGAAATGCGATGTGTTTTCTGCTGTCGGACAACTCAAGCTGGGTTTATCGGCACAAGCGGATAAATGCTTTATACTTTCACGCGGAAGAAAATATAAAAATATGTGATTAGTATCTGATTTCGTTGTATGTGTTGAAAATGTAATATCTTTAAATGTGATTTTTATTTGCTTGCAGTGCATATGTGCAAATGTAACTAATGTCGTTTGTAGCTGATGTCACCACTGACTGAGAAATTGAATATAATTAAATGTAGTTTGTAACTCGATTCATTATATGTGTTTGAAAAATGTAAAAACTTTAATTGTTAATGCCTTAGCACATGGCCGAAAACTACGACAAGAATGGCAAGATATGAAATCGGATTTGTAGCTGATATTAGAGAATGTCTGGAAATATAAAAAAATTGTGTAATAATAACCAGAATTTGTAGTATGACTGCAATTAGCAATTACTTCTATATGTGAAGTCGTTTTGTTCGGTTATATCTCATTTTGTTCTCTGATAGTTGTATTCTTGATGGCTTATTCTTGTAATCATTAGAGAACGAGAGAGATAGACACATGTAATTTTACATAAACATTTCTTTGGTGGAGTATAATAAAGAAAGTAAGATAAATGAAATTTACTGATGAGGCAGGAAGTATCATCAGTAACGGGAACTGGATCGACCACTTCAGTAAAAACACATATGGCAAAAGACTGCATTCAGAAATGAGCGACTGGATGATCGTAAGTTAATCAACAGATTTTGGAGACTACACACTACTGGCCATTAAAATTGCTATACAAAGAAGAAATGCAGATGATAAACGGGTATTCATTGCACAAATATATTATACTAGAACTGACATGTGATTACATTTTCACGCAATTTCGGTGCATACATCCTGAGAAATCAGTACCCAGAACAACCACCTCTGGCCGTAAAAACGGCCTCGATACGCGTGGGCATTGAGTCAAACAGAGCTTGGGTCGCAGGTTCGAATCCTGCCTCGGGCATGGATGTGTGTGATGTCCTTAGGTTAGTTAGGTTTTAGTAGTTCTAAGTTCTAGGGGACTGATGACCTCAGAAATTTAGTCCCATAGTGCTCAGAGCCATTTGAACCATTTGGTAACCGCAACCATGGTCTCCGAGCTAATAGTCCACGCTGTTGCGAACGTCGTCGAACTGTTCGTGCAAATGGTTGTTGTCTTGCAGACGTCCCCATCTGTTGACTTAGGGATCGAGACGTGGTTGAACGATCCGTCACAGCCATGCCGATAAGATGCCTGTCATCTCGACTGCTAGTGATACGAGGCCGTTGGGATCCAGCACGGCGTTCCGTATTACCCTCCTGAACCCACCTATTCCATATTCTGCTAACAATCATTGGATCTCGACCAACGCGAGCAGCAATGTCGCAATACGATACACCGCAATCGCGATAGGTTACAATCAGACCTTTATCAAAGTCGGAAACTTGATGGTACGCATTTCTCCTCCTTACACGAGGCATCACAACAACGTTTCACCAGGCAACGCCGGTCAACTGCTGTTTGTGTATGAGAAATCGGTTGGAAACTTTCCTCATGTCAGCACGTTGTAGGTGTCACCACCGGCGCGAACCTTGTGTGAATGCTCTGAAAGGCTGTTCATTTGCATATCATAGCATCTTCTTCGTGTCGGTAACATTTCGCGCCTGTAGCACGTCGTGGTGTAGCAATTTTAATGTCCGGTAGTGTACTTTTTCAGGATCACATAAACTATGGAAGAACTACATGTTTCGAATGGGGTTACTCTATAGTAAATCATTATAAATTCGTTAAAATGCTCAAGGAATCCAACGCTTCCTTTTATTAATTTCTTGCTTTTTTTAATGTTCTCTCACAACCATCTTGGATTATTGAACTTCCCACCACCACCGTTTTGGAGTTATTAAATTTTTCACCACATCATCTTGGATACTTGGGCAACCGTAGTTCCAACTTCAGCTATGCAGCAGAACATAGATATTACTGCTAATGACAAAAATATCCATCTCTCCATTTAAACTCTCTAAACTATCAACCCAATTAATTGATATAATAATCTATGATCTTACTCTGGAACGTCAGGTTTGTTATGTTTGGTGCCTATGTTTTTTTTGTAAGTCTTCATCCAAAGATTTGAGTGAGTGCCTTTTTTAATTTCGAAATATTATACTGAAAAGCAAGTCTTTTCATTTAGTCACAGAACAGAACTGCATTTCCTTGCTACATCGTTTACAGTGCTACATCGTTTACAGTGCCAACATAGCAAGGCAAAGTCGGCTACTCTTACACGATCAATTAATCATCCATACTGTTTCCACAGCAACTAATGAAAAAGCTGCTGCTTCTGTTCAGGAGCTGTATTACCTTCCCAAATGGTGTGGGGAAATCACGATTGTGTTCCATACAAGCCATTCCATTTCTGAAATGGTTAAAGGAAAGAGATTTTATAATCACTACATGGCAGGGAGATGTCATAGAATCCTGGTGCAGCAAATGATGGTTGCAAACACTAAATACAGCCCCACTCTTATTTACATTTAATATTTAGGCACTTGGCAAATGATTATAGCATCACATGTATTGAACACAGCACCTCACAATTGAAAAGAGGCTTCTGTTTCCAGTCTACAGAAACCAGTCCCAGACGTACCATACCTGAAGAACAGGACGCTCCCTGAAAAGCGTTAAATTGTATTTCTCTGGAAGACTATCCCCCCTCTCCCCCCCTGGAACAGTAGCGAAATTCCTACCTATATATTACGGATGAAGAACTGAATGGTCTGCAGTGACACGTTTTCAAACATTGTGGATGTGCCGGCACTGTCTGAAACTGGTCCTCGGGTAAGTCAAATCAGGCTCATGCAGGAAAAACGTGAAGCTGGTCAGATCTACTCTTCGAAGCTTCTCACTGCTGATACCTCTGCTCCTCCCTCTTACCTGTGCCTGCCACAATCTATTATGGTCCGTTGTTCATTGGATTTAAAATCACGTGAGAGATGTTTACAATAAAGCGTCCGAAAAAACTGACAGCAATATTGCTGTATAACGTAATCCATATGAATCTGATAAAGGACTTTACTCAGAAATTCTTCCTAAATGCGCTTACAGAAGGTGCGCACAAATTGCACAGTGAACACATGCAGAGCTGCCCAGACTGAGTCCAAGGCGGCAGCTCGCGGGCATAGCCTCAACTGCTTCGTGAGACGGCACGTGGAGTCCTGTTATGATTTTGCAAGAGTGATGTTGTCAATTTTGCGGGATCAAAACACAAATATGCACTCAGCCTGGCATATATTGTTGGACGAGAGCAAACAGAAGCTTACAAATAATTAGGAATGCCGTTTGTATACGAATGATCTGACGGATAGGGAGAGCAGCAGTGTCTCTTGAGTATATGTATAAGGATACAGGATGAATTAGACGGAATGCCTATTTTGTCTGATGGATTGTAGCTTTCTCCAAATGTATAAAAATGTCAGTTAAGGATAATCAATCCTACAATTTTCGAATGCAGTAGTAGTGGTGTGGTGCTTGACACAGTCATGTTGATTAAGAAGAAATCTAGGCATTGCATAGTGATATGAAATGGAACTACCATGAGCGGTCGCTAGTGAAGAAGGCGAGAATTTTAAGTAATTGTAGCTCATCTATAAAAAGAGACCGCTTATAGGACACTAGTGCGACCCGTTCTTGAGTACTGCTCGAGTGTTTGGAATCTCCACCACGTCTGATCAAACGAAGACATCGAAGAAATTTAGCTGTTTCTTGCTAGATCGGTTTTTGCAGGTTCGATCGAAACTCGAGTATTATGCTGATGCCACGTGTATTCAAATGGGCGTCACGAGAGCTAAGACGATGTTCTTCTCTATTGAGAAGACTTGTAGGTTTGGTTTTTGCTGCTGCCTGCGCCACTGTTCTACTGTCGCCAACGTAATTTTCGTGTAAGCACCTCAATGGCAATACAAGAGGAATCAGAGCTTCCTGGGAAACATACAGAGAATCGTTTTCTCTTTGCTCAGCTTTCGAGTTGAACAGAAACAGAAATGAGTAGGCTAGTAAAATTAAAAGTAGCTCTACACCGAGCACCATCTGGTGAGTAGTGTACTGTGTATGTAGATGTAGATTTCAAAAGGTCATTATCAAAATAATGATGAAATTGTGATCACACTATCCAAAGATTTTGATGTGAGCACGTGAATTATTCGTGTGGATTGCGAACAAGTGCAGTCTGATCTAGCTGGTGCCATTTTGGCAACTCGCTTGCCATAGTCTTACCGTGTGTAGTCCAGTGTCATTCTTCTGCTGTTTCTGACGATGAAAGAGGAGGGAGAGGATGAACTCCAGACTCAGAATACCTCCTACTCCGTCGGACTGATAAACTTGAGACATTCTCCTAAGTTTGAAGCTTAATCCAAGACATTTGTGCCAAATATGATGGTCAGAAGCCTTGAGCTACAACCTCCCACACATTCCCCCACAACATACCGACGACGAAAGGTTTCATCACCGGGAATATAACCGTCTGCTTTCATGTCGATTGCCACCACAAAAATGTGCATTTAGTGAGTATGTCACTGATATAAGACTCAACTAATCCCAAGTAAATTAAAAATCTCACCATAAACACAGTGCTGCAGGAAATTTCCAATATTTCCGAACACGAAATTTTGTTAAGTGTATCGCAACCAGTTAACATGTTATCGACTACAGCTACGCAAAAGAAATACAACACAGATTAACCAGAATTCTTTTGATTCTCCGGGATGAAGTCAAACAACATTCGGAATTTTGTGAGTGGAACTCGGTTTTATCCTGCACATACCTTGCTTGTTGTTTGACGGATTATTTTGATACAAGTTTTTCTTTTCAAAAGTATAAATAGAGCCGGCCGGAGTGTCCGAGCGGTTCTAGGCGCTGCAGTCATGAACCGCGCGACCGCTACGGTCGCAGGTTCGAATCCTGCCTCGGGCATGGATGTGTGTGATGTACTTAGGTCAGTTATGTTTAAGTAGTTCTAAGTTCTAGGGGACTCATGACCTCAGAAGTTAAGTCCCATAGTGCTCAGAGCCATTTGAAGCTATACATAGACGTACGGTTTGTTTTATTAGAAGGCGTCAGTTGCTTTTCATTCTTGTACAGCAGCGGTCGGACGTATTACACAGCTCCTTGTCACGACTATCAATCTTGTGATTCCGAAGGTTGAAAGCAGTGCCAAAGTGGACCATCTATGTTCACTTAGCCCGTCGCACACAAACACCAAATAAAACGAAAATCTTCACTCCCTAACAGTTACACTAACACTTCATTCACTGATGTGGAATACAGTGGGGATCTAACGTTCTCAGTTTTGTCCTATTGTGTAAAAGCCAGTAGACCATTTACATACATGTTTGCCCTTAACATATACAGAAATATAAATTTCCTTACAAATAAACTGTTCAAGAAGAACACTTGCATTTATCTTGACAAGAAAGTCGCATACCTACACGAGACAAAACATGCACAAATAAATGAAATTCACAACAAGGAAACAATATATGAGGAACACGATTAACATAGAACACAGTGAACGCCATGATACCGTCACCTATGTAGAATGGACAAGGCATGCACAGACGTACACAAGATGTGTGCAAAATAAACATGTCGTTAAGATAAGAGTAAATCAAAGTAAACCGCTCACAATAATACTGTTCATTACATCGCAGATGCGAATGATATACATCTATACGGCTCAGAAGGTTAAGACATGTGAAACAAAACGCACTTTACGCAGCAATGATGTTGATAACAGACTTCCTTGTCACTAATGACAACATGCAATTTACACGAGACAGAATTAAGGCAAGTGACATTGAAGTTGACCTAAAGTGGTATTGTTCATCGAAGAGCTCTGTAACGTTGATACATAATAGATGTCAGTTCAAACATCTGGTGACACAGAACTATAAATTTTCCAATGACACACTTTGTTGAACTGATAATGACAGGACAGATAGGATGTCACGTATAGGACATTCACGTTTTCGTCAACCATGCACATGTTTTGTTACTTTATAAGAAGTACAAAAATAAGATTTGTACTTTTCTTCTTCCACAGAACACACAATGTATATGTATAAGGTACTCGTCACTGATCTTTGGGAGGCCTCCTTCTCATTTACTACGTAGCATAGTGTCAGCTATGCCAACCCACGTGGACTGACTGTACTGTCAAGAAAAAATTGTTCCTGTACTTAACTTCTATTTCCTTAACTTAAGCACAGAATTTTTTAAAATAAAATTCAATAGTGTCAGATGTGCGAGCCTTCCTGAAGCCTTGACTATCAATAACCTAAATACCAATCTTTCGTCTAACTTACTTTGTACACCAGCGATGTTCTATCTTACCCTTAAATTCTAACATGCAGAATAATCCTAACATGCTTCAGTCAACTTTTCATGAACTACTTTGCGGAGGTTAAACGCCTTCTCCGTCATCTGCAAAGTACCTTTGGTATACTGCTGTAAGCTGCAACACAAAACACATCATATATCGGTGTGTGTCTGGTTTTCATCTTTCAATCTAGAGTCAGTATACTAAAAACTTCGCATGATAATACATTAAAACATAGATACGTCGCACTGCATTGCAATGAAAATCAAACAAACAAAAATTTAAAGACATAGAAATGGCAATGCCCTAGCGTGAGATCCATAATAATTCCGCGCTACAGGACGTATCGTGCTGTCAAATGTGAGCGGCTCCTCTCACCTTTGCATTGCGCATATTTTACGTAGAAGTGCACTCTGATCGTAAACATACAATTAGGGACATGGCTTATTAACTTAATTTAAGTCTCTGTGCAGTTGAGGCAGTTTTAACTGAAGATCTGGATATGCGTCGAGTGACAGCAAAATTCATTAGAAACGTTTTGTCAAGTGACCAGAGACAATACCGTCTTGAAACGTGCCAAGAATTCAGTAATCGGACTAAAAATGACACAGATTTGTCAAATAGGCTAATTACAAGTGACGATACGTGGGTATATGGAACTGATCCCTCAACCGAAGTGCTGTCTTTGCAAAGGAAGACTCCAGGTTCACCAAGACCGGAAAAAGCACAGCAACGTCGGTCGAAGGTGAAGACAACATTGGTGATTGTTTCTATTCTGCCGGTATTGTGCATCATGAATTTACCCCTGGAGGACAGACAATTAACCAGGAATACTACAAATGTGTCCTTGAGCATTTGCGCGAAAAAGTGTGGATAGAAAGGCCTGCTTGTGGAGAGACAGTATTTGGGTGCTGCACCATGACAATGCTCCGGCTCATCGTGCCTTCTCCATCGTTGAATTTTTGACCAAATTCAAAATTCCTGTGGTTTGGCCCCTGTGGACTTCTACCTGTTTCCTAAACTGACATTTTAACTGGAAGGGAAGCGATTTCGCTCGATTGAAGACATGCAGGCAAATATGGAAAACGTCCTTAACACACTTCAGGAAACAAATTTCCAGGAATGTTTCCAAAAGTGGAAACAGCGCTGCAGTCCGAGTGTTCAGTCAGAAGGGTACTATTTTGAAGGATATGCATCACAGTAGCATGTAAGTACCAATAGTATACAACCTCATTCTTAAGATTTTACAATCACACCTCGTATGACGGTAGCATGTCTGTGTGGCTGGGTTCAGTGCCCCGTCGCGATGCGCAGTGCGAAGGTGAGAGGAGTTGCTCACATTCGACAGCACGATACGTCCTGTAACGCGGAATTATTATGGAGCTCACGCAAGAACATTACCATTTCCTTGTCTTTCAATTTTTGTTTGTATGTTTTATATATTTAATTGTAATGCAGTGCGACGTATTTATGTTTTAATGTATTACAATGTGAGGTGTTCACCGTAATGACTCTAGCGTGAAAGATGAAAACCAAACACACATCAATATTTGATGAGTTTTGTGTTGCAACTTACAGCAGTATACCAAAGGTACTTTGGAGGGGGTGGAGAAGGCCTTTTACCTCCGCAAAGCAGTTCATGAAACGTTGACTGAAGCATGTTAGAATTTAAGGGTTGGATAGAGCATCGCTGTTGTACAAAGTAAGTTACACAAAAGATATGTTTTTAGATTATTGACAGTCAAGGCGTCAGCAAGGCCCACACAGCTGACACTATTGAATTTCATTTTAAAAAATTCTGTGCTTAAGTTAAGGAAATAGAAAGTTAAGTACAGGAATATTTTTTTTCTTGACTTTACAGTCAGTCCACGTGGATTGGCATAGCTGACACTATGCTACCTAGTGAATGAGAAGGAGGCCTCCCAAAGATCAGTGATGAGTACTTTATACATATACATTGTGTGTTCTGTGGAAGAAGAAAAGGTACAAATCTTATTTTTGTACTTCTTATAAGGTAACAGAGCATGTACATTGTTGACGAAAACGTGAAGGTCCCACCCGTCCCATCCTATCTATCCTGTGATTATCAGTTCAACAAAGTGTGTCATTGGAAAATATATAGTTTTGTGTCACCAGATGTTTGAACTGACATCTATTCTGTATCAACGTTATAGAGCTCTTGCATGAAAAATCCCACTTAAGGTCAACTTTTATGTCACTTGCCTTAATTCTGTCTTGTGTAATTTGCATGTTGGCATTAGTGACAAGTAAGTCTGTTATCAACATTATTGATGTATAAAGTGCATTTTGTTTCACTTGTCTTAACTCTGTGTGTCGTATAGATATATATCATTCGCATCTGCGATGTAATGAAGAGTATTATTGTGAGCTGTTTATTTTTATTTACTCTTATCTTAAATACATGTTTATTTTGCGTACATCTTGTGTACGTCTGTGATTTTTTCATCAAGTTCATTGTGTTCAGTACTATCTGAGTTACTCATGTATTGTTTACTTGTTTTGATCTTCGTATATTTGTGCATGTCTTGTCGAATGTACATATGTGATGTTATCATCACGTTCACTGTGTTCTATGTTATTCATGTTCCTAACGTATTGTTTACCTCATCTATTTGTGCATGTCTTCTCTTGTGTATGTATGTGACTTATTTATCTGTATATATCTTGTACCTATTTACTAAGGGCAAACATGTTTATAAATGTTCGACTGGGTTTGGCACGCTAGGGCACAACTGATAACGTAATATCTCCACAGTATCCCACATCAATGAATGAAGTGTAACTGTTGGGGAGTGAAGATTTTCGTTTCGTTTGATGTGAGTGAGCGACGGGCTAAGCGAACATAGATGGGAAACATTGTCACTGCTTTCAACCTTCCGAATCACAAGCTGAATAGTCATTATTAGCAGTCAGGTAGACGGAACAAGCAATAATAATTGGTTTACGTAAGTATGCATCGTCCAGCATCATTTCTACTTATCATCAAAACTGTTATGGAGCAATATACAACATTCATATATTATTTGATTGTGCACTTGTCAGCAACTATATTTTTCATTGAATATAAATGCCGAAATAACTAAATATATTTTTTATAAAGACGTTTCCGCTATTGCCGTTATCTTACCATAACTTGAAAAGCTTTGTTTCACTGTTATTTGGACTAAACTGATACCGTACAATGTTCAACAAGCTTTAAGGTCATATCTCGTGACAGTTTGAGTGCTAGCAGTAGCGTCGTTATAGGTAACGACATGCAGATAACCGCTGACCCTTCGCATATGTGGTGTCACCGCCAGACACCACACTTGCTAGGTGGTAGCCTTTAAATCGGCCGCGGTCCGGTAATATACGTCGGACCCGCGTGTCGCCACTGTCAGTGATTGCAAACCGAACGCCGCCACACGGCAGGTCTAGAGACACGTCCTAGCACTCGCCCCAGTTGTACAGCCGACTTTGCTAGGAAAGGTTCACTGACAAATACGCTCTCATTTGCCGAGACGGTAGTTAGCATAGCCTTCAGCTACGTCATTTGCTACGACCTAGTAAGGCGCCATTACCAGTTTATATTGAGATTATAAATTACGTATCATCAAGAGCGATGTTCTCCAATTATGGATTAAAGTTAATTATTCCAAGATCTTCGTACTTTATTTGCAATTCTCAAGACATTGTCCTGTACCAGACCTCACGCCAGTCTGCGTGAGCTTAAACACGTGCCTTTCGGCTACCTCCAAGTGTCTTGGCTGTCTTGCCAAGTCACAACAGTTTGGCGACGAGTATCAAAACGTTCTTCTTTATACTTGCTTAAATTATTTGTGTCATGGCTTCGCCACAATCTCCAGATGTACTGTCCGAATTTTATCGCTTGCAGAATCAGCAGACGCAGGCCTTATTGGAAGCCCTTGGACAGCTCGTCCAGGGTCAACGTGCGATGCAAACCGATGTGGCAGCCGCCGCTCCACCGCTCCCGCAGCCACAACACGCAGTTGCACCACCTTTTCGTCCTTTTGATGCTGCACTGGAAAGCTGGACGGAGTGGTCACGCCAATTTGGATTCCATCTCGCCGCCTACAGAATTCAAGGTATTGAGCGGCAGCCTTTTTCGCTTTCGTGTGTAGGCGTCCAGATGTACCCAGTGATAGTGAAATTGTTTCCCCGACGCGACGTAGCAACTCTGTCCTACGACGAAATTTTGTCTGCATTAGATGCATATTTCAAAGAATCAGTCAATGTAGTTGCAAAAAGGTATACTTTCTTTCGTAGAAAACGTACAGCCGGTCAAACTAATCGGGAGTGGGTTGCCACTTTGCAAGTCTTTACTAGGGATTGTACTTTTGAGTGTGAATGTGGCCTCCCTTATTCAGATACTATGGTGCATGATGCAATTGCACAGAACGTTTCTGATGTTCGTATAAGGGAACAGATTTTGAAACTAGTCAGTCCCTCCCTTCAACAAGTGATAGACATATTGGATAGGCAAGACACACTTGACTTTGCTCAGGAATCATTTGAACCTTCCCCAGCTGTGTGTCACATTAACCGGCCCGCCGGGTGCGCTGCACGGAACAGTAAACTTCCTCGCGCCCGTCCGCGTAGCTGCTGCCAAGCTCTCTGCTACGTGTGCCGCGCAAGCAAGCAAATGCAGTGCTAAAATCATGTCCGCGGTGTGCAACTAGACATTCGCGTGACAATAGCCCATCACGCCAAGCTATTTGCTTTTTCTGTAATAAAAAAGGACATGTTCAGAGTGTTTGCCAGAAAAAGCTCAGATCGGACACTCCCAACCATTCCGGGCCCTTTGCTTCGCGCCGGAATCGAACCAATAATACTCAGGCTCGTGAACCTTCGCCCGTGAACATTCATGCAGTTCATTCCACTCCGCCCAGTGCCACTCTCTCTAACAGTGACTGTGTTCGTCCCACATATAGTGTGCGTCGACGTCGATGGAAATCCCGTCAAGTCGCAAGTGATTCTGTACCAGTGTCAGTTCACGTTGCACGAGACAGTCGCTCTTGTCGTCAGCAGGACAATAAACTTTTTGTAGATTTGGAAATTAATGGCAAAGTGGTACCATTCCAGCTCGATACCGGAGCTGCAGTTTCTCTGATCAATCACGACACGTACAAACAGCTGGGCACACCTCCGTTGCATGCCGCAAAAGTTAAGTTAACTAGCTATTCCGGTCAGAATATCCCTGTGTTTGGACAGTGCAGCCTTCTTGCAACATACAAGGGACAAACAAAACTTGTGTCATTTTACGTACTTCGTCCTTCTTCTGCAGTGAACTTGTTTGGTTTCGATTTATTTCAGTTGTTTAACTTGTCTATAGTCAATCAGGTCCTATCAATGAACCAGACTGTGCCTTCAGACAGTATTTCTCGTCTATGTGAAGAGTTTGCAGACATTTGTGCACCGGGCCTTGGTTGCGCTAAGAACTATAAAGCACATTTGGAACTGAAAGTAAACGCGCAACCGAAATTTTTCAGAGCGCGCAATGTTCCCCACGCATTGCGTGATGAGGTCGCAAGAACATTACACGATTTGGAATCACAAGGTGTAATTGAACGTGTGCAGGCTTCTCTCTGGGCATCACCCTTAGTAATTTTGCCAAAACCTTCCGGTAAATTGAGACTTTGTGTGGACTTCAAGGCAACAGTGAATCCACAACTAGTGATTGCAACTTTTCCTTTACCCCGTCCGGAAGATCTTTTTGACAAACTGTGCCCAGGTGCATATTTTTGGAAGTTGGACCTAGCAGATGCGTACTTGGAAATACCAGTGGACGAAGAATCCCAGCGCGTTTTGGTGTTTAACACGCATCTTGGTTTGTATCGATTCAAACGACTGCCATTCGGGTGTGCATCCGCCCCTGCATTGTTTCAGCAATATTTACAAACTGTTTGTGCAGCGGTCCCTACTGCAGCAAACTATCTGGACGATATTGTGATCTCCGGAAAGACGGAAGAAGAACATTTAGCCAATCTCCGAACATTATTTCAGATCTTGCGACAAAATGGTCTTCGCTTGCGGAAGGACAAATGTGTGTTTTTTGCTCGTGACTTACCCTATCTGGGACATGTAATCAATGCCCAAGGCATACATCCCAGTCCAGAACACCTCCGTGCCGTACAAGACTTGCCTTCGGCGCAGAATTTGAAGCAGCTACAGAGTGTGCTGGGAAAAATCAATTACTATAACAAATATGTGCGCCACGCCTCTTCCATTTCAGCTCCGCTTCATCGCTTACGCCGTAAAGGTGTTCTGTTCGTCTGGACGACGGAATGCGAACGCGCCTTTCGCCAGTTGAAATCGGCGATGCTTTCCACTACTTGCCTTACGCCATTCGATCCCCAGAAACCCCTTTTGTTGATGGTAGATGCATCAGATTTCGGGATCGGTGCTGTGCTTGCGCACAAAGATGGATCGCATGATCGCCGTATTGCCTTTGCGTCCAAATTGCTCTCGTCTGCGCAAAGAAATTATTCACAGATTGAGAAAGAAGCCTTGGCTCTCGTATTTGGTGTTACAAAGTTTCATGATTTCTTGTATGGTCGTCACTTTACCATCATCACAGACCACAACCTTTGACATCGCTTTTTCATCCGAACAAGCCTGTACCTCCACGTACAGCGCAGAAATTCATTCGCTGGTCTATTTTCCTCTCGCAGTACCACTACGATATCTTGTATCGGTCCACTGCTAAGCACGGAAACGCCGATGCGTTGTCCCGTTTGCCTGTTGCTGAGGATAGAGCATTCGATTCTTCCGAACTTGCTTGCATGTTCATTGACTCGAAAACCGATGACGTGGTCGAATCATTTCCGATTGCTTTTCGTCGTGTAGCTACAGCCACAGCTGCTGACCCTGTCCTTGGTACCGTTTTGCGTTTTGTTGCTACGCAATGGCCCTTCTCAAAGTCACGGATCGAGGATCCGTTGGTTCGCCGATTTTTTGCTCACAAGGAGAGACTTTTTGTTCGACGTGGTGTTTTGCTGTTGCGTTCTGATAATGATCAGTCCCGGGTCGTGGTCCCACGTTCGTTACAGTCCTCTGTCTTACGGCTTCTCCACCAAGGTCATTGGGGTATAGTGCGAACGAAACAACTTGCTCGTCAGCACTGTACTTGGTTCGGAATCGATGCTGCGATTGCGAATATATGCTCTTCTTGCATGGCGTGTGCCGAACAACAATCCGCACCACCGTGGAACTTCTTTGCATGGCCGAAAGCCACTACCCCTTGGCAACGCTTACACATCGATTTTGCTGGTCCATTCTGGAATGCTCGATGGTTGGTTGTTATCGATTCCTTCAGTAATTTTCCTTTTGTTGTCAAGATGCCTTCCACGACGTCATTTGCCACCATCCAAGCGTTATCTGCTATCTTTTGTATTGAAGGTATTCCACAGACTATTGTTTCCGACAATGGCCCACAATTCATGTCCGCAGACTTTCAGTCATTCTGCAAGGCCAATGGTATTCAACATCTGACATCCACGCCGTTTTCGCCTCAGTCAAACGGTGCCGCTGAACGATTGGTCCGGACTTTCAAGTCACAGATGTTGAAGTTGAAAGAGTCGCATTCTCGGGAGGACGCGTTATTGCTCTTTTTCTCCTCGTATCACTCTCAGCCCCGAGATGGTCGCTCGCCGGCTGAGTTGCTCCACGGTCGTCCTCATCGAACCTTGATGTCTTTGCTACATCCGCCGCATCAGGTTCATGTGCAGCGGCAGCCACCTGCTTTTCGTATCGCTCTCAGCCCCAAGACGGTCGCTCGCCGGCTGAGTTGCTCCACGGTCGTCCTCATCGAACCTTGATGTCTTTGCTACATCCGCCGCATCAGGTTCATGTGCAGCGGCAGCCACCTGCTTTTGCTCCAGGCGACGCTGTATACTATCGCAACTATCGAGGTTCACGGCGTTGGCTCGCAGGGTACATTCTTCGCTGCCTCGGCCGCGCTATGTATCTGGTTTTGGGGGCCTCTGGTGAGGTGCGTCAGCATCTCAATCAGCTGCGCCTCTGTCGTCGCACGGGTTCTTCCGCTCTCCGTCTGCTTTCAGCGACGGTGCCGTTATGTCAGCGCCCTGGGGACCCATCTACTGGCTCGCCTCATCCCCAGGTGTTACCGACGATGCCTTCCATTTTGCCCCATGGCGACGCGCCGCCGCCGCCGCCGGTCCTCCCGTCGGCGCCGCCCGCAGTGGACGCGTCGCTGCAGCCGCCGGGCGCCTCCCTGTGTCACGCGCCGCCGATCGCTTCCCGTGACCAGCTGTCCTCCGACATGGAACTCTTGCCCGCTCCGGACCAGATGTCGTCTTCGCCCGTCGGGTGCACCGCCCCGATGGAGGTCGACCCTTCGGCCCCTCCTGTCTCTCTAAGGGCGCATACACCGCATGTTGGCGTGCACCCTGGACTAGGTTTTCAGGCATTTCCTAGCTCCCCTCGGACCGAATGGCCGGGTGCGGGTGGCACAGCCTCGCCTGTTGTTAGGCTCCCCACCTTGTCGCATACGTGAACATGGGGTCCTCCCCACGGCGGGCGGAAGCCTTATAACACAACCATACGCCGATTTGCGGGGGAGGAATGTGGTGTCACCACCAGACACCACACTTGCTAGGTGGTAGCCTTTAAATCGGCCGCGGTCCGGTAGTATACGTCGGACCCGCGTGTCGCCACTGTCAGTGATTGCAGACCGAGCGCCGCCACACGGCAGGTCTAGAGAGACGTCCTAGCACTCGCCCCAGTTGTACAGCCGACTTTGCTAGGAAAGGTTCACTGACAAATACGCTCTCATTTGCCGAGACGATAGTTAGCATAGCTTTCATCTACGTCATTTGCTACGACCTAGCAAGGCGCCATTACCAGTTTATATTGAGATTATAAATTATGTGTCATCAAGAGCGATGTTCTCCAATTATGGATTAAAGTTAAGTATTCCAAGATCTTCGTACTTTATTTGCAATTCTCAAGACATTCTCCTGTTCCAGACCTCACGCCAGTCTGCGTGAGCTTAAACGCGTGCCTTTCGGCTACCTCCGAGTGTCTTGGCTGTCTTGCCAAGTCACAACAGTATACATAAATATAATTCAGTTTGCATAAATGAACAAAAACAACAAATATTGTTTGATAGCGTGTTTGGCAATCAGACCCTGGATTAATTTATAGCATTCAAATACGTAACAGTATGTATTTAGAGCTGTTAATGAGACAACATTGCAGTGACGTAGCCGTGGGGAAAGACAGAGGTCAGTCTGTGACTACATAGAAAAATCTCATGACCGATGGTACTCATACAGGAATGAGGTCAATTATTCAACATGCCCTCACGTACTGCACTTCGGTCTTGCTCCTTTGCAGTTTTGTTGGTACCTGTCAGCACCTCTCTTCCCCTCTTTTTTTGGGTAATTGAGATTTTTGCATTCTTGTTGAACAGTGAGGAAAATTTTCTTAACATAGTATATGATACCGTATAATGAAGTTTCCCCTAGTAAAACTCACAGCCAGAAATAGGTTTTAAACCCTAGCCAATAATATATTATAATGTTTATCTATCTCACTTCACTCTCATATTTACAGATATGTATTTACAGTAGTGCCGCCCTTTCTCTTGCTACCACATGTAGACTTCGAGCAAAGCTTATGTTATTACATTCTTTAGGTATCTTGGTAGTAAATATTTACTACTGCATATGGTAGCTAGCCTATGTCCGAAGTAAGTTATGTGTATTGTCAGCTCCTTCTGCATACTCAATGTTTTTGAAATCAGTGGAATACCTGTAACGTTTCAAGCGACGTAGTGGATATCATACAGTGTCAAATGTGTGGTCTGCTTAGTGGATTAATACAAGCAGACTTCCTAAGTAATAGAACCCAGTATGTTGTCCTGCACGGCGAGTGTTCATCAGAGACAACGATATGTCAGGATTGCCCCAGGAAAGTGTGATAGAACGTCTGTTCTCTTCTATATATACATAAATTATAAGGCTGGATTGGTGGGAAGCGATCTGGTTACTAATGATGCTGTAGGGTACGGTAAGGTATCGAAATTGAGTGATTATAGGAAGATACAAGACGACATAGACCCAATTTCTAGTTGATGTGATGAATGGCTGCTAACTCTAAATGTGGAAAAATGTAAGTTAATGCGGATGAGTAGGAAGAACAAATCTGTAATATTCGGATACAGTGCGCAGTCAAGTCGTTTAAATATCTGGGCGTCATGTTGCATAGCGATATGAAAAGGAACAAGCATGTGAGAACTGCGTTAGGGAAGGCGAATGGTCGACCAATTTATTGGGGGAATTTCAAGAAAGAATCGTTCACCTGCAAGTGAAAGCGCATATAGGTCGTTGGTGCGACCTTTTCTTAAGTAATGTTCGAGTGCTCGGTACCCGTACCGTGTTGGATTGAAGACAAATATAGAAGCAATTCAGAGGCAGGATGTTAGATTTGTTACCGGCAGGTACGCACAACATGTAAGTGTTACAGAGGTGCTTCAGGAACTCAAATGGAATGCAGGAGGGAAGGTGACGTTCCTTTCGACAAACACTACTGAGAAAATTTATAGAATCGACATTTGAAGCTGACTGCAGAACGATTCTACTGCTGCCAATATACAATGTGAGTAAGGGCCACTGAAATAACATACCAGAAATTTGGGCTCATATGGAGGCCTATGGACTGTCGTTTTCCCTCGCTCTATTTGCGAATGGAACAGGAAAGAAAATGGCTAGGGAGTGATACAGGGTACATTCTGCCACGCACCGTGAGCGGGATTCCTGTTTTTTCGCGGATATAGATCTAGATCTCTAAATAATATGTCATTGTATGAATGCTTGCACAGATATGTAGATGATAACCATGCCTATGAAAGCAGATAATCGACAATAAAGATTGTTTACAAGCAATATTAGCTAAGACGCTCAGCTTCTCTCACGTAATGTTGAGGTCCTTTGAGACAGGAATAAAAAATTAAATTAAAATTTTTAATTTTCTTTACTCACTTGATTGTGTCAAAGAATATGCGTTTGCTTCGGATATATTCTTTCAAGGATGTGCTTTGGCGTTGGATTAATTCCTTTCTTCTTATATGTAGATCGTCAAAAGTTTTCATACTCACACTAAATATATCACCATCATTCTCACGTCATCAAAAAGTTTTAAGAATTCCCCAAGATCGTCTTTTCTCCTGTTGTTTCAATGTACCCACTGCATCCTGTATCTTGTCCTTTTCTCGAGTCCTCTATGGGAGACTACCATGGTAGTACTCTATTGTGATGCATTTGCTTAATTCCACGCCACACTTTAAGAGTATTTGTACAGTAGCTCACTTCTGTCATGCTGCTGTCGCCACAGGCTGTCGAATGCCCAGCCAATGTAATGTATCCTCTAGAGTTAAGATTTTGCTCTATGTTTCCTTTTAAATAATGTGGAGATTATTCCGCAAGTATCTTAATTAGTGTCGTACAGTGATCGCGATGCCACACCAAAGACTGCAGCGTGAATCGATACCAAAGGCTTTAGCAAGGTCTCACTGCGATCCGCAACGACGTATGGGAGGCGCCCCTGAGAACCACGCCTCCCCTATCAGCCCTGCAGAGCCCGCACGCTGACGTCAACATATCGTCGATCCACCAAGAGCTCGGGCCCGTTTGTGACCTTATCTGAAGGAGTCAGCATCATAATATAGGACCAAAGTGATTTCTGATGAACTTGTTCTTTTAAATGTGGCACATTATACGGTAGGAAAACAGTTTGTTAATGCAGCAAGTGACGCTCTGCTGGTCCATGGCAGCTGTAAATTATCCTGTATTGCTGTGCCACAGAAATGTATTGTAGTTAAGTAAATATTTTCTTCATTTATTTAATAAAGTGAACTAATATTTCATATGCTCTAGTATGATTACTCGTCTCCTGATGCAATCAAAGAGCTGGACGAAAGTACTTTCGGCTGGTCACTAATATTAATCCTAAGATGTTAAAGCAGTCACATGTAGATGAAAAATTTCACCATACTTTATTATTCTATTGTAAATATCATTTTAAATACTGCTATAGCTGAAATACAATTAAGTTATCAGCTACTCATAACCCTAGAAATGCGCTATTAGAAAGATACAGAAAACTTACGACAAGTGTATCATATGTCTAAACATTCGGTGTACTGCTGGCAGAAGTTCCTTGTAAGTACACCTTCCACTTAATTGCGAGTGTTGGCCACTGCACATATTTTGTGGTCAAAGAGCTAGCAAATGTGTCCAGTATGTCTTTAAACTTAACATATCTTACACTACTGGCCATTTAAATTGGTACACCACGAAGATGACGTGCTACAGACGCGAAATTTAACCGACAGGAAGAAGATGCTGTGATATGCAAATGATTAGCTTTTCAGAGCATTCACATAAGGTTGGCGCCGCTGGCGACACCTACAACGTGCTAACATGAGGAAAGTTTCCAACCAGTTCTCATACACAAACAGCAGTTGACCGGCGTTGCCTGGTGAAACGTTGTTGTGATGCCTCGTGTAAGGAGGAGAAATGCGTACCACCACGCTTCCGACTTTGATAAAGGTCGGATTGTAGCCTACCGCGATTGCGGTTTATCGTATCGCGACATTGCTGCTTGCGTTGGTAGAGATCCATTGACTGTTAGCAGAATATGGAATAGGTGGGTTCAGGAGGGTAATACGGAACACCGTGCTGGATGCCAACGGCCTTGTATCACTAGCTGTCGAGATGACAGGCATCTCATCCGCATGGCTGTAACGGATCGTGCAGCCACGTCTCGATCCCTGAGTCAACACATGGGGACGTTTGCAAGACAACAACCATCTGCACGAACATTTCGACGACGTTTGCAGCAGCATGGACTATCAGTTCGGAGACCATAGCTGCGGTTACCATTGACGCTGCATCACAGACACGAGCGCCTGCGATGGTGTACTCAACGACGAACCTGGGTGCACGAATGGCAAAACGTCATTTTTCCGATGAATCCAGGTTCTGTTTACAGAATCATGATGTTCTCATCCGTGTTTGGCGACATCGCGGTGAATGCACATTGGAAGCGTGTATTCGTCATCGCCATACTGGCGTATCACCCGGCATGATGGTATGGGGTGCCTTTGGTTACACATCTCGGTCACCTCTTGTTCGAATTGACGGCACTTTGAACAGTGGACGTTACATTTCAGATATGCTACGACCCGTGGCTCTACCCTTAACTCGATCCCTGCGAAACCCTACATTTCACCAGGATAATGCACGACCGCATGTTGCAGGTCGTGTACGGGCCTTTCTGGATACAGAAAATGTTCGACTGCTGCCCTGGCCAGCACATTCTCCAGATCTCTCACCAAAATGAAAACGTCTGGTCAATGGTGGCCGAGCAACTGGCTCGTCACAATAAGTCAGTCACTACTCTTGATGAACTGTGGTATCGTGTTGAAGCTGCATGGGCAGCTGTACCTGTACACGCCATCCAAGCTCTGTTTGACTCAATGCCCAGGCGTGTCAAGGCCGTTATTACGATCAGAGGTGGTTGTTCTGGGTGCTGATTTCTCAGGATCTATGCACCCAAATTGCATGAAAATGTAATCACATGTCAGTTCTAGTACAATATATTTGTCCAATGAATACCCGTTTATCATCTGCACTTCTTAGTGTAGCAATTTTAATGGTCAGTAGTGTACATTCTTTTTAGCTACTGCTAGCAACTAAAAAAGGGGACATATTGAAGATCCAATATTGTGGAACAATGAAATAACAGGTTGCTTGAAAATGGTCTAAGGCCCAAAGTGTAGAACAGCTTCAAAATAAAATAAAATTTAACTATAGCAGGCATAATGGAGTCATTATAAAATTTGCTTCGTCCAATCGGTATGGCTAGAGAATGACACAATGCCTCATAAGGCATAAATAAGTATTTTAAATAAGCGTACATAACAGTTTTAAATTCAAATCAATAGAAGTGTTGGTCTTCTAGTTGCTCAGATATACGTCACCAATTGCAGCGTTTTTATTACTATTTGTTAATCGTACTGAACGCGATGAACTGCTTAAAATTACGTAAAGATTCTACTGAATGTCACATTGTTCCCAGATGCTCTCTGAGGAGGACGCACCAGATTGAATCTGTTGCCGGAACAATATTCGAACAGTGACGCTGGTTGCTAGAGTGTCTGTTCTTATTGCTCTTGCTCAGTCGATTGGCTTAATTAGCGTTGACCGCGCAAAGCGATTTTCTCTTACATAATTTGCGTTTCACCAGCATGTAACAGTTACTCTCTGTCCACCATCTGCACTGCCGCTTGTGTACTACTCTGCCCTCAACCACGAAGCAAATCAGTGATAGTAAGTAATTATCTAAATGCACTGCAGCAATTCCCTCGATAGAATGTGAGCTGAATTTATGTTATTATACACTGTTACGTTACGGTACGAAAAATTATGGTACGTAATCAAATGACACCTTCCTATGTCCTCGCAAGTGTTGCGATCGACTATCTGCCTTTAAACAATGTGGTTTAATTATTTAACTGAAAATTTGATGCGGCAGCACGTATTAGCGAATAAGAACGCTAAGTTATTGATGACCTGCCAGCGAACGACCCTGTTTACTGTTAATCATCTACCCGCTGTAAGGCGTCGTTTGTAGCACAGGACAGGAGACTAAGCTCCAGTACAGTGCAAGTTACTGCGACGGCGCAAATAGTTTTTCCGTAGTGAGCAGCGATGCCTCTTCCTCTTCAGAGTGGAGGCTGTGCAGACCTGGAAGACGTTCTGTGGCCTCTGTCGTTACTGTCCACACTTGGAGGCGTGCCGCTGTCTAGACCCAGACGGCCACTGTTGATCGCTTGTGCTCGCGCCTATAAGACTGCGCTTGTGATCTTTGTAATTTACCTTGGTTTCATTTCCACAAAGTCAGTGCTTGCAGAGATGAGTATGCACTTCTCTACACGGTGGACACTGACTGGGGTGCTGACGTGCTCGCTGTCCACCATCTGCACTGCCGCTTGTGTACTACTCTGGCCGCAAGCACGAAACAAAAGCTTCATGGAACTCATTGCGGAGATTCAGCTAGTAGACTTACAGCCTAGAAGAGAAACAGAGCGAAGCCACGTGAGAATGAAATGTTTCTTAGCTGTGAGCATGTCTGTAATAAGTGTGCATTTTGTTGCCATGTCTGGTTATTGTATTCTCGAGACAATGCCTTTCCTTGCTCTTAAGGTAGTGAACAACTTCATAGTGTCCCTGATACTAGTACAGTTTGTAACAGCTTGTCTCCTTCTTGGGCAAAAGTTCAGATGGCTTAATACGAAGTTACTGACTGAACTGTATTTTGTCCCTCCCGAACAGACCTCCAGAGCAGTATCGTCTGTTCGTTGTGAACAAACCGTCATTTGTATATCAGGTTTTAGACAGTCGTATCGCACACGACAGGTGACAAGAAAGCGAGTGATGGAATTTAAAGTTCTCCATATGACTCTATCTAAACTCGCTGTATCTCTTAACGACACGTACAGTTTAAGTCTTTTTATGTCTGTAGTTCAGACTCTCGTGTTGACTACTCAGTCTGTGTTTTTCATCATCACACTTTGCATGGATTCATCTCTCGGACCACCGATAATAATGCCGGCTTCCTTAACCTTTGTTGGTCTGTTATTTATGCAGATGACAGTTTTAACTGTAGCCAGTCAGTCAACATCAGCAGAGGCAAAGAAAACAATAGCACTTGCAGAAGAGCTAGTAGTCTGGAACGACGCAGGTTTGTAGCCATGTGATCTACTAATTTATGTTTGTGTGCCTAAATTAAATCGAGCAATTAAAAATGAATGTTTTCACTAGCATTGCAACTATAACAAGTTCAATATATTCATTCATACAAATCATATATCTTTCATAATGAATCCTCGCCTCTACCTATTTCCACAAGTTAAGAAATCTATGATGGCAGAATAAGGAATAGTTTAAAGTTCCGGTGGCGAATGTGACATTAAGGACGGAGCACACCGTCAGATTGAAAGTGATCAGGGAAAGTTCTGCTGCTCTCAAGCTAGTCTACAGGCTGTTGCTTCTAAGGTACCTCGAAACACGAAATTTGACATTGTTGTGTTGCTATTACAGTAAACGACTACTGAGCGATAGGTACATTAAGAACGTTGGTACCGTTGCTGCTGAAAAGTGTCAATAAATACAGTGAACTTTAGTAGATGTCTGCCTAGCATTACGACAAAGGACATTCTCACGAGTGACGCGGAAGATCTTCCCTCTCAAAAAAATGATGATTTTATATCATGTTTGATTTGAAAATAATGTACAGCATTTTATCGAGCGCCTGAAAGAGTTTTTAACTACTTCATAGACGTCCCATACGAGATCTACATATGTTAAATTCAATGATCAACCAACAGCCCGTCAAAAATTGTCTTAGTTGACCTCCCAAAGTTCAGGTAATTAACAGCTTACCTTATGGTCATCGAAGATCTAGTTCCATTGCTGTATAACCACAAACCTAGATTGTAATGTTACTTGAGTCCTGGGTTACACTACATGGACTTTAAGGCTTCGAAGGTCGATACTTTTCTATCCATTATTAAATTATTTCCGTCTGTTAACGAGAAATGCTAGTGTGGACTTTTGACACTTCTTTTGGCTCTCTTTCTGGCATTAAAGTTAATCTTGAATTATGTGGAGTTATTTTGTTGCCTCAATTATGGAATGTGGAATCTTATCACTTCTGGGGCATAATACCAAAAGTAAATGGTATCTCTTTTATCTTAGTTCGTTTCACCATCACTCCCATTTTGCACGAATTCAAGCTTGATAGCCCTATAACCTTGTGTCAAATAGATCAGAGGCGCTCTTGCAAACTAAGTTATTTGAAACAAGAGACGTTCCTTGAAGCCAGCGGAAGTTAGCAGTTAGTGAGGTGTGCGAGCTATTCCCAGGTGTGTTATAGAGTTGTAACTTTCACACTGAAAGTTAATCCGCTTTATGCATTTCATTTCACCGAGTAGCACATGTTGTTGACTAATAGTCAGTTACTTGAATTCAGTTAATCAGTCACGCTTTACATGTTGACTGACTTGACAATGGCTAGAGAGAGAAAGAAAGTCAGAAACCCACGTGCTTCAACGTGTCCTGGATCTTAGGAATAAGTTCAACCCATTAATGTTGAATCATACTTAAGTACCTCACGTCTCCTTAGAAGAGAAAGTAACTGTATTGTTGATACGAGGGTGAGTCAAATGAAAACCTTAAATATTTTTTTAAATATTATTTATTGTGCAGAAGTGGTACAAAGCTGGATCACTTTTCCACATAATCACCCCCACGCTCAATGCAAGTCCTCCAGCGCTTACAAAGTGCATACATTCCCTTAAAAAAATTCTTTTGCTAGTCTGCACAACCATTCACGCACCGCGTGGCGTACCTCTTCATCAGAACGGAACTTCTTTCCTCCCACTGCGTCTTTGAGTCATCAAAACATATGGAAATCTCTTGGGGCAAGGTCTGCTGAGTATGGTGGATGAGGAAGACACTCAAAATTCAGCTCTGTTTCAACTGTTGTACGGGCAGTGTCGGGCCTTGCAGTGTCATGTTGCAAAAGGACACCAGCTGACAGCAGTCCACGTCGCTTTGATTTGACTGCAGTCCACAGATGAATTTTTGGGAGATCTGTGTCTGATGCACTGGTGACAGTGGTCCCTCTAGGCATGTAATACTCTAAAATGACGCCTTTTTCGTCCCAAAAGAGAGTCAGCATAACCTTCCCTGCTGGTGGTTCTGTTCGAAACTTCTTTGCTTTTGGTGATGAGGAATGGCACCATTCCTTACTCGTTCTCTTCGTTTCCAGTTGGTGGAAGTGAACCCAGGTTTTGTCCTCAGTAACGATTCTTGCAAGGAAGCTACCACCTTCTCGTTCAAAGCGGCGAAGAAGTTCATCACAAGCATCAACACGTCGTTCTATCCATTTCGGGAGTCAGCTGCTGTGGCACCCATCTTGCAGACATTTGTGAAACTGGAGCACATCATGCACAATGTGGTGTGCTGATCCATGACTAATATGTAAACATGCTGCAATGTCATTCAGTGTCACTTGGCGGTTTTCCTTCACTATGGCTTCAACTGCTGCAATGTTCTGTGGAGTCACAACTCGCTGTACCTGACCTTCCACTGAAGTCACACTATTTGCGAACTTCCTACTCCATTCGTAGACTTGATCCTGTGACAAACATGCATCACCGTACTGAACCTTCATTCGTCGATGAATGTCAATAGGTTTCACACCTTCACCACGCAAAAACCGAAAACAGAACGTTGTTCTTTAATGGTGCAAGTCGCAAGTGGGGCTGCCATCTTTATACTGATACTGCCACGGTCACTGGACTCGCATTCGGGAGGACGACGGTTCAATCCCGCGTCCGGCCATCCTGATTTAGTTTTTCCGTGATTTCCCTAAATCGCTCCAGGCAAATGCCGGGATGGTTCCTTTCAAAGGGCACGGCCGACTTCCTTCCCCGTCCTTCCCTAATCCGATGAGACCGATGACCTGGCTGTCTGGTCTCCTTCCCCGAAACAACCAACCAACTGCTACGGTATGTGTGCATCTGCACTATGCTGCCACCTAGAGGCCATTCTGCACGCTGCTTGTAGCGCGCTTACCAACTTACGGGATAACGGCGTGATATTTCGATTTGTTAATACAAATCTAAGGTTTTCATTTTACTCACCCTCATACTTCATTTTTATGATAGAAAGAGCACGTGGTCAGGACTTCCAGTTTCGGATTAAACTCAGCTCTTCTGATATTTAGTAAAATTTGTAATCGACACCAGTGCATTTTCAGCACTACTGTGGAAAGCTATTCGTTTTGTGATTATATTGATTTTCTCTTGATGCCACCACGAGGGTTACACTGTAAACATGGAGATTATTTAAAAATGATTCTTCTATAATATTTTCTAGCTGTGTTTAGAGATCATGATGTCTGACCATACGTTGTCTACATCGTCTAAACTCCAAGTTCACACACCAGGGTTATGACCAGAACAATGCAGATGGGTACAAGATTCAATCATAAAAGCCCATTAGCCCACACTACCACTCTATGATACACCTAAATACATGAAGTACAGTGAACATGGGTGTTGCAGGAACACTGTCATTGGATGTACACTATATTGGTACTGGACACTAGCCGAGGACATAGGGCACAATGGTTGATACTCCTGAGCGTTAATGGAATTAAGAAAGTATACTGAGCATGCAACACTATTGTGCAGGAATAGAACTCTTTCATTCTTGCAGAGAGTAGAAATGATTTTGCACAAACAGAGTCGTTTAGGATCACCATTGACTAGCTTCTGCACCTGGGTGGTGAAGGGAAGGGAGATAAAGTATTTCGTAGACGTTAAGATCTCAAGAGATGTAGCACAATCTGTCAGAACTTGAAGGAATGGTCTCTAAAAAGAACCATTCATGATTTGCCTTAAAGGAATTTTAAGAAGTCGTTGGAAATTGAAAGAGGGGTCAATGTTGCTAGGATCCCACTCTCCCTCATTGTAAGTCAAGTGTCTGTCAGTCTCGGCCACGAACTAAGTTGCAGTCATGGACTGTGCGGCTGGTCCCTGCGGAGGTTCGAGACCCCCCTCGGGTAATGGGTGTATGTGTTTGTCCTTAGGATAATTTAGGTTAAGTAGTGTGTAAGCTTAGGGACTGATGACCTTAGCAGTTAAGTCCCATAAGTTTTCACACACATTTGAACATTTTTGAACGAACTTAGTTGACTCCCATCTATTCTTTGCGTACACCGTATACCATGTAGCCTTCCACCCACAGGGTACCGAAACAACCACTGGAGGCATTGATAGAATATAGTTGGGTTTCAACATGGTGACAAATTACTTACCTAATTTCTAACTACAAGCGTTCATTAGAGGAACAATGAGCAATGCAGCTTATATCATAACACCACCCATCTCAATCTCTTATCGTTGGCACGAAATCTAACATCTGCTGTTCCAGTAAGGCAGTGACAGCAGACTACACTGTGTATATATCAACTCGACCGGCCAGCATTATCACCAGACCTCCCTCATATGAAATGTGAGTGTGAAGCATTGAGACATACCACAATGCTCGAGCGGTCTAAGGCGCTGCAGTCATGGACTGTGTGGCTGGTCCCGGCGGAGGTTCGAGTCCTCCCTCTGGCATGGGTGTTTGTGTTTGTCCTTAGGATAATTTAGACTAAGTAGTGTGTAAGCTTAGGGCCTGATGACCTTAGCAGTTAAGTCCCAGAAGATTTCACACACATTTGAACCACAATGCGCTCAACATCCCATCACACTTTTCACCAAGATGTTCTTCCGTATGTCGTTCAAAATAATTACCAGGATGTCTTCTTGAGTACGAAACAGGCAATTTCTTTCCACTACCCGAGTTATTGCTCAGTCCCTAATTATCTCGACGTCGGTTAGACGTTAACCTCTAATCATTCATTATTACGCCGCTCAGGTAAATGTTGATAACTGCAACAGAATTAGCATTTACTGTTGCTTTCCACAGGGGATGGCGAGGAGGAGCTGTCCCAGCAGCTGCGCCAGCTGTCGCAGCAGGTGCGTCACCGCCCTGTGTCCTTCAGCGCCTGCTCCGTCCTCACTGTGGACGGCGGGCTGCTGACCGGGTTTGTGGCCACAGTCGTCACGCAAGCCATCATATTGCTGCAATTCAGCGCATCGCCTTCTGGTGGCAGTCCGTTCTGACAGACACCTGTCCCTGTGTTTATGTAAGTTTGTTTCAAACAAAAATCTACTACAATAATTGAATCACTTGTTTCCATTTCCTCTCTTAATAATGTATGTCCTGATCGGAGATATAACCACCTCACACCAGGACTTAATACCTGAGACAGAAACAACATAATAATAACTTCAAATTTGACCTTTACCATTGCCTAAGTTGCTCTACTTCCAGTAAAGTATCTGCATTAGTCTATCTTCATGCCATTAAGCACAAAGCAGCCTCATCAGTCGTCCGTCGGTCAGGTGAAGTGTTTTCTGTATTTTATAACATTAGTCACATATCATTTTGTGTGTAAGATAAAGAAGAAAACAGAGGTTTCCTTTCAGTTGCACGAATGTGGAGTTCATGTGACAGACACTCACAACATTTATTTACACTAGGTTCCTTGAATTTAGTCGAGTACAACTTGCAGTGCGTTGTGAGATAAATATGTGGCTTTAGTGTAAACACATATATAGACATCAGGTTACCTTCCATTCGGAAAGAGGGTGCACTCAGCGACTGTTATGTGGCCACAAGTGACTGACGCCCAAACAACAGGGACTTACATGCATCGAGACAAGAAAATAGTGCATTGAGAATGGCTAGCCACTAGCCGAAATCTGGGTTTGCGTAATAAAATCTAAAAAAGGACGACTGATTGCTGCACTCTACAATTTATAATATGTAGACATGCTAAACACAATGGTAAACTACTTGGTTCCATAGCTGTACAATAGGTATGGCTCACCTAGTCAACAACAGCTGATTACTCTTTCTTCTTTCTTATGGGAAGAACAAGATTTATATGGTCGTTCCCGCAACCATGGAGATTTGTATGTAAGTTTAGTGAGATTTTCAAACACTCAGATTTTGTAAATTAAGTGACTAACAAAATTCTCTCTTGGTAGCAAGGGGTTCACCATACATATTTTCTGTACTTAATTTAAAAGTACTGAAAATATTCCCAGGTATTTGGTGACCCTCTTGCTATTAAGAGAGAATTTTCGATACTTACATCGGCATTCTCTACATGAGCCATGTACCTCGACATGGACAGGGTGGTTTGCGAGCCTCAGGAATACAGATAGCCACGCCATAGGCTTAGCTACAAGTGAGCAGTATCTATTGAGAAGCCAGGCAAACGTACAGCTCCTGAAGAGGGTCGGCAGATGTTTCAGTAGTTTCAGGAGCAACAGTCTGGTTGGATGGCTGATCTGACCTTGTAACATCAATTGAAACAGCTTACTGTGCTGGTACTGAGAACCAGTGAACGTAAGGGGAAACTACAGGCATAATTCCTCCCAAGGGCAGGCAATTTTGTTATATCGTTAACTAATGATGGCGTCCTCTTGAGTAAAAATATTCCAGAGGTAAAATAGTCCCCTATTCAGATCTCCAGGCAAGGGCTATTCAAGAGGATGTTATCATCAGGAGAAACAAAACTGGCATTCTACAGATTGGAGCATGGAATGTTAGAACCGTCAGTCGAACAGGTAGATTACAAAATCTGAAAATGAAAATTGATTGGTTGAAGTTATAAATACTGGGAATTAGTGAAGTCCAGTGGCTGGAGGAACCGGCTTTCTGGTCAGGTGAATATTGGCTTATAAATAAAAAATCAAATAAAGGGAATTACATGAGTCAGTTTAATAATGATAAGAAAATGGGAATGTGGATAAATTGCTATGAACAGTATAATATACCCATTATTATAAACAAGATAAACACGAAGCTTACACCTACCACAGTAGTCAAATTTTACTTGCCAATGAACACTGCAAATGATGACGACGAGAGTGAAGAAATGTGTAACGAGATAAGAGACATTATTGAGATACATTAAGGGTGAGGAAAATAGAAAGTTATCAGGGAATTGGGAACTGGAATTCGATAGTAGGAAAATGAAGAGAAGAAAAAATTATAGATGTATATGGACTGGAAGAAAGAAATGAAAGAAGAAGCCACCTGGCTCAGTTTTGCACAGAGCATAATTTAATCATCGCTAACATTTGGTTTAAGAATTATAAAAGAAGGCTCTATGTATTGAAGTTACCTGGTGACACTGGAAGGATTCAGATTATATAATAGCAAGAGAGATAATTAGAAACCAGGTTTTGAACTGCAAATAATTCCCAGAGCCAGACGTGAGATGTGACCGCAATTTATTTGTCATGATCTGTAGTGTGAAACTGAAAAAATTTGAAAAAGGTAGGAATTCAAGGATGTGGAACCTGGATAAGTTGAAAGAACCATAGATAGAAATCTATGGAGTTTCAGAGGCTGTATTAGGATGTAAGGGGTCAGGCAAATCCAACACCTTCCATGAAACCCCTGACATGATAAGCAAATCCAGCAGTATGTCACATAGCTCCGAATAAATTGTGACATTAAACTAACCAAAGTAATACGATTAACGAGTGAGCAAATGGAATACCACAGACTAACACAAGAATGCCTAAATGCATGTCATACCACCTCACCGTGAAACAGACGCAGTTCCGAGGGGAGAAACGAGAACAGAAGCTGAGAGCAGAACCGTGTTAAGCTAGAAGGCCCTACGATAAGGGACGGACACCCACGTTGCCAGCCAACCGCCAGGACCACCCCCCCCCCAGCCCATGTTAAAAGATAGAGCCCTCCAGAAGAACAGTATAGATCTTACAATAACACTAAAAGGGCCACACCAGCTGCGATTTTTAGCATGAGACTTTTTCGCGTCTCTGTTACGTTGCAAACGTTTAAAACATTGCCCCACCACGAAAAGTATAACGTTTCTCATTGGACAGACAGAATTTTTGTAGGGAGAGCTTAAGGTTAACATTGAGACCCTGATTGGTCAGATGAAAACACAGCCAGATAGTTTTTTTTATTGTAAACCAACTTCGGTAAATTGTAGTACGGAGAAGGAGAGAGTTCCTTCCGAGATGGCGAGCTGTATGGAGCTGCGCCGCCTGCCGCACCCTCACGCTGCCTAACCAACGACAAGGTAATGAACGCACGCATTGCCGCATAACAGCGCATAAAGCTTCACTCAGAACTGCTGAAGTCTCATCTGTTACACCCCCTTTTTACGTAATACTAGTGTCGATCGTCAATTAAATCTCATGGTGTTCACATTTGCTACTTGAAGTAAAAATCTGAAATGCGATGATTTTTCTGTTATATAATTATTGAGAAGCCACATCAGCCACTGTAATTTACGACAAGTTAGATAAGTAATTAAAGATAATTGAGGATCACTGTAGACCATTTTGATAGTTTTCTCTTTTGTGAAACTTAATTTAAACCTAGATTATAGATGTGATATGGCATAGGTCATCCTTCGATCCATTGTAGAACTTGGAATCCCATTCAGGGAATATTCGTTCATATTTTTGTTGAACGCAGTTGGTTTTTATCATCCTGTATTAAAACATTTCCTTTTATCAACAGTGCAATTTATAAACAATGTCTTGTGAGTAGAAGAAAATTTCCAGTGGTAAACTTAGCTGCTTTTTCGACGTTATTTTACCAGCTAACTAAAAATAGGAAAGCTTTGAACCCCTTCCACTAAATTTTGTTAGTATTAAGATTCTTTTATAGGGAGTGCAGGGAGTTGACGCTGAAATAATGAAGTATTTGGTTATATCATCGCTAGTCTCACTGAACTCTTCTGAACTCTACATGTCATGTGTGGTCTGGCGTCTCCTTACCAGCAACAGGTCCCAGGTTCAAACTAGTCAATTCCCTAAAAAAAACATGCTGAGAGCGTCGTTGCGCGAAAGTGGTAGGGAGACACGACTTAGAACAAACAGACACCATGCAGAATGTTAGAAGAACAGTTGACTAGAATGGGGAAAAGGAATAAAGAAGAAGACGGGTAGCTTTAAGAGATTAAAGAGTGAAGAAAGAGGAGGATGAAACTGCAAAAAAATAAGGCGTTCCAGAAATCTGTCTACAAGAGAAGAGATATTGAATTTAAATGACGAAAGGAGAAAATGTAAAAATGCAGCAAATGAAGCAGGTGAAAAGGAGTACTAATCTCTAAGAAAAATCAGGTTGACAGGAAATGCAAAATGGGTAAGAAGGAATAGTTAGAAGAGAGGTGTAAGGATTTAGAAATATATCTCATTACATGAAGGAAAATGAAAGAGGTTTTTGGGGGACAGAGAAGCAGCTGTATGAGCAGCGAGAGCTCAAATGGGAAACCAGAACTAAGCAACGAAGGGAAAGCTGAAAGGTGAAAGGAGTACATAGGGAGTCTATTCAAGGGAGCTGAACTGGAACACCATATTGTGTAAAGGGAAGTGGACTTAGATGAAGATGAGATGGGACTCTGTGGAAAGAATTTGAAAGAGCTCTGATGGGTGTAAGTCGAAACAGGGCCCCAGGTATAGATGATATACTGTCAGAAATACTGATTGCCTTGGGAGAGCCAGCCATGACAAAACTCTTCCATCTGCTGTAAAAGATGAGTGAGAAACGTGAAACACCCTCAGACGGAAGAAGAATGTAAAAATAGCAATTCGAAAGAGAGCCGTTGATGACAGGTATGAAAATTGAACGTTCAGTATAATAATTCATGGCTGGAGAAGACTAACGCGAATTCTTTACAGAAGAATGGACAAACTATTAGAAGTTGAGCACGGGGACGTTCGGGTTGCATTCCAGATGAATGTTGGAACAGGCGAGGCAGTGCTGATCCTATGCCTTACCTTAGAAGATAGTTTAAGGAAAGATAAATCTATGTTTATAGCATTTAAAGACTTAGAGGAAGCTTTTGACAGTGTTGACTGGAATACTCTATTTGAAATTCTGAAGGTAGCAGGAGTAAAATATAGGGAGCGAAATGCTATTTACAACTTGTACAGAAACCAGAGGGCAGTAATAAGAGTCAAGGGGCATGAATGGAAAGCATTTATTGCGAAGGGAGTGAGAAAGTTTGTAGCATATCGTCGATGTCATTCAGTTTCTAAATTGAGCAAGCAGTAAATAAAACCAAAGAAAAATTTAGTGCAGGAATTAAAATTCTGAGAAATGAAGTAAACATTTGAGGTTTGCCAATGACATTGTAATTTTGTTAGAGACAGCAAAGTACTTGGAAGAGCAGTTGAACAGAATGGTCATTATCTTGAAAGGAGGGTACAAGATGAACAGCAACAAAAGCAAAACAACGATAATGGAATGTAGTCGAAATAAATCAGTTGAAGTTAAGGCAATTACATTAGGAAACGAGACACTTACACTAGCAGATGAGTTTTGCTATTTGGGCAGCAAAATATCTGATGAGGGCTGTAGTAGAGAGGATATAAAATGTAGACTGGCAATGGCAAGGAAAGCATTTCTGAAAAAGAGAAAATCGCTAACGTTGTAAGATGTGTATATTTCTATTGTCTATTGTAAAACCACAATTTATGAAATATCTTTATATTTTATTAATAGGATTAAGTAGGAATAATTAATATTTGTCATGTTGGAAATAATTGTGGTAGAAGAGAATCTCTACACCAAAGTACTGTTGGCAGGAAAGACCGCACATTGCTTTAATTTTAAAAAGGGCGAGAGAGACCGCGTATGGGTACATTTTAAGAAAAGAGCGGGAAAGACCACTCATTGATACATTTTGTAATGGTAGCAGGGACTGTCTGCACCAGAAAGCATTGTTGGAGGGAGAGACCGCACTTAAGAGTCCGTAGGAAGTCAGTAGTAGGCGAGAAGCGTAGCAAGTCGGTAGCAGGTCTGAGGCGAGAGGAGCGGTGTGCCTGGCAGCCACGAGCTATGATTTACAAGAGATTATAAACAGATGTATAGAGGCATCAGCTAACTATTATCATAAGAGGAACTAATATTATTGAATTATGTTTTTGAGAAACTCAAGACTACTGAAGATATGTTTGCGCAGTGCTAGTTGTAAGATTATTGTAAAAAGTAAGTCCCATTTGAACGTTTGTAAAATCGTTTCATTCATAATATAATTAATTTTTGCCAGCAATATTGCATTACTGATTATAATCCATCCCAAAAACCATCAACGTAAACCTTTGCTAAATTTTATTGTAGTCAAGAAAAAGTTTAACTATGAATTACGTAACTTCAGTCAAATTAATTAAAGAATAATGTCAGCTATGCTATTAAAGAATAACGTCAGCTTTGATAATAAATACAGCCTCTTATTATGACAGCCCACCAGCAGCTAATAGAGTATAGTAAAACAGAGTAAGTATACTCATGTCGCAGTTCGATGTAGCAGTCAGATGGCGATCCAGTAACAGCAAAAATGGTAAGGAAGAGTTTTGGGTTATTGCAAGTAACGACTGGGGACCACGACGACGACACATTCTATGTTTCGTCGAAATAATTAGAAAATAACTTTTAATAAGCAGCATTTAAATTTGTATGCGAAGATTGAGAAAGAGAATTAATTTCAAAGGGATGATTTCATTTGTTATTATTAAGCAAGAGAAAGAAATCCTAAGGGAAAGTTTCATAGGTTATTTTAGAAGGGAACGTTATCATTAACAAAAGAGGTATAGAGGAGACACGAAGCTTTCAACGTCGAATATAGATTTAAATGTTAGGAAGTCGTATCTGAAGGTATCTGTCTTGAGCATAGCCATGAATGGATGTGAAACATGAATGATAGCCAGTTTAGACAAAGAGAGAATAGAAGCTTTCGAAATGTGTTGCTACAGTAGAATGTTGAAAATTAAATGGGTAGATAATGTAACCAATAGAACTGGAGAGAAAAGGAATTTGTGGCACACCTTGATCAAAAGAGGAGATCAGTTGATAGGACACATTCACAGATATCAAGGGATTGCCAATTTTGTGTTGGTTGGTAGTGTGGGAGGTAAATATAGTAGAGGGAGACCAAGAGATAAATACCTCAAGCAGATTCAGAAAGATTTAGGTTTCAATAATTATTCGAAGGTGAAAAGGCTTGCACAGGATACGGTAGTATTTAGAGCCACATCAAGCTAGTCTTTGGACTGAAAACCTCAATAACAAAAACAATTTAATTCAGAAGTTTCGTGAAGGTATCTAATCTCTTAGGATTAAATGTAGGCTACAGTGGTGATTCATGAGCTAAATGAGCCATATGGAAACGCTGTTGACAGTTCAGAATGAGTTTTACTGACTTAAGTGCATGGCATAGTGAGGATATAATGACTTACTCATTTGGCCCTGGCTAGGGCTGATCAGATAGCAGCAACTTCTGTCCTGGCTGCTGAGTCAGCACTTGGTGATGCTGATTAATGGCCAATGGTAGGACAGCAAACTTTGGATGCCACGGCCGGCCACTGAATTCAGCCCCAGGCTACTTTCCGTGACATTGTTACATTGTGGAGCCAACACAGTCCATCCGTCATATATCGACGTGGGTAGATGACTGTGAATCCATTACGACTCACGGCCCTGTGACAGGAGTTGGTCGGTGGATACCACTGTGGGGTATAGTCCTATGGGGAAAACATGGCTGGGTTTCAGGGCTGTGTCACCAAGACCCACGACACGCTTAGTGCTGGCAGCAGGTGCAGCCCGATCTGGAAGAGAAGGCTGCTGCTAGCGATGCCCTGTCATCTCACTACAGCTCTGGCGTTCTGGTGGTGGTGCTGCTAGTTGGAGGACTGGTGCAGCTGGTACATCCCCAGGCTCGAAATTCAGATTTATTTATATGCCCCTGGCACACATTTGTTTCACTACAGCCAAGCACCTAGTCATGTAGCCCACAACCAGAGACTTGCACATTCTATTTTTAAAGCAGGCTCAGACATGGTAATTGGATGTCTCTATCGGCCCCCGGGCTCAGCAGCTGTTGTGGCTGAGAACCTGAAGGATAATTTGGAAAATATTTCGAGTAGATTTCCCACATGTTATAGTTCTGGGTGGAGATTTTAATTTGCCGGATATAGACTGGGAGACTCAAACGTTCATAACGGGTGGCAGGGACAAAGAATCCAGTGAAATTTTTTTAAGTGCTTTATCTGAAAACTACCTTGAGCAGTTAAACAGAGAACCGACTCGTGGCGATAACATATTAGACCTTCTGGTGACAAAGAGACACGAACGATTTGAAACAGTTAACGCAGAACAGGGAATCAGCGATCATAAAGCGGTTACGGCATCGATGATTTCAGCCGTAAATAGAAATATTAAATGAGGTAGGAAGATTTTTCTGTTTAGCAAAAGTGACAAAAAGCAGGTTACAGAGTACCTGACGGCTCAACACAAAAGTTTTGTCTCAAGTACAGATAGTGTTGAGGATCAGTGGACAAAGTTCAAAACCATCGTACAATATACGTTAGATGAGTATGTGCCAAGCAAGATCGTAAGAGATGGAAAAGAGCCACCGTCGTACAACAACCGAGTTAGGAAACTGCTGCGGAAGCAAAGGGAACTTCACAGCAAGCATAAACATAGCCAAAGCCTTGCAGACAAACAAAAATTACGCGAAGCGAAATGTAGTGTGAGGAGGGCCATGCGAGAGGCGTTCAATGAATTCGAAAGTAAAGTTCTATGTACTGACTTGGCAGAAAATCCTAAGAAATTTTGGTCTTATGTCAAAGCGGTAGGTGGATCAAAACAAAATGTCCAGACACTCTGTGACCAAAATGGTACTGAAACAGAGGATGACAGACTAAAGGCCGAAATACTAAATATCTTTTTCCAAAGCTGTTTCACAGAGGAAGAGTGCACTGTAGTTCCTTCTCTAGATTGTCGCACAGATGACAAAATGGTAGGTATCGAAATAGACGACAGAGGGATAGAGAAACAATTAAAATCGCTCAAAAGAGGAAAGGCCGCTGGACCTGATGGGATACCAGTTCGATTTTACACAGAGTACGCGAAGGAACTTGCCCCCCTTCTTGCAGCGGTGTACCGTAGGTCTCTAGAAGAGCGTAGCGTTCCAAAGGATTGGAAAAGGGCACAGGTGAACCCCGTTCTCAAGAAGGGACGTCGAACAGATGTGCAGAACTATAGACCTATATCTCTAACGTCGATCAGTTGTAGAATTTTGGAACACGTATTATGTTCGAGTATAATAAATTTTCTGGAGACTAGAAATCTACTATGTAGGAATTAGCATGGGTTTCGAAAAAGACGGTCGTGTGAAACCCAGCTCGCGCTATTCGTCCACGAGACTCAGAGGGCCATAGACACTGGTTCACAGGTAGATGCCGTGTTTCTTGACTTCCGCAAGGCGTTCGATACAGTTCCTCACAGTCGTTTAATGAACAAAGTAAGAGCATATGGTCTATCAGACCAATTGTGTGATTGGATTGAGGAGTACCTAGATAACAGAACGCAGCATGTCATTCTCAATGGAGAGAGGTCTTCCGAAGTAAGAGTGATTTCAGGTGTGCCGCAGGGGAGTGTCATAGGACCGTTGGTATTCGCAATATACATAAATGACCTGGTGGATGGCATCGAAAGATCACTGAGGCTTTTTGCAGATGATGCTGTGGTCTATCGAGAGGTTGTAACAATGGAAAATTGTACTGAAATCCAGGAGGATCTGCAGCGAATTGACGCATGGTGCAGGGAATGGCAATTGAATCTCAACGTAGACAAGTGTAATGTGCTGCGAATATATAGAAAGATAGATGCCTTACGATTTAGCTACAAATTAGCAGGTCAGCAACAGGAAGCAGTTAATTCCATAAATTATCTGGGAGTACGCATTAGGGGTGATTTAAAATGGAATGATCATATAAGTTGATCGTCGGTAAAGCAGATGCCAGACTAAGATTCATTGGACGAATCCTAAGGAGCCGGCCGCGGTGGCCGTGCGGTTCTGGCGCTGCAGTCCGGAACCGCGGGACTGCTACGGTCGCAGGTTCGAATCCTGCCTCGGGCTTGGGTGTGCGTGATGTCCTTAGGTTAGTTAGGTTTAAGTAGTTCTAAGTTCTAGGGGACTTATGACCTAAGATGTTGAGTCCCATAGTGCTCAGAGCCACTTGAACCAATCCTAAGGAAATGCAATCCGATAACAAAGGAAGTAGGTTACAGTACGATTGTTCGCCCACTGCTTGAATACTGCTGAGCAGTGGGAGATCCGTACCAAATAGGGTTGATAGAGGAGATAGAGAAGATCCAACAGAGAGCAGCGCGCTTCGTTACAGGATCATTTAGTAATCGCGAAAGCGTTACGGAGATGATAGATAAACTCCAGTGGAAGATCTGCAGGAGAGACGCTCAGTAGCTCGGTATGGGCTTTTGTTAAAGTTTCGAGAACATACCTTCACCGAAGAGTCAAGCAGTATATTGCTCCCTCCTACGTATATCTCGCGAAGAGACCATGAGGATAAAATCAGAGAGATTAGAGCCCACACAGAGGCATACCGACAATCCTTCTCTCCAAGAACAATACGAGACTGGATTAGAAGGGAGAACTGATAGAGGTACTCAGGGTACCCTCCGCCAAACACTGTCAGGTGGCTTGCGGAGTATGGATGTAGATGTAGATGTCGATGTATGGTGTCATCACCCCACTGGTTATGCAGTTACTCTATGCGCTACAGTTTTCTGCTGCACTCAGCTATACTTGTTTCACAAATCCCTTGTGTGTCTGTTATTGTGGCCCACATATTGACATATTGACGTATTGGCAGGTAGCGATACATAGGTGTAAACACAACACTCAACAGCGGCTTCCACACTACTTCTCATTTTTTTTGCTAAAAACATACTTTTCGTTCAATGATTGGGTAGGAGCACTACACTCATCCCGTCCATGTTGAAGACACAGCCACTTGGGTCTTCCCTTGTCCCGCTTCTATACTCTGATT
Source organism: Schistocerca nitens (assembly GCF_023898315.1). NCBI lineage: Eukaryota > Metazoa > Arthropoda > Insecta > Orthoptera > Acrididae > Schistocerca > Schistocerca nitens. Next base: position 958,240,621 of record NC_064615.1, read on the forward strand.
ATCTTTACATGTAAGAAATAAAATGTATGCGTTACTCGACTGGCTACGTATAAACGCTACACAATCACTGCATTAATCCATGAAGTCAAACTTATGTATCGTTTCTTGCTCGTACTGCTTAATCTCACATTATCTCTCAAGTGTGCCTTGCTTAGCTCATTAACTCATATACTACGAAATATTCGTCACTATTACCACTGTTTCTGTGCTTACGCTAAAACAATTTCTAACTCTTTTGACGTTGGTGCATTCGTTACGCTATATACAAAAAAATTACATATATATTTTATACATTTTTTATTTTTTTATTTATCAGTATGAATTTTTCGTTTGTTAGAGCATGATTCTTTCTCTCAGGGATATGATCTTTTCTTATCACTGTTACTTACGATCATAAGTAAATACGAAACAGATTGTTGATGGGCCGCTGTTATTCATGTACCAACTTTAGTTTTTGAAGGTGATGACTAAAATATAGTTGCCGTTAACTGAATTCAATGTAATTTTGTTAATTTCTATTCATTGATTGCCAAGTAAGGCTCGAGAGAATTTCGATTGTTGTCGTGCTCCACGACAACAATCGAAATTCTATCGAGCCTTGCTTTGCAATCAATGAATAGAAATTAACAAAATTACATTCAATTCAAGATAAAACTTACTGAACTCATGGAATCTGTATAATTTAAAATATGAACTTTAACGTAATTAATTAGCTGTTGCAATTTAAAAAGGTTCTTACAACGAAATCTCTCGCATTTACAGTTAAGTTAAATTAATACTTCGGCGCGTAATGGCCGACCAGAGGTTACATCTGAAGATGAGCTTCTCGCAGCGCAAATTACTGAAAATATGCTTGTTAAAAATAACTAGCCACTGCGAGTATTTGAGGTGACAACTATTACAAGGCAATTAATTTTTTGATAAGAATAATAAGTTTATTATTGAATAATACAGAATAACTTACATAAAATATGTGTGGCCGCTCAATGGCTGCTTTCCGTATAGCGAAACAAAACAGTGTGTGTACTATAAAATACGTCCTTCCTCCTCGGCCGTACAATTGCGTCTCTTTCGATTCTTTTATATTTTCATAGACATTAAATAAAGATGCTACTCTAAAATTATCGCTGCATATCACTTGTTTCAAGAACATTAACTCTATCTTTTACGCTAATTATATTCATAAAATACTTTAACTGCGGTTTACAACCGATAAAAATGTCAATATTTATGTGACGTACCGTCACACTGTCCATTCCACTACTGCTTCGTTGTATACTTCTGTTATAGTGGAATAACTAGTTCAGAAATGTATAAGAAGTCCTAAATACGCTTCATGAAGTATGTACCGACAAAAAAAAAAAAAAAAAAAAAAGCATACCCCCAAGGAATTATCCGAATGGGACGGAAACTGGTAGATATGATGTAGATGTACACACAAACAACCTTTCAAATTTCAGAAAGAATCGATGACTTAGTGAAGACAAACCGCTTCACAGACACAGATTGTGCAAGTCAATAACGCGCTAGTTTACAACTGGAAATTATGCAAGCTCCTATTTGACTCAGCATTGACTGATAAAGTTGAAGGAGACCGCGCCAAAAATTGTCCAATCTTTCTCAACTCGGGAGTGTTCCGGCAACCTTGTCGGCCAAAACAGAATTTGTGAACCACGAATACATGCAGTAGAAAGTCCTGCCCTGTGCGGGCTGGTATTGTCTTGGTGGAATGTAATCCCATGAAAGTTTGGCATGAAGGACAACGAAACTTGGTTTAGACGTACCGCTGGGCTGCAAGGAGACCGTGGGAGACATCCAAAGTGGTCCTGCTAAGAAACGAAATGGCACCCCAGTCACTCACTCCTGATTGTCGGGCTGTATGGCCGGTTACAGTCAGGCAGGTATCCAACTTCTGTCCGTGGCGCCTCGTGACACCAGAGAGTCTCTCGTAGACTTCGAGTACAATTGTCTCCAGTAATGAGTGAGGCTTCGAATTGAGCCCTGATAACCAGCAAAGACGTGTCTGGAGACTCCCTGGACAGTGGTGGGATGCCAACAAGACTGTCGCCCGTTGTTTGGGCAGATAATATAAATTGTGGTCGGGGGTGCCATTTCTTTTCGTAGCATTATCCGTTTGGTTTTTATCCGCTGCACGCTCACGGCACAGCTGTACGTCGACGGCATTCTGCGCCCCGTTTTTTTTTACGCTTCATGCCAAGCCATCTTCGCCCTACTACCATCTTCCGATTTTGACGACAGAACCCTCCAGTTCGACAGAATTTCACGCGACATCTCTCAGAAGGATATGCACCATCAGTCAATGTCGAGTTGAATAACAGCTGGTGTGAGGGCCAGAAGGGAACCAACGAGTTATTGACTTGTTCAGTCTGCAAAGCTCTTATGTTTGAATAAATCATCCACTTTTTCTGATGTTGTAACCATTCGTTGGTCTATACATGTACACTACATCTACCGATTTCCGTCACATTTGGATAATCCCTTCAAGGTGAGTTGGTTTCTTATTCTTTTGATTCTACTTAGACTGTATAACTACTGACATTCATATTAGTTGTATGAAATAAATAGAACAGGTTTGAATACCTAACACTGAATAACTAAGAGCGCATGTTAATTGTAAACACTGTAACGCAGAGCTTCTGCAACTATAAGAATAAAAGCTCTTTAGGTCATTGTTTATATATATGGATCACCATCTGTTGAAAAATGAACAACCAGCTGTAGGATGTACATTACGTCTGTAGGAACAAATGGTTAACTACCTTGTAATGCAGGAGGCCAACCACAAAGAACTAAAAATGCTCTCTACTTATAACTGTAGATGACTAATGACATGTTATTGTGGATGACCGATTTACTAAAAATTCAGTATATAACAGATGAAAAGCTAATTATATGTAAAAAGGTACCAAACAGTAAGTGGCTGACAAGTCGTAGTGACAAACATCTGTTTAATTGTGGTTATATATAGGTAACTGGCAGTAGCTACAGCCAACAGAATATGGCAATGTTAAGTGCATAAAATATTACTACACAGACAGGTTGTGATTAACTTTTCGTGCAGCTCTTTATCTACATACAAACAATGACCTATAGGCTTTCTATTCTTTTTGTTAGTAACGCTCTACTTTACAGATACAAGTAGTGTTTACAATTAACAAGCACCTTTATCATTCAGTGTCAGGCAGTCAAACCTATGACATTTATTTCATAGAGCTGATGTGAATGTTGTTAGTTATATTTATTTCTCAACAGCGTATTTAGGACTTTGCATACATGTCTGAACTGGTGATTCCACTGTATCGTAAGTATACGAGGGTACTCACTTCCTTTTTATTACAGTTATTTACGAACCACCATTTTGCTGCTGGCTAGGAATTGTTTCTTAATTACTCCAGCCCCATAACACGCTTCGCACTTTTATTTCGCTTACAGATCCCTGCTAGCACTCTACTGACAACGCTGCACGAGTTACGGAGATTAGTTTCTAAATTTTCCATCGATTACGCTACATGTCGCTTGTATTACCGATTTTATTTATCATTAGGTTTTTATGTTTTACTTATTGCTTTGATTGTGCTCAATTATATTTCGTTTATGCGTTATGACAACTACAATTGCGTAAATTTTTGTTGCATTACTGTCTCGTACTTTAACCCCCAACCTGCGACCAACCCCAGGATACGCATGTTAATAGCTGATTAGCTCTAGTTCCGGCATGATGACTACACGTGTTGTTTGGTTTCCTTATACCATTTTTGTGTAGGCTTTATGATCCACAAGTAAGCATTTGCGAACTCTTTTTGAATTAATGGATTAATTAATGTATTACATACTGCATTTCTTTACGGCCTTAGCGATATGCTGCATACATCTACGTATTTTTGGCGCAGCCAAATAATGCGTTAATTAGACGCGTGCACCACTTTTTAATTTTTTAATCATGAAACTCTTCGTCCTCAAATTTTAACATTCCTATAAAACTTATAATCATTTGTGTTAGATTTTTCTGTACAGCGTTTTGAAGAAGCGCCTTAGGTGCCAGGAGCCGGTAAAGGAATAAGGACGACCTCAAATTTTCTTTGATTGAGAGACAATTGCTATATTTCGCACAATACAGATATAGTGCCTAAGTCGTTTTGCAAATAGTTTTGCTCTTATGATGACTTTACCAGATGATAAATGATAATACCGTCTGCAAATAAGCTAAGAAGAATACTCAAATTGTCTCCTAAATCGTGTATATAGTTTAGGAGAAGTTGGAGGCAAATTGAATTTCTCCTGGAACGCTGGATACCACTTCTGTTTTACTCGATGATTTTCCGTCGATTACTATGTACTACGACCTTTCTGACATAAAATCACGATTCCAATAGCACAACTGAAGCCATATTTTATAGGCGGAAAAGCCATATAAAATCTATTGTGAGGAACGGTGTTAATAGCCTTCTGGAAATCTAGAAATATCTAATCAATTTGAGATCCCCTATCGATAGAACTCATTACTTCGTACGAATAAGGAGTTAATTGAAGTTTATATTTTCTGGCTCCTCGATGAGTGTGGGCCTAGACCATTATCTTTGAAGTGACTCACAAAGTTCGAACACAGTATATGTTCCTAAATCGTCCTGCAAATCGAGGTCAGTCATATGGACTTGAATTCGAAGATTTAATTTTATTAAGTGCTTTAAGCTGCTTTGCATTCTCCTCGATATTTACTTCTGTTTTAATCACGTTGGTAGTTGTTCTCGATTTGAATAGTGGAATAGTGACTTCATCTAGTTTGGAGAAGGCTCAAAATGGCTCTGAGCACTATGGGACTCAACTGCTGAGGTCATTAGTCCCCTAGAACTTAGAACTAGTTAAACCTAACTAACCTAAGGACATCACAAACATCCATGCCCGAGGCAGGATTCGAACCTGCGACCGTAGCGGTCTTGCGGTTCCAGACTGCAGCGCCTTTAACCGCACGGCCACTTCGGCCTTTGGAGAAGGAATTTAGGAAAACTGCTTTTAATAACGCCGCTTTAGTGGTGCTGTCATCAACAATATTACCACTGTTATTCCACAGTGAAGATATTGGTGGTGTCTTACCGTTGGTGTATTTTACATACGACCAAAATCTCTTTTGATTTTCCGTCAGAATTCGACGTCGGTTTCGTTGTGGAATCACTGAAAGGCCTCTCACATTGCAGTCCGCGCTAAATTTCGAGATTCAGTAAAGCATCACAAATCTGGATTATATGTTCTTTTAAATTTGGCGTACATTTTCCCTTGCTTGTGCCGTAGTGGTCTGATATGTTTTGTGTATCATGTGGGATCAGCAACTTCTTTTCTTAATTAATTCGGTATATATCTCTCATCTGACGTCGATACAGTTTCCTTATAATTAAACTACATCTGGTCTACTCTTACATAGTAAGACTTGAAGGAGTGGAGACTGTTTCTTAGAAAAGCGTCAATCGAATTTTTATCTGCTTCTTTAAGTAGATATATTTTGCATTTACTTCTGGCGTATTTGGATACTGAGGTTGTCAGTCTCGTTACAACGACACTGTGTTCACTAATCCGTTTACCCGTCATAATGCTACCTATTGGTTCATCATTATATGTCGCTATGAGGTGAAGTATGTTTTTGAAAAAATTTACCCTTACAGTGATTTTCTGAACTAACTGCTAAAAATAACTTTGGGAGAACCCATTAAGTGCCATTTCTGACTTTTTTAATAACTATTGCCGGTTTTGTCTACGTATTTACACCAACAAATCGAGGATAGTTTGAAGTCATCACAAACTATAATTGTATGAGTGGGTAGATTATTAGCGAAGAGACTCAAGTGTTCTTTGAATTGTTTAGCAACTGAATCATCTGAGTCGGGATGTCAGTAAAAGCAACGAATTATTAACCTATTCCAGTTTTGAGATATAACCTCTGCCCTTATTATAAGATAGGAGCTATACACTAGAATTTCGCTACAAGAGAAATTGTTACTAATAGCAACAACAACGCAACCGATAACTGTAGTTAACCTATCTTTTCTGAACACCATTACGTCCTTTGTAAAAATTTCCACTGAACATATCTGCAACGGTAGCCAGCTATCACTACCTATAACGATTTTAGCCTCAGTGCTTTCTGACTTCGAGCTCTGGTTGTTTCCCAATAAAGCCACAATATTTACAACTACTACACTGATTGAGGTTATGTCTACATTCTCCTGCGTCTGTCCTGCATCCTTTCAAACTGAAGCTTTTTTTAACACTTTCCCGAAGCCCTCTAACGCGAAGAACCGCCCGGTACATTCCACTGACCATGTAGTCACCTCCCACATTTAGAGATCACCTAACCTGTTAAGCGAAACCTGAAACCCCCACCTCCGTATGCCGCAAGTTTAAGAATCTGCAACTTGTACAATCGCAGAACTTTCTGAGCTTCTGATTCAGATCTTGCACTTGGCTCTGTACCAAAGGTCCACAATCGGTCCTGTCGACAATGGTACAGATGGTGAGCTCTGGTTTCATCCCACAAGCTAGACTGACAGTCTTTAACACTTTAGCTAGATACCTGAAACCAGAGAGAATCTCTTGTGGTCAAAGGCGACGTTGATAATCAGTAAAAATGTAAGCCACCACCTGCTATTGGCTGCATTCTGTGCTCTCCATGGTAGCGCGAAGCACACTCCATATCTGGAATGATTATCCCCATTGTGTACACTGTACAGTAGATTTCTTCCCCTTCCTGGCAACCATATTGCTATGGGGCCGCTTTTTGCACCTGATACTGGAGCTTCCAACAACCAGCAAACCCATCCTCTGTCTGAACGCCCAGACCTTGCTGGCTAAGAGGCTTTGTCTGGAACAGGATGAGTGACTGGATCTGGCATAGGATGTTTGTCAACAACAGATAGCGTCCGAAACGTATCCGTCAAACGAACCAGAAAGGTACCTCGATCAGCTGCCCTGGAAAGTCTTTCACTGTCTGCCACATATTGAAACGCCCTCCCACTTGACCACAAGTGGGGGATCATCCTAAATGCAGACAGTATTCACAAGAAACAAAGGCTATACCTACCCTGCATTCTCAGGTCCAACTCTCCCCCTCCCTCATCCAGTATTGACCTTTTGGCAACAGTCTCAGGCTGAATGAGCGAAGCCAGCACCGTCTGGAACCGTGAGCGAAGGGTTACCAACTCAGCTTCCATCTCAATACAATAGTCACAACCTCTATCCATAATAATGCCAGAATAAGTTGAGAATGAACTGTATTAAAACTCAGAACTCACAAAACATTGTGTTCTGAAGTGCTGTTGCGTAGTTGGGAGCTGATGTCCAATTAACGAGTTGTACAACTGAAACCGACTGAACATACGAAAAAAGTACAAAATTCAAGAAATTAAGAATTTAAACTGAAACAGACACAATAAATAAAACTGTATATCGATTATTGCTATTGAAAGTTCGTTACAGCTTACAAACGAAACGTTTTGATCTGAAGTGCTGCTGTCAAGCAGTCGAACAAAAGCCTACAATAAGTATTGAAACCGTTTTTATTAGCCATTTTGCATGGTGTTAATCCGTATGTACTGAGCCACGTGACTCGCGTGCATTATCTCGATGAGGGCACTTTGTGCTGTGTTTACGTTGGACGCTTGGCTTTACCACAGAATCATCTGCTGGCCGTTTCGTGCAGCTGGGAGGCGTGGCTTGGGGTTGCAAGATGTGAGGAACAGACTCTGGTGAGCAGCTGAGGCCTCCTTCTTCCGAATGGCGCAGGGTGTGGATTCTGCACAGGTCAGCGATGGGGACATCTAGAACCAGAGGTGGCCTGTTGCAGGACGAGTAGCTTTGGCTGTGTGGTGGATGAGTGGCGTGACCTGTCGGATTGTTTCTTGCGGAGTGGCTAGTTTGTTCCACTGGTGTCGTATTTTGTTACTGCTGGATTTGCTGATGGCTGACTATATTGTGAGGATGGATGAGAGCTTTCATGCTGGTTGTATGACGCTAGTCTAATGTACTGTCTCACCTAGTACGCATGTTTTTAATGTGATTGTTATCTTGAGCTCTGCCATGGGTGGCCGTTTGCTGAATAGGTTCCCTAATATAAAGGAACCCACTGTGTTAAGCACTGGTGGTTGGATAGGTGCCATCACTGCGTAGTTTTTGTATCCTTAGTCCCTCCTCGTTGATCCGGCTGTTGGTTGTCTGTTCTGTCAAAATGGCTTGCACTTACAAAACTGCATTGTAAGATGCTGCTAGGCAACAAAAGGTAGGTTCTCAAATTTTTTTAAATGTCCTTGAGATAAAATAGCTTTGCTGTTCTTTTACATTGGGGATTTGGTTGTCTTGTGTGGATTTAAGAGCAGTTATTTCTGATTGGTGTTTTAAGTATCTGCCTTCCAGAATTAAATTTTATCTGGCTAGTGCCTCATTAGAGTGTGTCTCACACATGCCATAAGTTACAAATGTAACCTGGGATGGGCCGGGTACACACCTTAGTTTCCTGACGGCTCTATGCGTATTTCTTTCTTTTGGGGGCCGTTAATACCAGTTCCCATAGGCTGGTCTGTTTCAAGTAGTGAGAACCCTGTACAGTGCCGTGAACATTACTGTTATTAGTATCATCGGAGTTATTCACATGTTTGTTTGTGGCGTCGCCCCACTCGCTGACGCATGTGTCTGGCCCATTCTACACCTTCCTTGTTTCCATCCAGTGACTAAAGAAAGAAAAAGGGAAGCGGAATTACTTGATTCAGTGTCTCTTATATATACATTTATGTTTGAATTGTGTCTTTTCTGATATAGATTGCTCACAGCCAGTCTGGGTGTGGTATATATGTGGTTCAATTTGGGATTTCCAACAGCCAGTGGTCTGTTGAATAACGTAGTGAAATGTATCGCGACTGGAGGCAGGGACATTTGTTTGTCTTTTGGTGTGGACACACGTTGTGTTTATGATCATCTATTGTAATGCAGCACAGTCAGGCCGTTTACTGTTTGAATTTTTAAGTATTTAAAACTGATTGATATATGTATCTTTCGTCATTATTATTATGTGTGATAAGATCATTAATGGTTGGAGCCTCGTTGGTTCTGTGCAAATTTATTATTATTAGTGTTCTGGGAGGAAATTTTTTAACTATTTAAAAACTGATGTGCATAAGCTTCTATGATTATTATAGTATGGGGTGAGATGGTTAATTATTTGAGTTCTGCTGTTTATGCGCACTAATATTAATGTTCTGGGTTTAATTTTTTTCTATTTACATAGTGATTGGCCCAAATATTTGCTCAGTGCTATTCTGTGGGATAATCATTTGAGCCTTTACTGTTCAAGTACACCTTTATCATTATAACTGTTCGAAGACTAATTTTCCAACAGTTTAAAATTTAATGGTGTGAATGAGGATTGTCATTTGTTGTTATATGATAGGATCACTAACTATTTACTGTGGAGATAACTTTTGGCGGTTTAAAGTAACTGTCTGTCAGAGTAACTTGTCATAAATTATTTTGAGGTTTGATAACTGTAGTCGAAATTTCGTTGTCTTGGAGAAAGAAAAAATTTTTGCTGTTTAAAACTGGTTTCTTATCAACTGAATAGGTTGTTTGTTACGTGCTATACGATTTAGAATATAGTCAGTATACGTTAGTATGAATGCTGCAATCCTTGCATGATTTCCTGGCCCAGCCTTCCACTCCACAGCCACTTGCTCTGCATGTGGCGTCGTTTTAAGCCAAAGAGACACATCATTCTGGTAGCGGGGTTTGGGTGTTCTGGGTTTAACTGTTAGTTGTTGCAGCAACATTAATTGTTTATTTTATTTTGGTTAATAGTCATTAATTTGTGTGAAAAGACTTTCTGTTTAGTTATGTTACAGGAGGCCAGACCCAGCCAATCGCATCCCAGGGTTAATATTGGTTTGTAGTACTGTGGGAGAGAATAGCTAACATTTGAATTAAATACTAGATGGTACTGTGACGGAACTTAGCTCGTGCTTGCGGTGTGTCCTATGTTGGCCAGTGTGTCCCACTGCTGAACGCTTTGGTAAATGCAGTACTGGCTTTGTGCTTTGTGTCTCTGGTGTGTGAGATAACCTTGAGTTTATGAGCGACAGTAATCCCTCTCATACCCAAATAACTAGTGTTCAAGCTCACCTTAACCACTGGGTTTTCTGACTGCATGACTTATCAGTAGATACAGGTCCACTCCTGAGCAGAATAATACCATTGGGTAGCTGCTTCAGCGAGCTATAGATATGCCATAGCTGTTAATGCAGTAGGGTGCCAGGAGGTGAGTGGTGTAGTAGGTGTCGGCATGTCAGCACCAGAACTGGGGAATGACTCAGTCCTGTCACAAGGGAGATCAGTAGAGATTCTTCTCATTCCATAACATTATGTTAAGGTCCTTAACCCAGTATTTGCCGTTATTGAATTCTCTGACTTTTGATGAGTTGCCGTGTATGTCCGCAGCTCGTGGTCGTGCGGTAGCGTTCTCGCTTCCCACGCCCGGGTTCCCGGGTTCGATTCCCGGCGGGGTCAGGGATTTTCTCTGCCTCGTGATAACTGGGTGTTGTGTGATGTCCTTAGGTTAGTTAGGTTTAAGTAGTTCTAAGTTCTAGGGGACTGATGACCATAGATGTTAAGTCCCATAGTGCTCAGAGCCATTTTTAGTTTCCGTGTATTATTGTGGTCCTCTGTTGCTAGCACGTTTGGCGACTCATGCCAATGCACTTGGTGTTACCCATTGAACAATTCTCCAACTGACTTACCCTTTGACAGAAGGGTTACTGAGATCTGTTCTTGCTCAAGTATTAGGACTCGAAGACAATTTGTCCGATTTGTGGAAGAGAATTACTGAGAGTAGGAATAACCCTCGAATTAAGGGTGAAATAGCTAGTAAATGGTAAATATTTCCTCCGGTTCAGGGGACTACAGAAACTCTCCTGCAGTATATTGAAGAGATCTGGGTTGCCATCCTGTCACAGATTGTGTTCTGATGTAAGCCAAGTATGTTCGTTGATCTTGATAAAGTATTGCTCGGAAGTTAAGGGTTGTGTTTTGCTGACAGGAAGCTCCATGTAGTGGGAACTCTGGCTCCAGGACCCTTCTACAAGCAATGTAGTGCTACAGGCAGGGAGAGAAGTAGGGTGGGAGATAGGAAGTGTTTTTGTCATGGGAGTGTTGAACATTTCGTATATCATGCTCGACACAGCAGCAGCCTTGGGCGAACAGCTGACGCCTAAGGAGAGGGAGCACAGTGAGGCAGCAACCGCTGGTTAAGCAATGTAATCGCTCAAGATCGGTGCTTTATAAGTACCCGTAGCTTGCTTGTGCTGCCCTCACCCGTGAACAAATCTGCGTTTTGGCTCGCTCTAGGACTAATGTTTCCTTATTGAATTACCAGTGGTACATTGGAAACTGTTCTACTTGTGGCCTTTCTCTTCTGCAAGCTACACCACAGGGACTTCGTGCAGTTAACGGGCAGGTGTTGATGCAGATGGATTGTTGCAGAGGGAGTCTTTCTATACAGAACTTTTCATGGTTGGTACAGATACTAGTAGTTAAATATCTTTTTGTTAGTTTTCTATTGGGCTGTGAATGTATCCAATGGATGATGTTTGTTGTAGATTATGTTGGTAAGGCCTTTTATTTTAGGTTTTGTCCTACCATGAAACTTAAATTGTGTTCGTGTCACACAGCAAAAGGAGTGAATAACGTGTCTGTGAAGACTTCTGAGCTTGGCGTGAGTCATTTATCCAGTCACAAGGTGGAGGTCCTGTAGAACATCTTAATCAGTTTCCAGATATTTTGACTAATAAGTCAATACTACACTGTTGACCAATGACGTTCCAGTTCGGCAATCTCCCTGTTGGCATAGATGACTCAGGATGGAGGCCTTACGTTGGATAGTAAACAAATTTCAGAAGGGGTGATTCATTTGACTGTCTACCTGTCCCTATGCCTCGATCACGTTTTTAGTCTACAAATGACAGTCTGGGTATCGCCCAGTCCAGGATTGTAGGCAATTAAACCAGGTCATTTTCTAGCCTGTTCCTTTGCCTGATTGACATGATTGTTTTACCTGGTTCACCAGTACCAAAATTTTCACAGTCCTACATCTTATGCGAGCCTTTTATTAAGTCCAACTGAGTGAAGATTCCAGGCCAGCGACTGGTTTTTGCACGAATTTTAGTCTATATGAATATAAGCAGATTTTATGTTGCCTGTTCGTGGAGCACCTATTCATTCCCAATTGTTGGACAATGCCTTGGGCGATTTCAAATATTTTTTAAAATATTTGTCTTGACGATGTGAAATTCGTACCCTATTTCACGCAACTGACCACTCCGTTGAACCAGCTACATAAAAAGAACGAGATATTTAGGTGGGGAGAATCTCAACAGTCTGCCTTTCATGAAATTGAGACTGCCTTGGCCAAACCTCTGTTTGTTGTTTTTGATTTTCTAAAACCTCTTATTGGGCGAACACAAACGGATGACTGAAATTCGGGCATGGCTGTTGTGCTGTTTCAGGAAGATAAATACTAGTGACGCCTTATTGCTTATGCATCTAGAGCGCTTCTCCAACTAGTGTAATATATTATCTGTATGAGTGGGAGGCCATTATGTTTGCCCTGGAGAGATTCCGCTTTCATCCTGAGATTAGGAATTTTGATCGTATAACCGATAACCAAGCCCTAAGTCGTGTCCTGGCCTGCCCCAGGAAGACTGGACACGCTTCCCGGTTGTTGACCCATATCCCGACCTTTCGTTTCACCATCAAACGCACAAACGACACCTACAAATCGAGTGCCGTTTTTTAATCTGATGTTCAATGAGTGTAAATAGAGTTCCTAGGACAGTTGCCACATGGAGAACTCCAGGTGGCTAATGGGAGTCCTCTTGGAGGTCCCTAAGCTGTTCAGTAATTTGAGGTAAAGGCAGAGCCAGGAGCCCTCTTGGAGGGAGATCAAAAGCAGCTTCTGAAAGGTAAGTGCCAGATTACATCTTGGAGAAACGCATAATTTGCTACAAAACCAGGAGTTATATATGCTTCAAGTTTGGTTTCGTGGGACCCGATAAAACCGATTCTAAGATAAAGAGAGCATATTATCTGGCCAATTTGTAGAAATGTGTTCTGAGGTTAGCAAGTGAATGCCACAATTATGAGACAGTCAAGTCTATTGCAACTCTCAGAAATGGTTGCTACAATCCATGAGGAATAATCATCTGATGATCTGATGAACAAGTTATTCATAGATTACATTGGTCTATTATGGAGGGCGCAGTATGGCAATTATTATATCTTGGTTGTTGAGGATGCCTTCTCTCGTTTTATGTGGCCGGCTCACGGCGTTCTGTCCGACATTTTTGCTATCTGCAGTCCTCCAAGATCACTGGTTAACGATAGCGCCTCGGCGTAAATGTCGTGACAGTGTAGGAGGTAATGTTTTGAGAATGCCATTCATTTTTCTAATACCGTAGCCAGTTATCTCAACTTCCGGTTGCAGAAATGGTTAATCATAATCTTAATTCCTGTCTCACTGTGTTTCATCAAAATTCTCAGTGAAAAACAGACAGTTCACTCACCTGGTTAAATTTGGCTTTCAATTCCACTCACCTTAAAGCCAATAAAGCTACACGTGGGTGCATGATGTTGAGTTACTCCTCAACGCCCCATTGCCCAATTTGTGGTCCGTTAAAGATCTTCTTCCCTAAAAGGTAGCCATGGAGGTCATTAAAGGAAATCTTAAACATTTCCTTTAGAATATAGAGATCGTACACCATGAACAGACGCTTCGCAACAACAAACAGCGTCGCCAGTTTACGGTTGACCAGGGAGAAAACGTTTTCATTCGTAATTTTGCTGCCGAGGGGCGGCCTAACAAGGCCATTTCTAACAGACTATCTTCGTGATTTGAGAGCGCCCTGTGAAGCTTTAAGGATCCTTAATCTGGTAATTCTGTTGGTCCGGTATATACGAACTGTGGTCACACCTAGAGGCCATATATCTCAAGTCGAGAAAGGGGGCGGGGTTAGCTTCTTTCTTGCTGGTAGTCTTTCGGTTTTCTGTGGTGGAGGAGGTGCCATGCGTCTCACGTACGATATCTCGGTGCAGGCACTTTGTGCTAGCTATCCGTTGCGCAACTAGCTTGGGCTGCAGCACTGTCTAGTGGCTTTCTCATACGGTTGCCACAAATGGTTCTGGCTCGTAACGTGTGGGGAACGGACGTTGGTGAGCAGCAGGTGCTTCCTTCTTTCGGACAGCGCCAGTTGTTGATTCTGTATGGGTTGGCAGTGGGGAGAACTACAGCTTGAGAGGGGATCTTGTATGGTCGAGCCGCTTGGGCCGTGCCGTGGACCTGCAGCGTTACCGGCCCAAGTGTTCCCCGGGGGCAACTATTGTGTTCCGCTGGTATGGCATTTTCTTACCCCTGGAGTTGCTAATCGGTGATTATTTCAAGTTTGAGTGGGTCAAAGCGTTTGTGTTGGCTGTGGAATATCTGTCTGATGTACTCTCTCACCTTGCAAACAGTTTTAACTTTGTTATCTTCAACATGACATGGCTGGCCGTTTGCCAATTTGTTTCCCTAATGTAAGGTGAACACACTGTGTTCAGCATTGGTGGTGGGCTATCTGCTCTCATTGTGTGAATTTGTTGTTTGCCTGGCCAGTCCTGGTTGGCCTCGCTATTGGTTTTCTTTTGCGCTGTAATAGCCTAGATTTATGCAGAACTATATTTTAAGAGTGCGCTAGGCCACACGAGTGAGGCTCTTAAGTATTGTTAATGTCATTTACTGTGTATTCCTTCATTGTTCTTTAACGTTTGGGATCTGATAGTCATATGTGGATTTAAGAGTAGGTATTTCTCATTCATATTTGAAGTATCTGCCTTATGAAGTTAAATTTTAACTTTCTATTGGCTTAGTCACCGGCAGTCTGGAGTATGCGTCTTTGTCTGTTACCAAACATTTTCTCGGTCCTTGATTCGAATCTCGCCAGAGCTTAAATTTTGAATAAAAGAAATCACCAGTGGTGGCTTCTGGCTTCTGGCAAGCGAAGACACCCTCATTCTACCGTAGGGCTTGTCAGAGAGTGAGGAGGAGCGGACGGAAGTTCAGGGCTGTCTCTTGCCCTTGTGTTGGCAAACAACCAAAAAATGTGGAAGAACCAGCAATGATAAACAGCATGAGAAGGCAATGGAAACAACTGCGTTAAAGACACTTTAGTTGTATCCCTGAACATGTGGTCCACTTGACATATGACCTGTGATTGGAAAGGTGTCATGATGACTCTCCATGGGCGACAGAATCTGGACTACCTCCATTTGGATCTCTGGGAGGGTACCGCCAAAGAAAGTGACCATGAGAAGCAGATCGAATAACCAATGAAAGGATAACGTTGTGCAAGTCAGGGCATCGAATATCAAAAGTCTGAACGGGGTAGGGTAGCTAGAAAATCTGAGAAGGGAAATGCGAAGGCACAATCAATTGTGTGAGTAAGACTACTTCGTACTTGGCAGCTTACCGAGCGCGAGGCCTTAACAGAGTGCGAGTTAATCCCACGCTGAGATTCAACACCGTTCACCCCGCTAATTGCCACTACTTACTCGTTACCACACAGTAGTCGCTAACACCTAGTTTCGTGAGCGCCATGTCGCGTGAACTGCGTATCTTAGTGTCTGCTTTTCGTCTGTTTCCACTGCGTGTGTGTGAAACATTACTGCAGTGGCTTGTCTGAACAAAATGTCTGAATAAAAAATGCGGTCCTAGATTCCACAGACTGAAATCATCAGTGAAGGATATACGACAAGAGTACCATTGTGAGGACAATCGCGTGAATACGTCTGCGACGTAAGAAAATCTTGATTATTTCGTAGAGAATGCGATTCGCAGACTTCTGTATGCATATTGTCACTGCAGAGAGCATCCAAATTTACGAAAACTATATGTAACGCTTAAAGAAGCTGGTCTTTTTGTTACCAGTAAGTCATCTCTTCGGCTGGTATTGTTAAACCTAGGGTCTAATTACGAAAAAGTGTCCGGTTGAACGACAAGATAATGATGCAGTGCGATGCTGACTTTTGCGGCACGTAAAGGACATTGATGTAGATGATTAATGTGCCTAGATGAAACGTGGATGAATGCTCATCATATGCTGAATAGAGGTTCGTGTGACGGATCACAAAAAGGAATTGCAGTATCTGTTGGCATGGAAGCAGAATTAAGGTTGTTCATGCAGGTACAGCTCATGGTTTTGTTCTTGGCATTTTACATGTTTAGGCCTATAGGTCAAAGAAAACCTCGGATTATCATGCTGAAATGAACTACACCACCTTTTTACGATGATTTCAAAATTCGCTTTTACCGAATTTTGAGAAACGGTCATACATTATTATTGACAATGCACCACACCACACTATTGTAAAGGACAAAGCCTCAAAGACATATTCTAGAAAAGTAGAAATCACTTATAGGTTACGACGAATTAACGTAAAATTCGATGACATTACGAAAAAAGGGGAACAATTAGAATTTGTGTCGCAACGTAAGCCACGACACCTGACAAACTTTGTGGACGGAGTTGCCAAAATGCATGGACATTCTGTAAATAGATTACCGCCCTATAATTGTCAGGTTAATGCTAAAGAGCTCATATGGGCCCAACATCAAGAGGTACATATCACATGGAAACAAGAAATATACGTTTTCAGAAGTGGAAAGACTTTTACATGAAGCTGTTTCTGAAGTAGATGTGGGAAACTGGAGCGATGTTGTAGCACATACAAAAGGTGTCGTTTAGGAAGCATGGAAGAACGAATGTGAGTTGGAAGATAGTGTTCATGAATTACTAATTTGCGTCGGAGAGTCATCTGAAAGTACCAGCAGTGTCTGGTGTTAGCGGCATTTATCAGCTGTCAGAGAAAGAACACGTCGAGTGATGGTAAGTTGCTACAAAATCTATACCTTTCAATAGTTTCGGTTTCGATATCTTGCTATTTTGAGTTTTACGATTTGTTGCTCAATTCATGACACAAGACGAAAATGAAGCAATAACCCTCCATAAGCGGCCGTATATGTGCTGCTTCCACCCGCCCCGCGTAAGTTACATCAGCACGTCAACGGTACCGCACCAGCAGAAGCCCGCATACATCGCTAGTTGGGAATATTGAACAGCCGCTCAGCAAAATGTCAAGTACAGAGCAGGTTTAATCGCACTATAGGTATATTGTTGTTCAGTGAAGAGAAATGAAAAGAAGACAAGGATTTCGGGTCAGATAAGTATAGTGTAAAATCGAGACCAGCAGAAAATGGTATAACACGAGTATGATTCGTTATGAATAGGAAGTTGCGGCAGAAGGTGAGTTACTACGAGCTTTTCAGTGATGGGATTGTTCTCATCATAATCGAAAGCAAACCAATAGCGACAACAATACTTCAGCTATACGTGCCGACATCGCAAGCAGAAAATAGAGATAGAAAGAAGTTGATGATGGTCAACTGGTAATTAAATATGTAAAGGGACATCAAAACCTAACTGCCTTGGTGGATTGGAATGCAGTTGTAGGCGAAGGAGTAAAAGGAAACGTCACAAGAGAGTATGGGTTGGGTATTAGGAATGAGAGAGGAGAAAGGTTAGTTGAGTTGTGCAATAAGCTTCAGATCTTAACAGCGAATACTCCGTTGAAGAATCACAAGATGAGGAGGTATATTTGGATAAGGCAGTTAGATTATATCAGGGTCAGGCAGAGATTCAAAAATGAGATATTGGGTTGTAAGTCGTCCACAGGATAAGATGGACTCAGATCAAAATTTAGTAATGATGAAGAGTAGGCTGAAGTTTAAGAAACTAGTCAGGTAGGAAAAAAGGGCATAGAAGAAGGATGCGGAAATACTAAGGCATGAAGAGATGCGCTTGAGGCTCTCTGAGGCTATAGATAAAACAATCATGAATATCTCAGTGGGCAGTTCAGTTGAAGAGGAACGGAAATCCCTGAAAAGGGGATGGAGTTGGAACGAAGAATGAAAAATATGGATACAAGGAAAGTAACTGCGAGGAAACCACTGGTAACCGAAGAATACTTCAGCTGACCGACGAAAGAAGGAAATACAAAAATGTCAGGGAAACTAAGGAATCTAGAGATACAAGTCACTTAAAATGAAGTAAACAGGAAGTGAAGGTAAGCCAAGGCTAAATGGCCACATAAGAAATTGGAAGAAATCGAGAACTATCTGATTGTCGGAAGGACTGACTCAGCATGCGGTGAAATTAAGAACAACCTCCAGTGAAGAGTCCAGGTGAATTCCACTGTAAAATGCAACGAAGAGTATTGGTAGAAAGAATGCACTGAATACCTCCAAGAGGAGGCGCACTTGATGGAGGACGCGGGAGAGGAAGAAATAGGGGTCGATAGAGAAATGGTAGGAAATTATAAAAGTCAGAATTTAAATGAGCTTTGGACGATTTAAGGTAAACTAAGGCAAAAGCGGGAGTTTATAAAACCATTGAGGAATGTGCGAACAAAAACATCATGTTGGTGTGTAGAATGTGTGAGACTGACGATATATCATGAGACTTTCGGAAAAGTAATATCTGCGTAATTCCGAGGACAATTAAGGATGACAAGTGCAAGAATTGTCTCACAACCAACTTAACAGCTCTTGCATGTAAGTTACTGACAAATATAATATACAGAAGAAGAACGAGGATGTATTAGATGACGATCAGTTTAGCCATAGGAAAACTGAAGGCACAAGAAAGGCATTTCGGACAATGCAGTTGATAATGGAAGCAAGACCGAAGAAAAACCAAGAGACATTCATTCGATTTGTTGACCTGAAAAATGCTTTTGACGATGTAAACTGATGCCACATGTTTGAAATTTTAAGAAAAGTAGGGGTGAGCTATAGGGAAAGACGGGTGATGTATAATATCTACAGGAACCAAGAGGAAACAATAAGGATGGGAGGGTTAGAAGTAAGTGCTCGGTTTAAAATGGATGTAAGACAGGGATGTTGTCTTTCGCTCCTACTATTCAATTTGTACATCGAAGAACCACTGACGGACGTGAATCTAAGATCGAAGTGCGGGGTTGAAATTCAGAAAGAAGGGATATCAGTTATAATATTCACCGATGACATTGCTATCATCAGTGAAATTGAAGAAGTGTTACAGGACCTGCCGACTGCCAGGAGTACAGAATAAAGACTGAGAGTAAATCTAGGAAAGACCTAAGTAGCAGAAATTAGAACAGCGAGAAAGTGGACATCAGAATGGGGATGACGAAGTAGACGGTCAAGGAAATCAGTTGTTCATGCAGCAAAATAACCCATGAGGGATGGAACAAGGGGAACATAGGC
Organism: Schistocerca nitens; assembly: GCF_023898315.1. NCBI lineage: Eukaryota > Metazoa > Arthropoda > Insecta > Orthoptera > Acrididae > Schistocerca > Schistocerca nitens. Next base: position 958,259,999 of record NC_064615.1, read on the forward strand.
CTTAATTTGAGGAAGAAATTTCAGAGAATGTGCGTTTGGAGCGCACCATTGTATCAAATGAAACTTGGATTGTGGGTAAGTCGTAAGAGACAAGAATCAAAGGATCTGAGATGAGGTGCTTCAGAGAAATGTTGAAAAATAGGTTGACGGAGCAGGTAGGAAATGAGGAGATTTTCCATGGAACTGGTGACGAAAGGAATATCTGGAAAAAACTGAGAAGAAGAAGGGACAGGGTGATACGACATCTGTTAAGAAGTCTGGACATGACTTCCATGATATGAGAGGGAGCTGTAATTGTATCTGTGCCATTATCAGTAGCTCATGCCCAGTCTTAATGTGTTACAGATATGGTTCCATTCCAGATATCCGTCGAATAGACTGTTTAGCGGCGCTGCGTCGTGTATCTCGTCTGTAGGCGAGAGTCTTGGTGTGCCTTTTCGCGGGGCAACAGATCTTATTCATACTCACATATTTTTTTATTATGTGGGGTGAGATCATTATTTATTTGAACCTTGCAGGTGAAGTACAGCTTTTTGTTATTATTGTTTTGGTTTAAAAATTTCAACTATTAAAAAATATAATATTTTGTCACTATTATTGCGTAGGGCTAAGATCATTTAAGTGCAGCTTCCTTATTATAATTGTTTGGGGGTAAAATTTCTAGCTATTTAAAAATGATTTTGCATGAGCTATTGTCAGTATAATTGCGTTAGGTTAAGTTATTAATTACTTCAACCACACTGTTTAATTGTAGCTTTATGATTATTATTTTTCTGGGATAACTTTAAAATCTAATGTTATGAGTAAGGTGTGTCATTTATTGTTGTGGGACAGAATCACTAACAGTTTTCTGTGGCGCTAACGTCGGACTATCTTAAAAGGGCTGATTGTCTGATTACCTCGTTATTAACTATTTTGCGGTTGGGTAACTATAGGTGAAATTCCATTGTCGTGGAGGAAGAAAGACTTTTTTACTGTTTGAATCTGATTTCTAATGAACTGGAAAGTTTGTTCGTTAATTTTAGTCTGATTTAAAATGAAGTCAGTGTACCTGACTGTGAACACTGCTCCCCTTGCATGTTTTTCTAATCCAACCTACCACTCTGCGGCCAGTTGCGCTGGGCGTTGCGTCGATTTAACGCAAAGAGACACTTCATCCATATTCCACAAAAAGTACAGTATTTTTTAAATAATGTACAGTATCTTATGCGCTGATATCGTGTTTGATATTGCAATTCTAAATTTCTTAAAGGCTTAAAATGTTGTGCTGGGCTTAGTGCCTCTCTTGCCATGTTTCCCGTTGATTGCATTAATCCTACACAAAAAGTATCTAGAAAAGTAGAAAAGCAGAGGTGATCGCTACTTTGGTGAGTTATACTGTGCACTGCAATTTGTTTACCACTTGCTACTACAGTTACTACCACAATATTTCAACGGACTTATGAGTTTCACCATTGAGTGGAAAGGGTAAGAAATGAAAGGCCATTACAAGAATTACACCTCCACGAATCGATTTTGTCATCAACTAATGAAGGAAACATTAAGTGATTAAGTAAAGTGGAAGCAGTAACATGCTTGACAAGAAGCTATACTACGGGCACTGTTAATGTAGCTTAACAGTCTGCTGGTCATAGTTCTGGCAACGATTGCTCATCAAACATAAATAACGAAGAGTATTTTATTAGACAGTTCCATCAACTCGAGTTAGAGTACTGCTGAATCGGTTGGGCCCACGACAGTCCGCATTAGGCAACCGAGTGTGATGGCTCCGCCTCTACAGATGTGGGGACAGAGTGCCACCGCTAGGAGCCTGCGGCCGGTGCTGCTGCTGTCTGCTGTTTCTGGGGTCCCGCTGTGTCGCTGGCGCAGCTCCCCACTCGCTACCTGCACACGTGCCTACAGCCTGGCAGTGTTGACGGGGGTCCTCTACCTAGGTTTCAGAGGACTGCAACAAGCTGTTATCAGTGACAAATCTTGGCACCGCGTTACAGTGCCAAATGTAGTTGTCAGCATATTGATAACTTCCATGACAGTTGGGTCCATCCTTCTCTTGCTTAGTCACCGCACGAAAGCGTTTGTGGAATTCATTGATGACATCCAACATGTGGACATAATGCCTGGATATTGCCTAGAGCGAGGTGATGAGAAAGTAAGACTTTTCCTGACTGTAATGCCAGCATTCTTTCTTACTCTTACGATTGCCAATGCCACTAATTCTCTGTATTATCAAAATAAACACTTCTTATCTGTCACCATTGACAATTTCATAACATTTATGGCCTTGCTACAGTTCATAGGACTTTGTTTGATACTAGGGAAAAGATTCAAATCAGTTAACGAATCAATGAGAACCAACTATCCTCATCAGTTCTTAGAGAACGGATCAAGGGATTTAACAATATTACTCGGCACATGCAATTCTCACTTTTCTTCCCCAATGAGCTACTTGCGCCCTGCAAACGGAATCTTAACATCCGTAAGTGACCGAATTGTTCAAATTCAAGTGTTTCACTTGAAATTAAGAAAATTAGCTTCATCCTTGAATGATCTATATGGCCCGATCATTGCAATGCTTGTAGTGCAAAATCTCGCAGCAACCATACAGTGTATGTCCTATACCATTACATTTGTTTTGTACAACGTTAAAGTGAGAACGACAGCAAAAGTAACTTGTATATCCAACATAGTTGCATTTGTTCTACAAATAGCGTCTCTAGTGGCTACCTGTCAGTTTACATCTTCAGAAGCAAGAAGAACAGCAACAATCGCTGAAGAGTTGTTCACATTGAATGCTGCAGGTTTGTATTGCGTGCTTCTCTATTATTACTGAATTCCATGTTATCTTTTTTGCTGGCTGCATTGCTTTGCTTTTCAGGGTTAACAAACTAGACACAATCTTACTGTTTTGTACAAAGTAGTTTTCAAATCGGTTTTGGTTATTACTTAGAAAATAGGATTCTGATAGGGTAGCGTTTGATATCTACGACTACAACTGTTTTGTCTAGCACACTATGCCAGTCATACGTGACGATAACTGAAAATATTCATCAGCCATTCCTAAATGTTCTGGCACTTCTTGCACCATCACATCTGCTGTGTACATGTGACCAGTTGCAAGAAGGGTAGCTTGGGAATCGGAGGAGCAGATGAGGAATTTCTTGTTACTTATACATCTCATCCACTCCAGTGCCGTGAGGACTGCGGAAAATTCCGTGTTCAACACGGAAAACTGATACGGGAGCACTATCTTCAGGGAAATGTCGGGAAACACGACGGAGCAGCTGACAAAATCACTCTGCTTAGATCCACCGGGGTAAACGCTTATAAAATCTAGCTGTCGATATAAAACCTCGTTAAAAGTAATTCTAAAAATGTAGTCTCGGGTACAATTTTTCCAGTATTTCGTCAAAGCAAAAGTAACCTGAGCTGTTTTAAGAGTCAGAGAAATCCTTCATCCCTGGCTTTGGACCTTAATGCCCTCCGCTAGCAGTAACTCAGAGCCCACCCTCACACACAAACGACATGGCTTCATCGCCCTTGGACTTTATGAAACAAACCTTCCAGTTTCGGCTCGGCAAAGGAGATGAACGCTGACAGTTTTGAAACAGACAGAGCCCTGCATGCTGGAGTATGATCAGACCCAGCCCACAGGCTAGCGACTGGACTTATCCGAAGAGCTCCTCTGGTCAGCCCTGAGGCAAGCTATCCTCAGATCTTAAAGGTGTGACAGCCAAGCTAGAATCTCACCAAAACTAAGCCCCATATATTTCACCCTTTCCTTAAAAATGAGAACAGTGTAAAACTGCGTGGATGCGATTAAAAGCAACAAGCACAGATGTCTCCAAAGATAATTTAAAATCACTGCTGTTTGGCCATTCCCCCAGCGTCCTGATCAGTTGACCAGTTAGCGTTGCAATGTCGAAGGAGCCTCAAATGACGGAGAAGCCGTGCTCAAGCGAGGATCATTGTGCAGGATGCCTTACACCTGAAACGCTCAGATAGGCCCATTACCAGTCTGTTATCAAAAATACGTCTATAACAGGATGGACCGTATGAATGTAGGGAAACGACCACAGAAATCCATCTCTTAGAGCTGCAAAGAAATACTGCGCCTGCAGCCAAGATCGCAAACCTTTTTCTAATCGAAGAATACAACGAGAAGGTGTTGCTTACTGAGGAAAGCTTGTTGATTCGCAAGGTCAGGATACCGTTTGTGAAGCAATACCTCCTGCACCTGCACAGGGAGCAACAGAGTAATTGTGTCAAATGTGTGTGAAATCTTATGGGACTTAACTGCTAAGGCCATCAGTCTCAAAGCTTACACACTACTGAACCTAAATTATCGTAAGGACAAACACACTCACAGACTCATGCCCGAGGGAGGACTCGAACCTCCGCCGGAACCAGCCGCACAGTCCGTGACTGCAGCACCTAAGCGTTCGGCTAATCCCGCGCGGCAACAGAGTAATTACCAGGTTCCAGGAACACATGCTGGATACCGGTTCACCATTGTCCCCATTGTTTTTCCACTACATCTTGTGAGACTGACGCTACGATAGAAAATGGAGATATTCCGATCCCTGACTCTTCAGGAAGGCTACGTGGACGCTATAAAGGCAGTTCGCTGTTTTCGGGTAGTGAAAGGCGTCCAGGACTGGTTCGGTCACATTACAGCCCTGATTCACCAATCGAGAGATGCACCCATCCGCAGGTCATCAGTATAAATTGGGATGCAGCCTGTCTCTTGGTAAAATGATAGGTGTAGCTCTGCAATCAGGGGCAGAAGGGTAGCTTTGCGACAGTTCAGTCGGTGCACTACAGATGCAACTTTCCAAATGGAGAGAGCAAACGCAAATGAAATAATTTGTGAAAGTAAATAGACGTCTTGACAGCAGATCCTGAAGTCCATCAATAGATCCTCACGCCCAAGTAAAGTACGGGAAGCCATCGGCAGGACTTCCAGGTGGAACTCACGACCACAAATAGCAGCTGTAGAGAGAAGAGATGTCTTCTAACATCACCGAGAGCCACTGCTCGAGCAATGACTGAATCGTGTAAGACCACCACGGCCGATTCTAACCAGTATCCAGCTCTCCGTCGCTATCGGGAGACCTAGAGGAGGGTTAGTTTTAATTTCAGTTACACCAATAACCAGGCTGTCTCACCTTGGGACCTGGATTCTGCACTGTCTAGTAGCTCGTGAGACTGCGCCCGGTCACAAACTGATTACGTACAGCAGGTTGAAACAGCTGAACCCGCGAGCGATGGAGCTTCTACTACAGTTCTTTAACGCACTTTCCAAGACGAACGACTTTTCCACCTCGTGGAACGAATCTATTTACATTTTCATTTTAGTGAAAATAATGTAACAGTTCCCGTGGAGAAATTATTCTTTCTTTTCCTAAAATATTTCAGTCACAGACCCAACAAGCATAAATGTCAATAACCAAACCACTGAAAAGTAAATCGTTTTCCGGTTGGCCATGGAACTTAGAGAAAACTAGTGTAGTCGCTCATACCCATATCGTCCAATGGTTGATCTGTACATCTTCAAAGAACCAATTCCAATGCTTTTTTAGTGAACTATTCTGTCGTTGCAACGTATTTAACAGCACTGCTATTTTAGGTTAATTCAGGTATTTTGCGCTGAGTTCTTGCATAGCTGTTACAAAATCAGTATCAAATGCGTGAGAACCTATGAGTGTTTATAATGTGCCATTTTGTCTTAAGATAATTTTCTGCATTTTTCGACGTACAGGAATTTTCGAACGTCATAGACAACAATCATATTTAGTCTTCCTAAAGTACCACATTTCTTTATTGTAAAGACAAAGGAAACAAATTTCAGTTCGATCAGTGTAATTCTAACTAACAATTCAATTTTAGCGACACTGTTGTGACTAACTCCAACAGTAGCTCGAGTCTCCTAAGTGACAACCTTTAGAAACACCATACAGTGCTGAGACTGGCAGAGTAGTTACTTTAACTGTAGCTGAATCATAAACAAAAGGCATTTTCTTTCCACAATATTGATGTGTAATCTCCGGCAAAATTTTAGAATTTTAGTTGATAGGCATCTTTGGTGAGTGTTGTCGAGAACCATAAGAATTTTAGTTTTCACATAATAATCACTGTTACATAACAGATCACATTTCAATATTTTACTTCAGTAAAAGTGCACGTACTGTATTATTTCCGGTCGAAAGACAGTGAAGTGGGGCTTGTGATCGACTGTGCTACGCTGAATCGCGAATATCTGTGTGTTGTATTTAGTGAGCAATATACTAGCTTTTCTCAAATATGCTCATACCGATTTCGTCTACAATTAGTTGCTACAAGTAGAAGTACTTCTAATTGTGACTATATTAATTTCAAAAAGCACTATACAGTGTATCTTCCTAAATGTGCTGGAGTTACAACAATAAATGCCCAGAGTTTAAGCGATACAGAGATTTTGAAAACATGGAGTGGTTTAGCACACAGTACGGTCTCATTATTGGACCAACATTAAAAGATATTTATTTCAAAAGCAAATGATTACAATTTTGTTGTTTTTGCTGTAGGAGTACAGCTGAACGACTGGTCTGATGGAGCCCTCCGTGCTAGTCTATCCTGTGGAGGCCTCTTCATCCCTGCGTTACAACTGCAGACAAACGCAACATGAACCTGACTACACCTGTGAGGCTTTGTTCTCCCTACATGAATTTTACCCCCACACTTACCTGCATTACCAAACTAGGAGTTTCCTCAAACTTTAGGATGCGTTCTATCAATGAAAACCTTCTTTTATTTACTTTAGAACACCACATTTAATGTGACACAAATGCTCTTCAATTCTTATTTAGTTACTCGAGCTGCCCAACACATTCTCCCGTACAACCACATATCTTCTATTCCCTTGTATGAAATGTTAGTCATCCACGCTTAACCTCCATATATGGTTATATCCCAGACAAATACCTTCGTGAAGGAATGTCGAACTCTTCGATATACTTTCGGTGGCAACCATTTTATCTTACTCAGAAATACATTCCTTTCTGTCGCCAACCTGTATTTTATACAACTTATACTTCGACCATCGTCAGTCACTTTGCTGTCATAATAGCAAAACACATGAGTACTTTTGGCGTCTCATTTTCTAATCCAACTGCCTCGGCCACGCTGGATAGCCGTGCGATCTGAGGCGCGGATTTCCCCGTCGGCCATGTGTGTGTGTTGTCCTTTGCGTAAGTTAGTTTAAGCTAGATTAAGTGGTGTGTCATCCTAGGGAACGATGACCTCGGCAGTTTGGTGCCACTTAACACAAATTAAATTTTTTTTTTGATATTGCCTCATTGTACTAGATTATTTTTGTTTTTTGGGCATTAGGTTGAGGTCCCATGCGTATTTCCACGCCCAACGAATCGTATTGGAGTATATTGAAAGTACGCTTGTACGTAGGATGACGTTACTCTTACAACCTCTTTTCATGTCAACTCTTCGTTAACGTCGTTTGCCGGCTAAGAATTGCTGCTTTTGGTAGGCGTAGTGGCTACCTAGCCAGCTACCAACAATATACCTGTGGGAAGCGGTCACATAAATCGTAGGGACCAACCTTCCCACAGACTGAGACAATTGGGGGCTCTGAGCACTATAGGACTTAGCATCTGAGGTCATCAGTCCCCTAGAACTTAGAACTACTTAATCTTAACCAACCTAAGGACATCACACACATCCATGCTCGAGGCAGGATTCGAACCTGTAGCAGTCTCGCGGTTCCGGACTGAAGCGCCTAGAACCGCACGGCCACCACGGCCGGCGAGACAATTAGGTCACGATCCTCCCAGGTACCAGGCGGCAACCCAGGCAACGGTAGAGGTCGCTGCCCCATGACCCTATTCTCTTCCAGAAGCCATTAGACTGAACGTGTGCCTATGATTTTCTGGCCCTCGGGCTTTAATTACGCTGGCTTTCGAGCCACGATGAGCAGATCACTCCGAGAGGGCCTGTGTGGCAAGCGCTGAATGCATTCGCATTCCATCAATCAGTAACTCACTTTGGAGCCGCCGCAATGACGACGCAGTGCTTCATGACAGTGATCGCCTAGGGGACCTGCAACATTTCTTGTTTCTAACCTGAAACAGGCTGTCATTCCTCATACTGGGAATTTGCAACTGAACTTTCGTTCGCGGACCTTAACTGCTACTGTATCTAAGGATAAAAGGTTTTAACTTTGAACTGTCCCATCAGGGCTTGAACTTCAGTGGCAATTGCTAGTAGAGTTTTTTTCATTCCTAAAGGCACTGAGCATTCAGACAAACTTGGTGTTTATTTATTGTTACAATAAGGGTTCGTTATCGTTCAGGCACTTGACGTCCCTAATAATATTACAATTATGTTACTACTTGACAAGAAACTTTTTTTTCAATGCAGTTTATTCCTTAGTCAGGAAGTAACTGAGTATTAATCACTTTGTCAAGTGAGTAATTCTTACATTGTACTAAAACGCACATCGAAAAAGACGTATTCTCTCTTGATAAATAAACTTCGTTCTACTGGATCTAAGTGACCTTGTCTTGTCTCCCAAATTAGTCAGAAGAAATTACAATCTCATATTCAAACACTTAGGATTTTATATCCTCTCACTGAACTATAACTCCCTTGGTTCAGTTTACGGCTTGCTCGTGTACAGATGGAATTACACGGTGGGTTCCAACCATCTCTCACTCACTTCTCAATTATTACTTTACTTTTATTTTATTTGGGTACCTTTAGTTTAGTATGATTTTCATACAAGCTGCTGATAACCACTAGCTTCTTGATTTTATCCCTGCTACATTCAGAATTTTAATGATTATGTTCCAGTCCACATCGTTCAATGCTTTCTATAGACTACAAATCCTACAAATATAGGTTCACTTATTTTCGTCACCCTTCTGAGATTACTGTTTGCGCCAGTATTGACTTACATCTTCCTGAACTGAACTTCCCTGAGGTAACCTTCTACGAGTATTGTGTCAGTATTACTCAGCCGTGACTTATTAAACATTGATCTATATCATTCACACGTGTCAGGACCTGCCTTCATTGGAACTAGAATTATTACTTTGTGCTTGGTGTCTGAAGGTTATTCGCCCATCTCATGTATCTCACTCACCTTGTAGAATAGTTTTGCCAGGACTTACTCTCCCAAGGATATCAATGATCTTGAGAGAAGGTAGTCTACTCTAGGTGTTTTGTTTCGCCTTAGGTCTTGCAGTAACCTGTGAAATTCGTCTCTCAGTATGCTAGCTCCCATCTCATCTACATTTAATTACTGTTCGCAGTCCATAATAGTGCCTTAAAGTTCATTTCTTCCATAGAGCCCATCTACATATTCTTTCCTTAATTCAGCCTTCCCTTCTTTATTTACTGCTGGCTTTCCATCTGACCTCTTAATATTCATATAGGTGCTTCTCCTTTCTCCAAAGGATTCTTTTCTTATCTGTGACATTTATCTTTCTCATACTGATGCATTATTCTGATGATTTCGAATTATCCTTCTGCCAGACGGGCGATGCCATTTTGCACTTTCTGTCAGTATAGAACTCAATAATTTCTTTGCCTGCTTCACTTGCTGTGGTTTTACGCTTTCTACTTTCGTGTATTTGAAATCAGTATTCGTGATTGGTACTGGACCTGTTTATTTTGTCCATTTGTGGCACTGCAGCGTTAACTACACTCTTTCGCCTTTTATTCCTGTCCGTTGCCAGTTTCAGTCAGTCGTTGTCTAATCCTCGCTTTGACACTGTCATCAACGTCTGGTTCTTCCAGCTTATGAAGACTTATGAAGGTTAAGTATCGTTTCTATACTTCAAGCACTTCATCAAGTCTAATTTACAGTCTATAACAAGTAAATTACCCTCTATAATCACATATATCCCTGGAAATATTTTACATTTTTGTCTTTATATCCGTTACGTTACCTGAAAACCTTCTAGTGCCTCCATGGCTTTCCACAAATACAACCGACCTCCATTATTCTTGAAACGGCTGTCAGCTGTGACTAAGTTGTGCTCTCCGCTAAATTCTGCAAGGTGCCTTCCTCGTTCAGTGCTTCCACCATTCCATGTTCTCTTATTATTTTTCCATTTGTTACTTTTGCTACAAGCGAATTCTAGTCTTCCATCAACTTTTAAACTTCCTCTCTGAAGTAAACAGTAATTTCTTTTCACACAACACACATTCTTTCAACCTCTTCATTCATCTGCCACATAGCAGACATACAAACTGGTACAAAGGTGGTAGGTGTATACATGTTTCCTGTGGTAACGCATTAACAATGCTGCTCACTGCATCTCACCTGAATTCCTACATTTAATTCATTATTAGACATACTCCAGCATTATCCCGTCTGATTTTGTAATATAACCTTGCAAACACCTGATCAGAAGGCGTTATCATTCATCATTCGAATAGACATGGCACTGAGCAGTGAAAAATCCGAATTGTTTATCCTCGGAAACAACACCATTATGAATAGTCTACTCCTGAAGACCCTGGTGGATAAAATATTTATCTTCATAATATTGTACACAGAAGGATGACTTTATCACTAAACCTTACAGCAAAGCTGCATTTCCTCGGGAAATACGTGCATCGTTTGCAGATCTCCTTTCCTTTAGGTGTGTACAGTACGAGAATAGCAAGGCTAAGTTGGCTATTCATAAAAGAGCAATTAGTAAACCAGGCTCTTTTCCCCTGAAACTTGCGGAAAAGCTGCTGCTCATCATGAGGAAATGTGTGGGACTATCCATATGGTTCACGCACGCAAGTCACCACGTGTATGAAATCATTTACGAGAAGAGGTAGTCTGCTCAGGGATCAATGTCCCATTACCAGCGGACATCATAGAATCCTGATGCAGCAAATTATTTCTTAGTTTACGTTTAGTACTTCACAACTTGGCAAATTATGATGATGGCACCTGTAGCCTTAAGCAGAAGAAGCACTAGTGAAATTAAAAGAATGTGGGGGAACGGACAGGAAGAATGGGCTTAGAAGTGGAAGACAGGCCTCGAAAGAAAGTTACATCATTGACTCAATCTAGGTCGATCGCTTCATGTGTCAATGAATTAGTGTACAAAACTCCTTGAGAAGATGAACTGCGAAAGATTCAGTCCGAAAACAGGCGATCGGGTGACTGGTAATTCAGAGATTAGTGGCTATGTTTTCATTAATCACAACGGATGATAGCTCAGAAAAATCTGACTACGTAGTCTATTGAGGAATGAAACCTTGTAAAAACAGTTTCACAGTAGTAGATCGTGACGAATATGTTGAAATTCTCAACAAGCACAATGTCTGAATAGAACACATCTTCTTGTTGTTTGTGAATGCACATCAAGTATACAAGTACATAAAGTTGAAGTGATACATTCATTAACAGAATTTTTCCAGACAATAATTATGACTGTCCTTTGTGAAATATGTACATGATTGTAATGTAAATAAGAGTATAGTATATATTGTCTATCATAGGAAGTGACAGATACGCTACAACACTAGTGTCCACAGCCAGAGAAGGAAATATTGTTGAAGACGAGACGACCTGGTCCAAGTAAACTTCCCATACCTAATTCATCTGGTGGACAAAAACATATGCGAAATTCGTTGGCCAAACAATTAATTTCCTGGTTGTATTAACAGCTGCTGTCAAAACACATGCTTGTATGCGTGTGTGTGTGTGTGTGTGTGACTGGCGGAGAGAGAGAAAGAGAGAGAGAGAGAGAGAGAGAGAGAGAGAGAGATCAAGGTGAGAAGAATCCAGCGGGCGTTTCCAGCTCTCAAAAGTCGAAATGGGTTATGTTAACAACTGACTGGAATAATAAATGAAGTATGAATTGAGAGGTTGAGAGTAGAAATGGTACTAGTGATTGCTGAAGGACAGTGAGTTAATGTCTGCCAAAACTAAATAGCTATTTGTAAGTTATGTGAGCTGTTATCAAATGTCAGATATTTTTTTCCTAATTGTCAGTTTATCTGTGTATTTTGTCTGTATGGTTAGATATTGTAGTGTACCCGCATTAGTTTTTCTAATATATTAAAGATACCTATTCTCCTTGCGTCTAAAACTTTTCGAAGAAAACAGGTACAAGTGCAAATACATTTTACTTTTGTGGTATATTTTGGTGATCTTTTTGGTACAATATGTATGATATATGTTGTGCAATACGTGTTCACTATAAAATAGGGTCATGTGACTAATTCAAACGAAATTAACATAATAATCTAAATACAAAAAGTAAATAGCAAATAAAGCTAATTTACATGAAGGTATATATATTGGCTCTAAGTCATAAGAGGGATTATTGAGTTACCTTACATAATCTCCTCACAGTCATTCCCTTTGGAATTGTAAGCATTTCCTTCTGTAGTGTCTCTTGAAGACAGTCCTTCCTGGAGCAATGCTCGTGATACAGAATCAGTGCATTTCATCTTCCTCACCCGATTCTTTGACCACATCCTGTTCTTTCTCCACTCCATTTTCTTACACCTGTTGTAGCTGCTGTCTTTATCTCACGAATTTTTTCATCTCCCAGATTTTATTTCAAACTCATATCCGTGCAAAGGCGGCAGAGGAGGGACCAGCACAGGGCTTCACAAAGCCCGCTTCCATAAACTGGACATCTTGGTTTAGTGATTTCTTGAACACCATAGTTAGAGGATTTTCTTTGGTGATTCAGGTACACCTGCTGCTCCTCCATTTTATTTCGTTTCCGTCCGTGTCCTTAGCAGTTTTGTCCTTTGCTATAGCATAATTGGCCTTCATATGGTCCACGGAAATTATTTTGCCGAAGTACTTCACTACTTCCGTCCTATCTCTTGTTTAAAGTGTTCCGTTGCCCTTACAGAGATATAAAAATAATTATCACACCTCATATATGTATGTTCAGGTTCAGAGTCTTTATGATCTAATGTGTCAGTATGCTGACTTTGCCTCAAGATGCACAAAAGATATTTCAAACATGGCCTATTTAAATATGCATTTAATACTGCTGTAAGTACTCTTCAAAGCATACGAGTTATGCTATTGCTGTACTTTCAAAAAATATGTACTGGATCCTCCATTAAAGATACCAGCAATTCTCTTTCTTTCTGTCATTTCACTTGTTTGTAGTTGTATTCTAAATGCAGTCCAGGCATTGGCTTATAGCTTAAACTATATCATCATGGAATGCAGAAATATGGAGGAAGTCGTTTGTACTTCATTTACTCAAAGGAGTTACACACTTTAGCTTACGGATTGTGCATCTAAATCACTTTCTTGCGAAATGTGACTTGAACCACTTGTACTCTCAGCCCCTCCATTACTTCTGCTGAATTTTTTTCTGCAGCAACGTCGTAAGGTAAATGGTGTTTAGTGTAAGCTTTGTTTACACGGATTCATCACCTAGATACTACTGTACGTGGTGAACGTTTCCTGCAGGTGGCGGCAGCGAACAGTTGACCCGCCAGCTGCGGCAGCTGTCGCACCAGGTTCGCTGCACCCCCGTCTCCTTCAGCGCGTGCTCCCTGTTCAGGGTGGACGGCCGCCTCCTCACAGGCTACATGGTTGCAGTCGTCACGTACGCCATCGTCCTGCTGCAGTTCACCGTGGAGTAGTGTGCCCTCTTTAGCACACATTCGGTAGCCGCAGAAGGCGTATAAAATATGGAAGTATAGCCTCAGCAAGGAAGTTCATAAGGTCATCACATACTGGCATGGACAATAAACGTAGATGAATTGACAGTGATCACAGAGAATGGTGGAGAAACGAGTAATTCAGGAATCCCAATTGCAAACATGCTACATAGGGTCAGATCGACTGACTGGGAATTTAGAATAAGCTGTGACAGGGGTCTTTCACAAGTATGGGAGAAGATTGGGAAGACAGTACTTTACCATTAATGTATCTTAGATATGAGAACCATCGACTTTAGTTAGTTTCAGAATTACTGCAAATTTTCTGAGCTTCAGTCAAACTAGAAATATGTGTCTCACATCGAGTGGACATCATCCCACCATGCACTTCCATTGAGGAGATGAACACAAATCATCATTCCTTATCGGAGAAAGAGATACACGAGATGGTTCATCGAATCTGCTTAGCGACTTAGTTCCAAAGAGATGGCAAAAGCCATTGCATACCTTCTAATATCCTTTTAGACCTCCTTTCGCCCAGCGTATTGCCGAAACTTGTCATGATGTGGACTGAAACAATCGTCCGGAAGCCCCTGCAGAAATATTGGACCATTCTGCCTCTATAATCATACATAATGGTGAAATTGTCACCGGTGCAGTATTTTGTGCACGAACGGACCTCCCGATTGTGTCTCATCAATGCTCGGTTCAATTCGTATGGGGCGATTTGAGTGGTCAAAGTTGTCCAGAATACTCTTCATACCAGTTATGAATAACTTTGACCCGGTGACATGGGGCATCACCATCCATAAAAATTCCGTCGTTATTTTAGAATACGAAGTTCATGAATGGCTGCAAATGAAGTAGCCGAACATAACCATTTCTACTCAGTGGTCGGTTGATTTGGACAACAGGACACGATCTATTAGATGTAAACACAGCCCATCCCATTATGGAAACTCCACACGTTTGCACAAGGCCTTGTTGATAATTTAGGGCCCATGGCCTCGTGGCGCCTGCACCTCTCTCGAAACTTGCCATCAGTTCTTACCAAATGAAATCAAGACTAATCTGACCAGGCCACGGTTTCCCACTCGTTTATGGTCCTGTCCATATGGTCACGAGCTCAGAAGAGACACTGCAGGCGATGTCCTACTTTTAGTAAGGGCACTAGTCAGTCGTTTGATGCGATAGCCCATTAACGCAAATTTTGCTGAAGTGTCCTAACGGATACGTTCGTCGTACAACCCGCATCGATTTCTGCGGTTATTTTAGGCAGTGTTGCTTCTCCATTAACACAGAAAACTCTACACAAACGCCGCTGCGTTTGGTCGTTATGTGAAAAGCGTCGGCAACTGCCTGAAATGTCGTATTCTCGGCTCACTCTTGAGACTGTGGGCCTCTGAATATGGAATACTCTGACGATTTCCGAAACTGAATGTCTCGTTCGTCTTGCTCCAACTATCATTCCGCGGTAAGCCGTAATTCCCGTGGTACGGTCATAATCACGCCGGAAACCTTTCGACATGAATCATCCGAGTGCAAATGACAGCCGTTTAATACCTTATGTACGGGCTACTTTAAACGTGCATATGGCTTCCCCAGTCACTTTGACATCTAAATCACTGCTTCAGCCTACATCATTACTGTAGATGAAGGTGAGACTAATTATGTATCAGAAATGTAAACTGTAAATGTTCTGATTTATTTATATGGTGAAAATGTACCATTAGGTATTGATGTGATGGATCTGGGAGTTTAAACTAGAAATAGAAATTACAGAGATAGAACAACCTGAAACCGGAAATCGTAGTCTGTGTTTGTAAATGAACTATCATTCCGTGTGGTTACTTCGTACATTCCAATTCTTTGTATAAGCCAATATAATGTGTGGTGTTAAACAACTGAGTAAGTTTCAAGTAGTTAATAATTAAGAGTGATGAATTAAAAATTGTCGAAATAGTCAGTTACATCTTCTAGGAAACAAACTGTTTGCAATAGTGGCACACATATAATTACGTTTGATTATTGTTTGTGAACCAACGTAGAGAAAACTTACTGCCTGTGGTGATATCCAGCAGAACTACTCACGAAATCTGTGTAAATTGAAGCACATACTATGTCATTATGAAACACCAGATGTCTATATAACAAGTTTTAGCCACTGCAAATGACTTACCAGTGAAATTTTAACATTGTTCCTGTCCTTTATCTTGTCAAAATTCTCACTTAGTGAAACAAGTGCAAAAACAAACTCGCAGATCTTCGACAAACTACGTTACACTGTAGCTTCCCTTTGCCCGGTTGGATAACTGCAAGTATCATGCAAGTCGCGTGAGTTACACTCATTTCATTGCAAAAGTTTCAGAAAAACTGCGTAGTGAAAAAGTATGTGAGTCCAAACCCACGGTTTTCAATCATTTATACACAGAGTAGAACGGGCCATGGGATGCACCTTTAGTTCGTTTATACAAAGTAAGTATCGTAGCAGTGCAGCAAGTCACTTAACTTTAAGCTTCCTCTTTTTCCGGAAATGAAACATACATGCGAACATGATTGTCTGGGTGTTTCCTCGTCTAGATGTGTAGCTCACTGTATGATACAACTTCAGTTTAATCCTTATATATACGAGGTACGACAATAAAGTAATGAGACTGATTTTGGTAAACATTTTTGGAATACAGTGATCAATTAATTGTTATATTTAAATTAAAGTTCAGTCTTGATCACGTTATGTCTGTTTTAATGAGTAACCGGTTTCGGGTTTTTCTATAAAACCATCATCAGACCCATTGGCTCCCTTGGGTTGGTATGTGGAGCTCTCCTTGCTGCTGTGCACAGCAGCAAGGAGAGCTCCACCTACCAACCCAAGGGAGCCAATGGGTCTGATGATGGTTTTATAGAAAAAACCGAAACCGGTTACTCATTAAAACAGACGTAACGTGATCAAGACTGAACTGTAATTTAAATATAATGAGACTGATGTGAAAAAAAAATGTTGATTACCGTTTTAGTCAAGTTTAGTGTTGTCTCCTTCAAAGTAGTTCCCTTCTTATTGAAAACACCTTTTCCAGCGCTTCTACCATTGACGGTAACATTTCGGGAACTCATCTTCTGTAATATCCTCCAAGACCCTCACAGCTTTTTGGACATCTTGTGTAGTTTGAAAATGGTGTCCCTTGATCGCCGTTTTGACTCTTGGAAATACACTCCGGGAAATTGAAATAAGAACACCGTGAATTCATTGTCCCAGGAAGGGGAAACTTTATTGACACATTCCTGGGGTCAGATACATCACATGATCACACTGACAGAACCACAGGCACATAGACACAGGCAACAGAGCAGGCACAATGTCGGCACTAGTACAGTGTATATCCACCTTTCGCAGCAATGCAGGCTGCTATTCTCCCATGGAGACGATCGTAGAGATGCTGGATGTAGTCCTGTGGAACGGCTTGCCATGCCATTTCCACCTGGCGCCTCAGTTGGACCAGCGTTCGTGCTGGACGTGCAGACCGCGTGAGACGACGCTTCATCCAGTCCCAAACATGCTCAATGGGGGACAGATCCGGAGATCTTGCTGGCCAGGGTAGTTGACTTACACCTTCTAGAGCACGTTGGGTGGCACGGGATACATGCGGACGTGCATTGTCCTGTTGGAACAGCAAGTTCCCTTGCCGGTCTAGGAATGGTAGAACGATGGGTTCGATGACGGTTTGGATGTACCGTGCACTATTCAGTGTCCCCTCGACGATCACCAGTGGTGTACGGCCAGTGTAGGAGATCGCTCCCCACACCATGATGCCGGGTGTTGGCCCTGTGTGCCTCGGTCGTATGCAGCCCTGATTGTGGCACTCGCCTGCACGGCGCCAAACACGCATACGACCATCATTGGCACCAAGGCAGAAGCGACTCTCATCGCTGAAGACGACACGTCTCCATTCGTCCCTCCATTCACGCCTGTCGCGACACCACTGGAGGCGGGCTGCACGATGTTGGGGCGTGAGCGGAAGACGACCTAACGGTGTGCGGGACCGTAGCCCAGCTTCATGGAGACGGTTGCGAATGGTCCTCGCCGATATCCCAGGAGCAACAGTGTCCCTAATTTGCTGGGAAGTGGCGGTGCGGTCCCCTATGGCGCTGCGTAGGATCCTACGGTCTTGGCGTGCATCCGTGCGTCGCTGCGGTCCGGTCCCAGGTCGACGGGCACGTGCACGTTCTGCCGACCACTGGCGACAACATCGATGTACTGTGGAGACCTCACGCCCCACGTGTTGAGCAATTCGGCGGTACGTCCACCCGGCCTCCCGCATGCCCACTATACGCCCTCGCTCAAAGTCCGTCAACTGCACATACGGTTCACGTCCACGCTGTCGCGGCATGCTACCAGTGTTAAAGACTGCGATGGAGCTCCGTATGCCGCGGCAAACTGGCTGACACTGACGGGGGCGGTGCACAAATGCTGCGCAGCTAGCGCCATTCGACGGCCAACACCGCGGTTCCTGGTGTGTCCGCTGTGCCGTGCGTGTGATCATTGCTTGTACAGCCCTCTCGCAGTGTCCGGAGCAAGTATGGTGTGTCTGACACACCGGTGTCAATGTGTTCTTTTTTCCATTTCCAGGAGTGTAGAATAAAGCCCCACGGAGCGATATTGGTGAATAAGGTGACTGTGGTAGTACTGATATTTGTTTGAGGTGAAACATTGTTGTACTGACAGAGCTGTATGGGATGGTGCACTATCGTGATGCAGAATCCAATTATCCGCAATGTTGTCACGGACACGAAGAACTCTTTTACGAAGTCTTTCTAAATTTTCTTTGTAGTAATATTGGTTAACTGTTTGTCCAGGATGCACCCACACATTATGAAAAAAATTCCTTGGAGACAAAGAAGCACACAAGCATGCACTTCACTTTTGACTTTAACATGCGAGCTTTTTTTGCTCTGGGTGATCCCTTTGAGCACCATTGCGAAATTTGGCGTTTTGTCTCTGGATCGTACTGAAAAAAGCAGCTTTCATCAACAGTGATAACACGGCTCAACAATTCTGGAATGATTTCTGTTTGCTCTAACAGATCGACTGCCACATTTTTCCGTGTTTCTCGCTGTTGTGGTGTGAGATTTTTGGGGGCCATTTTTGCACGAATCTTTCTCATACCAAGATCTTCAGTCATTACTAGATGAACCGTTTCTAGATTGATGTTCAGTTCTTCTGCAATCATTTTCACAGATAATCTTCGAAGTTGATGGTCGTCCACTGCTGTCTTCATCTTCAACATTCGTTCTGCCTTCACTAAACATTTTATGCCAGTGAAAAACTTGAGCTCTTGACATAACCTCCTCTCCAAAAGCCTTCTGAATTTTACCGCAAGTTTTCGTCACGTTTTCACCCAATTCAAGGCAAAATAAAATGGCATACCGTTGCGCAATATTGTGCGGTTCCACTCCTATGACGAGAGACACAAACACGTGTTAACGTATTACAGCACCACTCATGATGAGCAGTTGCATCGATGTGCCGCTTGGACTAGAAGCAGCTTATAGACCAAGGTCAACGATATTGTGCCTACACAAGCCTGCAGGGTTGCCACATCTTGCAAAGAAAATCAGTCTTATTACTTTATTGTCGCACCTCGTATATAAAATGATGTCACCTCATCGCATCCTTCTCTGTGAGCAGGCGCATCTCAAAAAATCCTCTAGGGATTTTCATCCTGTTTTCACGAATCAATACCCTGGTTAGCGAGAGAGGTTTTTGTACATAACTTATAAATATTCCGTACGAATTGCCTAAATGATAATCAGTTAAAATTGATTTACGAAAACGAGACCAGTGACGCCTAGCGTACAGTCACCATAAATCTAGAGAGTAGCAGTGCCTTCGAAAGTAGAACATGTTTACAATTTCGCGTCTCTTGTTGTTATTTAATTGTGCTGCATTTGGATAGAAACCGAAAGGTTGTAAGATAAAATCCCAGCAGGGTTACTTCACTTCTCTCTGCTTTAAAACATAGGCTTCACCTAGCAGTGTGTGGAGATTCACCAGGAACGACGATACTTGCTTAGGATTCCACGTTACACTGCAGCTCTCCTTTCCCCGGCTAGATAGCTGCAAGTTTCATGCAAGTCGTCTAAGTTACAACCATTTCATTCAAATCGTTTCATAAAAACTGCGTAGCAAAAAAAAAAAAAAGAAAAAAGTGATCCAAACCTGCGGTTTTCAGTTAATTTATCCACAGAGTAGAACGCAGTATGGAATGCTGCTTTTGTTCATTTATCTAAAGAAAGGATTATAGCATTGCAGCAAGTCACTTAATTTCAATCTTCCTGATTTCCTTCACTGAAACATACATGCGAGCACAGCTCCCCGTGATATGGGAGGGGGAGGGCATGGGGGTGGCGGGTCTTGAAAGATATTACTTGTGTGGACACTTTCAAATTATACAGAAGCCTGGAAAACGGACGTCCACTGGGGAGAAAGAGTTTTGGGTTTTTCATATATCATAAGGAACGGAATTCAGAAATTTCTTGCGGATGAATACACTAGATTTCGAAATATTTCCATACGTGGCCGAGGGACATACTAGGCAATATGACGACAGTTTCAGACTATGAATTACTGCCTCCCTCATGTTATTAGTTACACTTCAAACTCTTAAATTATTACAAATTCTTCGAAGAACGGGCAGTGAATTAATCAACTTTTATTATGATAAATATGACCGATAACGAAACGATAAACACCTCATCGGTCTGTGATGTTAAACTTACAATTTGGAATAATCACATTTTGGTAACCGCTAATTTCCCTGCATTCGACTGAAAACAGTTGCATAGCGTACCAACATGTGAATGCAGAACGTGTGGTGTTGTATTTCTTAACTTCAAGTAAAACGACTACCGAAACAGTACTTCAACAAATTTGCTTCGTTTACTTACAGTACGTTATTTCAGCAGCGCAGCAGATGATTCAGCTTTCATATTTCAGCTTCAGATTTCACCTCTAGGTGTGGACACGATTCTTTGCGTGGTACGGTCAAGTCTGCCGTAGAGAGTCCTAGACAAGGAACTGCGGCAATTAGTCTGAACAATGCATCACAGCACGCTTTAGCCTTTACAAGAGGAGTACTGTAATACGAGATAAACACGTACATAACGCGTGTTTTCTCTATTTTTTTCTTTTATTTGTGCCTCCACCAGACAGTGCTACATATCACATCTCTCTCTCTCTCTCTCTCTCTCTCACACACACACACACACACACAGATACATCCATGATTAACCTACAGTATTTACTTTGGTTGTTAACAAGTTAGTGACACCATGATGTGCTCTCATATTTGCCATGCGTAGCTTCAATATGGAACACATAACATTCATACCTATAGACAACTATCCAGGAGTCGCTGCTCCCATCGCGGAAGTTTTACCCGTCTTTCGTAAACAAAAAAAAAAAAAAAAAAAAAAAAAACAAAAAAAAAAAAAAAAAAACCTCTACGCCAGTACAGTCGTGAACCGTAGACACTTAACACTACCTGTGCGAAGCTGGGCAGGGTCGCTAGTTTATTCCAGTATAGCGGATGTTTCATAAAGATTCATGTTATTTCACATAACTAAACTCTCTGCATATCATAAGGACGTAGACTAGCTATGTTCCT
Source organism: Schistocerca nitens (assembly GCF_023898315.1). Taxonomy (NCBI): domain Eukaryota; kingdom Metazoa; phylum Arthropoda; class Insecta; order Orthoptera; family Acrididae; genus Schistocerca; species Schistocerca nitens. The sequence goes on from NC_064615.1 coordinate 958,281,301, forward strand.
TCCAGTAGCTACACAGATCATGCGTCCAACGCTAATCGACCCTTCAGCTGCCGAAACAGCCAAGAATGTCGTGGTGGGAAATTGGAAGGAATTCCAAGATGGCAGAACTATTCCTGTTACGCTTTGTAACCCGTTGTCCTCTAACTTTACAATTCGAGGCAGTGCTATGTCCGTAACGTTTATGTCCAAAATAGCACCTGTCCTCTCGCACACGTGCACACGGCATAAAAAATTTGTACTTCGGGTGAACTGTTTAAAATTGCACTACGTTAAAAAAATGCAAGTATTACATAATTGTTATGGCAAAAACTATGCAAGCTTCTCCTTAGTTGCATAAAAAGGTTTCATATTCAAAGATGTTTGCCAATAGTAGAGCTGTTCCGTCACGTTATGGCTTGTCGAATGACAGCGTGGATGTCACACCGTCATATACTGTACAGTGCCAATTTTTACCTGGTAACCAAGATTAGAACAAATTTTTTCCAGCGGAAACCGGTTCCGCATCAATACCTAGACATATCTATCAAATTTCGCGGCCATACCATAATTACAGGCCACACCTGTCCTCTGTGAGAAGCTGCACTTTAATTATAACCACCAAGTATGAAGCACACAGCTCCAGAGCTCATTGCAGCTAGTGGCTGGATGATAGAGAACTCCAACGTAACAGATAAATGGTATATCTGCTAAAGACCTTGTCAACTTAATGGTACTGAGTTTGGTTTCAAGGCACAGATGCAGTGCTTCGCATGATATGACCCATCAATTGATAGCGACTCCTGGTGCCTTTGCAGAGAGAGATACTGCATCAAACTTACAGTGTTCAATGGTTTCCTTCCTTAATGACCCAACATTTATAATCTGGACTTGTGCTATAAAAATACCCTCCAAGCCAAAATTTTATTCTCTTGCAGCCTATGTTTAGAGTGCAACTTGGATACGAAAGGCAAGTTACGCTATGAACACAAAATTTGGTACGAGGGATGAATAGATAATTGGACGCGCAGCTACATGCGCTTCCAACGCATTCCATACGTGACCTGTGATCAAAATATGTGTTGCCTAGTCATAATCTTTATAGTATAATCAGTGAAGATGTCCCAGAAACACAGAATCGTGCCTGGTCAATGACCTTTTAAGTTTTAGGTAAACTAATACAAAAAAAAAAGAAACGTGAATAACTGTTCCAGTTATTGATTTATGCAGTTAGTTAATTTGAACATTATTAGTAACTACGTTCTAATCCCTGAAACAGATTGTAGGGATGGAAATAAAACTCACTGAATGATGCCTTTTGTATTTGCACACTCAGCGTTCAACTCTTTGAGTTGCAAACTGTATTCACTTCTGAGCCTGTTTGAGAATCACATGAGCTATGGCAATCTATTTTTCTTGCTGGTAGTTAAAAAAAACTTGACAACAATGAAGAAAAAGTTTGGCAACGGCGAACGTCGAGACACTTCCTGAATGACACAGGATTGTGTTACTAAATTCACATGTTGTTTGATTGTCATTTGCAATAGATATTCTCAGTGATTATGTGTGGCACTAGTTACTAATTTGTGTTTTTGAGTTCAAGAAGTCCATTACATGCACAAACTGCAACTAGTTTTGACTTTTATGCAGTGATTTACGTGCCCTAGCCGCCACTGGGGTGTTAAGGGAAATGTGAATGGTACAGTGGTCTGTTGGGTATGAAGCGATGGCGTCACGCTAAAAGTAACGGTTGCATGGGCTCTTGCTCATAATCTCAATGTATGTCAGCTTTTTCTATGTTCTGTGACAGAACTACAACCATATAGAAAATTACAAAAATTAACTTCTCCAGCGTAAGTCTTCGCACTACTTCCAGTAGTCCAGAGTCCATGGGAGGAAAAGACACAGCATTGTGCAGGTGTTAATTATATTTTCTGCTTCTGTCGAGATATTTTTGGTTTCTCTGAATGCACAATGTTCTTTATGACATTTTCTCACTGGATAATTATTAACTTGCTTCCTTTATGTATCTACTTCAACGGTCACATTTCCCTACTTCTTGTATATGACACACGGAAATATATAAACACAGATCATTCTGAAGTCAACAGTGCATAACGTATTTCTAACTCGGGTCGATTTGGACATGTGCCAGTTTCGGACTCATGTTTTGTTAACGTAGGCTTTCGTTGTAAAGTTACCATGTTCAGTCGTCATTAATTTCTATTAGTTCGGTGCATATTTTAATGTTTCTCCTTTCGTTTCTTCAACACAACGCAAAACACGAGAGAACATTACTCGTAAGCAATAAATCTTCTCACATTATCTAAAACGCTCAGACAGTGCTCAGGTAATTTGCCGAAACTAAGAGTGTATAATGCTATAGGTTCGGAGTTAACGATGTCGTTATGTAGTGATTCCTTGTCCGGAAAGAAATCTTCTTGACAGTCGATCGAAATGGGGTAGGACGAGTAAGCATTTGAGAGTGCGACATCAGAGGGATAAGTTCGTGAGGGATGTCTTCCCAACAAACTTCTTATCCACTTTTAGTGAAACTGTCACAGTGCTGACGGGCGTTATTTTGCAGCAGCCGCTCTCAATGTAATTTTGTTGGTCGTTTTCTCACACAGCGACAAGACTGGGTGTCAGTAACAACAAAAGCCAGCTTACGCACTCCGGGAGAGCAGTACGAGGGCACAAGACACTTTTTGTGCGTTGAGATGTAGATTATTATTGATTACATACCCTTTTACTGGATGAGATGTCTTTCGTTAAATATGTGGCAATAATTTTTAGTGTAGAAGTTATAATAAGACATCATAGCTCATCACGAGTAATATTATTGAATTAGAATGCTCAAATACAATACTGGTAACGTTCAATTGAAAACGAAGTATTTGCACCAATTTTCTTTTTCCCGTCTTCAGTTAGTGTAAGCAGTACACCTACACCCAATTCCCGAAACTTGCCTATTTAATGCAAATGCCATACGATGATTAGATGATTGCTCTTCATTACATATGTTACTTATCGAGTTGAGAGACTATCTGAATGTGGAAAGCCATTCATACCAGAACGACTTTACTTCCCTGTTAACCCAACAGTGAACAATATGTCAGAAAAGTTAGACCTTCCTCTTCCTGCAAATCTGTTTTGCAGCGGTTAAACTACATTCATAATATTCTACTACACAAAAGTCTAAATGTAGTTCCAAGTCAAAGACAAGAACTCAAACAAAATTGACAAACAAACTTACAACTGCCTAAGTATGTTGCGTTTCTGCACGGGTTTTACTCTGCTTATCAAAGTTGTTTTGAGTGGAAAATGAATATACATTAATAATTAATTTTCAGCTTGCCAAAGCTAGAGGAATAATGTGCTCAAGATGCCCCCACATTGGTATCACCTAGTCGAAGTGGCCGGTGGCAAGTGGCCGGTGGCAAATGATTGATGGCCGCTGTTTGGTGAGGAAACTCCCGAGCATAAACTGTTGTACTCCAGGTTTTGCGTCTATATTGTACAACGTCTACTACTAGACTACGAGCAGATACTGCGTCGCCTGGTCATGAAGATGACCAAACTTAGAATTCTGAGGGACGGCCAGTTTTATTGACATTGCTGAAATGGGCTTAGGTTACTGCAGCAGCCAGGTTATGTGTCAGACTCTGTACTTTCCCATACGTGCCATCTCTCAATGTAGACACTGCATTATTGGATATTAAGTCTTCCTAGGTTTTTTTATATCTGATTCTAATATTAGATCCCCTATTTCTTCGATACTGAATGAAATTTTTTCTTTTATCACGTCATCAGAGAAGTCTTTTCAATCATGGAGACATTCAGCGTCTTTTCACCTACCCGCCCTCTCCCCCACGTTTAACACAGGAACTCCCATTACAGTATTAATGTTGACATCTTACTTTTAATATTACCAAAGGCTGTCTGGACTTTTCTATATGCTGAGTCCGTCCTGTCTGCCATCATTTCTATTTATTTCATCATATTTACCCTGCAGCCCTTTTGCATTGATTTCCCTGCATTAACTAGTTATTTCAACCCTAAATAACCTACATCGCAGTATTCCTGTCTCTTCCTCGACTTTTTATAGTTCCATCTTTCTTTGATTTATTAATGTAATTCTTTTGTTACCCAAGGTATTATCCCAACTACCTTCCTTGTACACACACTCGTCTGTGAAACATCTGTGACTGCCCTTATTACAAATTTCCATTCTTCCTCAACTGAAACTCGGGACCGAGTGCGAGTCTCGATCCGGCACTCAGTTTTAATCTGCCAGGAAGTTTCAGTGTTTTACCTCTCCCATTTCTACTACCAAGGTCGTATTACCCAATAAAAATCTCTTCTGTTAGTTTCCTTACAATAGCATTCCAGTCCTTTTTTGTTGTCCTAAAGTAATACATTTCATCTGAAGAAGCTTTCTGTTTGTGTTAATTCGTTTTATTTTCTCTATTGATTTGAAGGTTATACTGATTGCATTTACTCAATGAAAATTTTAAAACATTTTAAAGGCAACAGGAGAGATAAAGATCTTCTTTTATGTTTTGAAGAATATGTTTCTTCCAAGGTAATGAGACTTATCCATGAAGCAAGCACATTTTCCGTTATAGCCATACACATATGCTCTTTCAGCTCATAATGATCCAAATGGTATTTGAGGCAGTAATACTAATAATTTGTTACAAGTTAATGTAATTTTTGAATTAGGATCTATTTAGAATGAAATAAATCAATTTTCAGAATTATAAGCAATTACTTCAATTATGTAAAAAAAGAACAACTACTTTTGTCATCTACTTAGTCATTTAGCAGTGAAACTGAGGTTTTACTTAGTTCAAAGAGCAGCTTGACAGGTAACTATCACCTAACTTACATTGAAAATTACAGCAACAGAAATTCGAAAAATTTTAGTTTCTATTACTAAAATGAATACCAGTAATGTGTTAATTTTCATAAACTGAATATTAAAGTTTTAGAAGCTAACAGTTGTATCAAAGATATACAAAAAATGTTTTCCTTGGACTTATTTTCAAGCTGGGTAAAACACAAAGTTTTCATAATGGGGAAACTACAATACTTGTTATTTCTAAATAATTAGCTGCCTTAGCTAAATATCAACACAAATGGCTTACTACATTCCACTATTTGGGAAGTGGTAGTAGTATGAGGTTTACGAATATGTCTGTTAAGATTTAAGCACTTCATGGTACATAAGATAGGATTGCAGTATTCTTATGAAATATAATTTTTAGATGTGATTATCTACTTCAGTTTAATAGTCATTAGGGAGGTCAGGCTAATTTTTTCTCATAGTTGCCAGTAATCTAACTTGTCTTTAGAGATACTCTTGCCCCAATACACAGGATGTGAAGCGGTAAGTGTCGTATGTGAAAATTTGTACTTCAAGCTCACGTGCTAAATCCAGGACAATCAGCATCCAATCATATTGCTCAGCTGTATGGCAAGGTTACTTTGCAGCATAAATTTGTCTGTCAAAGCTTAAGAGACAGCACTTTTCAGGTACATGCATTTATCCCATATTTTGAGGCTTTACTCGGTATATGTTCACAAAGTCTTAGGAAAGCAACCAGTTGCTCTTCTGTGATATATTTGTGCCATGATTATATAATATCGTAAGTATTTCTATCTACCTTTCACACAAAACTCTGATAAGAAATAACTTTTCATTTCCTCTTTGTGTTTATCAGTAAAACTAGTCAACAAAGCATAACACAAGGAATATATAACATAAGCCTTCCTATGTCATTATGGTGGTAAAGATGCTCTAACTGTTTCTGGACCCCATAGACTTTGTTCATCTACCATATGATTTAAACACACTAGCCAGGAATAAGAAAGCAATATAGGCTTCAGTTGTAGTTTAATCCTTCCCTGCTGTCACCGTAAATTGTTTGACCCCCAGTATTTGCCATTTCCATCGCAGTTCTCCATAGGTTATGATTCTTGAGAGCTTGGGAAGACAAGTAGTGCTTAGTTTAGATATAGCATATATTGTTGGACCTGGAGTCGAGTTAATGACGTTTGCTGTGGATGCTTTTCCGGTTTGTTGAAAACATTCTGGGCTCCACACGATGTTTTTGTCTTTTACTTGAACCACCTGCAGCTCTAGCACGTTGCCATGTGAATTATCAATGGCTGATGTGAATTATGATTCTGATAAGGATGAATACCGTCGTCAGTAGTCTATTATTCTTCTTCAGCAACATTCTCCTTACTGTCAGATGCATTTAAAACGATTCCCACAGCTCATCACTAACAAATCGTTACAGATGGTTCAAATGGCTTTGAACACTGACATCTGAGATCATCAGTCCCCTAGAACTTAGACCTACTTCAACCTAACTAACCCAACGACATGACACACATCAGTGTCCGAGACAGGATTCGAACCTGCGACCATAGCGATCGCGCGGTTCCAGATTGAAGCGCCTAGAATCGCTCGGCCACTGTGGGCGGCGTCAAGTTGTGACATCATGACGTCAACGCAGAAATTACTACGTTTGATGAATGAACTGCATCTTCACCAAACAGCTGATGAAACGTTACTGATCCCTATACAGCTCTGCTAAGTGGAACGTAGTAAATGACCTCCATTGTTGCGTAATTTCTCACATTATGACAGTGAGCAAGTATTATTATAAAAAACAGTATGTATGTATCGAAATAGTACATTATTGGCCAAATTAACATATGAAAAATATATTATCACTACAGTTCGAAATATTAACAGTATTACATATTTCATCAAGGTACATGTATATACTGTTGATCATATACAATACAAAACAACGTTTCATTATTTAATATAGCTGCTAATGGCATGACTTATTATAGTCATAGACATAACTGAAAGTATCTAAATGACAGAAGTTAAAAAGAGAAAGAATTATGTTTCGTTAATAGTGATTAAAATAAATATATCGATACTGAAAACTTACTGAAACCAGTTTGTAACAGCTTACAGAAGGGCTAAGTTCTATACTCAGGAATTTGAGGGAGAACAGAAGTCAGATCATTAGTCATCTGAGTCTGCAGTTCCAACTTGACACTTGTTACATGTGTAACAGGTAAAGCATATGCTTCTTGCAAATAAAACACTTAATGTATATGAATCATACTTCATTTTTGTTTTAACATTCTTCGCCCTCCTACTAAAAACACGCATCCTCATTTCTTAGAAGGGTTCCCTCAAGTTGCTCAGGTATTTCGTGGTACTTTTGAAGGAACAAAGAAATATTTTGATGAAGGCTATCAACTTTGGCCCTTTGTATTAAATATTTTTTCATGAGATCATAAGCCAGGTTCTTAAGAAATATCCTTCTTGAAAACGTATGTTTTTCTTCCATTTCAGTAAAAGAGGTACTGGGCAGGTCCATTAGAGAGAAAAAGATCATCGAAGGCCAGTTTCTCGTTTGGAGTGCCACGGAACATGTGCCACACATCTGGTTGGCTGTACCAACGCCCCTCTTTATGTCACTTTAATCTAACAAAATGTCTGTCTTTGGAAAAGCTTCATCAGTAGTACCTTAATCATCCACAGTTGACAGCTTCAAAACTGACTCTAGGCGCGCAGTCCGGAACCGTGCGACTACTCCGGTTGCAGGTTCGAATCCTGCCTCGGGCATGGATGTGTGTGATGTCCTTAGGTTAGTTAGGTTTAAGTAGTTCTAAGTTCTAGGGGACTGATGACCACAGCAGTTGAGTCCCATAGTGCTCAGAGCCATTTGAACCATCAAAACTGACTTGTTTTTCTTCACCATCTACAAAACTAAAATATCATTCTTATATCCGAAGAGGGACGAAACTTGTGCTCGGTTTTTTTTTTAGGAATTTGCTTTTTCTGTATGTCCCCATAACAATATGCTTTTCCTCTAATACTGATATAGCCAGTGGGTAACTCATGTAACAATTGCCCATTATACCTGTTGGATCCTTCTGTATGACTCACTAGTCTGGGTACAGTTTCTGAAGCTGAATTTTACACTGGCTGTTTTCCGAAATATATCTGAAGATTGCCTGTAAAATATATTTCCGCACTAAAACGTTTTAGTGTATTGCTATCATATTTGGCAAGTTTCTTGCGATTATAAATCACATTTACACAAAGACCTCAAAAAATTTGAAGTTCCTTGTTAATGGTTACAAACTCACAGAAATTGTACTTACTTTAGGAACTGGTCACGAACTCTATCAAAATTGAACCTATAGCAGGCAACTTTTCAGGTGTCCATCTCTATTCTCTGATTGTTTTTTGTCGAAACGAATACAACACATCAGGAAAAATAATTGCTTGTTGTTCATCACAGCTACTGAAATTCAGATTCCTGATGAATCGGTAGTCCACAGTTCCATTACATTCGTGTAGTTAGCTTTCATCATTCTGATAGGATGAAGTAAACGACAGAGTGACGGTGTCTCAGTTCTCGTCATTTCATTTAAATCTAGTTTTCTCTGATAATCTGTATATTCTGATTTGAGCTGAATATGAGATACATTTCTCTGCATACTTTATAATGTTACCAATCGTTTCCACGCTAATTGCCATGCTGAATCCAGATATGTCATTATTTGTCAGATATGTCATTAGTTGTGAAACCCTGGAAATAGTCTTTGATTCTGCAAAGGTTTTTCCAATATTTACTTCTCCCTTTGTTCGTGGGCTCAGATAGCAATTTTCCTCCATTTAGAAGTTTTGACCCTTCCCAGAAACAAATCTCCGGTAGAACCTGTTTGACAATTATTATCTCCTTGTTCATTCATCTCGTACTTTTTCTCTGTTTCAATATTCTAATTACGATGGGTAATTACCTCCTCCTCATGATCAGTACCATTGCCCGATACACTGCATATGTCTTTCTCAAAGTCTGGATCTTGATTCACGGGCCACTCAAGTTCCTAATTAGTGAAACGGTTCCTTACCGCAAAGTAAGAAATTCTACTGAACATGGATCATAGGAATAATGCAACTACAAAAAACACTATGTTCTTGCAAGTAACAGAATACTTATATGACTAGGCGCGCAGCACACTGACAAGGGAATGATCCTGTCTGCCATATCGAAACTTACCCTGAAATTTTTCACAGACGAAGAATGCATTGAAAGAAACACATTGTCAAAGTCCTAGGTGCTACGACGCACTGAAAGTATTGAAAAACGTTAAGTACTCATTTCTGCCAAACGAGGAACAGCTTATAACAACAGTTTGAACAGCCCTTCCTACTTAGCGTACGAACAGGCGTATTAGCAGACGCAGCTGAGATAAGAGAACGCAGCAGGCTTTGAGCTAAGTCCGAAGCCCACACCCGCTAGTTTTAAGCACTTAAAACACACCAAAATTGTCTCAAATCACTAGTCTTTTGAAAAACTTGCAGATCCTATCGACAGCTAAATTGTTGCAGGCCTAGACCTAATTGTTACACAAGTGACTAGCAGAAGAAAGAAAATCGAGGCAGTGTATGATGATGGATTATAGCCCACTTCTAACAATCGGGATTTTAACCTGTTGACTTTCAATACTTTATAGCAATTACTATATCACAGAAAATATGACGATTGCCGGCCGCTGGTGGCCGAGCGGTTCTGGCGCTACAGTCTGGAACCGCGCGACCGCTACGGTCGCAGGTTCGAATCCTGCCTCGGGCATGGATGTGTGTGTTGTCCTTAGGTTAGTTAGGTTTAAGTAGTTCTAAGTTCTAGGGGACTTATGACCTCAGCAGTTGAGTCCCATAGTGCTCAGAGCCAACCAAAATATGACGATTCTTGAATAGTGCATATTTTACTAACAATGAAACAGTTCCTTCTTTATTTCCTGGCGTCGTCACATAAATGCGAAATGTCTATTGCATAACGAAATCAAACATAGGTAACTAATATTAATTAATAGTTATTTAGACCAGTACGAAGTGGTCGTAAGTAAGAACACCCCTGGCAAAATAACTATTGCATCAGAGGGTGCCATAATTCGCGCTGTAAAGTACACACCTGTCTTAGGGTGTGAATTGAATTTAGGCAACTAGTGATGCTCCTCCAATTCGAAAATATGTCACTCGTAGTGAGAAACAAGAACTTGTAAAGTTTCCTCTGTTGCTTCGTTTCTTCCTGAGATTTCTCACTAGCAGTGAGTAAATATCAGCACTAAACGCAATGCCCATGTTTTATGAGAAGAAGCGGATGATTCTTCGTATCAGTTTCAAACTGATATACGAACTGTGGAGGGTGTTTGGGCTGATGTCTTTCACAAAGGAAAGTAGAGACAAGACGTGTTGAAAGTATTGGAAAAACAAAGGTTGCAATAAGTAAATGACAATGCCATCTTTCTGGTTCTTAAGGACACTGATAGTTATAATGGTGAATTTGGCTTCAAACGTAATAGTATATCGTTCCATCACAGAACTAGTAATTTTAACTTACATGATCACAGATAGTCTGTCATCTTTGCAGTCGCTGCTATTGATCGGGCTTCGCACTGTGACTGACCATAAGAACCAGCGGCGCTACTTCAAATAGCTGAAGTACGCAGATGCTCATCTACTGTCGAAGAAAGAAGACGACATGAAGTTACTGGGAGGATTCCTGGTAATTGCGTACCTCGCTGTGGCAGGTGCAGTTTTCGCCACCACTGGTCAAAAGACTCACCGAATATATTTGTGCCTGCTAATAATATATCTTTAATTCTTCGACATTTTGATGACGCTGTAGTTCGTTCTGCTGGAACTCGAGCTGTGGGCCCGGTTTCGCTCAATGAATTCGCGCCTGCTTGAGATTGTCCCAGCGCGCCTCACACCAGCGTCGCTGTATCGATCCACGAGGTCACTGTCTCCACCTCCCAGCAGACTTCGCCAGTTGTTAGAGGCGTACTTGGCACTATATCGCGTTGCCCAGCTGCTGCAGGACCACTTCGGAGCGCCGGTGGCTGTCACTGTAGCGCAGTCGGTGTGATGCTCCGCTCGAAGCGCCTACGAAGTGCTGCTGAAACAGCTGCAGCCTCAGTGGACCTCACAGCGGCACCTCAGCTCTTCGGTGGGCAACTCATTCATGTGGCTGACTTCTCACTGGCTACGACTGTCCACGGTCGCTCTGTCGTGTGCGGCGGTGGAACAACAGGCGGCTGCTACTACTGCCCTCTTCCTAAAGGCCTCTGTGGCGTCTGAGGGCCACTGTCCAGAACTGGAGGCCTTCTTGCCGCTCGTGGTACATCCTCCACTACGCTTCTCCGCCGCTGGCTTCTTCACGGTCGACCGCCGGCTGCTGGTGTCAACACTAGCCATTGTCGTCACTTACGTCGTCATCTTCGCTGAGATTACTTCTGCACAGTAATTTTCTGCTCCGTGATAAACATATGTAATGGTAAATTGGAGTATACCGCCCTCAAGAATGGGGATAATTCTTAAATACTACTTATCTGCCAGGTACGTTTACCAAGTAGAAACATAAAAGACGCGACTGAGTGCTTGTGTTGAAACAGCTCAACATGCCCTAAATTTTGCTTCTTCTATGAGTAAACTTTGATATGCCAATGTGAGCTCATAACTAATCGCCGATGGAAACTGAGACATAAATGTCATTTAGCGAGTGGAAGTGATTAATGTAGGTAAGACGCTATGCATTAATGACTTCTGTAGTTATCGCTCTATTGTAATTATTAATTGTAATATGCAACGAAACGCTAGCCATCACCAATCTTGTTCGACCGAGCGAGGTGGTGCAGTGGCTAACACACTGGAGTCGCATTCGGGAGGACGACGGATCAATCCCGCGTCCGGCCACCCTGATTTAGGCTTTCCGAGATTTCCCTAAACCGTTCCAGGCAAATGCCGGGATGGTTCCTTTGAAAGGGGACGGCCGACTTCCCACCCTGTCCTTCCCTAATCCGATAAGACGGATGACCTCGCAGTTTGGTCTCTTCCCCCAAAACAACCCAACCCAACCAACCTTGTTCAAAGTTCGTACCACGAATGTCACATTAAGTTAATGAATAACTAAAGTGTAAAGTAAATTCTTAAAACTACACAAACTGAAACATAGTATGATTTAAGTATATATAGCAGGATAATGTAGTATTTACAGATAATTTTACGAACTGCGATCTTTGTTATAATGTGACATTTTGCCAGTATGAACTGTAACAATAGCTTATGTGCTTCACTGGAGGCAAGAACCACCGCCACACCTACTTCACCCTGAGAACACTCTAAAAAGACTTAAAAGTTACTGTATATGTTGAAGAAGTACAGCTTTTGAGCAAATCGTACCATGGAATTTTGTGTCACTCATGTTACGAAAGAGACCCTTTCAGGGCTATGTTGGTCTAGGGAAGTATTTTTAACTTGGATTGTGCTGGTGAAATATTCAAATAAAACATACCTTAAGCAAATGTGGTTTGCGGCATCATTGGATTGAGTAAATAATTGGAATGTCTGTGTCCACTATCACGCAATGAAATATTATGCGTGTAACCCTATTCCTACTGACTGTTGCTTTACATATTATAAGTTCACTACGATGTAAGTTCTTTCTGATGAGATATAGAATGTAACCGTCAATGTAAACACATAATAGACCAGGCCAAATCCGTCCTATATAAATAAATGTATCTTCTTGTAGTCGAAAAGAAGTCTATTGGCGCCCATAAAGTAGCTGTAAAACAAAACCTCTGTGGTTACAAAATGTGTGGTGCAGATTACTATACATAGACGAGAATTAACGAAAACAACGTCGTTACTTGTTTACTTCATTACGTTTGAAACGTCCCCTTTTGAACAATTATACACGACTGTCCTTAAACTGACGCACAATATTTTTAGCGCAACGCAATCTGACTTTCAATAATCTCTACAAGATAATGGCCCTGACTAACATTAACCTAAACTTTTCACAAATCACTTACCTCACAAAAATCTTGGTTACTCCCATTACTGCAATACAGCTAGCGCCACTACTGCCAGCTAAATAAAAGATTCAAACTATGGATGGCACTAACTACTGATAGGGATAGTTAGCAAATGAAAGATATTAATAGAGAACAAACAATGTATTTACCTTGATATCATCATATACATATATATATATAGAGCAGTTCATGACAAATTTCAAAACTCCGCCATCTCTCTCCCCACATCCACCACTGCTGGCGGCTCACCTCCAACTGCGCAACGCTACGCGCTGTTCACAGCCAGCTGCCTAAACACTACAATGGTTGAGTATTACAACAATGCAAAGCAGCCACAGACTGCACACAGCACAGCCAGTGATTTTTTTATACAGAGGTGGCGTTACCAATAAAAAAACCTAAACAGCCTACTTACATAGCCCCCATGCTCCCCACAAAAAATTTTACAAATTTTTTTGGGCACTGGCCAATACATATTTGTTAAAATTTTTCATAATCGTAATTACAATAACAAAGAAATCAAATGCACACACTTATTGATACAATGTTGGTCAAAAGGTAAAATTTTCTCACAGTCCATAAAGACAGTCCTGATCATTCATCACATTGCAATGTTTTTCTCAAAGTCTGAGCAGTAAAAGAAAATGCACACGGAAGTAGTGGATTTCCATGCAGTCTTGAAGAAGTAGCGTTGTCCTTCCAACGGAAAGACAGTGCTGACTCTTGACATCCTGACAGGTAATGGGCCACAACAGAGCAAACCCACAGCGGAGTCAGTCGAAGTTTTGAAGAGTATTGGTGGGTAGGTCATCACAGAGTAGACCCACTGTAGTCCTGGTAGAGATTACGGTATTGGTGGGCCACCAGAGGTGCAGACCCACTGTAGTCCTTGTAGAGATAATGGTATTGATGGATCATCAAAGATGCAGACCCACTGTAGTCCTTGTAGAGATAATGGTACTGGTGGGTCATCAAAGATGCAGACCCACTGTAGTCCTTGTAGAGATTACGGTACTGGTGGGCCACCAGAGGTGCAGACCCACTGCAGTCCTTGTAGAGATGGCCAGCAGCCATCTGTTGTGACTGTGCAGGTGCACAATCACCATTGAAGAGTCTTGCGGATAATATAGCAAGTTCATAACCACCACTTGTGCACTCACAAAGTTTTTGGAATTGTCCTTAGAACCAGCAATGCTGTTATCCAGTCCCTTGCTGAATTATTAACACACGTGCAAACACTAACAGTCCCTACTTCTCACATATTGTCCATATACTATGACCAACACAAATGTGTGCAGTGAAATGTAACTTACAAGTTAATAATATGATGAACTGGTGACAAGTACAATTTTATAACATAAGAATACAATTACAAAGGTACAAAATACATCATTAAAGAACATAACAATACAGATAACATTTGTAGTACAGGCTTTACAAAAGAATAGAAATAAACATATACATCAGTGTCACAGGAATTATGACATAAGTACATACATGAAAGATCAGAATAACTTTTGGAACATCAACTTCACACGTGAGCATTAAAACAAAACAGAATAAAAAATGTCTAAGCATATTTACCATGTAAATAACATATTATTAATGCCAATTATATTTGAGGATAACAGTATTCCTCATCATAGTGAATGTAGCTTAGTATTAGAAAAATTCTACAACATAAGTCTTATCAGATAAACATATAAATGCAGGAAAAACATAAATACACAAGGGAACACAAACACGTAGTGGGATAACACAAGGAAAGGACAGGGTTCCTTTTACTGCAGTATTTTGCAAACAAAACTTTCTTTACTTCTCGGAGATCTCCCTTCGTTCCTCACTATTTCCAAAAAGTCCTATCTAGACCTGTTTTCTGTACTTTTTTCGTATGACTTCTCTATGCATTTCCTCCAATTCATCGCAACGCAGTCTCTTATATAGTCCTCCCCTCCCCCCCTCTTAAGCTAACTTAAATCTACTGAGCTCAGATGCTAAACTAAGGGACGAGGCAATGCAGCAGCACAAAACAATTAACACAAACAGCAATGATCAAAAATACAAATGGCGTAGCAAGCAGCATAAATTACAACTAATATAAGGCAATGAGCAGCAAAGAAGAAAAATAAATCAGTAGTAAAACTAGCTTAACAGAATAATACAAAGTGAAATTTAGTAGCACTATGCATGGCAAACAGCAGCAGCAAATGCTATAATTAATACCTAAGCATGGCAAAGATCAAGCAGAAAAAAAGTACACTTAAGACAACAATGCATATAAGGGAAATGTCTATTCACATCTTAATGACTATGTAATTAAAGTGGTGCACCACAACAACTTATTGTAAAAAAAATATTACCATATACTTGAAAAGAAAATTATGTGTGCAGTTACTGTTACTAGTCCCTTCTTATAGTTCTTTCCTTTCCAAGTGCTCCTTTTTTTTTAAGAATGTGGATTACAAAATTATTATTTAATAGATCTGTTGACAGAAAGTGTTCACATTAGCAAATGCATTTTATTTTATAAAAGCAATGCTGCAACACAGCTGGAAACTAGATATCAAATGAAATAAGCAACTATAAAAAGCAAAGCATAAAAATATCACTGTTTAGGTTTTTTATTGGTAACGCCACCTCTGTATAAAAAAATCACTGGCTGTGCTGTGTGCAGTCTGTGGCTGCTTTGCATTGTTGTAATACTCAACCATTGTAGTGTTAGGCAGCTGGCTGTGAACAGCGCGTAGCGTTGCGCAGTTGGAGGTGAGCCGCCAGCAGTGGTGGATGTGGGGAGAGAGATGGCGGCTCACCTCCAACTGCGCAACGCTACGCGCTGTTCACAGCCAGCTGCCTAACACTACAATGGTTGAGTATTACAACAATGCAAAGCAGCCACAGACTGCACACAGCACAGCCAGTGATTTTTTTATACAGAGGTGGCGTTACCAATAAAAAAACCTAAACAGCCTACTTACACATTCATCACATTGTTATTGTAATACACATAATATGCTACTGCATGACATATAGATCCTAAATTTTAAGCCTGTCCTTGAGAAATGCTATAGTTACGTGTGAAACACAGCATTACAGGGTAGCGCAAATAAAAGTGGCACAGACGAGTGGCTACGTTTGGACTTGAATGTATGCATATAACCACACCCCGCGAAGCACACGCCACGAGGACGCCCGCCACATGGTCCAAACCGGTTCTGAGCATAGTACAGGCTGTGTCAATATGAGTACGGCAGTGCAAAGGTCAGTCTGATCGTATACCTAGCTGGGCACCCACGTCATCTGATCTGTTAGCGTGCGATTGCTTTGTGTGGCGAGCCCTTAAGTGTAAAGTGTACCGCAACAACCCTCATAGTATTCCAAAACTGCAGTGGAACATTCCAGATGGTACTGTAGTAATTCCAGCGGTACTACTTCGATCCACCTTCAGCAGCTTGCTCATCAGGGCTCAAAAGTGCTGTGTTTCTTTCAGCTCTGGTACTCTGTTCTCTGGACCACTTTTATTTAATCAACCCAGTGTGACCCTAAAGAAATTATTGGAATATTAGTGGAAGTGTTACTCTGAGATGAAGAGGTTAGCACAGGAAAGGAATTCGTGGCGGGCCGCATCAAACCAGTCAGTAGACTGATGACCAAAAAAAAAAAAAAAAAAAAGTGGAAACATCGTTGTGTGGAGCCCTCTTTAAACTACACTGTATCTCATTTGGTTACATGTGAACATGATTTAGCTGTGTACTCTTCAGTATGTACAATGTATCCAAAAGAAATGTTGGTGCCCGACGATAACCAGACGTAAACCAAGAGTAAAGGAACATTTTATTACTCACGATGTATCGTATTTTACTTAGTTGATAGCAGGTGAAATTACACAAATGTATCGCATTTAAGTGTTTACTTATGTGTATGTGCACTGTCAGCCACATTACATTAAAATTTGCACTTTTAATGTCAGTGAAATGGTTCATATTTTACGTTCTATGAGGCCACAGTTTTCAGTGACACGTAAACTTTTATCCGTGTATGTAACTGTTGTGCAATTTTAGGTCTTTATTTGGACTACTGTAAACTACACATCAGTGAAAGCTATTTACGATGAGTAGCTTCCATCTTCATATAACAAGGTACACAGATGTATATTATTCACACCGTCAGATAACTCTCATTGTCCTTCTTCTGGTTGCTAAAATTTCAAAAAGATGCAGCAAACATTGTTTTTTTTTATAAATTATTCAACATCTTAAACATCCACCCTCAAAAAGCTGTATCTGTTTTCCGTAAACCTAAGTTGGAGATTTTTAATGAAGCAGTAAATATTATTTAATTAAATATTTTTCTAAAACAGAAGTTACAGCAATTGTTTTATTAAAGCATTTCTAAATTTCACAGAGTTCGATGTTTGCAGATTTTTGGTAAGTCTCCCAGCTGTTCTTCAGCATTACAATTCTTTACCTCAAACAAAGCTTCTCTGTATTGTTCACCTACATAGTTAACTTTTTCACCTATGTATGTTCTTCATTCCTCTTTAATCTTCTAATAGCGCCGCGATGTAAATTATTTTTTTGGCTTACTCTGTTGTTCAAATGTATTCGGCTTAAGTTAAAGAAGCAGGTATTACTTTTATATCCCAGAACACTAGCTGAGAATAACATAGAAACGCATACTTTTGCTCTCTCTTAAGTATTTAGACTAATTAGCATTACAGTAAGCATGTAGATGAGTGATGTCTCTTTTATGTCATTTCTTCTTGTAGAAAATGACGTAATTCTTGCAATCTTGTAGTCATGTCAGAATTATTTTGGCAACCTGGTGATCCCTTTTCTCTGGGTCTTCTGTGAAGTGGCTCTAATGATTGACTGTGATTCCAATATTTGGCCAAGTTATGCACAGCACTTCAGAAGACTTCCTATGGCATCACGATTTGAAATTTCAGTGTACTCATTTTCTTGATTTTCTTTCCATATCTTCCCATGTGGGACTAAAGGAGTCGTCACGGACTATCAGCCTTGCAATCAGTGACACTGGGTCTTCACAGTAATTTCTTCACATACTGCATTTGATGTAGACATAGTCCATTCTCTGTCTTCACTATATAGATGTCAGTGTACATATCTGGATTTTCTGCCACATACATTTCAAAATTTGTCTTATGTTTCTTCATGATGTTTCCAATTTTCTGAAAGTCTGCTACTACTGTGATTTCATTGTCACCATGTTTAGACATGTACATTTCTTCATTTGCTTCTTTTCATATTTAGTGATCTGACTTCAACTGATTTGGTAATAACCTCGGTAGGAAATCTGTCAGAGTTTTATTCCATCTTAATGGATGTGGACGCGGCAACACAGAGATTCCTCCAGAACACAGATTTCTCCAGGTTCTATGAATTCTTCAGGCATGTTCATCAAAATGTCTTCATCCTATTTCCCACAGAGAAACGCTGTTTTCTACATCAGACATCTACATTTGTAAGTTTTTCTCTGTTGCCAGAGGAAAAAATTATATTTTTTCTTTATTGAATCTTCAACTTTCTTGATTTTCATCTCCTTCATTCTCATTATCCTGACTTCAATTATTATAATTGTTAGTGTAATTTGATACTTCACTGATAACAAAATTCTCCCTGATACTTCACCATCAATAAATTTTTTCTGCAGAGTTTCCTGTCTCACTGTGTTCATATTCATCATCTCTTGAAACAGCAATATGTCTTCTTTTTGCATAAACAATCTTTATCTTTTTGGACCCTAACCAACAACAAGATATGGAGCACTTCTTTCATCTTATTCTCTGGCCTAGATTATTGCCAAAAACTGTTCATCCAAAAGTATGAAGTTTTTTATTTTCCTGGATCACTTTTATAGTTGGGCTCCTATTGATTAAATGTCTGTGAGTACCGTTTCACCTCATAGCTGTTTCGTCAATTTGCTATTGAAGATTTTACCTCTTAACTTGTTCATTATTGCCAGATTTTATCTCCTTAATTTCTCTCTGTCTTGAGGAATCTAAAGAATGCTATATTCCAGCACAATTAACCTTCCTCTACACCACCTCTTAGCCTCATGATTAGTATGTTAACAGTCTCGGCCACAACTTATTTTTCGCCGTTGCAGACTATTTATTATGCTTGCACCAACAAATTACAGAAAAACATGTGAAATCAACTAAGATTGTCATGTACTATCAGTATCCATCAAAAGGTGGGAATACATCTCTCCACACGCTTCAGTGGTGTTATCTATCTTAATTAGTTACTTTGCTCTTGCTCTCACAATAAAAACTGGTTTCCTATTCGCTACACTGTCTCTCAAATTTCATATAATTTCTCTTTTTTTAAATCAAGTTGCACATTCGGTGGCAAGTTAGTCTTTTAATGTTAATGTTTGTACAATTTACATCGGACCAGTGTTCCACACATGCTGCATTTCACACATCAGAGTTACATCATGGCAACAGTTTAAATGAGAAAATTAGATTACTCTAGTGACAATATGAATAAAGAGTAATGACTAAGATCTAAATGCTGGCAGCATTTTTACAACAGGTGCTATACATACAAATTATGATAAAAGCAGTAATAATAACAGTAAAAAATCCAATAATAATGATAAACATGAGAAAAATTCGCAATAGTATTGAAGATTTGTGCATATGTACATTAATATATTGGTGTGTAAAGTAGATCTCTACTAGTATAGCGAGTTTTGGGGAAGGGAGATTTAGGGAGTGGGAAAGGCGAACTAATGAGGTGAAGTGCATTCATGCACAGAGAAATGCATTACTGTTGCTTAAGTAGATATGTCATTAAGTGCTTTTTGAAGCCGGACATGTATTTAAGTTCTCTAACATAACGACGGGGGTTATTCCAGAGTCGGGTTCCCGCTACTGTAAAGGACTTGGAGAAGGTGACTGAGCGATGCAGTGGAACAGAGAGGATTTTATTATGATGGGAACGTGTGTTTCTGTCATGTTGTTCCGGCATAAACGTTAAGGACGAGGAGAGATATGAGGGACAGTGTACATTTATAAGGCATTGATGAGACAGAGTGTATGGAAATCTCTGCATTTGTCTGCACGCAGCCAGGACAATTTTGCATATGCTGGTGAAATGTGAAAAGTCGAACATCACAGATATATCGGACGCAGGCATTCAGGAACAGTTCCAGACGTCGCGAATTTTCCTGAGAGAGGCCTTGTAGGATAATATCGCTGTAGTCTATGATTGGGAGTTAAAGCGTTTGTACTAATTTCTTTTTCAGATCAAGGGGAAGAGCTTTTTATATTTTTGTAGGACATGAAGGGATGCTGATGCTTTTTTGCACACTGCAGATACGTGCTCTGTCCAATTTAGATTTTCATCCGTTATTACTTCCAAACTCTTTGCTAAGAGAGAGAAGTTAATATTTGTTCCATTTAGGATAAGAGATGGTACTGATTCCCGATGTTTTGGGCTAATGAGCTTAGAGTGACCAACAAGTACCGCTTGGGTTTTCGATGGGTTTAGTTTTAGTCCTACGTCCTGTGCCCATTTTGATAGTGCATCGAGGTCAGTATTGAAATTTTCAATAGCGTTCTTAAGATTGCTTGGTTTCGCACGTAGATACAACTGAAGGTCATCAGCATACATATGATATTTGCAATAGGTCAGAACCGATGACACATCATTGACATACAGAGAGGAGAGTATAGGACCTAATACTGAGCCTTGGTGAACTCCTGACACTAGCTGCCACCATTGTGATTTTATATTCCCGGACAGGACGCGTTGCTGACGAGACGTCATGTATGACCGAAACCATTGCACTGCACTTGGTGAGAAATTTAGACCGCTACGTTTGGCTAGTAGGACGTCGAAGTCGACAGTATCAAATGCTTTGCTGAAATCTAAGAAGCAAATGATAGTCGCTTCTTGTCTGTCCATGGCAAGTTTCAGATCATCTGTCACCTTTATCAGTGTGGATGTTGTGCTTCGATGTTTACAGAAAACTGATTGGTATTCGTCTATTAGGTTGTTAGTAGTTAGGTAGTTGGTGAGCTGGTCATGGACTATATATTCTAAGGCCTTTGATAGTGCAGGAAGAAGTCAGATGGGGCGATAGAGGGTGCTGTGGCGATGTCCTTTTTAGGCAGTGGCTTAATTTGTCCCAGTTTCCAGGCCTCAGGGAAAACACTTGTGATTAATGAATAGTTGAAAATGTCTGTTATAGAGCGTAGTAGTTGATCAATAATTAGTTTTACCATCTGGATAGTGATGCCATCATGTCCAGTAGATGCTGATCTGATCAGCATTATGGCTTTCTTGACAGTGTTGTAAGTGACGTGCTGTAGATAGAATTTTTCTTTGCTACAGTCGTTCATTCCCATGAAGTAATCAATGATTTTCTATTCTTTTTTTTTAGGTTCATTTGTGATTGTAGGTAATGTGAAGAATCGGTTTAGTTCTTCAGCTAGGACCATGGGATTTTCTGCACCTTTTATTTTACCTAAACCGAGACTACGGAGATTTTTCCACAGGATAGCTGGTCTACATCTATTGTCAGCTAATGTACGGGCATGCCTGAGCTTAGCGTTTCTCACCGCTTGATTGACTATGTTTCGTTTCTGCTTGTATACAGTATGATTTCCAGGTGTAGGGTGTATTTGTATGCTCGATGTGCAGCGTCTCTGAGATTCATGAGCTGTTTTAGTTCATCAGTAACCCAAGGTGCAGATTTCCTTCTTACTTTTCTGGTCTTTATTTGAGTATATTTGTCATATAGTTGAGTAATTTTGTTAGTGAAATCTTGGAGTTTGTCCTTTATGTCCATGAGGGGAGTAGAGATCATCCCCCAAACTATTTATTGTGCCTCAGTTTCGAGTTCAGGCAAATTTATGCCTTTGAAGTCTCGGTATGTAGACAGTTTTTGTTTCTTTCTAGGACATTCCAGTGAATACGTCATGAAAATGATGTCATGGGCAGACATGACAGGCGCAGATATTTGAGAGATGCGGATTATTCTCTTTGGAGATATATATCTATGAAAGTGTGACTGGTAGTCGTGTGATGAGTAGGTGCCAGCTGAAGTAGCGTCATATTTGAGGAAGGAAACATCCTCTTAAATTTCCCAGTGGAAGGACTATTGCTCAGAAAATTAATACTATAATTACATGTTCATATGACGATTCGAGACTAGAGAGGGCAGTTTCGAAGCAAGTGAACCCACTTACTTTAGGAGGTTTGTAAAGGACACTTATTAAGCACTTTCTGTTAAGGGATTTGATCTCTATGAACATATATTCCTCTTGTTTATCTACATTGTTGTCGGATGTATGTAGTACGGTAGGTTACAAATCAGAGCGTATGCATGCCCCTAGTCTGTCCCCTCGTCTGTTGCATCTGTCGTGCCTGAGAAAGATATAGCCATCTATGTTTACGGAAGTTGTAGGAATACTTGGTTTGAGCCAAGTCTCTGACAAAAGTATTACGTGTATATCAGTAGTTTGAAATATATATTTGAACTCGTCGAAGTGAGATGGCAGAGACTGGACATTTGCATGTGCAATATGCAGCTTAGTGCGTTCGGGTGTTGATTGCCCGAGGAGACTGCCGACAGATGTCTGGGTCTGGTGTGAGGAATGCGGAAGGCGTATGAAGGAGTGGGAGGGGGGGTGAGGGAGTGTTCTCCCAGTTCTGTGCAGTGAAAGCGGCCGGGATGGGGTGGGTCCCCGAGAAGGCAACAGGATCTGCGACCAAGGTCAGCGAGGTCTGCAACGGTTCTGGAAGTAGCCGTGGGCTGGCAGGGGAAGGAATGTCGCTAAACACAACGGGAGTAATCTGCACGTAACGGTAGAGTGTGATATTAATTGCACTTATGAGGATAACAACTAAAGTATGATGGTGGGTTGCTAATTAAAGATGGAAGTGAGACTACCTTATATAATAATTAACAAAATTACATTAGAAAAATAATTTGAGATGAAAATAGTTATATGGAAAAACGAAAAGTTCGTAATACAAATAATAACAAAATTACATGAGAAAACAATTAGAGATAAAAAATAGTTATGTGGAGAAACGAAAAATTTGATAGTACATTAGTTAAGTTAAGATCGACAGTGTAAACAATATAAACATACAGGTCAGTGGCAGCAAGATTAGACATGATTTAGCTTCTAAAGCACAGGCTTTCGAGTTCATTAACACTGCAAATTATTCTCTTTCCGTATTCGGTCCTTACCATTATCCTGCCGTCATTTGTTCTGTAGCCCAAACTTCGAAATCGCGTTTTCAAAATGATTAGTCTTTCAGAGGTCAGATCCTCGCGTACTGTCAGACATGACTTCGCGAGATCCCTCTTTGCTCTGAAGATTTCAGATCTTTTCCTATAGGATACAAATTTCACTATCATAGCTCTTGATTTTGTAGAACCTGGCGACCTACGACCCACTCTATGACTTCTGTCAATGTCACTCAGAGTCACTTGCACACCTAGCTTTCCTCTGACAAGGTTTATCACTAGTTCATCTGTGTTCTCTCTGCTGCTCTCTGGAATGCCGAACAGTCTGAGATTATTGCGTCTCTGATATTGTTCGAACTCATCCGACTTCTCGATCAGTTTCTTGTCCAGCAGTCGTGCTTTCTCCTCACTTGCTTTTAACGATGTGTCCAGTGCACGGATCTCACTCGCATTCGCCTCCAGAGTTTTCTGTATTTTGTCCGTCACTGCTGCAGTGACAGCATCAATGATGGTTTGAACAACGAGCCCGAGCGTCTCCTTAGCCTGCAGCGCGGCACTCACTTCAGCCATCACGAGTGTAGACTCCACGCCTGCGCTGTCGCCGGCCTGGCCATTGGCTGCACTGCGCGTTGTTCGGCGATTTTCCATTTTAAGTGCGATTCCGTGTAATTGGTGCTCAGTAAGTGATGTAAAATATGACATTTGGCAGTAGATATACGGCTTTAGTATACTTAGACTAGTCTAACTGCTTAAAAACATCTCCAGATTTCACGTAAACTTGCGAGCCAAGCTAACGCAGGTCACTCACTCGCCGCCATGTACGGTGTTACTTGCCCCTTTCCACGTTCTTCGTATTTGCGCAGTGTAAAACCTGTCTGGTAATTGATTATCTAAAGCCCACAGAATGGGGAGGTGTAAATTCGGCTTAAAGGCAGATATAATGTAGACATGTTTCCCTTGTGTGCATCGTGAACAATAGCAATGAATGCATAACTTCCCCTTAAAAAAGACCTGTCACAGTGCGGTCATCACGGTAGCTGGTGGTCAGCACACAAATTTCTATTCACCCACTCTGCAAACGAGGTATTAGGGTAGAAGGGGGTTGTGATAGTATGGAATATCCCATTTCAAAACAGAAGTTTCTAACGCCACTCAAGTAATGGCTGTCGCATTATCTGAGTCAGTGGTGCTCATGGTCCAAACATTCCAAGAATACACTTCAAAAAACTTACGATAGTCATTGTGTTGTCGTTTCTTCTCGGAAGTAGCCAGCGAAATATGCGTATACGCGTCGAAGCACACAAGATTGATCCGAGTTTCTCTCTTTGACGTAGTAAATGAGCCATTTTAGTCGATATATATTCTACTCAAGGAGCCATTTCAACTTTGGAAGACAGAAACCTGGTAGGTATTCAAAAACGGTTTACTAAGGCAACAGGTCTTACACTCTTGTACTATTTTCTTAATCTTCTTGCCATTCTTCTCCAAATTAACATCTCGCGAACCTTCATTCTGATCTTAACGTTATGTGTCCTGCCACTGGCGTTCCATGAACATATGTAAATACACACGGCTAGGTCTGATGGCAAGACAATTTTGTCGCTTTGATATCCTCGAGCTGTGCTGCATAAAATATGTCCCTCATAAAATATGGGTTAACTATCTCCCAGTTTCAATAGCGGCCAGCTCAGGGTTTTATCCTTTTTCAGCAATGTCCGTAACAAGGAGTGGTAGCCCCATTACTTGGTCATGCGACTTTCAATGCGTCAATTCCAAAGTCTTTCACTTGCTCACAGTTATAGGAAGGAGGGTCACTCCAAAAGAAATACACACTATTTTTGTAAAAATACAGTTTTCATTCTGCATGTGTGAAAATTTTACAGTGTGTAGATACATCCATCTCGCTTGTTTTCAAACTTAGTTCAACTTGTTCCCGTGAGTGGCGACGTCACAACATGTCTTCAAGATGGCTGCTACACTTTTCGTTCGTCAGGAGCAACGTGCTGTCGTAGCATCCCAGCGCTTTGAAAACGAGACAGTGGGAAACATTCACAAGAGATAGAAAAAGTGAATGGAGGTGCTGCTGTCGATCGCAGTACAGTTAGTCGGTGGGCAAGCAGGTTATGTGATGAAAACAGGCACGGCCATATTGAGGATTGTCCTCGCAGCGGCAGGCCTCGTACTGCACACACTCCAGACAATGTGCAGAGAGGTAACGAACTAGTGACTGCTGACAGAAGCATCACAGTGAACGAATTGTCAAGCTACGTTGGGATAGGGGAAGCAAGCGTTTGCAGAATACTGAAAGTGTTGGCGTTAAAAAAGGTTTGGTCCAGGTGGGTTCCCAGGATGTTTACAGTGGCTCACAAAGAAACAAGAAAAACGGTATGCAGCGAACTTTTGGAACAGTACGAGAATGGTGGAGATGAATTTCTTGGAAGAACTGTGATAGGTGATGAAACATGGCTCCATCATTTTTCACCAGAGACGAAGAGGCAATCAATGGAGTGGCATCATGTAAATTCACCCAAGAAAAAAAAAATTAAAAACCACACCTTCTGCTGGAAAAGTTATGGCTACGGTGTTTTTCGATTCTGAAGAACTCTTGCTTGTGGACATCATGCCGTGGAACCACCATAAATTCTGCTGGAGAAGTTATGCCTACGGTGTTTTTCGATTCTGAAGGACTCTAGCTTGTGGTTATCATGCCAAGTGGAACCACCATAAATTCTGATGCGTATGCTGACGACACTGAAGAAACTTCAAGCTCGACTGAGTCGCGTTCGACCACATCGGCAAGAGCAGGATGTTTTGCTGTTGCACGACAAGCACGGTCACATGTCAGTCAAAATACCATGGAAGCGATCACAAAACTTACAGTCCTGACCTGGCTCCATGTGACTATCATCTCTTTGGGAAACTGAAAGACTCTCTTCGGGGAACAAGGTTTGAAGATGATGACTCCATTGTGCACGCTGCCAAACAATGGCTCCAATAGGTTGGTCCAGAATTTTACCGTGCGGGTATACAAGCGCTGGTTCCAAGGTGGCTAAGGGAGTTGAGAGGGGTGGAAATTACATGGAGAAATGAAAATATTGTTCCTAAAGGATGTATCTACACACTGTAAAACTTTCAAACATAAAATAGAAAGTGCAGTTCTTTTGGAGTGACCCCCGTATTTCCCTCGCTTTTAGCGCCGAACGTTCATCTTAGACCATCTGCAACAATCTTCTCTACCAGTCGGACAAGCTTAACCTACAAATTACAAACTGCACGACCACCCATGTGCGTGCTCTATTATGTCTCTCTAACTGAAATATCCAACACTCTACACACATTTAAAAATTTTCTAGGCAAATAAAACGGCAAAGGCCTCCAGTTCGTGAATTACGTACTTGAGGCGAAATCATCCAAGTAATGGCAGAGGCAACTGAACATCTGACCAGCGAAAACATTATCCACTGTCCTGGTTGAGGGGTCGAACAAACTCAGTTTAATTTGTACGGATTACGGTCAGTCGAAAAAATGTTTGCCTTTACTTTTCCGCTAAGCGAATCTGAAAATTTGCCTGGGTGAGATAAAATATTGTAATTACCTTAGCCTTCTGGAAGCAAGCAATGCAAGAGAGCAAAGCTGACAAAGGAATGGATTTTCAATGCTGTTTTGTTATTAAGAGCGCGATAATCAACCACCAGTCGAACTCCACCCTACAGTTTCGGTACTAAGAACACGGGAGACGGATACGGTGACTTAGATCGTCTAATCACAACATCCTTCAATCTTTAACCACTGCCACATTTAATTGGTTAGTAAGCGATGTAGACAGAAGGAATGGGGGATGTCTCAACGCAGTGCTATCACTCAATTCTATGTATACACGCCACACTTCACCAGACCTACTCTATCAGTAACAACATCCTCAAATTGCCAACACAGTTGCTCCAACTGCTCACACTGTTCATGACTTAAACGCGACAATTTGAAGCTGGGACCGATACTAAAGTCACTGCTGTTACACACCTTGTGCACAACAACTTGTATAATACGTTTATAAAATTTAAAAAAAAAAACACAACGTGCGCCAAAACGAAAATGAAAGTGTCCTCCTGACACCTTGAAATGAAGGGCTAAGTAAATCTGTTGGGGCCTAACGGCCAACTCTCCCAATAAAACATTTTACTTAAATTAGTCACTTTGGACACTTACTTCTTCCCTTATAGGGATCCAAAATTAGAAATGTAGCTATGCGTGTTATATTATTCCTCAGTAATCAGTGTTGAGAAACTGCCTGCATGCTGCAATGCACAACGCGTTCTCCATTAATCTCCGTGCATACAAAAGGAACCCATGTTGTGGGGGCCGCTAATATCGTATTACAGCCTAAGACAGGTCACGTTCCCCCCTTGTCTAGCTTGATCTATTAGTATCTTTCTGCTTCTCCATTCAGTTCCTGGCGAAATGATCCAGACAGTTGCACTCTAAACACCTTACTTCCTACCTCCTATATTCCCTAACTGAAAACCGTTTACCTATCTTCTATATCAGCCCTACATTTTTTTCCTCGAAGCGCTTCTTGTCAGCCTAACTAACTACCTCGACCTGCTTCAATAGCTGCTCCAACACTACTAAACTTCTTGGTCGGCTAATAAACGTGATTTGCATCCTAACTTCAAGGCAGGCACTTTCTAAACTGTTATTAACGACCCAGTCTACGGAAAGTGGACCGATGGTGGCGGCTATTCCGTCGGCACGGTTTTTGAATAGCTGTTGCTCAGTGACTTCTTACGACGGTATGCCCAGTAATGATTGAAGTTGTTTGGCAGTTTGTGGGGTTGCGAAGTCATGGACTAACCGATATTAAACAAGGATCGGTTTTCACACCTTTTCCACTGACTGCATGCCAAAGGGAGTCAACTTCTGTGTGTACAGAATTGAATTTATGTGTGCTGAGAGTCATACGAGCTGGTCGTAGCCAGTTAAACACTCTCTTCAAATGTTATATGTGATTATCCATCTCTCTGAAAATAAATCGATGTCATCGAAGTATAGCATTCATTTCTTGGTTATAAAACTACGAAGTACCCCATGTAACATCTCAGAAACGTAGGTGGGTTGGTTTTGAGTCCAAATGGCAGACTGTCATACTGATAATAACCCAGCCGTGTCGTAAAGGCAGATTTTGTCCTATCTTTTGGAATTACTTTCAGTTAGTGATACCTGCACACTAGATCCCTTAATGAAAGATGTCTGGATTGGCCTAGATTGTCCAAATCCAACAATATTGTTGACATGATATGCTTCAGAATAACATTAGCTTTCAGGTGTCTTTAATTGGAACAGAACTCGTATTTAGGCCGGCCGAAGTGGCCGAGCGGTTAAAGGCGCTACAGTCTGGAACCGCACGACCGCTACGGTCACAGATTCGAATCCTGCCTCGGGCATGGATGTGTGTGATGTCCTTAGGTTAGTTAGGTTTAAGTTGTTCTAAGTTCTAGGGGACTAATGACCTCAGCAGTTGAGTCCCATAGTGCTCAGAGCCATTTGAACCATTTGAACTCGTATTTAGAACCATCAAGTGGTTTTTTGGGAACAATGACAATATTTGCCCTCTATGGACTATCACTATGTTGCATTTTTTCTTCTGCCTGATGATTGTTGTTAGTATGTGATTTTGTACACAATATATATTGAGCTCCCTATAAACGTTGGTAAGTTCCTAAAAGCATTTTTACTCCTGGGGATATAGTTTTGTGTCATATATGTCACTGACAACGTTCCATTTGTGTTGAAGAAATCTAGATATCGTGGCAAGAAAACTTCCACCAATGTCGATCACTTCCTTACATTATCTTGGGAACCTATATTTAGGGTGCATTTGCAGTGCAAATGGTAACACCTTATGATCAGTGAACCTCGTGGCATTGCCTCACTTTCAGTGGAAACAAAGTTCCACTGAGTGTAATTGCATACCGCAAAACATCGATTTTAGCATGATGTTTATCGAGGAAGTCTAGTCGAAGAACTGCAAGATAATCTTCACAAAACATATAGCAACGTTTCCATCTACTCAGAAAAGTTCTTAAATCCAGTGCTAAAGTGGAGAAGTGTTGACCGTAATTACTTTACCACCAACCATGTTCCTCACATAACCTGTGCCATAGAGACCTAAGTCTCTAGCCACCCAAGAGGTGTAGGCTAATGACTGATGCATGCTCATCTTTTTCTGCTAACAGACAGCATTCCATACCCACATATGGGTGTCCAATATTTGGTTGTAATGGGAATGCTTTCCAACAGGCAACACATTTCTGTTTACATTTAAGACACGCTTTTTATGGTGTTGTGTACTTTATCTTTTAATGCCACTCTCTGTGCCTTATGACTGACTCGACCACAATCGTAACACTCTGGCTGAATACATTTCTTTTGCAGATGACCCATATGTCCATAACAGTAGAGCTTCAATTTCGAGATAACGACCGACCAGATGGTAATTATGCCATTTCAAAGCTACAACGATTTCTTTCATCTGTGTGGCAATTCTAGTAGCTGCGGCCAAGTCAGATGGGTTCTCCATTCTGACGCTGTCAAAGAGGATGCCCTGTAAGAAGACATCAAGCGTAATGTCCTCAGCTTCATGCAAGGTAGCTGCCAGGTCAGACATTGGGCATTAATCTACCGGATTCTAACCAAGAAGAATCATACTGTCTCATTGGGTGGGCATCTCCACCAAACTACTTAGCTTTCCTCCCAAAAATCTAGCACTAATCAGTTTCTAGTAGCTCTGGTGCAACTCATCATCTAGCTCCTAGAACATTTCAACCCTACTAAGTGCCTCACAGTACATTACATATGTTTTATCTTCGACCGAAAATCATGAGTTGCACTTTGACGATAGCTAATACATCTTCATTGAACACAGTTACATTCTCCGCTATGTTTCTGCAAAATGCCATTATCAAGTTCACTATTGATGGATTGAGGGGAGGGAATGCTACATTCAACATTACCTTCGCTTACTCTGATCCCGATTAGAACTGCTGTACCCTACCTTGTAAAGTTTCCATTTCCCTACGTAGTTCTTCATTTTACTGCTCATACGTCTGTATTTGCTCCGTTAAAGCAATAACTGTTTCATCTGGAGCAGCACATGTTTCTGCCATTCTGCGTATTCTACATCTGCCTGTTCAGTGAAATATACATGTGAAAAGAAACTGCACTTAAATTACATACAACAACGAAATAAAGTAATTCCTACACCGTATCTTTTCCCCACATGATTTAGAACACTCCTGAATTAATTAACGACACTGTCTACAAGTGTCACATGTACCTAGTACTGACTTTGTGTATCTCAATTCTCTCCCCTCCCCCCTCCCATTCGATATATTGCTAAATTTGCGTTCCACCAATCACCTCCCCCCCCCCGGCGTCCCCCCACCCGCGATATATTGCCAAATTTTCGTTCCACTGGCGTTAAGTTGCCTGCTATGTCCCAATAATAAACCTCCAGGTTCATGTTGTTTAGACAGAGACACACTGAAAGTTTTTCAGGGCCCGGGCTGAGGCCCTTATGTTGAAGGATGTTGAAGTGCGTAGTACAGAGTTACCTCCTTACTTCACACTTCACCATCTTGCAGGGCAGTTTGTATATTAATGACACACCAGAAGCCATCCTGTCTGCGTCTGTGGTGAGTACTGTGTATGCAGCACACTAGCACACTTCCTTGAGCACACTGGTAGTCCAGCAGATTTTCAAGGCCACTGTCCCTGTCATAGCTATTTACATAGAGTCTTGGTGCCATGTAGAGCAGTGGGTGACAGGCATAATGTCGACTTCCAGATCGTTAACTGCTGTTTGCTAGAGGACTCTCATGGACATGGAATGCAGCTCTGCATGGGATGTAGATAGTACAGACTTACAGCACAGCCTCTGCACGAGATGTAGCCTGTGGACGCTGGTGTCTGCTAATAAGAGCAAGTCAGGAGACTTTAGTGTGCCTCCAGGAAACAACGTGGGGTTGACAGTGCACCAAAAACCATCACTAAGCCAGAGGCAGAAGTACCCAAGACTTCACATCAGCAGAAGAGATGTTGGAAATTCGAAATTCGTAGCGACCAGGTTCGGCAGACCAGATGTGCAGCAATCTTGTAGGTATAAATGACCTGGAGAATTGTAGACAGTGTGTCACAGGGCCTGCCTCATAGCTAGTTGTCTGAGAGTGAGTCACATTTGGGCTTCGATGCCTTAATATTTATTGCTGTTACTCTGAGCCAATGACGTTATATTTGGCTGTGTCTAACCACATGTGTTCTTGTTTTATGGGCTCATCAGCATACTTCGCCACTCCTGGTGTCACAACAGCGGCTTGCAGTGCTTCAGCCTCGTGCTTTACCGCCATGTCAAGGGGATGATTAATGTTATTTTGGAACATTTACTCATTCGTGCCCAATCATGCTGTGCTGTCAGAATGAGGTTATGTTCTCTCCTCAGTGGGGTCAAGCTGTTGAATTAACGATTTAGAGTTTTCGCTTGAGAAATGTGATGCAGTAGATTCTAAGGAGCGTCATATAATTTGCAGTATCGGATTTCGGCATGTTTATCGTTCTGAATGTTACGCGGTGCACTGGCTGGTCTGACTTGGCTAGAGAAAACTTTAAGAAAGTTTTACATTTGCCCATGATACCTTACTGGGGTGTAACAACACAAATGTATTGAATTGCCACTGCAAGAGGCATATATCTGGAGAAAGAGTGATAAGTATAGATCAATACAGAGTCATTACTTCATGTTCAGATTAACATCACATAACCACAGCCATGCAGTATGTGTGCTTTATGCTTGTAACCTCCCCCTCACTTATCGACCTTAATGACAGTGAAAAATTAAACTGCGTGCACCTAATGGAAATTTGGGAAAGGCAATCGTCACCGAGGTTAATTTGTCGGTAAAGAGGGAGGAAAGGGTTACATCTAAATGAAAGGAAAAATGCTAATGAAACTGGTGGAAATTAATTTTGAAATAGGGGTAAAGTGAATAAAGAAAGTAAATTTGCAGCCGTTACGTTAACAATCAACTAGCGGTAATTAGATATTTGAGATTTGGGGGAAATTACGGTCGCCAGTCCTAAGGACAATTACTATAGTAACTGAAAAAGAAAGATTATTACACATATAATTAGCACTAGAAGCGTGGCAACTGAAGGTTGACAAGTGTAGTGTGAAAACTGAAAGTTTGTCAGAAGTAATAAATTTCGCTACACTTAATTTAGCAAAAGAATTAATAAAACCGGAAAATCGAAAGTTAATTTTGTGACTGAAGTTAATAGTGAGCTTTCTTTCTGAAGCACATCGAAATTCAGTAAAATACGGTTACTCTTGGACTACCTCAACAATCATTTCAAAAGCTACTTGAATCTACGCAATTTAGAAATAAGAGATTTAACTTTGAACTTGAATTAAATGATTCTGAACAATTAACAATAGTAAAATTTAGTACGTACCAAGCTGAGCTGCAGTCACAGGTAAGCTAAAATATGGTAACAAAACTAGCACTCTTAATTTGTGCTTGTGTAATCTATTATTGTAGCCAGCTATGAATACTTTAACTGAACTTTGAAATTGAAGCAGTGAAATGGAATTATGCTGGCGTTTGAATTTCAACGACACTCGGGTTCATTTCGGAAAATGAAGGGACCCTGCTTGGTAATGCAATTGGGACAATGAGCAACAAAGGTTCATGCTAAGTAGCCGTAATTTTGTGATGCAACAATTTTAAAAGTTTGAAAAGCTGAGGTCTGCCATACAGTTCTAAAACTTTACGTGCTTCCAGTCTTCCTTGTTGGTTGATTGAAGGTTTGAAGCCGTCGATCGAGGATGTGGCGACAGTCACTCATTGTCGGCCGTCGCTGTTGCAGAAGCTGGATGTTGGCGCGCCTTCTTCTCGACACGGTCACCAGACGAAACGGGCTCTTGATGTGCGCCAGCTAATGCTTCCCGTGCGCGACACCATGTCAGAACCTATCATCGCAAGTCGAGCGCAATTACATGCTGCGAAACCCCGAAAGCGCGGCAACTCGCGGGAGCTTCACACCACACACCTGCTCCACTCGCTACTCCCGCCAGACTCTCTCATGCTCTGCCCGCGCTCCACGCGGCAGGGTTAACACTACCAAAGATCCTACACACTTTGATTCTTCACACGACCTATCGATGTAATCGTTCGATAGCAGTTTTCCCTAGGCAAGACCCAGCGTAAAAATACAAATAATATTTACGAAACAAACCAATTATACATCGACATAAATGCATAAATATGTATATACAAATAGTAAAACAATTACAATATGTAAAGACACAGAAATGTCATATATTCAGGTAACAAGAATAAGGAAAAGAAATTATAGTACAATAGATGGAAATAGGAGGATATGCATTTCCGGCGATACATGCTGACGTTCTAATATTAAATCTATATTTACACACACACAGACACACGCACACACACACACACACACACACACACACACACACACACATACAAATACAGCGTAGGTGACTCCTGTGTGTAAGTAATCTAAAAGAACCGACTCCCAAAATCACAGACGAATATCCTTAACATTGTGTTAGAGCAGAGATCTTGAGGACGTTCAGTGTTCCAATATAACAAATTTCCTTGAGAAGGAAAAACTTATGTCCATAAATCAGCACGGATTCAGAAAACACCATTCGTGCGAAACTAAGCTTGCCTGATACCCTGCAAACCACAAATGGAGAGCAACAGGCATTGCTAGATTTCCGGAAAGTGTTTGACACTGTGCCCCACTGCAGGGTATTAACAAAGGTTGGATCATACGGATTAGGTTCCCAGATATGTTACTGCTTTCAAGACTCCTTACGTAATAGAAACTGGTACGTTGCCCTTGACGATAGGTGTTCACAGAGATGGTTATCGCCAGGATCGCACAAGGGAATGGTGATAGGACCGCTATAATGCTTCCTATAAATAAATGAACTGTCTAACGTCACGAACAGCAATCTGCGGCAGTTTTCTGATGACACTATGGTGTATGGGCATCTTAAATGACTGTAGGCATATACAAAAAAATGTTCAAGTTGGTGCGATGAATGGCAGCGTGTTCTAAGAGTAGAAAAATGTATATTAATGCAGATGGTTGGGAAACACAATTCCATAATGTCAGAACACAGCATAGGTTATCTGCTGCTTGACATAGTCCCGTCAATTACATATCTAGGTGTAACTCTGTAAAACGATGTGAAATGGAAAGAGCATGTAATGTTGATAGGGGAAGCTCATCTGTAGTCGCTTATATAGTACCAGTATGATCCATTCTTGAATACTGTTCGAATGCGTGGGATTCCCATAACTCGGATTAAAGGAAGACTTCGAAGCTGCTTGGAGGTGTGCTGCTAGATTTCTTATGGGTAGCTTCAGTCAACACGTATCTTGGAGATGCTGTACGACCTCTAATCAGACTCCCTTCAGGTAACACGACGTTCTTTTCGCGAAACACCATTGAGAAAATGTAGAGAGCAGGGATTTGAAACTAACTGCTGAACGATTCTACTGCTGCCAACATACATTTCGCATACGTACCACCAAGATAAGAGATATTGGTGCCCCTGAGCATGCATATAGATAGTCTATGACTGTTAGTGATACACAGTACCCTTCACAATTCATCACACGGTGGCTTGCGAAGTATGCATGTAGAAGTAGAATTTGTACAAGAACGAAGAGAGGAAAAATTAGAGTGGAAGACGGAGAACGAATCGCTCGGATTAAAAAGAATATTGTACAGGGATGTAGTCGCTCTCTCCTTATGTATGTCTATACCTGAAGAAGCAATGGCGGGAACAAAAGATAGTTTGAGGAGCAGGATTTAAATTCATAGTGAAAAGTTATTACTGACAAGATTCTCTGAAGATTTTGCTATACTAAGTGAAACTATGGAAGAGGTGCAGTGTCTGCTGAGTGGAATAAACCATCTAATGCCCTCACGACTTACTTTGAAAGCGTCAGCTGTAATACCCGATTTAAAGTAGACTATGATAATGTTCTCATGTAGTGAAATGAATACCGTTCTACAGTACTAATGTTTCTAAAATGCATTGTTAATTGTCATATACCAAAAACGTTTTTCATCATGGAGAGTAAATTTGAATCAGGAAGGAGTTGGCTTTTTATAATGAATGTACCAAACAAGAAAACCATACCTCAAACTTAATCTAATTAGCGTCCCATACGTTCTTTAGTACGAATTGTCCTATAAAAGACGATTTGCCCTTGTTTGAACTCAAACTTGAACTGATTTACCCAACCAATTACAGTAGGACTTAACCCTCGCATGTTATCAGCTCTGGAAAAACATAATGCATGCCTGGAATTCTTTCTTGACCCCAAGTCCACAAAAGTAATTATAGTTTACAGAGTAACATATGTACAATGTTGATATTACAACTCCATAGTTTATTAAAATAATTTACATATAAGTTGTAATTATTTACTACATTTGTTTTAAATATGCAAGCATATTTAGCTTACTTTCTTTAGTTCCAAAAATTATTGTAACACAAAAGAGTCATGACCCCTAAACTATGTAACAATGCTGCAATTTATTAATATTATGTGCAATATCACTTACATGGCATTTTATCAGAAATACATTCCTACGAGACCTCCATGTCATGTGACAAACAATCATTACACAAAACACTTATTATAGCATGTTCTTTACAGACAAACTTGTGACACCCATCACATTGTTGATTCACTTCCTTGTCCTTTGACCTTGGGCAGGAATCACGTCGTTTTCGTTTCAGATTTGGAACCTCGATTTCCTCGTTATCAAGTTGTTTTTCCTTTCAAAGATGTTTGAAGATTTAAGACATCATTTCTGAACGAAGGCGTTGTGTTCTACACTGGGGCGACAATATTCTTCATTCAATGTGTCGTTTGACTAGTCCTTTTCCTAGTTCTGAGAGGAATTCTCTTGTCGCAGTTTTACTTCCCATAGCACGTAAAAATTTACAATACAGAACGTAGCCATTGTGACAAACTAAATCTATTATATCAAAAAATACAGCAAGTGTCCACTTTCTTGCTCCACATTTCGCTCAATAATGTCTAGCTATCTTATCAATTGTATCAACTCCTGACTTTGTTGAGTTGTAGAACATTATTATTTCAGTTTTTTGTGCTCATGTTCTCTTACATCGAATGTTTGGAGTAGAGTAGACAACAAAATGACTGAATTGTTTTGTATAGGAACATACGAAGCTAAAACAGTATTCTGCGCATACCCAAAAGTGGTAGATAATGGACGCCTAAATCTCTTTTCTGTTGTCACAAAGAGTTCCCACAAGTGTCAATTTACTAGCAAGAAGTTCTTGTCTCACATCAAAAGTTGTAAAAAAAATTATCAATGGTAATGTTCCTACCCATTCCCTTCAGGTGATCAACTTAATCATGTACCACTTGTTTCCCTTGATTTATTTCCCTTCCTTCAGCAGATATCCGCGCATGTACCTGTGAACTTATGACATAATTTGTGTCACAATCTACAACAACCCACCCTTTTATCCCATACTTTCCAGGTTTAGAAGGAATGCACACCTTGAATGGAGACTATCCCTTTAAAGTACACAGATGTTCATCAACTGTGATATGAGGTCTAGGGACATAAGACGAAATGCATGCATCAACGATCATTTGAAACACAGCCCTTATAGGTTCAGCTTTTGATCCAGAAGCAGCTTTCCTATCGTTCCTTGTAAGTTTATCATCGAACTGGAAGCACATCAACATATCACGAAATCTTGAAAAGCTCATTGTGGCTCGAAAAATAGTTAAGCCATACTCGTATGACCAAAATTCAGCCAAAGGCATCCCAGGTGTCTTATGCAAGTCAGCTATTATAAGTAGACCAAAAAATGCCTACAGCTGTGAAGAATCAAGTTCAATCCAGCGTACAAAAGTTGGGTACAGAATTTTACTATCTTTCGCATGATTATTGGTATGCGTTATTATTACACTTTGCATGTGATTGGTGATAAAATATCTGAAACAATGAGATCTTGTCTATAACTGTGATCTAAGGTGCCGTGGAATATGCGCAGGTTGACGCATTACATTCCTTGAAACCTACTTGTGCATATTAGGTACTACTGTGTTGTATATTATCCCTCCACTTGTAGACACGAAAACAGTTGCACTCCTTACCTGAATACCATTATCATCTTCTTGACAGCCACTCATACCCTCTTCTTCACCGACCTGTATGTCTTCCTCTATCATATCTTCATCAGTATCACTGACATCCTCGTTTCCAAAAATTCATTCATTATCACTATCACTCCACTGCAAATCTACCAAAGCCCGAACGAGACTATAGCCCCTTGCAAAACATACAACACCATCCATGATGAATAAACTAACATCAAGTCCTCCTTCCACAGAACTCAATTCCAAACCGTGAATTTGTCATAACAATGCATGTCAATGTATTTTCTATTCATTGTGTACAAAAATGTACAAATGAATGTTGACTTATAAAGTGAATTGTTGCCAAGATCTATTTTCGTAACGAAAGTTATATATTTTCAATGCTACATATAACTGAAAATCACATACTGTATACCTAGGGTATTTTCTGACCCCACTGCAAAAATTTCAAATTGCTGTACTACTTATTGTGATATGATCATAAATACTTTACCCAGCTATAATAAAAAGTCGGTGAACAGCATGCCTGGAGGATGAGTAGTCTACACCCACATTAAAACTGTTTATTTGTAGTTAAATTAGCCTTGGGGTCTAAAAAGACCCCAGATATCATGCGAGGGTTAACATTTAATGTTGAACCTAAACCACAGCCAAAATGATCATTTTTACGTTAGAAACACTTTGCCAAATTTGAAAGAAACTGTAAATGACCAAAAAAGTTCTAGGGCTGACTGAAAAGTGAACTGCAGACCTGTGGACTCGTATATTGTAAGTCTCGATCTTTTCTGTCTTCTTTCTAGTTATTTTACCTTTCTCCCTTTTCCTCATTCAGATGTCTCCTTTCATCCCTATAGCTCTTCCCTGTGGTGTTTTCCATTTTGCCCTGGGTTCGTTCGCCATTTTCATATGTATCTGCATATGTAGTAGCTTAAAAACGTACCTTCAACTTCTAAGCCACTTGCCCTCTCAGCCGCTGTACTAAACTCAGTAGCATTCTAATCTGAAAATATGTATTGGAAATCAACAATGAAGAAATGATATATTTTCTTTATTTCTAGTTTGTTCCTCTTTTCCAACAGAAGACAATGAAGCTAAAAATTTAAATTGTGGCACTAAGTGGTAACAGGTATTAACAGTGATTCTTTGTTGTAGTAAATACATGCACAGCTTATACTGAAAAATAAGAGCTTATGACACTTCTTACTGGCATATCGTCAATAAACCAACTTTGGGGTTTGTGATAGCCATTATGGTCATTTCAGTTTTAATGAACCTCATGGGTAGTGACGCATTGTGTAATTTTGGAAGCACCTTAAGTACATTTGTTACGTCTGCACCAGTTTCACTCAATCACAAAGTGTAAAACAGAGAACCTCAATTAATTCTGTCTAACCTACCATGTCTGATAAACGACATTACATACTGCTATTCTGTCAGACAACTGTTTTCCTGTACACTTGAAGTGATTTAAACAAATTCAAAGAAAATAATTCATCTACATGCATCTAATTTCGATGCCATAACATTTTTCATCAGAGTCCTGTGATCTCTTGATACATCTAAGTAATTGTCAACAGAATGTGACTCGAATACCCTTTTGTGGATGATGAAAACGCTGTCAACAAAATTTAAAGCGAATGCACAATTCAAAAGGTACACACAGAAAATTCCTTCTCGATCTTTGTCAAAACGCAGGTGTAGTGATAATGGTACGTCGTGTTTCATACAATGGACTGGTAGGCAGATGGTATGAACAACAACCAGTCCACCTTAGTCGATGATAAGAGCTCAGGCCGTCCAAAGGAACTCACCTGTCGCACTGATGCCCAAGAGACCTCCATGTTACAATGGCACATGGCGCAATAGCGATTTTGGGGATTAGGAAACAACAAAATTGAGTCACAAAACAGGCTAAGGAGGTAGTTTGAATAAACAAGAAAATACCTAGTAATAATCTTTTAATACCTATAATAAAATAAAAGTTTGTTAAGCAAAATGAAGAACCTCATCTTAAATATCATAGCAATTAGTTTTTAGAAAATTATAATGTTTAATATAATATAAATAATAATAGTAAAATATCATGGAAAATTATGTAAAAGCATATAGTTGTCAAGATGTGAAAGTAAGTGGGCAACAGTTAAAAAAATATGGAATAAATTTATTAAATAATTCATTAGAAGAACTTGTGGTATTAAGTCCAATAAAACTCAAAATAAAACTGAGGAATGGGACTTGAAAGCAAAGCATGATTTTGTTACAAAGGAGACGAAAATAAGCTGCAGACGTCTTCAAATAGTGAAACATGAGAGGTTAAGTATATCAAAAACGGCCATTAAGACTAATGGTGTGACATTTCTTTTCAGTTTGTTATAATTATTTAAATTCAATTAGATATGAACTACAAATGCAAAAAGTAAAATGACAAAGAAAAGAAAACATAATGTAATAAAAGGCACCAATGGAAATTATTAGGGGATCAGTGTACTGGACTATGTATACAATCTGATGATGGGATTTTGCAAGACACACTTAAAAGCAAACACTACAGAAAGTGAAGATTTACAGTCGATGGCAAAGATGTGTTAAATCACTGGGAAAAATTTCAGTCATAAACCTTATAAGACTTTTAACAGTGTTAATAACCACAATAACTGTGAAATGTATGGAAAAAAGAGATTATCTTTTATATTTTACAGATGATGTGAAAGGCTAGCCGATGTGGCCAAGCGGTTCTAGGCACTTCATTCTGGAACCGCGCAACCACTACGGTCACACGTTCGAATCCTGCCTCGGACATGGATGTGTGTGATGTCCTTAGGTTAGTTAGATTTAAGTAGTTCTAAGTTCTAGGGGACTGATGACCTCAGATGTTAAGCCCCATATATTTGGTGATGCTCGAAGTGTAGAGCCATTTGAACCAATTTTGATGATGTGAAAGGTGCAGAATGCTGCCACCATCAGCTTATAAGTAAATGGCTATTTGACACAGACTACTAGTAAGAGGTCGTATAAATGAGTGTTCATCAACTCTACTTTCTAGTACGCATCATTCATGATACAGGAAAGGAAAGCTGAATTTCATGTAAGTGTTCCAGTAGGTAGTAACACTATTGTAATATGGCTTACACATGGATGATATTGCTGTTCTGGCAGAAAAAGATATTGTAAACCCACTATTTCCTTGCAGATCACCCTACATGGTGAATATAGCTTAACCACATCAGTGGGGCAAACTAAAACACTGGCATTACGTCAAATAACAACATTATAAAATAAATCATTGTTAACAAAGAAATGTTACAACACTTTAAGCATTGAAGTGTCTGTTTCTATACATTATACACCTTTATGATAGGAACAGGTGAATTAAACGAAGGCAATTCTGAAACATATGGGGCAAAAAAGATACATACCAGGAAAAAAAAATGGGCAAAGAGACAAGACTGATGTTTAAAAATAAAATCGCTATTCCATTATTAGTATCTGGATGTGAGTAATGGGTCACAAACAAAGAAAGAGAGCAGAATTACTGCAGCAGAAATATAATACTCTCAGACAAGTGAAAAATTTTTGTACGCAAAGCAGAATTTGGAGTGATATTGGGAATAAAGTGTAAGTTTACAGGCTAAGATTGAAAATTCATGAAACAAAAGAAGTTAGCGTCGACAATGTAGGAGACTGATTAGTGATACACTGTTTCAAAATCATAACTTATAAATCTGTAAGAAGTTGAAGTCAAGTAAGACAGAAGGAAATATTGGTATTAAAACAGGTATATATTTGGTGATGCTCGAAGTGTAGACGAAAAAAATCCAAGTTAACACTTGTTCACTCCTTTGGGGTGAGCTGTCCCAAGATGATGAGATAAGTAACGACAGTAGCTAGTGCTGAGACCAGCAGGCCCCGGTTGACGATGAAGAATCCGGCTGCGGAGAAATGGAGTGGTGGCCCATGAGTGATGAGTAACAAGAAAGACTCCACGTCAACACAGCGGCCCTCAGACGCCACGGCGGCCCTCAGGACGAGTTCGCTGGTATTCGTCGCCGCGTGCTCGACTGCAGCGCAGGTCAGCGACACCGTGGTCAGCCGGAGCCAGTGGTAGCAGAGCCACAAGAGCGAGTTGCCCACCGAGGGACTGTGTGGCAGCTGCGCGGCCCACTGAGGCCGCAGCTGCTTCAGTAGCACTTCGTAGGCGCTGCAAGTGGAACAGCACACCGACTGCGCCACGCTGACAGCCACGAGAGCACCGAAGTGGCTCTGCAGCAGCTGCGCGGCACGTCTGAGGGAAGTGTATGCCTCCAGCAGCTGGCGTAGTCTGCAGCGAGATGGCGATGGTGTAACTCCTACCAGGGACTCTAGCGCGAATGGTGCTGGAACAGTCTTCGTAAGTCCATCGTTTAGTGAACGAAACATCACCCACAGCTCTAGTTCCAATACAGCGAACTGCAGCGTAATCAGACAGTCGAATAAAATGGAAAATATGAGTTCTGGGTGTTTGCATAGTCTGTTAGAGTTGAGTGCACTAGTGGTTGTGGCAGCCACTGTAACTCCTATGTTGGCAGCTATTAGGAAACCACCCAGCAATTTCAAATTTTGTCTTTTCTTTGACAATAGTTGGGTATCTGCATACTTAATTTCTTCCATGTAGTGATGCATCTCTTGGAGGCCAGTGACACTGCATATTCCCAATCCCAACAGCACTTTCAATGCTGTCAGAAAATCTGTGACCACGTATGTGAGTGTTATCAAGTCTGAAATGGATCGATATAAAGTCACATTTGATAAGACAGTCTCTATTTTGACAATTAGAATAATGATGAACCATACAGTAGATGGAGTCATTATTTTCTTTAAGGTTGTGTTCTCCTGATTCTTCCAGCAGATCCTTTTGCTGCCTACTGAAAATGGAGCTAATCCAGATACTACAAACAATACGTTTAATGCATCGAAGCCAAAGTGAAACTGCATCCACTTATTCTTGTGAAGTACTGGCATAGTCCTTAGAGCTATTTCTTAAAGCTTACCAGGTGTCACAGACTGCTGTAGTGATAAAGATTTATCAGAACTTAACAGAAGTCCTTATAACTTGCAACTAGTGCCACGTGTGTGAGCCAGGAAAGTACTAGCGTTCAATTAAGATTAATTCAGTTGACGTTTGTAGGTATGGATCTGTGATAAGTGAATAGTTTCTTAGTCCACAGCAGGCGTGAAAATTCGACGCCATGTAATTTGCTAATGGTCGGCAGGCATTTAAGTGGATTACAAACGAAGTTTTCGATGTCATTATGATTACACTGAAACGTTTATAATTGGATATCAACAAAAGATGAACTACAAACAGTAACACTCATTCAAGCCATTCTTTTCGTTCTTGTGCCAGCAGTAAAACCTCATTATCACAGCAGTAAGTTCATACTAATTGTGGCCGCACTCCACTTCATTGCTAATGAAAAACGTAGTAATTATTTGAGATACTGTTAGATTGATTCCTTTCTCATTATATTTCAGAAGGGATCAGAAGCTCTAGCAAAGCAGCTGAACATGTAACACTGATATCGTCAGCCAGTTACTTCATGTCACTGCTGTTGGGTCTTTACTAAAAATAAAAAGTTTTGTACGCACCTACCCTACATATTTCCGTAAGAAACTATAGAAAATTTAGTTCCGATAAGGCGTCTCGTAAGGAAGGCAAGACACATTTTGCATAATAACTTTCTCGGCTTACAGTCATGTGATGAAACAGTCTGATCAAATCGATACTTTTTTTATACTTTATTATTTTTTATTATTTATTTTCATTATTTATTTTTATTTATAATTTTATTTATTGCCACGTAGTGTAGCAATACAACTTTTTGTTGCTCGTACAATGGATAGAAGTATCAGAGAAGCAAGCTTTAGGACTAATATTTTAAATGGTCTCTCATTTAGATTTTGTATTTAACTCCTTTATTTAAGGTCATAAGAAATTGTATGAGATATTTCAGTATTGGAAATTAATTATTTCTAAAAGAAACTGACTCTCATTTAAAAGAACTGCAAACAAAGCTATTATTGACACCTAGAAGGATATATTAAGCAGACCTTTAGCAATGAATGTATTAACTTCTATACTAACACTGTGGACACATGTGGCTCAGATTTTTTGCCTGTATTGTAAACAGTTCTGTATTTCGGATTCCTTTTGCTATGTGTACAGTATGTTGCACCTATGTAGTTGTATTTTAATTTTTTTTTCATTTCAGTTTAGTATACCGGAGCAGAATTTAGAGTCGAGATATACTAAACTGGTTACATAAATTAAGGTACATTATAGGGCAGTTTTTGTACAACGGCAACTGGCGAAATTTATTTCCAGTTTTACTCGATCTTTAACACCCCAGTTATAGTATGGAGTGATTCATCATTCCAGCTGCACCAGCAAACGTCACGGTTGAGCTTTCATCTACAACTTTATAGCTGGACCTTCCTGTTCCTTCCAAAGGCAATAGTTACCCCGAAAGGCCATCTGCTCTCTGAAGACGAACAACGCGAAACTGTAAGGGGCGTTTTCGGCAGTGGAAGGGAGATTCCTATATAACGTGCTACTGAGAGTAAAGTCGTACTTGTACAGTTACAGTTTGCATTATATGGTTCTTCTGTCGCTTGTTAAGACCATGTGTTGATCGTGGACTAGAAACTCGATACATGCTTCTCTTGGATTTTTCCTGTTTACATGTTTCATAGGCGGACGCCAACCAACTGGTCTTCCCCATCACTTTCAAACTCCACAGATTATGGGTCTTCAGCGATGCCTCGAGCTGGGAATTGTGCTAAAATTTATGCTTGTATAAAACGAAAATCCCTAGCATTGCATTCCTTAAACACTTTCTGCCGGAACATCCTACTGCTAGTGTAATTTTGTTCAATAAGTTAATGAGGGGGGAATGGACATTAGCATATCTCTGTCAGTATAAGTAGCAACAGCACCATGTTGTTCAACGGCTTGGTGCATGTCCATCAACTGGACGCCATTTTGGTGACTTGGGTATCCGTAACCTACCAGAGAAATTATGCCTGATAAGAGGACCGGCAGTTTAACGTGCAGTCCGAGCC
The DNA here is from genome assembly GCF_023898315.1 of Schistocerca nitens. Lineage (NCBI taxonomy): Eukaryota > Metazoa > Arthropoda > Insecta > Orthoptera > Acrididae > Schistocerca > Schistocerca nitens. Next base: position 958,325,780 of record NC_064615.1, read on the forward strand.
ATGTGTCGTCCCAGGTGTGCCTTTACATCACTGAAAGCTGACGGTTAGATTAAATTCAGACTAAAATATTCCTTGATCCGTCTGGGATTTGATACCACGACCTTTCGGTTACAGTCATGCACTTTTCCCCTAACTTCGCAGGCGCAATGTTGTTAGGTTAATCTGTCTCTTCCTGTTCTGATAATCTATGGATGAGACATGTGTATCATGTGGGGAGATCATTTTCCGCCACATATACTAAACATACTACTTCTCTAAACATAAAACTCATCATTTTTCTCCCGTATTTATTTCACTTCTCACTACGTCCCACTATTTGTTCTAGTGAGTTAAATGACATTACGGGATCGAAAACCTTGCATTGATATAATAATACCTTTGTTGCGTTATACATTGACACCCGTAGCAAGCAGTAAAAAAATTTCACCTTTCCATAATATCCTACTCAGTAACGTTACTGTTTCTGAGGACTGAACCTCCATCTTCAGCAAAACGGCAGAAACCTACTAGACTTTAATTTACAATGAAGAGCCAAAGAAATTGGTGCACCTGCTTAATATCGTGTAGGGCCGCAGAGAGCACTCAGAAGTGTGGCAACACGACGTGCTACGTACTCGACTAATGTCTGAAGTGGTTCTAGAGGGAACTGACAGCATGAATCCTGCAGGGCGGTCCATAAATCCGTTAGAGTACGAGGCCCTGGACATCTCTTCTGAACAGCACGTTGCAAGGCATCCCAGATATGCTCAATAATCGTGACAAAAAAAAAAAAATTCGCAGATAATGTATCAGCCCTCCAACCATCAACTGTTGACAGGGCTGACACATTATCTGCAAATCCAGTAATACTGGCCACTGATGGGTTATGCATGAGGGTCGTATCAACCTGTAAAGCACAGGAACAGCCTGAAGATGACGCAATGCAGCCTCGAAACTGGTAGCGACAAAATAAAATGAAATCATAAGGACGGCTGTAGGTGTTTTTATTTTTTGTCACGATAGTAAACGGCCGTCGTCCAATAGACATCCTTCTAAAAGGATGGACATACAATATGCTGAATTATGTTCATGTCTGCTAAGTTTGGTGGCCAGCGTAAGTCTTTAAACTCAGAAGAGTGCTCCTGGAGCTACCCTGAAGCAGTTCTGGATGTGTGGAGCGTCGCATTGTCCTGCTGGAATTTGCCAAGTCCGTTAGAATGCGCAGTGGACGTGAATCAATGCAGGCCACTTACGTTTCACCTGTCAGAATGGTTCCTAGACGTATAAGTGGTCCCATATCACTCCAACGGCACACGCCCCACACCATTAGAGAACCTTCACCAGCTTGAACAATCTCCTGCTGACACGCAGAGTCCATGGATTCATGAGGTTCTCTCCACACCCACTCGATACAATTTGAAACGAGATTCGTCCGCCCAGGCAACATGTTTCCAGCCACAAACAGTTCAGCTTTGGCGTTGAGGGGCCCAGGCGAGGCGTAAAGCTTTGTGTCGTGCAGTCATCAAGACTACACGAGTGGGCCTTCGGCGGCAGAAGCACATATTGATGATGTTTTGTTGAATGGTTCAGACGCTGACACTTGTTGATGCTCCAGTTTCGAAATTTTTAGTAATCTGCCGAAGGGCTGAACTTGTGTTAGGTTGAACGATTCTCTTCAGTCCTCGTTAGTCCCTTTCTTGCAGCATCTTTTTCAGGCCCTAGAGATGTAGGAGATTTGATGTTTTACCGATACCTGATATTGGCGGTACACTCGGGAGTCTTGAGTATGAACGCACGAGGATTCTGATAGAGACGTCGAGATACTGGGACAGCGTTGTTAGAGAGGCCATCGAAATTCGCACCAATGACGACCTCATAAACCGTGACTGTGGCTATAATCTTAGCAAGGCTTGGGAACCAGCGATTGGGTTAATCAAGAGTAAATCGAGCAAACGTATAGTTGTGGCAACCACGGCGGACAGAGCCATCACACCGACGTCATCTCAGACGCCGTCGCAATCTGTTCTACCGCGTGACCGTGGCGTAGGGCGCGGACGGTGGAGGGAGTGCACCGCGGGCGGAGGGTATTTAAATCGGCCGCAGCCGCGACCGAAGCCAGTTCCCCCTGAGCAGCCATAGCGTACGGATCTCCGTACCGGCACGTTCACAGGAGCTCAGTCCGTCAGTTCACCTGATGAGGGCGACATGTATGATCGCCGAAATGTTGTGCCCGTTGGACACTGTAGACCGGCAGTACACCCGTGGATATTTTGATGATGATTGGTTTGTGGGGCACTCAACAGGATGGTCATCAGCACCCATACAAAGCCCCAGCTTTTACACAGTCCATTATTTTCACAATCCAAACTAGGCACTGTCACAAATTATGAAGAAGATGACGATGAAATGATGAGGACACCACAAATACCCAGTCCCCGGGCAGAGAAAATGCCCAACTTGGCCGGGACTCAAACCCGGGACCCCGCGATCCAGGGGCAGCAACGCTAGCCACTAGACCACGAGCTGCGGATATTACTCGGAGATGCAGAGGCTTGCACAGGATAGAGCAGCATAGAGAGCTGCATCAAACCAGTCTCAGGACTGAAGACCATAACTGCAACAATAACGCTGTACAATGCGCTCCTTCTTGAACGATTTGTGCCATACGCGTTTTACTGTTGAACATAATAACTATTCCAGAATGAGAGTTTCACATTGCAGCGGAGTGTGCGCTGATATGAAACTTCCTGGCAGATTAAAACTGTGTGCCGCACCGAGACTCGAACTCGGGACCTTTACCCGCGAAAGGCAAAGATCCCGATTCTCGATCCGGCACACAGTTTTAATCTGCCAGGAAGGTTCATAATAATTATTGATCAAACATGTCGGAAATAGTCTTGATAAGTAATAATACCCTAATATTGTGAATCTGTCAGAGAGCGTAAATAGTTAAAAGACTAATCAACTTAGAGATGTTAAGCATAAGTAGTACATTCTGTAACAGCTGCCAGTCTTACATGCTGATGGTGACGATGGTATAAACAGTAACAGTTTTACGTAATTACTCAATAAGACAGAAAAGGCGCACCATGAAGTAATAGCCGGCCGCGGTGGTCTCGCGGTTCTAGGCGCGCAGTCCGGAACCGTGCGACTGCTACGGTCGCAGGTTCGAATCCTGCCTCGGGCATGGATGTGTGTGATGTCCTTGGGTTAGTTAGGTTTAAGTAGTTCTGTTCTAGGGGACTGATGACCACAGCAGTTGAGTCCCATAGTGCTCAGAGCCATTTGAACCATTTTTTGAAGTAATTATCCAAGTTGGACGGACATCGGAAGATTAAATGTACATGTACAGAAAAATAAATGATTACAGCTTCAGACAAAAATTGGATGATTAATCAAAGAGAAAGAGCTTCACAAAAAAATGGTTCAAATGGCTCTGAGCACTATGGGACTCAACTGCTGTGGTTATCAGTCCCCTAGAACTCAGAACTACTTAAACCTAACTAACCTAAGGACATCACACACATCCATGCCCGAGGCAGGATTCGAACCTGCGACCGTAGCAGTCCCACGGTGCCGGACTACGCGCCTAGAACCGCGAGACCACCGCGGCCGGCAGAGCTTCACAAATTAAGCAAGCTGATAACTTGTTGTTCCACCTTTAGCACTTACCCAAGCAGATATTCGGCTTGGCATTGATTGATAGAGTTCTTGGATGTTATCGTGACGGATATCGTGCCAGATTCTGTCCAATTGACGCATTAGATCGTCAAATCCCTACGTTATTGGAGGGCTCTGCACATAATGCCCCAAAAATCCTCAACTGGGGAGAGACCTACCAACCTTGCTGGCTAAGGTAGAGTTTCGCATGCCGGAAGACAAAGAGTAAAAACTCTCGCTGTGCGCAGGAGGGCCTTATCTTGTTGACATGTAAGGGTAGGATGGGGTGCAACGAACGGCAACAACACAGTAGAATATCGTCGACGTATCGCTGTGCTGCAACAATGTAGCGGATGACGACAAGAGGCGTCCTGCTCTGAAATGAAATGGCACGCCTAACACTGTCTAGGACGCCTTCAGAAACGTCTTCAGTGTGGAATCTCATTTACTGGAGTAGAAATGTTTTCAGTTTCAGTACCTTTTCGAACTGAGCCCCGATGAGCAGAGAAGACATGTCTGGAGACGTCCCAGACAGCAGTGAGACACCAAACTGTTTGTGACCTCCCATACTGACCGACTACCAGGAGTGGTGGTCTGCTGTGCTATTTAATTTCATAGCAGGTTCCCTTTGGTTGTTATCGGCGGCACCCTTCCACACGGTGTAAAGTCGACGATATTCAACGCCCAGGTCTGTTGCCCTTCATGGTAAGTCATCCTGGGCTTGCATTTCAGCAAGATTATTCACGCTCGCGCATTCTGAGTGTCTCTACTGCTTGTCTTCGGGCTTGTCAAACAGTAATCTGGATAATCGTTGGGATTTTGTTTAAAAGACAATGACTTTCCTGTATCGCTCTTACAAGTAGTCGACCTGTCCGATAGCTAGTACAAGGTGGTAACAGTGTAGGTGTTGTGCAAACTTCTGAACAAATTCAGGGCAGTGATGAGAACACTGAAATTCACTATCGTAAAATAGTTATGCTATTTTGTAAAACTTTGAACATAGCCGCTAAGGTTCAGTGACCGTGTCAGAATTATATTAGAACAAATAAGCCCTCGGTAACAAATATTAAGTCAAAATTGACCAGGTTTCGACGTTATTATGAGCGTCGTCTTCAGAATTAAATTAACTGTTCTAAAACATATTAGGCATAGGCGTATAAGACATTAATAAAATTAAAGTTTGTACTGACTGGAAAGAAATGCAGTACTTACAAGTCACATTTTTAAAAATCTTAGCCGGAAAGGCGACGTCATGAGTAGTTGTAAATAAGATGGTGAGCCGCTAAGGGCTGCTCGTACTTGAGTGAACAAGACTTAGTCAAGATTTAGTCTTGTTGCAACCTTTGTTCACTCAGGTACGAGCAGCCTTGTCGGTACATTGGACAGTTCGTATTGAGACACCTGAAAATCAAGAAACCTTATGGACAACGTGGTCATGGCCATAGTCATGCATGGTAGCTCCTATCTGATATTCTCTCTTGTCCACATATCGTCCCATCACATTGTGCTGAGCCCATACAACCAACACACACAGACACACACACGCACACACACACACACACACACACACACACACACACACACACACACGTGTGTGATTCAAGTGCCATGACATACGTTGATGAGGCAAAATATTATGATCACCTGGTTAAAACCGTGTTGGTCCTCTTCTGGAACTCAATTCATCAGCTATCCTCCATGCCATGGATTCGACAAGAACTTGATATGTTTTTAGAGGTTTGTGGCACCAGATGCCTAAGCACAGGTCACACACTTCCCGTAATTTACGGGCGGTTGGTTTGTGCCCAATAGCATCCCGGTTGGGTTTAATCGGATTCAGATAAACCGAATTTGATGGTCAAGAGATCAACCTGATTTCACTTTCGTGCTCCTCAAACCGTTGCAGCACGATTCTGGCGTTGCTGGATGATGCAATCGCTCTTGAAGACATCAAGCATAAGGTGTCACAAGTAGCACATAATAATGTGCAAACAGACCACATTTTTCACGATGCCCGATTACTACCGCAGGTCCGATGGAAGCCCAAATGAATGTCCCCCATAACATAATACTGCTGCCACCAGGCTGCATCCGTGGCATGCTGCATGTTGCGAGCAGCCGTTCGCCTGGATGACGCCGTATCTGGACACGAATATCGACTTGGTTTAACAGTAAATTGGATTAATCGGACCAGGCGACACGATTTCATTGATCTGCGATCCAATCTTGATGATCCCGTGCCCACTGTAGTCATAATTGACGATATTGTAGCGTCCGTGTGTCAACACGCAAGGGTCCTCTGTTGTGGGGCACCATGTTAAACACTGTGCGCTGAACTCTGTCATCAGATCTGTCACAGATCACCGCCTATCCCGCTATAGAGAGCGAGAAATCCTCCAATCCCTGTGTTCTGTGATCATCTACGGATGTCAAATTTCTGGTCATCTACTCATGGTTTCAGCATTCTGCAACCATTTTCCAAAGACGCTCACAACAGTAGCATCCGAACAGCCGATCGTTTTCACCGTTTCTGAGATGCTCGCTCCCTGACACTGGGCCACAACAGTCTGTCTTGTGTCAAGGTCGCTTAAACCAGCGGATTTCCAAATTTGATGCACATATCGGCGCTATAATGAATCACCAGTCGTGTCTACTCCGCTCTTACTGCATTATGGGCCCAGGCAAGATACAACCTCCAGTTGTGCAGTGGTCATAATGTTTTGGCTATTCAGTATATGTAAGCGGTAGTGGTTAAAAGACTGCCCAGCACAAGTTCTTCAGCATCTGAGAGAGCTCCATAGCGTCCTGTGTAGTCCTTAACGGGGTAACGAATATATTGTCCACGGAGCTTAGTAAAAAACATTTTTACGTTCACTGTTTAGGGGTGATCTGTCCCATGATTACAAGGTAAGTGACAACAATGGCTAATGCAGAGATTAACAGGTGACGGATGACTGTAAATAATTCAGCAGCTGATAAACGCAGTCGTGGGCCATGTGCGACGAGAGGCAGGAAAGGCTCCAGTTCAGCACATCGGCCATCGGACGTCACAGAAGCCGATAGCAGGAGTTGGCCAGGACTCGCTTATGCGTGCTCCACCACTGCACAAGACAGCGCCACTGTGGTGAGACGCAGCCAATGTGACGCCAGAAACATCAATGAATTGGCAGCAGACGGGCTGAGTGGCAACTTCTCGGCCCACTGAGGCCGCAGCTGTAACAGCAGCACTTCGTAGGCATTGCAAGTGGAACACCACATCGACTGCGCCACGCTGACAGCCACAAGTGCTCCAAAGTGCTTCTGCAGATGTTGCGCTCCACGGCACAGCCACATGTAAGCTTCCAAAAGCTAGCGAAGTCTGCTTGGGGACGCCAAGGGGGAAGACAATTTCCATGACATAGGTGTCTGGAGTAATTGGAACCGCTTCTTGTAGACTGTCATTCAGAGAGCAGAATTTCATCCACACCTCCAGTTCCATCGCAGTGAGCTGAACCATCATCATACAGTCGAAAAGCAGTAAGAACGTGACTTCCAGGTACTCACGGAGACCATTAGAGTTTTGATCTACAGTGGCGAGCACGGCAACAAGCATTGTAAAATGGGCAAACAACAGAAAACTTCCTGTCATCTTGGCGTTGTCTCTGTTCTTCGATATCAGGAGGGCATCAGCGTACATCAGTTCTTTATCATATCGCCGTAGCTCTTGGACTCCTGCCACGATGCATATCGCCATCGTCAACCGTATTTGCAGTGACGATAGCAAGTCTGTGATGATATATGTGAGTGTTATGAGCTCTTAAATAGTACAATATATTGTTACATTAGAGTACAAATTTCCAAACGTCACGACAATTAATAGTAGGAATCAAAAGATCGAAACAGTCATCAGTTTTTTGCACAAAGTCTCTTTCCGCTTTTTGCAGCAGATTTCACGTACACTTGCTTTAGGAATTGGCGCGAGTCCGAACACCCACCATAGTGTCCACAAGGTTTGGGACCCGACACGGAATTTCATCCACATATCCTTATGAAGTACCAGTGTAACGTTGAACTCTTACTGTTAAATGAAATGTTGCTAGTATTGATGTCAAATGTCAGTAGTAGCATCAGGATATCTGTAGCACATCATTACTATTGAGAAATTGTACTGTGCCTGTGAACAAGGAATGTGTTATTACACTATTCAAATCAATAGCTGGTCGCGTTTGTATGTGTGTCGCTAAGGTGGGAGTAGACATTGCCGCTCAGCAGCTGACGTGACAGCCCGGCACAGTCTATTTCTTGATTGCCTGCTGGCGCCTAAAGTGATTTCCAAATGAAGCTTTTCAGTTTCTCCACCACTTTGCTGATACATTTATCAATCAATGTCATGTTAGTACTACCGAACAATAGTATTCATGCAACTCATAAATATGATTTTCTGTGTCCCATCTTTGTTATCAATAATAAAGTCCTTCAGTTTATTGTTGACAGCACGTTTCTTATGTATAGGGGCAACATCTGAAGGTTCTCGTAAATCATAATAACTTCAATAATTACTCTTATTCCATTTCACCTTTCTTATATTAGAAAGAGACAGAAACTGCAAAAATTCTGTGCTAAAATATCTATAAAGGTAAGATGGAAGTTATTCACTAGGAACTTGAGTTCTGCAGAAATGAGATAGTTTGTGCTTACGTTATGAACTAGCCTCGTAGATGACGTGCTATTCATGAAGCAGATGAACTGAACAGAATTGTGTATGAGACATTAATACCTTAAGTGCAACCTATATCAACACAGACAGTTTCTTTTCAAATGCTCAATGTATATTTCATCTTAACTCTAATCTCTTATTAGCTCGTAGACAGTTGCTGAATGTTGGGGAAGAAGAGGTGAAGTGATGTTGCAGTAGCAGCATTAACTAATGTGTCAATGAAGTTGTGGTGGGTTGCTAGTCCTATTTTCCGCAGTCCAATGAACTGGAACACAATAACGTCGCATCGCAAAAACATGCTACTGTCAATGGGCAGTGTCAATAGCGGCAATTTAATCGAAATAACTTTTAGCTACCAAATAATACACTGGCGGAAAAAAAATTGGATTTTTCTGGTAAAGTCTCATGGGACCAAACTGCTGAGGTCATGAGTCCCTAAACCTACACACTACTTAATCTAGCTTAAACTATCTTACACTATGGGCAACATACACACCCATGCCCAAGGGAGAATTCGAACCTCCGACGTGGGGAGCCGCTCGGACGGAAAAGAAATCCGAACACCAAGCAGGAACTGTGCGACATAAAGTTCGGAAGCGTGTTTCTGCACGTGATAGTATGGCTAGACGAGGTAAAGAGGTCAGTCTTGGGTAAATTGAAATTTCACGAAACCATGGTTATTGATAGAAACTTGCTGCTTACACAATTTGAAGCTAGATATTATGATGCATCACATAAAATATTTTTAAGTAAAAAGGAAATAATATATAGTAATTACACGAATTTTTCTGGCCACTTTTCCCTGCCTAGGAAGAGTAATGCGGCAAGTGCTTACAGCATTCCATGCTGCTCGTTCAGGTTTTCTGACATATGTTCTGGACAGCTTGATGCCCTTGCGTCTGAAATAATACTGGACGGCTGGACCAAATTGTTTTTATATTAGGCCGAATATTACAGAAGAGGAATGGTTTAAAACCATATAAATCAATCATGTCAAAATGACAAAGCTCTGGAATCAGTATTGACAGCTAGGCATACAAAGAGTTTTGGAAGTCCGTTTGATATATAATAATGTACGTGATATATGGAAGTAACTCATATGGGGTTAAGCATTTTGGCCGCTTTTCTCGATGAATGGTATGGTCTTTCTTCCCGATTGGACAACATGCTGGTATTTATGGTACACAGAGGAAACTTGCATACCGAAAGAAACAGCCAGGTACTACAATTATAGGCCTAAACGCACAAAATAACGTAATGTAGTCTAATTGAAGTACTGAAGTGACTAGATTAGGAAACGAGACACTTAAAGTAGTTAATTATCGTTGTTACTTAGGCAGCAAAAAACTTCTGATGACCGACGCAGAGAGGATGTAAACTGTAGGCTGGCAATGGCAAGAATAACGTATTTGAGTAAGAGAAATTTGTTACCACTGAACATAGATCCATGTATAAGGAAGTCTTTTATGAAAGTATTTATGTGGAGTGTAGCCGTGAATGGAAGTGAAATGCGAGCGATGAGCAGTTTAGCCAAGAATAGAATAGAAGCTTTTGAAATGTGGTGTTACAGAAGAATGTTGGTAATTGTGTGGGTAGATCACGTAACTAATGAGAAGGTACTGTACAGAACTCCGCAGAAAAAAATTTGTCACGCAGTCTGCCTAGAAGAAGGAACCAGATGGTAGAGTTGATAGGACACATTCTGAGACATAGAAGACTCACTAATTTAGTATAGGATGGAGAGTGTGTGTGTGTTTGTGTGTGTGTGTGTGTGTGTGTGTGTGTGTGTGTGTGTCGGGGGCGGGGGGGGGGGGGGGGCAGCGACGGCGGGAGGCCGGGAACGAGGGGTAAAAACTGTAGAGAGAGGCCAAAAGATGAATACAGTAAGCAGATTCAGGAGAATGTTGGTTGAAGCAACTATTCGGAGTTGAAGAGGCTTGCGCAAGATACAGTAGCATGGAGATCTGCATTAAGCCAGATTTCGGACTGCAGGCCACAATCACAACAAGTTAGGTAACAAGAACAATACAGACATCTTGCCTAACACCAGTCAACTGAAACTCAGATGTTTTTATTAGAAAATAACGGAAGTGGCACATCAAACTCCCTGAAAACAATGGCGGTGTACGTTAGCACTTTACTGATCACTTGTCTGCAGGCGGCTATACTGTTCTGGCCAAAGAATAAGCAATGGCCAGTTTTTCGGCTCAACCTTCTCTGAAACACAATAAATACTTAAGGACATAGAATGTAAACAGCATTCCGAGATGTGGAGGACAGTCGTGATCGACGGAAAGCTACGGAAGGAACAGAGTTAAAAAGTTTGGCAGTTTTTATAACCGAGAGATGCTGGACTGGATAAGATATGGAGTGTAGAGTTTCCCCTCAGAACTGAAGAGGAATCTTAAGTGAGGGAAATACTACCTGGAATAAGGAAGAGGGCTACAGGTCATGCAAAATGACATCACGGAAAAGCACCATGGTCCTGTAGGGAACTGTAGAAGTCTAAAATTGTATGTTAAGACAGTTTACAATGTGTGGGACAAAATAATTTTGGACATCGTGTGTAAGTACCAATATGAAATTAAGGAATTGTTGGAGAATAGCTACCTGTGGCGGGCTGAATCAAACAAAGTGGAAATACAAGTATGTTGGCAGTAACAAAAAATCAGATTTCGGACTGCAGGCCACAATCACAACAAGTTAGGTAACAAGAACAAGAACTTAGCACTTCGCTAACAAAGGCGGCTGGAATTCGTGGTTCCGTAATTTCCAGTCCAAGAGAGGCAAGTACACGGTGTCATATACACCAGGGGCATTTAGTAACTAGATAAACTGATGTAGAGAAACAATGTAGTTTACAAGATGAGACTTACTACTTCTCAACATAATCCCCTCCAATATTCATAAACTGGCCCCAAAGATGAAATAGTGTTTTATACCTGATGCAAGGACGTGTTTGTCTTGTTGTTTGAGCCGTTTGCCCACAAATGTTTTGACCTCCTCCTTGTTGCTCAACTTTCTTTCACATGTGCACGCAAGATTCATCACACACTTAAAAATCTTTCAAGTCTGTAGAGACATTTGTTTTGTTTTCTAATGTGGTGGTGTTAACTCTTTCTGAACATACTTTGACCTATGTTATACTGTAGGCGAACCTTTTATTGACACTTATGAACTGTGCCAACACGTACGGCAACTTTTTTGGTAAGTGTTCAACTCTAATAAGCCGGTCTCCAGGAACAAGTCGTCAATGCGAGTTTCCAGGGAAACTAAGTTTCCACGGTTCATACAACTTTCATCACTACGTAACATCATTTGAGAAAAAGTTTTAACCGATTTTTCACTAATATGGAAGCTTCATGCGGATACCTCATCGTTAAATACAATATTGATGTTGAAAACAAAACAGTTTTTGTCTGTCAGGTATTCTCAGCTCATCCCAGTGCCGCCAATCTAAATTCATGCAAGATTCCTAGAAATAGTTTCATTTCTACACCAGTCTGTCTATTTTATTGAATGTCCTTCATAATAAACTATGTAAAGAATGTGTGTTAAAAGGCCGTAATCTGAACTGACTACTACAAGTTCGATATACTGTATGTGGGATCTAGTCTAGACTAGTACTCACGGCACGCCGCGTTCCCTGCGCTCCTAGCACGCTCTGCTTTTGCCAGGAGCAAATCAAACAAAAGATGACATATTTAAAAATAAGTTATGAGAAATACCAAATTTAAATAAGATATCCTAAATAAGGATTGAAAAAGCAGTCGTTAAAAATTCAAATAATCGCAGTGTGTGTGTGTGTGATCCTCATGTTCCATAATGAGCCTTAAGAGTTACCTAAGAAGATTAGATTTCATGAGTCGTAATGTGGGTGTAGTTCTGTGGTAATCTGTTAAAGAGGTAGCTGGCTGCGTACCCTGATGTCCACTGAATGAAACCAGTCGTGAAATTCATGCCCATCGTAAAAATGGATGTACGTTCACAGGATACTCAGTCTGAAAAGCTTGTAAGGTTGTTTCCACGGTAGGTTGTGCTGAGGTATAGCTGATAAATAAAAGAATTCAATGTGTCCCGCATTTTTCGAGTTAATTATCATTGAAGTTAGACAGTTAGGTCGTTGAGAGAAAATCTGTGGTTACGGTCGGTAAGTATCATATTCTAGAGGTGACGCAAATTGTACCTCACTGTTTTCTACGTATTTCTCTTTCAGCTGTTGCTTTTTTCCTATGATATTTTATCTTCCTGTTTCCTAGGTGACAGGTGTTTCAATAATGCTTTTAGTTTTCTCTTTTTCCAGTCTCTTCGGTATCACCATCCTACTTTCTGAGGCGTTTCTTCTTGTGCCTTTTTTTTGTGATAAGGCTGTGGTGGGTGGGTTCTCCTGAAATGTATTGGAGAACCTCCCATTCTTCCTTTGAGCTTTCTTTTATGTGTCAAATTTTCACTAGCTCATCAAGTCATGTTTGGTGTCAGCAAAGTATAGAGTTCTATCAAACGACACGCAAGAAAATTGACGATCTCAGTGTGACTAATTGGGTCTACTATTGATGTACGTCACAATACACACTCAGATAAATTATGTTTACATTTAAATAGTTTTCGAGCTCAATTTCTGAACGTTGAAACATGGGGGTAACGCTGATTTTAAAGTAGCTACAGGTTGGCTTATATGTTTCTAACCAATGCATGGAATTAGGAAACTGGACTTTCAAGGAACCCAAACAAAGAACACGTTGGCGATACCGCCACCGTTAGTTCACTTGAATTTGCGCAGTTCTTTTGATTTTTTCTAGTTTGGTTTTGAACTCATTTTAGCCTTTAGTTGGGAATCGACTGGGTGTCGGTTGGTGGAGTGTGGTAGTCCAGCTGGTAACAAGGGGACGATGTTCATTCAGGTACATGTGATATATTTTCCAGTTTTCTGCAGCACTGTTCGAGTTAAAATTTTATTTCGGTAGTGGAGTACTACGTTTGAGAAGAGATACTGATCAGTAGTTGGTCATGAGGTAAATTACATGTGGAATTGGTTTGGAAAGATGTTTGAAGTAATCTTGTTTGTTTGGAGACTGTGCAGATTGTTTTACGTAGTTCGTTGTTGATACATGTGTACGGAAAAAGACCATATATTTTCCTTATTGGAATTGGGACTGTGATTCTTTTGCCAAAACACTACGTATTATTTGTAGAGTTAAATATATCCTACAGCAAATTATTTCCAGAGATATCATACAAGTGTGTAATTTTGAACTCAGTATAGTAAGGTTTGGTTATTGATATCCAGTATGTATGTACACATTTTTGGAACTACGTGCAGCAAAACTTAACTCGGCCCTAACAGGCCATGACGGCTTGTCATCCTCAGCCCACAGGCGTCCCTGGATGCAGATATGGAGGGGCTTATGGTCAGCATACCACTCTAACAGGGATATGTCAGTTTACGAGACAGGAGTCGATTCTTCTTAATCAAGCGGCTTCTAAGTTCGCCTCACAGGGGTTGAGTGCACCACACGTCTCTCGGCAGACTAGACGGTTACTCATACAGGTGTTATATCAGCTCAACATTGCAGCAAGGCAACTGGCCTACTAGAGGTAAGGAACCCTGTTATTTGGTACATTTTGAAAAGGTTGCTTTGAGAATTTACCACATTTTCTAATCAGTTATTTGGTATACTTACGGTTAGTGCGGTACCAACGCCTGAACTGGATGAGTTTATGCGTTGGTGCAGTAAAGGATAGTTCAAAAGTGTCGATGGCAACTAGGAATGTCTTTTCTCATAGTATCCCGAGATTAATATCAAAAGGAATTCATAACTTAACTAAAGGCGAGTTGTAGCAGGCAGAATTTTATTAATGCGTTTTATGATTTGAAATAAGAAGTTATATTTATAAGACATAGTATATTATCTGATAACTTATGAAAGGAAATTGTTGCACAGAATTTGAAATACAGCGAGTTCTCTCTGGAAGAAATAACATCACTGGTTTCTTCTAAAAGTTGTGTGACAAAAGAAAGTGATAAGCAGGAATACGAATTTTCCTTGTAACTTGCGGAAGAACAAAAGTAAAATTAATTAGTTCTTTTATTGCGAAATTACGAACACCAGTCCTTATCTGTAGATCCTGAGTCTATGATCGAGTGAAGCAGACGTATTTTGTCTTTTTATAGTTATTAGGAACAAGCAATTTTTATCCCCAGACGATAACTTTACAGGTCGACGAAATCCGAAGCATCTGTTTAGTGCTTGAATTTCTCAGCTACTAAGAACTAACAATATGACGAGAGGCTGTGAAATTCTGTAAAATATTTTATTTCAAGAACTTGCATATTTAGTTATTGTCACCACCAATATACTCCCCTCCTCTGTCCCTAAAACACTCGACGCGAATATTTCAGCGATGGAAACAGTGCTGGAAGTCTACGTCTATGCATTTTTTGATACCAAGTGCCACTTTTTCTTTCACTACTAAGGCGGGCTGAAATCTTGTCCATTTTAAAGTGATTTGGCGTTGGGGAATAAATAGTGCTAGGTCAGACGAATAACTTGGGTGGTCTAACAAGGGGATGTCACACTTCACTAGAAACCTCTTAACAGGCAATGCGGTAGGAGCCGGTGCGTTGTCTTGGTGCAGAACACTTGATTTGCTGTTCCACTTTTGAGGTCGTTTTCTTACTTTTCTCACGGAATTGAGCAACAACGCCAAGTTAGTAATGTAGATTAATAGTTTTACCTTCAAGAACCCTGTGAAGATACAGAATCCCATGAATATCGAAAAAACAATCATCGCTTTGAATATTGATTTGTTCATTCGATGTTTTTTCCCTCTCAGTGAAGTTAGACCCTTCAATTGCATGGAAATCGCAATTGGTCACACGTTATCACTCTTTCCCAAAAATCAGCATCATTTCGAATGGTATATATAATGTGGTTAAGAAAATTTTCTTTTTGTTCGACAGTGAGAATTTCCGGCTCAATTCTCATACAGCTTTTTTCACGGTGAACAGGATATGTAAAGTTTGCAATACGTATTTTTTGTCAATTTCTACAGTTTCAGCAATGATAGAGTACTCAACCGATAGTCAAATCGACTAAGATTCACTACTTTTTCGATATTTTCATCCGTTTCTGATGTTGAAGGGAGTTCCAGATGTGATTCATCTACAGCGTCTACCCGACCATATAGGAAACGCTAGAACTACTCAAAAACTCCCAAACATGACGAAGAGTTTCGTTTGAAACATTGAGACGATGCTTTGCTCTGTCATCACACTTACCATTTTTCCGGTAAAACAAAATATCAGCCGTTACACAAACGAAGGCCAAAGTCACACTTGCTTGTCTAAAGACGACAGATGCCGCATTCGACTCAGAAGACTTCACGTTTCAGTTATAGGTCGTTCATCTTTGTCGCACGTGTGCTTATTCTGTGGAAGCAACACCTCTTGGCTATTAGGAAACGATACATCATCACCAACGTAATTTTCTTGTGCATGGCTGTCATGCATGTGTAGAAATAGTGAGTTCAAGACGGGTTGGTTTCCAGCACGACACGTATCCACATGGACACGGCAACTACATCTCGACCACATATGATATGAGCACTGTGACATCCCGTGTCATTTGAGATGATAGGGCAGTGGAGAGAGTTTGACGGACAGTTGCTTGCCCAGCTAAAGGACAGGGCAGAAGAGCGGCACAACATCATCTTTTCAGCCAAGTCGTGATTCTACGTGCAATATCTCGACGTCCGTAATCACGTGTAGAGGCTTCAGGAGAACGAAACTGGCCAGAGTGCGATAGTCATCATCTTATGTGTCTACAACTTCTCGTGATAACATAAACTGAAGAGCCAAAACATTATGACCACTGCCCAACTCGAAGTTGTATGCTGTCTGGTGGCGCTAAGGACAGGCAACGAAGTAAAAAGTACACTACTGGACATTAAAATTGCTACATCAAGAAAAAATGCAGATGATAAACGGGTATTCATTGGACAAATATATTATACTTGAACTGACATGTGATTCCATTTTCACGCAATTTGGGTGCATAGACCCTGAGAAATCAGTACTCAGAAGAACCACCTCTGGCCGTAATAACGGCCTTGATACGGCCGGGCATTTAGTCAGAGCTTGGATGGCGTGTACAGGTACAGCTGCCCATGCAGCTTCAAAACGATACCACAGTTCATCAAGAGGAGTAAGTGGCGTATTGTGACGAGCCAGTTGCTCGGCCACCATTGACCAGACGTTTCCAATTGGTGAGAGATCTGGAGAACGTGCTGGCCAGGACAGCACTCGAACAATTTCTGTATACAGAAAGGCCCGTACAGGACCTGCAACATGCGGTCGCGCATTATCCTGCTGAAATGTAGGGTTTCGCAGGGATAGAATGAAGGGTAGAGCCACGGGTCGTAACACATCTGAAATGTAACGTCCACTGTTCAAAGTGCCGTCAATGCGAACAAGAGGTGTCCAAGACGTGTAACCAATGGCACCCTATACCATGACGCCGGGTGATACGCCAGTATGGTGATGACGAATACACGCTTCCAATGTGCGTTCACAGATATGGCGCCAAACACGGATGCGACCATCATGATGATGTAAACAGAACCTGAATTCATGCGAAAAAATGACGGTTTGCCATTTGTGCACTCAGGTTCGTTGTTGAGTACACCGTCGCAGGCGCTCCTGTCTGTGACGCAACGTCAAGGGTAACCGCAGCCGTGATCTCCGAGCTGATAGTCCATGCTGCTGCAAACGTCGTCGAACTGTTCGTGCAGATGGTTGTTGTCTTGCAAACGTCCCCATCTGTTGACTCAGGGATCGAGACGTGGCTGCACGATCCTTTATAGCCATGCGGATAAGATGCCTGTCATCTCGACTGCAAGTGATACGAGGCCGTTGGGATCACGCACGGCGTTCCGTATTACCCTCCAGTACCCACCGATTCCAGATTCTGCTAACAGTCATTGGATCTCGGCCAACGCGAGCAGCAATGTCGCGATACGATAAATCGCAATCGCAATAGGCTACAATCCGACCTTTATCAAAGTCGGAAACGTGATGGTACGCATTTCTCCTCCTTCCACGAGGCATCACAACAACGTTTCACCAGGCAACGCCAGTCAACTGCTGTTTGTGTATGAGAAATCGGTCGGAAACGTTCCCCTTGTCAGCACGTTGTAGGTGTTGCCACCGGCGCTAACCTTGTGTGAATCCTCTGAAAAGCTAATCATTTGCATAGCACAGCATCTTCTTCCTGTCGGTTAAATTTCGCGTCTGTAGCACGTCATCTTCGTGGTGTAGCGATTTTAATGGCCAATAGTGTATATGAGCGGAGCAGAGGCGGATAGAGAATCATTCTAGCTACGGTACGTGGCGCAAATGAAGAAATACACCGACCTAAGCTGCTTTGACATGTTGTGCGTGAGGTTCAGCGTATAATGAACACATCTCACAAGAAAAGATTCTTAAGACCCGAAGATGACAGCAAATGGTGTTGAAACCGGTTGTCTTAGATAAATATATATTTTATGCAATCCTGGATGTTGAATGGTTTTTAAAAATTAAGACTCACCACCCGTCAGTACTCTCGAAAGGAGAAAATTCAGCTTTGACAAAAGCCAAACTGTTGTGGCCCAGTGCCTCGGAAGCGAGTTGGTCGGCTGTTCCCGTGCTACTGTCAGCGCATCTGTGGAAAGTGACTGAAGAAGCTGAAACTACGAGTAAGCGACAAGAAGTTAGACGTCCGTACCTCATCACAGAACATCGGGATCGAAGGCTTACCCGTGCTCTAAGGCAGGACAGGCGGCGATCTGTAGCAGATCTGACGACAGCGTGCAGTGCTGACCCCGGAAAAAGTGTTTTGGAGTACACAGTTCAGCACACAGTGTAGCACATGGTGTCCCACAGCAGATGACCAGTATTTGACCAGCAACATCGCGGATTATGATTGATTGCAGATTGAGATTGGAATGCATATCAGGCGACAACCAATTTCCAGCTCTTGGCTGACATACGAGTATTACTTCAGAGCGGCAAGTTCGTGTGTTCTCTCCGTAATTTATGAAATTTCATGAGTGTTCCTCTGTTTAAGATGTTCAGTCTCGTGTTTTTGTGAGTATAAATTCTTTTAAAGCGTAGCTCAATAGTTGCTCACTGAATGGCCAGCAACGTATCTCACTAACGCTTCAGCGTACGTTGGTGACACCAGGAGAGTTTTTTTTGTGTTTTAGGACGAAAAAACAACTAGGGTCATTCGCGCCCTAGTCAGAGCTGTAGAACACGAAGCCGACGAGGAGTTACAAACGACTACACATCAATCCTAAACAATGGAAGACAAGACAGCTAAAAACAGGGACGTGGGGAAAAGTCTATAAAATACGCCATAGAGAAACGGAGGTCCAACACTAAACGTTAGGTGGCCCTCGCCATATTGCTATGACGGATAAAAAGTAAAACGCGGTCGACATCGGGAGGGTAGCAAACTGCATATACAGAATTGTCCGCTTATATAGTTCACTTCTTCAGTTAGTCTTGCTAGGATGGCTAGGATGTGTGATTGCTGTGTGGAGACGCAGAAGGAGCCGGCCTCAGTATGCAAACAGCTGCGCGTGCTACGGTCAGTACGTCGCGGAGAAACGGGCGCCTGGCCTCCCCCATTCACCCTGTGAGTAGACAGGTAGCCGCTCCTTCAGTAGGGTCCGAGCAGGCACGGGGAGAGAGGGGTTTAACTAGTTACTGGTAGCTCCATTGTTAAGCGCGTTGTGGAGCCCCTTAGGCAGCGTTCAGGACTGGAAAGAGACTTTGTGCACTCGGTGTGTCTACCGGGGAGATTCATCCGAGACGTGGAGGTGGCCTTGCCTGTAGCTATCTAGCGTTCAGGATGCAGTCGTCGGCATGTTGTGGCACCAGTGACACCTGTCGCATAGGTTCAGTTTGTACAGGCGGCTGAAGGAGGTGGTGAAGACTGCTGGCCTCGCGCACGGAATGCAAGCAGAGTCCGCAATTTTCAACACCATTTCCAGAGTTGATTGGGGTCCTTTGGCTTGGAGTCGAGTGGAGGGTCAACTATAGTGGTCTTGGCTGCAGATTTCTAGAGCTGTTATTGTGTTGGGTAAGCTATTATGGGACCAAACTGTTGAGGTCATCGGTCCGTAAGCTTACACACTAATTAAACTAACTTAAACCAACTTACACTAAGGACAACACACACACTCATGCCCGAGGGAGGAATCAAACGTCTTACATGGAGAGCAGCGCGGACCAAGGGGGCAGGGGGGAAGGGGGGGGGGCACAACGCAAAGGAAGCAGCTGCTCTGGTAGCAGGGTACTTGTGGAGTGCACTTAAGAGACTTTCAGGTTAGGCACTAGTTTGAGGTGCTCTGGCCAATGCTAGCCGGTCGATGTGCAGCAAGGGAACTCAAACAGCGTTGAGAATGAAGACAATTCGACTGTCACAAGTGTATCAGTAAACTTTCGAAGTATTTGTAATAAAGTTCCCGAATTTACTGTCCTCCGGGAAAGTTCTCAAGTTCAAATTATTCTTGGGACCGAAAGGTGGCTGAAACCCAAAATGGTAAGCTCAGATATTTAGCGAGTCCTGGAGCTGATATCGAAAACACATTAAAGGCTATAGGAATGGTAGTGTTTATTGCAGTTGACCAAAATATTGTCTCTGTCGAGGTCGAAGTTGAGTGTGACAGTGAAGTCGTCTGATAGCGTATAACGCGTGCAGGTGAAAACAAGTTAATTTTTGGGTGGTTTTAATGGGCCACCGGACTCTGCTGTGATAGTTATAGAGTCATTCAAAGGACGTCTATGGCCAATAGCGCGTAAATACCCAGATCACGCAACAGCAGTGGGAAACGACGTTAACCTACCGAGTATAGACCGGGGTCTATCGATTCACTTCGGGGGGGGGGGGGGGGGGGGGGGGACAGACACAGTCATGCGACATATTTTTGAACATATTTCTGAAAACTGTTTTGAGCAGCTAGTTTTGCAGCGTACGCGCAGTGGAAATATCTTTTAACTTGTAGCTACGAACAGGCCAGACCTTATAGACAACGTCAGTAATGGGGACTAGCGATCATGATATCATTATAGTAACTATGATTACGGAAGGTAATAGATCAGTTACAAAGGCTAAGAGAATGTTTCTTCTATGCAGAGCAGATGAGCAGTTATTAGCATCTCACTTAGTTAAATGGCATCACTTAGTTCCAGTAAGATGAATGTAGGAACTATGGGTAAAATTTAAGCAGATTGTAAATCGTGGTCTGTAGAGTTATGTGCCTTGTAAGTGGGTAAAGGATGGGAAAGACTCGCCATGATGTAATAAAGAAATTCGGAGAGTGCTAAGGAAGCAGAGGCACTGTCGGTTCAAAAGGCATAAAACACGACAAGCGACGGTTATTAGAGATTCTGTGAAAAACTATGTTCGAAGTATACAACTACCATCGTCATATCTTAGCTAAAGATCTGCCAGAAAAACCGAGACAAATCTGGTCTTACGTAACATCTCTAAGCCGGTCTGCTGCTTTTATTCAGTCCCTTGTTAGCCAGTATGGTGTGGCAGTTGAACACAGGAAGACGAACGCTGAAGTTAAAAATTTCACGTTCAAGAAATCGTCCACACAAGGGAATCGTACCAACATACCATTATTTGACCATCGGACAGATTCCCAAATGGACGGCATAGGAATAACCATACCTGGCGTAGAGAGACAACTGAAAGAAAACAAATGAATCACCAGCACGGCTGGAATACCAGTTCCATTTTACGAAGTGTACTCTACGGGAATGGCCCTTACCAAGCTTGCATTTATCGCGATTCTCTCGCCCAGCACAAAGTCTGAAGCGGCTGGAAAAAAGCAAATATGACTCCAATACATAACAAGGTTAGAAGTACGGATCCGGAAAATTAGAGACCGATATCCGTAACTTCTCTTTGCTGTAGAATCCTTAAATATATTGTCAGTTCGAACATAATGAACTTTCTTGAGACAGAGAAGGCTATGTCTGCGAACCAGCATGGGTTTAGAAAGCACCGCTTGTGCGAAACCCAGCTTGCAGTTTATCACAGTGATACTGAGAACTATGGCAATCAATATATCAAGATTTCCGTAAGGCATTCGAAACGTTGCCCCACTGCAAGCTGTTAACGAAGGGACGAGCATATAGAATAAGTTCAGATGTGTGGGTGTCACTAAGATTTCTTAAATAATAGAACCCAGTATGTTGTCCTCGATGGCGAGTGATCAGAGACAAGACTTTCGTCAGGAGTTCCTCAGGGAAGTGTGATAGGACCGCTGTTGTTCTCTATGTATGAAGAAAGATTTGACGGACAGGGTGGGCAGCAATCTGCGGTTATTTGCTAAGATGTCGTGGTGTACGGTAAGTGTCGAGGTTTAGTGACTGTAAGAAGATATAAGAGGACTTAGACAAAATTTATAGTTGTGTGACGAATGGCAGCTAGCCGTAAATGTGGAAAAATTTAATGTGGATGAGTAGAAAGAACAAACCTGTAATGTTCAGATACAGTATTAGTGTCCTTCTTGACACAGTCAAATCGTTAAAATATCTGGGCGTAGCGTTTCAAAGCGATATGAGACGGAACGAGCATGTGAGAGATGCTAGGAAAGGTGAATGGTCGACTTTGGTTTATTGGAAGAATTTTAGTCAAGAGTAGTATAGCAGTAACGGAGGCTGCATATAGCACGCTGGTGCGATCTATTCTTAAGTACTGTTCGAGCGTTTGGGATCCGTACCAGGTCGGACTAATGGAAGGCGTCGAAGCATTTCAAAGGCTGGAGTTGATACCTGTAGGTTCCAACAACACATATTACGGAGATGCTTCGGGAACTCAAATGGGAGTTCCTGGAGTAAAGGCGACGCTCGTTTCGAGAAACACTATTGAGAAAATCTAGGCAACCGGCATTCGAAGCTGACTGCCGAATAATTCTACTGTCGCCAATGTACATTGCGCGTAAAGGCCACGACGATAAGACAAATTAAGACTCATACGGAGGCACGTAGATAGTCGTTTTTCCTTTGCTGTATTTACCTGTGGAACAGGAAAGGAAATGACAAGTAGTGACAAAGTATTTTTATCGTGATGGCTGGTAGGATGAACCCAGTTTATAGTTAACCATGTCGCTGACCGTGTCTAGATAAGCCTTCATCCAGGGCAATGCATCACGCCACGGAGGCAGACCAATGCGATCAGTATTATGTTATGGGGGACCTTCATTTGGGCTTCCATGGGGCCTGCGGCAGTATTCTAAGGCATCATGACTAATGCGGACTACGTGATTATTAGGCACCACGTAACTTTACTGAACGATCTGAGCTGTACTCGAAGCCCGACTCAGAGCCATTGTTCTTGCCAGAAGTGGCAGCTTTGTTTACTGATTTACACACCCTTATTGCGCCATTTACCTAGAAATTTAATTGTCTATCATCCATATTATAGTCTGTAAGAACAATGAAGAATTAACGCTATTTTCTTTCATTCTACTCTTGTAGTTTTAGTCGCCTCTAGTGCGACATATCAGTTAGGCCATCTCTGAAACACCTCATTATGGCAGTTGAATCCGAGAGTTACGAATCTGACTTTCGTAGCCTCCTTCTTTGATGGTAATGAACATGATTAAATATTTCGTAAATTTTTAGGTGGATATACTAATACCAATAACATTGGTGTTTGTGGGGAGCTTCATTTATCGCTTCTAGGGAAGCCCCACAGCCTAAAATGTGAGCGCTTGGTTTATAAGATTCCTTACGACATAATCACATAATCCGTAACTAATCGGTTGGCGCCAAGAGGCAGCACTTTACATAGGCTTCCCCAAAAGCATGTACACGTTGTTGTGAGAGAACATGACGTTAATGATGACAGTACTATTTACTTTAACATACGGCCATCCGGAAAAGAGACACTGTTAGGCATTTACATATTTCAATGGACAGTCTTCTGACTGCTTTATCGCTGTCCACCGCGAATTTTTGTCTAGTGATAATCAGTTCACCTTCGTGGTGGGCACATGCATCCTCTATTTGTTGGATGTATTCCAGTCGTTTTCTCCCTCTGGAGTTATCCTTTACAGCTACCTGTGGTACCATGTGATACACGGTTTGCCGTGCTTGGTTGCTTTGGGAAAGGAAGAACTGGACAGAAAGGGACTGAATATTAATCGTGGTAGTAATAAGTTTTAAAATACATTTATTGAACATCAGTCAAATCTGTTAAAACACTAGGCCTCCCTCCACAATAATGACACTGACACAATACGGATCACATGTACAGAATGATGAGAGTTTTACACCAGACCACTAAATCATTGCTTTGATTTAAAATAATTATTAAAGAAAAATTGTTCGAAAGTTTGACAGCTACGTGATCATTTAGGATTATTGGCATTTTCTTAATGAAAATCACTGAAATTGTTGCTGGGAAAAACATGTTCTTCAACTTACCAAAGCACATGGCACGAACACCGGTCAAAACAAGTTCTTCAACTTACCAAAGCACATGGCACGAACAGGAAAACATGGACGTAAGTAAACTCTGCTTGCTAGTAAGCCAGTCAGTGGCTAATAACATGCCCCGACGTCGCCACAACTTTCAGGACGTCTTACAAAGTCACTCCAGTATCCAATATCTGTCTCTCTACAACATAAATACCAACAGATCACATCCATGCACACTTACGGCCTTCCTGCGATGCAGTTAGCTTCAAGTAAAAACAAGCAGTGAAAGCCCGAAGGTCGGCATGTTTTATTGAGCTCCCGATCTGAACAAAATTATTTACGTGAAGAAAATTATGTACGACCTAATTAAATATCAAATATATTTACAACGATAAGGCTTCAACTCTGAACATTACGGAACCCCGCAATGAGAATTAACATGACACTGGCACCTGATAAGGACAAAACAGTATAATAACTATTTCAAAATGAATTGTATTGCAGAGTATCTTCACACCTTTGTGAAAATAAAGTTTTAAAAAAAATGTCAGTCTGGTTTCCAGAAGGGTTTTTCAACGGAAAATGCTATATATACTTTCACCAATGAAATATTAAATGCTCTGAGTAACCGGAAGTCACCCGTTGGGATTTTTTGTGATCTATCAAAGGCTTTTGATTGTGTAAATCATGGAATACTTCTAGATAAGCTCAAGTACTATGGTATGAATACAACAACGCTCAAATGGTTTAAATCATACCTTAAAGGAAGAGTACAGAAAGTTGAAACAAACAGTTCACATAATATGCAAAAAACTGGTGAGTTCTCAAACTGGGGAACAATCAAGAATGGGGTACTGCAAGTTTCGGTCTTGGGTCCTCTGCTGTTCTTAATATATATTAATGACTTGCCATTCTATATTCACGAAGATGCAAAGCTGCTACTTTTTGCTGGTGATACAAGTATAGCTACCACACCCGACAGACAAGAATTAACTGGTGAAATTGTAAATGATGTTTTTCAGAAAATCATTAAATGATTATCTGCAAATGGGCTCTCATTAAACTTTGACAAAACACAGGATATACAGTTCCACACAGTAAATGGAATGACCCCATTAACAAATATAGACTTCGATCAGAAATCGGTAGCTTAGGTAGAATATACAAAATTTCTGGGTGTATGCATTGATGAGGGGTTGAACTGGAAAAAACACATTGAGGATCTGCTGAAACGTTTGAGTTCAGCTACTTATGCTATTAGTGTCATTGCAAATTTTGGCGATATACATCTAAGTAAATTAGCTTACCACGCCTATTTTCATTCTCTGCTTTTGTATGGCAACATATTCTGGGGTAACTCATCACTGAGTAAAAGAGTGTTCAATGCACAAAAGCGTGTATCAGAATAATTGCTGGAACTCATCCAACATCATCCTGCAGACATTTATTTAAAGAGCTAGAAATCTTCACTGTAGCCTCACAATATATATATTCACTTATGAAATTTGTTATTAACAATCCGAACGAATTCAAAAGTAATAGCACTGTACATGGCTACAACACTAGGAGAAAGGATGATCTTCACTACTCGAGGTTAAATCTAACTT